>NC_079379.1:12274275-12909275 GCF_021018895.1 Seriola aureovittata
ACAAACCTGTACTGTAGTTGTACAGAGGTTATTCCAGTTTTCTTTCAAACAAATTAGAGAAGCGATGAGAGGACAGCTTTACACTTCTAAAGCGCTTTGAGTGTAGCAAGACAGACAGGAAAGTTAATGTAATACCTACAAGTGAGCTGAAACTCATAGGTGTATCATCGTACAAATTAAATTCACAGTCCTGAACCCCTCCTCCTCTCCACTCATAGAAGAGCTACGTATTCTCATAGTCATAGCGGTTGTATTGGATCAGGAAACGCAGCGCTTATTTTATAGACTCCGTGCTATGTTCTAGTACATCTACAGGGTGGGTTCGACCACTAATTACCATTCCTCCTGTCTGGTCAATTTGCATACCATGCAAATTAAATGGTGCATACTGCAGAAAAATTCTTGTATATATTCTGTGAATCCCGCTGTGAAAAAGTAATATTGTGGAAAAAGTATATTTGATTTGGTGGGTGCTGGGAGTTACAGACCATTTCAGCAGTCACAGTGAGCCAGTTCCACGGAGTGAGAAATATGATGGAATGAATCAACTTTACCATCTAAGCCTGGGGAAAGTCTATGGAAATCCCAAATTTAATTAGACTGCATGAATTACAGATGAGATAAAGACCCAGCCTGGAATTTAGCAGACTTCAGAATAATGAGCTTCCTTACCTCAGATATGTTTTAAGGGGTTTAAGCTAACTTAACACTTCAATATACCTCTTTAACTGAAGGGTTTACAAATATTACCAGTGTAAAATGAGCCTTCAGAGCCTTAATGTATATATATTTAGATTCATGTTCACATATTGGCTTTTGAAAAATGAGCTTGTAAAATTTCAAAATGAACAAAAGTGTTTCGGTCTAATAAATCACAGTGTTAGTAAATGCATCAGTGGGGTGACTGGGTTACAGCCCAGGCCACTGTGCTGCAATTATCGAATGGAGTTTTAAAGACCTTTTAGAGGATGACAAGCTATCGCATTTTACTCCTTCCTGCCCCTGCGGACGTCCTTGGTCCAACCTGTTCATCTCATCTGCTGCTCCAATCACGTTCCAGCTCCCTCCACTCTTGGCAATCTTCACGACAACCATATTTTATATCCCATAATAAAAGTTTTATACGCTCTACACACATTATTAGAGAGGATAGCAGCTAGTAAAACACTTGAGAGTGAGAGAGGGGCAGGGAGAGTTATGAATAACGAGGGAGAAAAGGTAGACGTCGAGGGAGGGAGGGAGGGTGGGAGAGAAAGAGAGAAAGACAAACAAAGAGAGAGATGGGGGGACAAAGAAAGAGGAACAGATGACTGTTAAGAGTTAGGAGAGAGATAATGAAGGTGGAGGGTGTGTGTAAAGAGTGAGAGATGGAGGGAGACAGAGATTAGGAGAGGGGATATCTGAGAAGAGAAGGAGAGAGGGAAAGATGGACAGATAGGGAGAGAGTTATGTGCACCGCCAGTAACGCAACCCAGGTATTATATCAAACCCAGCCTACAACCATAAAAGTGTACAACAGTACAGCTACCGTGTGTGTGTGTGTGTGTGTGTGTGTGTGTGTGTGTGTGTGTGTGTGTGTGTGTGTGTGTGTGTATTTGTGTGGTTGGTGATTTGGGTGTCTTACATACTCAGGATTGTACTCACAAAAATCCTTTAAATGATGAGCATCTTGCCATTCATGCACATATCCTGTTAATTAGACTGCTGCCATTATGAAATATCTTGCATGAATTAAATGAACAAATAAATCACCGACTTATCTCCAGAGACCAATGATCCATTCCCCATACCGAAACATATCAAACATCACGTAGTCTCATCACCCCCTGTGACCTAAGAACCACAATGACCAGCAAGGTAAAGAAGAGGAGGTCATTTAGAGACGGACCAGGAGGAACGACAACAAATGAAAGGCTTGAACAGGATGTGTTAAACGTCTTACCAAAGCAGAGAGAGTGACAGTAAAAGACAGAGGACGTGTAGCAGGCGGAAAGAGACAAGAAGAGGAGAAGGGGAACAGGAGAAGTAGAAAGACTTGTGCAGTTTCCAAGTTCTATACAAAATACTAACTGTAGAGAACGGCTCAGGTGGTAGAGCAGCTTTGCCGCCGATCCCTGGGTTGATGGTTTGATCCCCAGCTCCCCCGGAAACCGGTTTTCTGTCATGCCAAATCAAATATGCGGATGGTGATCCACTGTGGCGAGCCCTCACAGGAGCAGCAACTACTACAACATACTAACTGTAGAGAATAACAACTAATCTTCATAGTACACTGTTTTTGCAGTTGGTATACAATAAATCATCATTCTGTATTGTTGTGTAACACAAGGGAGTGATACATTGTTTTCGCCAGTGGGTGTGTAAGATGCCACTGCCAGTCCCTCTTATCAAATACACAGCAAAATGTTTTTCTGAATGTAGTAGTTTTTTTTTTTTTTCCGAGCTGTTTCACTATCATCCGCAATTTCCCTTTGTCTTTTCTGTGCGTTGCATTGTGGGACAATAGTGGCCATCAATAGCACACTTAAGAGCAAGGGTTTGCTAGCATGTATACTGACTTCTGAGTGGGCTTTCTTTTATCACCTCAGCGGTGTGAACAGATCAAATCCTGCTTAGAATTAGTCATCCTCCGTCATCTTCTGTCCCTCCACCCCTCCCTCCTTCCTGTTGTTTTTCCTCTGTATTTCATGTCCCCTCTCTCTCTGCCTCTTCCTCCTGTGTTAACCATATATTACTCTCCCCCTTCCCTCATTTATCTCACCTCCTTCTCTTACTCTTGTCTTTCCATTTTCTTCTCTTATTCTCCTCACCCCTCTTTAGGTAGAAACACAACCACCCTAGGACTAAAAAAATAACAAGAAAAAATTCAGTGATTTGACTGACAAGTAGCAGTGACTCTGGTCTGAAATTTATGTGCATTATCATTAAACCACAGCGTTGGGCCTCATAAAGAATTTTTATACGACTAGTTTGGACACAGAAGTTGGAGTTAAGATTGTTGATTCGTGGTCAAAATGAATGTAGTAATAGTTTCCTTGATACACCCCACACACTTTGTCTTTACCTTACACATAAAGTGAGAGAAACATATTCTCAGTCACTCGTAACCATAAAGATATAAAGAGGGATAAATCATTCTAGTCATAAGAGGTTTGTTGCTTTTTTTTTTTTCTTTAAATAGAATCCCCCTGTCTTTTTGCTTTTCATCCAATTAAACACCTCTTTAATTCCTCCATATTGCTTGGTCCTTCTCTGTGCATCTTTGTGTGATTGGTTTTCATCTGCTGCGGTGCTTACACACACATACAGCAGAGAACTTCAAGACATACTAATCACTTCAACCTCCATGGCAGTGTAACTTTCAATAAACTGGGAGTATTTTTCAAGCTTTGAAAAGCAGTTTTCTCTTTATGTTGAATTTGATATTGTTTCCAGTTAATGCCGTTCTGAGGTCAGTATATGATGTGTAGAGAGGAGGACTGAGTGAAGTTGGTTCTTCAGTAATGAAAGGATAGCAAGTCATTACTTTTGAGATGAAATGTGGACTCTTTACTCTCTTTAAACTGCTCTGTTTATTTTACTTCCAGGAAAGAAAAATAATTTGTCTGGAAATGTTTTTGACCGTGATGATTTTTTTTTGGCACATATTTAGGAATAAAACATCAAAAAGGTTTCATCATCTTTCATAAATCTTTATAAGTTCTTTATTAATCCCAGTCGGAAATTGAATAAGTGAGAAGTGCTTCAGAAATTGTGTGTTGCGGATGTTACTGAACAGTTTTTATTATTTGGAATTCTGCTTGACTTCTACCTTATTAATGAAAGCACTGTGTAAGGCTCTTACACAGTGCTTTCTTTTACTTTTTTTTTTTGTTTTTGTTTTGTCTTATTTTTTTTTTGTTTTTTGTCTAGTTTGCACTTTTTATAACTAAATTATAAGAAGCTACCACATAACTTGAGTGAAAGAGATTATGTGATGATAGTTAAGGCATGAATGAAAGCATATGTACATGTTTGTGAAAGGATCTGTTGAAAAGTTGGAGCCAAAGTTGAGCCTTCAGGGCAAACTCAATTGACATCAGATGTAAGTGCTCCCCCTTGTGGTGAGGGCAGAAACCACAGTCCTCGGGAGTGCTGGATATGTCTTTTTTTTTCTTAACATGTCACACTTAGTTAAGCTTAGGTCAAATCCATATGAAATGAGACATTGATTTGCTTTTTTAGCAGTCTTACTTTGTAATAATTGTTAGAAACAGTAGCTACAGTTGTCAATCTTCAGTCAGTTTTAGTGCAACTCTTCTATCACTGATTCGGTCCAAACAGGCAGTTTGTTGGCCTGACGTTGAGGTCAGATCAATACTTTGTATTTACTCAATTGTTACAGCTTCTGTTTTATGATGCAGTTAATTTAATTTCACCAGAGTCCGATAACGTTGAACTCTGTATGCTTGACATTATTAGTCAGGTCACACAACCGACCTTAAATAATTTATGTGGCAATCTCTATCAAAAAGAAAATTGATCACCACATTTCATATTAAATGTTTACTAATCTTTTTGTTTTTCCATTTTCTTCTGTGTTGTCTTCGTCTTCTAGACACCGAGACCTCTAAACATCATAAAGCAGAACAACGGTGAGCAAATTATCCGGCGCCGAACCCGAAAACGCCTCAACCCCGATTCCCTGACGTCCGAAAACCCTGCCCCCAAGCAGCAACGAATCACCAGTGAGGAGCGCATGAATGGGGAGGAGTCAGACCGAAGCTGTGCATCAATCAAAAACCAGCAGCCGTCCCCTCGCTCACGTTCGCCCCGATCCACTCAAGCCTTTTTAGCCAATCAAACATTGGAGATCCACAGACGCATGCCTCCTCTTCTCCTCCCCTCACATCCCCCCTCCTCGCTAGTAGCTGAGGGCAACGGGGGCATCGCAGAGGGAGGGATAACATCAAAGGTGGAGGGGGGTAAAGGAGGAGGGGGATCAGAGAGAGGCAGTCCGATTGAAAAATACATGCGTCCATCCAAACCGTCTAGTTATTCGCCTCCTGGTTCACCCATTGAAAAATATCAGTATCCTCTTTTCTCCTTACCCTTACCATTAACCCTCTCGCCTGATTTGACCCCTGAGTCGGATTGGCTCAGATTCTGGACCAAGTACAAGATGGCAGCCACCTCTGGGGTTCCTGGTAGCATCAGTAATCTAAGCAGCCCCGGTAGCCTTGGAAATAACACTCATTATCTCGGTGCAATGGTGACCCCAGTACAGCATCATCAGCAAAGCTACACGGTGCCTTACTGCGCCTCCCCCTATTCTCCTCTTCCGCCGCCTCCAGCTCCTCCTCACTATCCTCCTCCTCCTCTTCATCCACAAACCTCCTCCTCATCGTCATCGTTAGAAAATGAGGCTCCTTTGGATCTTGCAATAAGACAACGAGATACAAGTGCTGCAAATGCACACATTTCAACAAATGGTGCTGAGAGGAGAAGGCAGGAGTCGCCTCTAGCTGAGAGGTTGAGAGAGAACTGGAAAGGAGAGAAAGATGAGGAGGAGAGGACTGATGAAGGAGCGAACCAGAAAGAGGAGATAGGAAAGGAAGAGAAGGATCATTTGACAAAAAGTCGGTCGAGTGTTTCATCGAATCGCACAATGGTGGAAGTGGCCACACAGGATGACCTGACCAATCGATGCATCCACTGTGGGATCTACTTCCTAGACGAGGTCATGTATGCCCTGCACATGAGTTGCCACGGCGACCAGGGACCATACCAATGCAGTTTTTGCCTGCATGTGTGTGTGGATCGCTATGATTTCACCACGCACATACAGAGGGGCTTACACAGGTACACAGACAAGACGTCACAACAGAAGGGTCACACGCAAGACGGCAAAATTCAGAGCAGCCCTGTGATGTCGGAGCGCGACTCTCGAAGCGCGACTCCAGAGGAAAACAAAGATGGAGGTGATCAAATTGAGATCACACATGGAAGTGATGATGTCGTAGGAGTGTGTCATGATGATCGAGCAGAAGAAATTACAGGCAATGAAGCCAACGATGATGAAACGGGAGCTGAAAAGGAGGTAAGAGTAGAGAGTCATGACAAAACAAACCAGGAATCAGGAGGCGAAACGGTGTCAGACAGTAGCGCTGACATGTCAGAAACCATGGAGGTCACAACTGTTGCTGAGACTAAACATGTAGATGAGAACGCAGAGAGTAATTAATCTGATGCCTTTGACTGACACAAACCTTTAAGAACGCCTTTCATTGGATGAATAAGCTGTATGCCTTCATGTTCCTGGAGGCTAGCTCATGTCAAAATGGGCCGATCCTGGGCACTAAATGGAACACATCCTTATGCTGGAAGCACTCGGCTGTCAAATGGTCAAAAATCATTGTAGGATCCCGCTGAACTGCTGCAGGGACAGTTTGGAGAAATAGCCTGAATCCTCTGTTGAGTGACGGCCACTTGACAGCTCTGTGGCAAGTATTCAACAACGGAGTCCGGGCATGCAGCTGAAATCACCTTTAACAAACAGCCACTTATGTGCTTTCCATATAAGAGGATTGGAAGCTCGACTGAGAGTTGGACTGGTCTCATTTAGGATGAGTTTGAGGAGCTCAGCACTTGCACAGCCACCGTACAGCAGAGCAAAAAATTAAAAAAAAAAAAAAAAAAAAAACATGCTAGAAGCAAAACACTTAATTTGAACTGAACTAAGCTGATCTGTTATGCACCATGCTAAACTGAACCCCGAGCTGACCCAAACTAGTCTGAAGCATCATTCAGACTGTTTTATCTTGGTACAACCAGATCTGATCTGGTAAGAATGACTTTGTTCTGAGAGTTTTTAACTGTTTTCCCGCTGTGCAAATGGACCCAAAACCAAAAGTTATTTTGAAGAAGGGGGAGTCCAGAGTTAAACCAGTTTGTTCTGTGCTGCAGTTCAGCTGGTGTTACATTGGTACAAAAGGATCAGTTGGTTTCTTTCACTCGTGCCCTGTTGTTACTGAAACTGACTGTGTTCTTGGATCGATGCAAAATCACCACAGCTGCAAAGTGGTGCAAAATGGGAGACTGAATGTGTCTGATTTGACCGTGACTTTTTAAGACTGCTTAAAGCCAGTTTCAACTGGTAAAACCGGTGTCATACCGGACCGAAGTGTTCTCTTCATCCATTTGGATCGAACCAAGTGACATTATTTTCTACCTTCCTCCGTGCCATGATACTAGCTACGTGCCTGGCTGCCTGCCTAATAGAACAACCATCTATTAACCTGCTTAACATTTATATTAATAATAATAATGGTAATAATAATAATGATGATGTTATAGTTCAAAACATGCAATTTGCTACACTTTCCTATATAATATCTTATTTTGTAAAGGCAAATAATGCTTTTTTGCAGGATATGGTACTATTAAAAATTAGTCTATTTGCGATTTTTTTTTTTTTTTTTCTCCCTTGTTTTTGAGCTATTTGTTGTTTGGTTTCTTAAGGAGACTTGTTACATTGATAACAGCCGTCTAACAGAAATGGTACAGTAAAAGAGGGGGTTGTGTGTATGTGTGCATTTGTGTAATTGCGTTTCTGTGTGTGAGGATCAAAGGATGTGTCCGTCCCCAAACGATGATGTAAACATAATGAAGGCTCGCGCTTGGTTTTTCAGTCCTCAGGGGTCACACATGTTGCACACCAACCCACCTGTTTCATAGCATGTGACACATCATTTTTACATGTTTAAATGGTTTTAGCATGTTCTCTTATATATGTTCTTATCATGTTCTTTATGTGTTATTAGATCAACATGGTCTTAGTATGTAACTTTTTTTTTTTCTGTATGTCTTTTAAATGTTGTTAGGTTACATGGTTTTATAGAGAGACTTTGGAACTTAGGGAAAAAAACCCTAAATTTTATCAAAATGATCAATTATTTGGGTTAACTGTATAAACTCCTGCTCTGTATTGTGTGTACAGAGCCTCCTGCCTACAGTGTTTTATTCAGCTGATATCATATTGCTGAGAATTTGGTAGGTTACCTCTATGTAGCATGTTAGCGTCTTATAAAAATCTGCAAAATAAGTTGCCTTTTCTAGGGATGGGAACTGTTACTTGTTAGACCTAAATTATACTGAAGAAATCACAAGATTGTAAAGTTACATTTTATAATTCATTGAAGTAAAATGATCATGTTTGTATTCAACTCCAACCAACCCATCACACTGATTTGCTATTTATGACCCACTTCAAGTCCATCTTCTAAACAAGGTTTCCACAACTGAGCTTCGCTTTAAATTAAATTTTGCATTCTTATAGTTTACTTTTGTCATTGAGAGAGTTGTGACCATCAGTTCCTTGAAGTAACACGGTGGCCATCTTGTTTATTTTTATAAAGAAAGAATGACTTCTCCAGCCTTGCTGCCTTAGTTGCGAGAAAACAAACAAACAAAAAAAATCACCAAGAGACTCCTTTGAAAGAAATAATAAAAGGCTGAATGAAAATGAAAGACAAGAAGTAACAAGCTAAAGAGTGAGAAAAATATTTTTCTATGCTTATCCAAAAGACATGAATGAAAAATATTCCGCCTAGTGCCTGGTAACTTGTACAGTTTTTCTTAATAGGTTCGTCTGTCTGTCTGTCAAAGAGTTATGAGTCATGTCACGCAGAAGCTGGACAAACAAGCTGCCAGCTTGGTTCCCACGCACCAAGTTATCAGAGTCATCGATTATATTTCATTTCAGCCTAGCTGTCCGATTGGTTTAGGTACCTGTTCAAACGGTCATGTGTGCATTTTCAGCCCGAGAGAAAGACCCTTGTGTGCTTTAAAAAAATGTTGGTCACTAGTCACCTATCTTTCATTTTCACATGTACTGTATGTACACTACTTTGTAGAGATGTTGAGACTTATGCCTTGGTTACTTGTTTGGAAATTGAAGATGAATTATGGCATGCAGTCATACCAACAGTGTGCCTGTATCATTCTATAGTGTTATTATTACTACGGAGGAGTTTATTATTAACACATTTCATCAGTTTTTAGGCGCTTAACTTTTGTCAACAAAAGATCAAATATCATTATTTTTGAAACCAACAGTGAGATGAGATTTCTTTCTTGCAGAAATTTGAACACATCAGTGTAACAAAGTATAAAATCAGATAAATTCTCTAGTCTGCTAAGAACTCAGTGGAGCAGTCAGTGTGTTGCGGGGTGCTGGTTGCAGGTTAATACCTCTGGTGCTTAAGCCTTGAATCCATCTTACATATATATACTCTGTAATTGGAGGCAGTAGAGATTTTTCAGTCTTTGGAATAATTGATATGATGTACAGTATATAAACAAAGCGTCTCAGTTTTTGTTCATATGCTCAAGGTATATTGCATTTGTGTCGTACCTTAACAGCAAAAAAAAAAAAAGATAAGAAAAGTCGCATGAAAACGCTAAGAAACCTGCAAACTGTTGGTGCAACATATTTCCATTGGCGTTGGAAGTCTGGCTCAGACATCTCACTGCTGCTGTATCAATGAGGAGAAACCAGTCTATTAAGCAAGTCTGCCATCCTTGTATCTGACATGCAACCCACTCTGGTGTCAAAAGAGTTTACCTAATACCTTTATTATGTATAGCTTCATTATCACCCCTGTAAGTGAAGGTGTCCTAACTCCATTAGTTACATGGTTTAGAAGTGCTTTTATCCTGAAGTTTGCCCTTTAGTGGGTGAAAGGTCCTATCATTCGAGGACTGATGAGGCAGATTCAAAGAACAAAATGTTAAAAAAAAAAAAGAAATCTGTTTCATCAGTTTTTATTCAAAAAATGAAAAGCTGGTTTGAATTGTTTTTATTCTAGTTTCTAGTTTTTAAAATGTACTTATTTTACTTAAGGGGCTACTAGCATAATACAAACTGTTTACATTTGCAAATGTAGCAAAAAAAAAAAAGAAAGGAATGAAGCATTGCTTTCCTAAAAGACAGAACAAAGGGAAGGATGGAGGGATACCTGCTGAGATGGATGGATGAGTGCCTATGAGGAATGAATGGAGTGAAGGTGGATAATTAGAGGGAGGGTGGGATCAAATTAAACTTGCAGTGTCTGATGAAAAGAGGTTTAACTGAATTATCCATTCATCCCCTCTCTTCTGTTTAGCTTCTCTTTACCTCCTTTCAACATGGCTTTTATCTTTCTCATCTATCGTCTATCATTTGACACATCCCTCCCTGTCTTTTTTTTTCTCTCTCCACCTGTTCTGCTATCCTCTGCTGCTCATCTCTCATGTATTCCTCCACCTTCCTCCCTCCCTTCTTTATAGATGGAAGTAATCATGAAGGTATTCTCAACCGGTAGTGGGGATTCGAATGGAGGTAGATGAATGGGTTATACCGTGTGATTTATTAACTGACAGGCACCTATCTGCTTATGTTGACTTGGTTTAGGTTGACTTTCTCTCCTACTTGAATGGGCTTTGGGTTTGTGGAAAGGAATTGTTACCAGCAGCAAAACTGTCGCTGAATTGGGTTCATCCCTTTTCAAACGGGAATGAGATTTGTTAAGAATTCAACATTGATTCTCAATCTTTTTGAAGAAGTTCTTTGGTAATGGTTTTCAAGGTTTTCACTGGATTTCCAAGAAACAGTAGGGGGACGATATGTGTGTGGTGGTGGGGGTGGGGGGGTGGACTACTTTTGCCTTTTTGTGTTGAGTCTGGTGTTACATCTACAAGGATTTCTCAGTGGGATGGAGACAAATTCTGTTGCCAAAATGTTTGAATGGTTTTGAAAGCTTTTGGAAGAAAATCCTCTCTGTGTATCTACTAAGTTGAGAGAGAGAGAAAAAAAAAAAAAGAACAGAGCCTTGATGGTGAAAACTTTTGTTCACGCACACTTTACACATTGTAAGTGCTCTGCAGAACCTGTGTCCTATCCAAATATCTTCTTTTGTGTACGTGCCAGCTGAACGTCGTCTCCCGTGAGTCATGTAAGGATACCGTATATCTACAGCATAGATGTTAACGCTGACAGGAACGATGGGAGAGCCTTTCACTTGTCACTTATGGTTCAAAACAGGCAATTTTGGTAAGAAAAAAGGTTCCGCAGCACACATATGACATGACCTTATTTTACTTCAATATTGAATTGTATGTTTTAGGTTTGATGGCATTTCACATCAGCGTTTACATTGGGGGGCCTTAACAAGTGTTTTAGTTTTTGTCTGTGTCAGAATGTGTTATAGAAAATGATGCTGTTGCTTGCACTCCGTTTATTATGTTCTTATTGCCAAGGAAGGGACAACACACACACACACACACACACACACACACACACACACACACACACACACACACACACATACATACATACAGACAGTGGTACGGATTGAGTGTACATTTTGGGGATGTACAGTATTAACCATGGGAGAAAAGGGAGCTAGAAGGCCAGTTTATCATTGGTCAGAGAAACACACATGTATGCACACACACACACACACCCACACACACACACACATCAAACTATGTACATTTAACCAATATATTTTAGTAGAATTTTGTCTCTATTCAGTTGAATGGCTTTTATATAGAAAAGATGGGATTTTTTTAGGTTATTTTCTCTTTCATGTTGTATTTTATTCTGCTACTTTTCTGTACGTTATTGTTTTTAGGTTTTATTTCATGCAAAAATGATATTTCAACAACATATTTTGACAGCCAAGAAAAGTTTGTTACACAGCTAAACTTGAAGAATAATGTTGATGATGATGATGATGACGATGATAATAATTAATAAAAGTAATAACAAACATACTGAAAACGGACAATGGGTGTTTTATTCAAAAGTGATTTATGTAATGAATGAACAAGACGCATACAAGCTTTGGTGCTGCTACAGTATGTGGGTGTGTGGTCTGATCAGGGACAAGCTGCGGACCGCTGGAGCACAGAGGTCTGCAGACAAGTACGGTTTTTATTTTCGTTGTGGCTTTCACACCAAGTCAGGTGAATTTTTCTGAAAAGATTTGCGACAGAAAAAAAAGAAGTAAAACATGCTTCCTGCTGTGCTCTCTGTTCTGCTGCATGCCAGCTTTTATTATTTTACAAGTATCGGATTATTTGTTTTTCACTTTGATTTTTTAACACACAACACACTGTAGAAATCAAACTGGCTCTGAATAAAGTGAAGACATACTTTTTCTGCACTTGTGAAAGCTGTGTGTACTATGCTTTTATTTCATGAAAAGATGTGTTTATGTTTGAATGAGCCTTACTGTAATCCCTCTCTTGTCATGTCATTTTGTATTGATTTCAAAACTTCCCAAAGGATGATCCCCTATAATTTTGCTCTCCAGTCTCCAGAGAATAAATCAGAATCTGGTAGTAACCCACTGAGCTTTCCTTTAGCTCTATGGTCAAGCCAAGAAGAAATATCACAGTGTAATATTACAATTGAAATCTAAACCCGTTTTCCTCTGAGCTGCGGCCAGGTCAAAATGTCGACTTGGCACACAAGACAATCAGAAGATTTCCATGAAATTTGCTGAGCTTTGCTTTGCAATGGAAGGAGCCTTTTGACTTTCCTGACCCCCATCACCTTCCCTTTAGAACTACCCTCCAGACAAACTTTAGATATTTAGCTGCCCTGCCATTAAGGTTCAAATGGTAATATTAGAGCAAAACGATTTTTCTTCTGGGTTATAATGAACACAGCCTCTTTTATTCTTGTTACACTAACAAAGCTCATTGAACTGAACTGTGACTTCACAGCATAGATAGCAAAGGCAACATCGTGTAACCAAAGGCTCATTTTACACCAACACACACCACACAAGAATAATTTGTGAGCCTCCTTTAATCTTCCCACGACCCTCCTTTGGGTCAGGAACTTTGACAAACTAAATCACGCAGCGGTGCCATCTGTCAGAAGACAAAGGCTTCTAATCTTTGCTTTATATTATGTTTAGCATCATCAATTTATCTTTGTGTTTATGATATGAACATTGATTAGAGATGATTAACTCTGCTTTAGAGCCTACAGTGAAATTATGTGGCAATAGGGCATCATTTAAATGCGCTCGTGTGTGTGTGTGTGTTGAGAGTGTACAAGTGTGTGATGATTGGCCACAGAAAGTCAGTGTCAGACTAGAATACTAAACACCCTGGTGTCTACTGGAGAGGTCATCACACAGACACATGCAGCTGCACATAATTATCAACCTGTTCAGGGCAAAAGAGAGAAACGCATCAAATGAATTAGAGGCTAAGTTAAAAAAAGAAAAAGAAAAGGAATATAAAAACACAACAATTCACATTTTTAGAGATGTAATCTTAAAAGGGAGAAATACATCAGATGGCAGATGTATGCCTGCGCACACTAATTTTTTTTTCTATTTTTCAGCATTCATATCCTACGTGTATCCACTGTCTGCCCCCTGCCTGCCCGTCTGTCAACCTGCCCGTCTGTCAGCCTGCCCGTCTGTCAACCTGCCCGTCTGTCAGCCTGTCTGTCTCTGTTTAAAACATCTTGCAAACATCATTTCTGTTTATTTCATTTCAGGTCTATGTATGAGTTACCGACACTGCTGACAGGGATGTTTGACTCCGTGTGTGAGGGAGAGGGCAATAGAAGAAGGAGGTGTACATGTGCGTGTCTCTAACATTGTTGTTGCCGTTTTCATGCTGTTTGATTGAGATATTACGAACCTGCGCTTTGACGACTGTTTAGATTTCATATCCTGACGGAGAGAAAACAATAGATGGATAGATAGATGTGGAGTATGACAGTCTACAAGCAAACAAACATGAGATAAACAACAGGATCGAGAGAGTGAGAAAGAAAAAGAGATGGAGATGCAGAAAAATGATCTAGCTTGAAGACGTATTGAATATTGAATGTTTCTCACACGGACTACTGTGTGGTCTGTGGGCTGAATCCATAATCATTTTGAGATACTGTATAAAGCTTTCACATACACTACTGGTCAAAAGTTTTAGAACATCTCAGAGTTCCAAGTTTTTATTGAGATTTAAGCAGTTTTCATGTCCAGTGAATAACCTTAAATGGGTTTAAAGGTCAGCGGGTAACTGCCTGAGGTAAAGAAAAAATAAAGAAAGACGGTTTAGGTCACCAAAACTGAAAGAACATGTAAAAAAAAGGCCTGTTCTCTATGAAATTTCATATAAAGACATTGTCCATACAAAGACAGGGTTTGAACAAACTATATTACTACCCCTCTGATGCTTTATCGGGATAATACTGTACTGCAGGAAGTAGTACTGTATATTGCTATCAGAATAATAAAAACATTTAAATAACTACTGGAAAAATGGCTGTTTTCCCAGCAGTATAGATAGATAGAGAGATAGATAGAAACGAGTTGCTGTAATATGCAGGATCTCTGCCTCTAACCAATCCCTGTCCCTGCTGAAAGCCTAATTACAGCTCTACATCACCCCAGTATGTCGGCTGTGTATCATCAGCTTCACAGTGAGGTCCACTGCAGAGGGATTTGATTTGTAATCTTCTTTCCTTTTATTTCCTCTTTAGTACTGTAGTTGCAACAATATCTGCACACACACACACACACACACACAGTCCTCTTCTCTTCTTTTTTTCCAAATGCAAATACACTTTGTTTGCATGCAGGAAATAACCTGTGTTTTGAACTGGGAAAGTCCAACATGTATGATGATACTGTAACATGGAAAAGGAAAAGACAAAGAAACTAAACTCTAAACTCTTTTGTGAACTCCAAACGCATTCGTTCTGACGGAAGTTATATACCTGTACAAAATCATGAATACTTTCATTTCTAAAAGAAAGTTCCTAAAATACCTGGGCACTGTAGTTTTTAGCTATCACTACTCAAGCAGAAATAAACTGTGAATTTGTTGAGGAATGTTTTCAGCCATGAATTTAGTGCTTTAGTGAGAATTTGACCACGGTCATCGTCAGGAAGGTACAACTGTGCAACACTGATATGTTCAACACTGTGTGTAGAAGGTATGACAGCAGACATCGCACATAATAAACATCACAATCTTCTACAGTGAAGTTTCAACAACCCCAGACTCTGCCGAACAAGTTCATCTCCTGATCCAAGACGCACCGAGCAAGAGAGAGAGAGAGAGAGGGAGAGAGAGGCCAGCTCTAACTGCTAAGCTAAAGTAACTAGCTGATCTGAATGGCATGTAAACAACTGCTGAATTACACTAGTTCTACTCCAGTACTCACAGCTTTCTGCTCCTTTTAGCGACTATCACTAAAGAATGACAAAGAATCCAACCGGTGGGATAGGTTGGATCTATCCCGAGATTCATTCAATGTCGACAGAAAGCCACTTTTAAATGTTTGTGGAAAACACAGAACATCACCCAACTTCACTGAAAATCACTGTAACAAGATGTCTCTATTTGTGGTAGTTCTTCATCTCCTCATGCGTCAGGGCTGAGGAGATAGAAAGGTGGCTTCTTCTATATCAGACATACTTGAGCTCCATCAGAACAACACACACACACACACAAACACACACACACACACACACACACACACAAACAAACATAAAAAACAGTTGTGCATGCGTGCAAATATAGAATAAGCAAATACACAGTGTTTTGCTGCAAGAAGCAGACTTCTGGGGAAATGCACAGACTCATGCATATATATTTTCACACACACTCAAACGCACACACAGCCACCCACACATTACGTCATAAACACAGTTTCCTTGCACCGTCCTTCACGTCAGGGCTCTGGAGTTCTTTTAATAATAATTCCCTTAATAATATCTCCTCACAATAACACTGATAATGGTATGCACCTGTGTGTGTGTGTGTGTGTGTGTGTCCTCGAAAGACTATTTCTATTTCTGTGGAAAACTCTGATAAGCTTTTGCTCAGTTTCATCACCTGCAACCCACCATCCCCCGCTATATAACCTTCCCCCCCCACTTTTCCAATAAAATGCATTTTAATTCTCTGCAAAGCACACCAGGGGACATCAGGCCGAGCAGTCAGAGCAGCTGACAATAAAATCTTTTCTCTTCTATTTCCGGTCAATTTTTTTTTATTTTTTTGTATCTGACTTTACTGTTTGTCTTCTTTATCCTTGTTGCACTCTGACTGATTACATTTTCAGACTGCACAGTTTTTACTTGGGATTCAGCATTGTATATCAATCTTAAACAGGGTTCTTGTTGTGTAAGGTATGGTGTGTTTTCGTATGAGAGTGTGCACTGGATATGTGCGTGTGAATGTGCAGTTTAAACATTAATAACATTTCTTTCTCTTCAACTATCAACAAAAACACAATTAACCAGATAGGAGGCCCACAACTAATCCGAGCCAAACATCTCCCAGCCTGTAAATGTGCGGCAAAGATTATTTTATTGTTGTTATTTTTATTTTATTGTTTGTTATTATTTTGCGTGTGAGGCATTGCTTGTGCTGTGATGCTCCTCAAAGAGCTTGAAAGGAAGCACCTCCCTGTTAAAGTCGTAGTCTGCGCATCGCTCATTGTGCTCAGTGCACTCAGAGCTCTGATGTACGCTCGCACAGCACTGATGCTTGTGTTCCTTCCCGCTTTATCGTCTCCCACAGTCTCTGTCTGCCCTAACATCAGTCTGCTCATCGTGCAGCGTCTCCCTGACGATTGAAACGACTGTTGTATCTCGCCCACTGCATTCTGCCGTTCTCAGCGGTGGAGTGATTGGCCAAAACAGTGCTATAAACGCTGGTCAAAACAGGGTCACATGTTATCATCACGCATGTGTATGCATCATGTTGTCTTTTGTAGATTGTTGGATGTCGGATCTGTGGCCAAGGAATCAGTTCAATTTTGGGATTAAAAGTTGAAGTATTTTTTGAATAATATGAAGATAAAAAATCGAGGAAATAGGAAAACTTTTCCTAATTTTATTCACATTAACATTTGAAGTATTTGCCAATGCACCAACTAAAATGTTGTATCACCATAATTATGAGCAGACAACTTTTAACATATGCAAAGGCAGCAGTTAATCATTGCCGAGGCAGTGGAATAAGTGAAAGAAACATTCAGGTGCCCTTAAACATTTCATATAACATTAATAAAGAAAGTAGCACATTAAGACTACAGAACAGCATGATGGAATATAGAAATGAGAAAGTATTTTCTGCGGCAATAACAAATTATAGATGAATGTGAATAAGCATCTTTATAGAGCCTTTGGTCATTTTTAAAAATCTGTTTAACAATAAATTACTTTAAAAATGTAACCTAATTTTATGTTTATGAATGCGGACTCAGGCACATTCTATTTTATTTTATTTTAACAAAGACAATGCAGCACCTTAGCCAAATTAGCTTTTGGCCTAAATGAAACTTCTGACATTTAACTATGTTTTGAATTTTTAAATTGTGGTTTTGTGGTTTTATCAAGTACACATAATGATGTCACTGGCCAGTAACAAGCAAAACCAAACGAGACAATCAAAAGTTGTCCCCTGTTTGTGGTTCACACTGTGGTCTCATTAATAGGACAAACAAACCTTTCCACTAAGAACACCAGTGGAGAGTTTATTTCACAGTGCCAAGAAACCCCAGAAAATACTGTAATGACCAACATACTGGGTGATTTAATCTCCTGTTCATGCTTATCAGACCTCTAACCACACTGACATAAAAATTAGCTGGTTTAAAGATCACAGCCGAGGGCAATTTCACTTTTTCACTTCATGATTCACTTATTTCCTTGATGATGATTCTAATAGTATGTATGCATCTTAACTTGGCTTTAGGCTACTGACATTTCACATCAACAAGCACTATTACGGCAAGGACTTTAAATGTATTCAAGCTCTGTAAATTGGGAATATGAAGCTTGGAAATACAAAGTTGCTCTAGGATATTGAAGATGAACTTATTGATAACTAAAGATTCATTTCCATTAATATATTCTCTCCAGGGGAAACATTGCTTGGAGAAACTTACAGGGGGATGGCGCTTATGAATAAGGGTTTAAAAGGGGTCAGCCAGCTCCAGGCCATGGTCCAGCTCGAAGCACCAGCCATATTATACTGAGACAGATGCTTGGGTAAAATCCTACTTGTGTAGACGTTTTCAGTTTCTTGCGTAAAATCCACTTGACATCAATTCCCTCATGAGCGGCAGCGTCAACTCTCTTCCACTGCCACCGTTGCTATGATGTTTAGTTGAGACTTTAACAGTTTTTATCAAAGAACTACCACCGAGCTGTGTCAGTCTGCAAAGCATGAAAGGACTCAAATCCAGATGAGGAAACAGCAGCAAGCAGCAGCTCGACATTTTAAGCTTCAGAAAAGGTCTTATTTGATGCAGGGGAATTGCTTTACATTATTTTAGATCAGTGCTTTCCAACCCTTTTGACTTATCACTGCTGAGAATGAAACTGCTGTATCCGATTGTAAACACATACACACACACACCCATTACATATACAACATTACAGGTTGAATATGTATATCAACAGGTTGTGAATGTAGATGTAAACTTATCTAGTGATTCACAAAGTATGAATATGTTCAGTATTAACGGTTAAAGTACGGCTTTGGAGAGGTGGGGCCCATATCTCTTGCAAATCTTTCAGACAAAAATGCTGCATTCAGAGATACTCAGAAATGCAGGAAACAGCTGGACGGTCATGTAGACAAATTAGTCATGTAGACAAATTAGTCTACATGCTTTCAAAAGGAAACTGAAATCTAGGCACCTGTAAAACTTGGTTAATAGATTGTACCAACTCGTTGATGTGTTTTAATTGTTTTATTGGTTGTTTTTAATAGATGTACCCAGGAGTCCCCAGGAAGCAGTATTTGTAATGAGTGATTTTTATTCATAAAATAAAGTTAAAATATATTGCAGATTTTGGAAAATGTGAGCCAAAAAAAGACAAACTGAAATAAACTATAGTGATTAAATGGTAGTTTAAAGTTTAAAGTACAGATCCATTCTAATTAGGCTCTAGCCAGACAGCAAATACACATAAAAGCACTACATGGCTTCCTGTTATGATGGTACTGACATTCCCATGTAATGACACCTGAGCCTGCTCCATATGCTGAGGAAGAATGTGAGATTCAGTTGAAAGCTCAGAAAAGCTAGTAAGTGCAGAGTATATCAGTTGTATAAATACCAGTGTTGTGTTGCAGTATATTTTGAATGAGAATCCCCCTCTGATTTTAAATACTTAGACATTTCAACTGAATATGTCACCAACTTCAACTGCTCCCAGTGATCCCAAGATCATTTTTACTTTCCCTTTATTAACTCTTCCAGACTTTCCCTTGTCCACCTTAAAAAAAACCAAAACACTTTAAACGCTGCCAACACTGCCATATGGCTACTTTCCAAGACCCACTAGTCTCTCTCCTCTCCTGTTAGAGCTCTGCTGCCCTGACCTTTACATTCCTAGTGTTGGTCACATGTAATCTTGGAAATCCGGTACTTTAAGATTATTCTCGTTTTCCACTAATTGACTATGTTTAGCAAAACCTCATCGCTACAGAGTTATCAGCTGCAGGCAGTATTTTCATTACAGTGTTTACACAGGTCAAAGCAACACAATTTCTCCATCAACTTAACAGGGATTCATTTAATAATTGGTGTGCTGCTTATCACTCCAGTGCACCACAGCATGTGATTTGCTTATATCCAACACAAGTCAAAGTATACTGACCTTTGACCGTTTGATAAAGCTGAAGCATATCCACCTCCTTATTAATTGAATGACTCAGAAAAATATAGATATTTTACCTTGAACTGTCTATGATTATGACCTTACCCTCACAAAATCTCTTTATACAAGCTCTTTGTGTCAATAATCAGAGTGTTGTAACTAGTTAATTTCAATATAAGTGAGGTTGTAAAGCTTCACAATGTGAATAAACGACCGCTTTATATAGTGGCAATGAAGAGGAAAGAAAAAGAAATATGAGAAAGGAGTAAAGAAAACAAGTATACACAAAGAAAAGCAGAAGGGGAGAATGAGGTGATGGTGGTTGCTACCTCTCCCCTTCTCTCCACCCTCCACTTCATCCATCCATTATTCAGTATACCTTCAGGTCAAACTCGCAGTGTCTTCTTGACATATCCCTCCTCTCCTCTATACTGTATCCCCCACTCTTCTTTCCCCTCTCTGTATCTTCCCTTTCTCCATCTCTCTGACTGTCACCCATTCATATTCGCCAGAAATTACCTCAGGGGTGAGAGACCTAGCTGTGAAATGTCACATTTTTATTGATGTATTTTTCTTTCTTTAGGATTTTAATTATAAGCACAAGCACATAGTTTTTTTTAAGAGTAGAAGTCCCTGACAGTGAAGAAAAGTTCTCTACTTCTTCTCTCCTTATGTATATGTATAGGGCTCCATGGCAGTTTTTTTTTTTTTTACAGGAGCACAAACACATTGAAAATGTCAGATTTTATTCATAAGAAGCCTTTTTGCTTTTCATTTGTAAATTTCTTTGAGTACTGAGTAAGTATTGGCCTTTACGTATGTGTTTGCGAGTGTGACTGATAACACTACTTGCTTCCCTACAACAGCTTGCAGGGTTGCTTTTCTTTTCCAAGTAAAAGTCATGGCAACTGGCATTTTTAAAAAATATTTATGCAACAAGTGTCTCTTCAGATGGAGGTTTGGTCTACTCACAAAAGCAGAGCTGCCTGCCAAGACTAAATTGGAGTTACTGTTCTTGAAAAATATCAAGTTAATGGAGAGCTAAATTTGAGATACATTCTGCAGCAGTGCTAGTTTTGCTGTGGCATCCTTTAGTCTATTTCCTTCCCATTTCAAATTAAAATGTCTCACTTTCATGTCACCTTGGCTCCCATATTCTCTCTCTTATGGCATCACGACTCAGCCACAGTAAACAGCACCCGAACTGAATACATTTATTTTCATATGCTCTGTTGTAATGTGTTGGAGCATCACATATTCGTTCAGTTCGTCTAGAACTCGTCGACTCTGCTGAAGACTGTGATTGGTACTCACCTACCTCCATTAAAATCCCATAATATAATGCAGGAGCCATACAGAATATCCATAATGGTTACAAAGGGATCCACTTTTATTTTGGGGAAAAATGAGAACTCTTACCGCCAGGTCCTGACTCACACTGTGCTAGACTTGATGTACTGCTATATTAAACATATAGTGCCCAAACAAATAGAGGTGCACAAGGTGCAGATGTTTTCACGCTTTCAGTCATTGTCAGTGCTAAATAAAGCATCGGAAGATGTGCATAAGCAGTAGGCAACAAATAACAGGTGCATGCAAGTAAAAGAACTACACAGGAAAATCAAAACTTTGTAACTGGCTTAATTAGGTGTTAATTGTGTTGTTAGTCTGGCAAAACTGGTTAATCGCTTGTTTTTTACTTACCTTACTTTATCATCTAAATTTCTTTTTTTCTTTCTTTCTTTCTTTTCTCCAAATATGGAGCGGCGCTCTGTCGTCAGCAGCGTCACATTTGATGGGCGTTTGTCAGGTGATTAGTCTAACGTTAGCTAACGCTGGTTGGCGTTTTTTAAGTGCGTGCTATTCCGTCGACGTGTGTGACTTTGGACACTTCAAGGACTGTTGGTGGAGAAACTTGTGTTTTTGTGTGGATTTTTCTCCCCAGAAATTACAAGGAACCTTTTTCCAAGTCCAGAAGAAAAAGGGATAAGTTCAGCAACAACTGGATACAAACTCGACTGAGCGAGATTTATGCTAATAGGACGGGACGGGACAGGACGTGTTGACTCCAGGTGAGTTTTCCCAGACTAATAATAAACCGCTAGTGCTACTGTTGCCTTCACAGATGTTACTTTTGAAACTGTAGTTTTGGGTGCTTATGTCTAACAGCCTGGTGTTTTTGCTAAATTATAGCATGAAAGGTGTCGTTAATTATGCTGTTTAAAGGATTTGGTGCAGGTGATGCCTCCTGTGTATTCACGCTGCAGACCAGCATCTATTTGCCAAACGTACACTTCACGGCTGTTGGATTCTTCTTTTACTTTTACACTCTGCCATTATCACACATTGCCATAGCAACCAAAGTTAAGTGGAATTATTGTGTGGTGCCTTGAGGTAGTTTCTATTATTTATGTGGTCTTACTGAGTTCATTTGCATGAAATAGAAATGCCCCAACCATCCTTATATCTGGACATCCAAGAGAAAACTATCAAGTATTAAGTATTTTTTGTTATCTTATGATTTGTGTAGCTTTATATCTTGTATGCCCCACGTGTAGATGATACCTGTTGAGTTAGAGTTTGTTTCAATTTCACATTATTATAATGTTTGATCTATTTGTAGTGGACTAAACACCTAGAGTTTTATGCATTCTGTCATTATACACTCACTCTGCACTTTTTAGGAACATCATACTAATAATGGGTAGTGCCTCCCTTTGCTCTCAAAACAAGTTCAGTTCTTTGTGGCGTGGATTCCACAAGATGTCGGAAAGATTCATTTGAGATTGTGGTCCATGTTCACATGACATTACATCACTTCTACAGGCTTGTCAGCTGCACGTTCATGCTGCCTATCTCTTGTTCCACCACATCCCAAAAGTGTTTTATTGGATTCAGATTGTGACTGGGGAGGACACTGACATGCACTGAACTCATTATCATGTTCATGAAACCAGTTTGAGATGACTTTTGTTTTGTGCAGGCTCAGATTTCTGTTCTTGGCTGACTGGAGTGGAACCCGAAGTGGTCCTTCGCTGTTGTAGCCCATAGGCCTCAAGGTTCAATGTGTTGTGCATTTTGAAATGCTTTTCTGCTCGCCACAATCAGTCAAAGAGTGGTTACCTGAGTTACCGTAGCCTTTCCGTCAGCTCTAACCAGTCTGACCATTGTCCTCTGACCCCTCTCTTCGACAACGCAGCTCTATCTGCAGAACTGTGTGTATAATTAACAAAACAGATTCAGTCATGTTCAATTTGTTTGACATTTCAATTTGAAATTTTTGTTCGATTAAAAGCCTGAAATGATTAATAGATTCTCAGAATGCTGCATTTGAATTAGCTTTCAAATGACTCATCTTTCAATCAACCAATTGTTTTAGCTCTGCAGAGATCCTTACTATTTTAATTGCTTGATGGTATTTATATTTTTTCTGTGATTATGTAGCCATGAATTATTGCGGCCCAAGGGCAGCAATAATATCTGGCCTGTCAGATTATTTTGATTATTTTAATCTAAAAAAATAGATCTCTGTTGCTAAAATACATCGTTTGCCCAGCAAAAGTCACCCACAGAATCAGTTTCTCTTTAGTGATTTTTGCCTAGAAAAATAATATATATATATTTTTTCCAGCAATGATTTATTTCAAGCTATTGTGAGCTTTTATTCTGAAAAGTTCTGACACAGCAGACATACAATGCATGTTATGAAGAAAAAAACACAAGTTCAGTAAATCAGTCAGTCAAACGTATAATATGTGACTGGGTGGACGAGCTTAGAAACATCTGAAAGAAGCATCAAAGCAGCGGAGAGATAGGAATCACAACTTCTGGTCAGCACTTTCAGAATAAAATCAGAGCAGAAACAGAATGCAGATGATGAGCAAGTAGTAGGGGTTGTGCCGATGGACGATGATATCAGTGATCGATGATCAGAGCAGAAGAATGAATCACTCGTTAATGACATAAGGGCACATGTAATATTCCTCTTGTGTGAAAAGGCCTTTACATTGTGAATACTTAAGCAACAGAAAAGAGTATTGAAGTGAGACCAGGAAAAGGGATTTCTATAAACTGGACTGGAAGAAGCTTGAGTGATTATGATTGAGAGAATGGACTTATAATAATACTTAAAATAATTTGATTGAAATATTTAAGTTGAATTGAAGAGACAGCAATGGTTGAATGAATGAGCGATTAAAGTCGAGTACTTGAGTAAATGAGCAAAAAAATAAGTAGAGAAGAACGATTCAACATTGAAAACTGAAAAGCAGAGAAAGTCCTGGAAATGAAGAGGTGAGGTGAGAGAGACAAAGAAAGACAAAGGAGGAACATAAATTATGAAATGAATGTAATAGATTGCATGACAGAGAGGGCGGGATATGAATTGTAAAGAAAATGACAGCCCCCACCAAGTGATATGAATGGACCATAGAATCTCTCCAACACTAAAGGCATTTTAAACAAGTGACGATACAGCAGAGAGCTGACGACCAAAGCGAGAAAGGCACAGGGGTGGGTGGGGGTGGGTGAATGAGAAGGGGAGAAATGGTGAATTCAGGAGGGGAAGAGAGTCGGGACAAGAGAAATGGGGAACAAATGCAACGGAGGGAGTTAAAGAGTGAATAAATGAAGCAGCAAGAGAAAACAGGGAATGATAATGATCCTTGCGGAGTTAAAGGGGAGAGCATTAGGAAGGAGCAAGGTGGAGATAGGGAGAGTGACAGATGAGGGGAGAGTCAGAGAAAAAGGGAACAGAGGGAAATGAATGGTGAAGACAAGATGACAACACAGATAGGAAGGTGGAGGCCTTTCTTTCCCTGTCTCTCTTCGTCTCTTATTTTCAAATACTTCATCACTCACCATCTTCCCATCGTTCAACCCCTTCTTTTTTACCTGCCTTACAATCTCTAGTTTGCTTAATCTCTATATCCCTCCTCTCTGTTTCTTTTTCTGTCCTGATTTGTTTTTTTCTATTTGCTTTTAGACATTAATTTCCTGATAATTTAGCCAGTAATACATTCTGTCCCAGAAACATAATGTTCAATTTAAATACGTGGAAAGAGCCAATGCTGGAAGTGGAAAAAAGAATTGATGATACATAATATTCAGTTTGATTAAAAATGCTTCATTCGTCCCTCAAGGGGCAAATTTGAGGCCAGCGGATTTGCAAACACTAGTACACCTAAATAATTGACACACATGAAAATACATTGACATTAGCTTAAATGAGTCAAAGAGGACGTGTGGGCACACTGATCATGATCTATACTCTTTTGAGAACATGTTCAGTATTAAACTGTACAAGGGATTTTTGTATTATGGATAATCTGGAATAATAGTGACAGGTTAAAATAAATTATGATTGGTTATTTAAAAATAAATTTAAAAACATTCCTCTCTTGAACAGAGCTCTCAGATGCGTGGTTCAGAGTTGCCTACTTACAAACTTGAATAAGTTTACCTTTATGTCAAATTTCTGTCTCCCTTATTTTTTTTTTCTCTAATGTGTCATGTTTCATTTCCTCTCTTTCAACCAAAAATTGGACGCCAGACATCTACACCATCCATCACTGTACGAGCCAACAATGCAATCAGCCTCTGCTGTGATTTTTAAACAGAGGCAGATGGGGCAGATTTCCACCAGTGAGAGGTTACTGAGTAAGCAGAGTCAGACTCTAGCAGTTATTTCATTCATAAAACAAAAGTGATGTGTATCACTCATATTGTTTCATTAATCACATTTTAGCGTGAAATAAACATGAACACATCTACTCAGATTTGTGGCACTTCTCAGGCAGCGTACACAGAAGGGTCAGATGACACCTGGATACCCACAAGCACAATGAGGCAAGTGGCAATTTTAAGCATTTTCTCACAAGCCAAAAATCAATAGGGGCGATTTAACATTTGAGAGAGCTCAATAGAAAATCCTTTTGAAAGAGCGAGGTTTTTTTTTACCAACTGATTGAGAGGATTGGCCTTAATCATTGTTTCACCTCCAACTGAACAACATTAATTGCTCATCAATTTCCAACAGTTGAAACAAAAATATTCTTGGTTAAGGACCTTTTTTTATATCCTTAGCAAGGGATATCGTGTGTATTTTATATTTTACCAAGGCATTTTTTGGTCAATGCCAAAAATATAATTTTGTTACATTGCAATTTACTCTTGTGTAAAATAAGATTATAATGCACACCACAAATGTATTCTCTTATGGATATCAAAACTAAAAACACTGGAAAAGTGTCAATTATGGGACCATTAAGATGTGACTCAGAATTCCCTGTCTCTAATGTAATTGCATGTCAGTGCGTTGATGATGTACCACTTCAATAGCTGCCCACAGTAGTAGTTCTTTCTTCAGTCAGCTGATTGGTACTCAACACTGATGCTGCTGTGTGAGGTGTCAGAGGTCTTTAATCACAATGGTGACCATGTCACAGAGGAGATTATTGTTTTGTCGCCCACTGAGGCGTGCCACTCCAGCAACATACTCTCTCAGTTTGAGACAGTCATCCTAGATACCTTTCAGACAAATAAAGAACCCAGAACTTCTCATACATACGATTCAACCCTCTCCTTGCCAAATTCATTATGGAGCTCCCTGTGATATTAGGACCCCTTCTGCTCACTAAATTAATACCTCCCTCTCCCCTTTCATTGTGCCTTCCACCTTCAAAGGAGCCATGATTAAACCTCTGCTTAAAAAACTCTAACCCTGATCCTGATGCCCTCAATAATTACAGGCAAATTTCAAATTATCTCTTCCTGTTTGAATTTCAGGAATGAAACCTGATGTGGCCCATTGGCCTATTTTCTGCAGCATTGGCTCATTAAAAAGTTGTAGTCCGTCATCATGGCTGTTGATAGTACTGAGTCCATACTCAAAAAGGACAGCAACTAACTTCCTTATCTAATCCACTGTTTCCCCTTACGTTTAACTGTATTTGATATTAGCACAGCACTTTTATTTTTTTCAATAAGAACTATTTGGAAGTAGAGTGGATTCAGAGCATAGCCCAGCACATTTTAAATGAAAGATATCAGTTTTTGATTTTTTACTAGATTTGGAAAAAAAAAAGAACTTTAAAGTTTATCCATTTAAATTGAAATCTACAACACAATTAAATGTATGAAAGTTCAAGGGTTTTAGAACTTTCTCAGGTTATAGTATTATTTAAAGACTGTCCTCCTGTAAAAAAGCCCATTGGTTGTCTGTTACCTTAACTGCATGTTTCTTATTGATGATGGTCCACTAACCTTAAGGAAACATGTATTTTAACCCATACCCATGAGCCTACATACAATTAAATTGACCTTTTGCCTATTTACATTATTGCATTGGTGTATCACAACATACCTTTCTGGTTTACCTTCCACACTCTTAGATAAAACATCTATACCTAAATGAACTACTCTTTCCTTGACTTTGACTTTAAATACAGTAAAGAATTGAAAGATGCTACACAAAATACTTTAGATTAAATTTCAAGATACTTAGACAGTTTTTAAACTTTGCTTTGTTGAAAATCTTACATTTTCTACACAAATCTACAAATTTGAGTGGGGCTGAAGTCACAGCTGGCATAGAGGCTAGTATCAGTAAGAGATCTAGTGGAGAAAGTCAGTTTGTTTTGTTAGTTAAAATTGTGGGAGCAGCATTTTGTGAGTTGAGTGTCCAATAAACCAAGGAAAAGAACACTGAACATCCATATCAATAAATGAGTTTTAAAAGTTTCCAAGTTTGTTACTGTTAACATCTGGTTGGACAGACTGTTGTGAAGGACTGGTCAAAATTTGGAGCTGTTAAGACCAACTACTATTTCAGCTCCTGCTGCTTTGCAGTCAGCGTCAGCAGTGTCCAATTTAACCATAATTGCTCATTAAAAATGAATGACATTGAGTTTGTTGTCGGCCATGTACCATCCTGAGGTGTGGATGCGTGTGCTCTTAAAATGTTAGAATCAGACCAGGTTGGAGATTTACTGACAGACAGGATGGAAAGGATAGAGGAGAGCAGAATTAACAATAGGAAGCGAATAGAGCAGATTAAAGGAAGGAGAGGAGAAAGAGAGAGAAAGAACAGGAGGACAGAAGAGTTCAAGAGAGGTGAAGCATGAAGAGAGGGAGAGGAAAAGACAGGAGTTGAAGAGAGGAGAGAAAGAAATGAGGATGAACAGGAGTAGTGCTCCCATGCTGAGACAATTACTCCCACCTGCAGCTAAGTCAAACTGTGAATACCTGTATGCATGTGTCAGGGTGTGTATATATGTATGTATGTATGTATGTGTGTGTGTGTGGGGGGGGGAGGGGATTGCTGCTTGAGTGAGTGACCGTTGTGTGTGCGTCCGTGTTGTAGTGTCAGGTGTACTGTGCGTGCCATTGCATCTTTCAGGCTTCCTGTGCCTTCTAGATGACAAAAATATTTGTGTGTGTTTTTCATGTATGTTATAGGGCAGTTTTTGGCAGTACATATTTGAAGCAGTTCCAGGGAGATAAACAAAGAGACACCCATTGAACCAATGAGAGACAGGGTGTTAAGAGGAAGATGGAAACAAAGATAGAGAGAGATTGGACTGAACAATGTAGATGGGAAAAAAAGACAGCAGATAAAAAAGAGGGATAGGTAGACAGGGGGATAAGTTGCTTTCTTCCCAGTTCGGCTCTGTATTCAACCTCAGTCCACCCCTGTAATACTCCACCCTTCCTTTCTTCACTACAGTGTTCTTTGCTGCTGGCGTGATGCTCATTTCCTGCCTCATCTCGACACACTGAGTCAGTCCCTGCTGGTCTGTTCCACTGAATAACTTTCATCGTCATTATTATTTGCAGAACACTCTGCAATTTTCTCCCTGTAACCACAACGCAGCACAAATAGCCCAGGATGCTGTGTGGGCTCTTATCCTTTCTCTCCCAGAACACTGTGATAATCATACCCAGTCTTACACATACATACTGTAAACTTTCTTTCCTGTTGTTTTTGGTGCCTGTATGTTCCTGTGTTGTCGCTTGTTGTATCACCTGTCTTCATGGGGCTATCAGGTATTGTTTACAATTGCCTAATGACTGCGAGCGCTCACAAATCCTAACTGCTTGTTTTCTTTGCTGTCCTGGATTGTGACACATCTGAGTCAAATGGACTTTAAATAAATATGATTACTGAATATATCACCTTCAATATGTGTATGTGCGTGCATGTGTCTCAGTGGGACAATTTCACCTGAGCGTAAAATCTAGCCATATAAATTATTGCTCACACAGCAGCTTGGTGCTGCAAAATAGCATCACACACCCACTGAGTACACAACAGTGACACCAATGTTTTTTTTACATATACTGCAGCAATTAATATTTAATGGGTCGACTTTATGTTTAGTCATAAAACAAAAACACTTGAGAGGTAGGAATTTCTCTCTTCACTGTCAAGGGCCTCAGAGATCTTCTATCTGAGTGGCTGGTTGACTCAATGACTTAATACTGCATTTATGATGTGTTCAAAAGTTTACTTCAGTATCATGAAGCTGTGACAAGTAACAAAGTTGCCAAAGCGCTCATGGAAAATCACAATAAAAATGTCACAATGTGTTTAAGATAATAGGTTTGTTGTCTTAGCAACTCAAATTATGTCTAAAATTAACATTGAATTGGTGTTTGTTTGTCTGTTTGGTTATGTTCACGTCTGCAGAAGATCTCTGGCTCGGTGCAGTAATTCCACCGCGGGGCGCCATTCGAAAATAGACAATTATTGTCTATGAAAATTTTCTTGTGTATTTCGTTAAACTGTCGTAGTAGTGGCAAGGGTATGGCTGCATATGCATGTGCACAGCCATAAGGAACCCCTTATATTTGGTATTCATAAAGTAGACTCCATTAATTAACGTTTGTTTACACCGTGGCTCAGTGAAGTGTTGGCTTAATAATGCATAGACCTCCCTATTTTGAAAAAGCACAGCAAAGACGAGGCTTTTTGTTGCTTTCCTATTATTTTTGCAATGTGTAATTTGGACTAATTTGGCATTGATTGACAACAGTAGCCCTATTATGCTGCATATGCCGTTGACGAATGGAGAAGTTGAATGAAAGGTGTATTGGATAGTCTTTATGACTTTGAAAGTTGTGCTTGGACAATCACCAGACCACGGTTTCTGACTGAGGAAAGGGTGAATTTGGTCATTTTGAACCTTTTTAAGTTAATTTGAGAAGAATACAATTACATTTGAGAGAAACAATTACATTTGGTGCCCTTGTCTTTCTGAAACAGGTTGCAACATGCACCACAGCTGTCATCCATCTGATTTGTAGCCTACAGCTTGCAAGGCTAGGTGTTTAGCAACTTATACCACAGTGCACTTGACCTGTTTATTAGTTTTGCACAATTTGTTATCGCTTGTTATTTGTATCAGTTGTGGTAATAAACATGTCATAGTCAGAGTGGCCACTGAGACTACTAGGACTAATCCCAGTGGGATGACTCATTGGTGGGCTTGTGTGCTGTAAAAAAAAAAAAAAAAAAAAAATCCATTAAGTTTTTACCGGTCTTGTCAGTTTCTTAACAAGCCCTGACTGTGTGCTTGCCATTTGGGGTGGACATGAGCGTGTGCTGTGTGTGTGTTTCAACTCAACAAAATGACACCCCCAACCCCTGACACAGTTCAGGCACAGAAATTTTATTTGCCTTAAGCTCTGCGTTTTTCATCAGTGTTGTTTTTCAGCAGCAGTACGCAGATATTTTAAGTGGAAAAAGCTCTGATAACCCCACTGTGCACTACCTGCCCAGCAGCAAACAGAAGACAGACCAAGGCAGTCAACAATTGGTTTTCATGCCCATGCGACTTAAAGGCGACAGGAAAGGGTTAGGACTGTTAGCGCTGTACAAGTTTGCTTCTTGAACCCAAACTAACCAGATACATCGTTGAATAAAAAACAAACATCTTTGGTCCCAGAACAGATTAAAATAATCTGTTGTGTGGATTCTTTCGACAGAGAATCAATAGTCAGTGAAGCGACCCATGTCACAATTGGGGTGGGCATTGAACCAGAAACAAAGATTTTTATCCAGGACTCCTAAATGGTAGAATTAGTATCCTAATGTACTGCTGATGACCACATAGAGAAAAATCTGCTTGTTTAGCTGTTAAGTTGTAACCAGTAACACAACGACAGAATCAGCCAATGGAGTGATTTGTATAGACACATGAAAAAAACTGAGATGGGGCACAGTCTTAAGGCAGCTTTTAAGATGGTAGTCTGCTCTTTTATAGAAGCAGTGAATAACGAGCACCATATCCCAAAACATGCTCTCTCAAGCAGTCTGTCTTTGCCTGGGTGAGGAGGGTCGTGGGAATTGCTGCAAAACTTTGCTGACACTTTGTAGGTCTTTGATAGAGAGAAGCAAACGGCTACCGACGCTATCAGCAGGGCAGATGACACTGCAGATATTTCTGAGGGATAGTAGAAGACAGGAAGTAACCAGACAACGATGAACATTGTGCTTCTAAGAGTTAAAACACACATGTGTTTCCAGGTGTGACAGTAAAAAAACTCAATCGTATTTTTTTTTTTGTTAGTTGATGTTAGGCACAAGTTTTGTTTGGAGATAATGATCCTGGGGAACTTTAACATCTCTCCCACACTCACTGCTGTGACTATTATTTTATTAGAATGAGAGGCTTTATTGATCAGCATACAGTCCCTCTGTCCCTCACCTTTGTTCAGGTCCTCTTGTTTGAATGATGTATCTCTAATAACTGAGCCACCCTGCCGCCTATAATGTGGGATGGGGGGATGGGGGTGGGGGTAGGCGAGTGTGCATGAAAATGTGAGACCTGAATCTCCATTGTTTTCTGCGCATTAAGCTCCAATTTGTTAGTCAGCGCTTGACGATGACAGCCTGCTGACCCATCTCGCATCGATGTCAGTTTGGTGTTATCAGCAAGTTTGAACGCTTTGACAGAGGGTGCACTGGGCTATCATTTGTGTGAGGAGCACAGAAGAGGGAGAGAGTGCACATACCCCAAGGATGCGCCCATGCTTATAATCAGGACACAAACATACACGTACGCAAACGTACAATGAATTTTCCCCTGGAAGTGGTATTGCCAGACAACTCATCTTTTTAAAGAGTGCTTAGTTACCATGGCAATGCATACTGTTGCTTGGCTGAGAGGCTCAATGGGAAATGGATGATCACTGAGTGTGTTTGTTTGGAGGCAATATCCATGGGCATGTGTGTCACGTCAAGGCTGAATACGGTACTGCTGAGCTTTTGTCAGATGTTTCTGTGACACAAGGCAAGAGAAAAAGAAAACAAAGTAATCAGGAGATTAAGAGGAAGAGGACAGTGCAGGCAGAAACGAAGTCACATCATGTGACAATACGCGTGTCAGGTGTGAGAAACGACAGATTGTCCGTTTCCAGACTGTGGGGGTGAGAATTGCCTCTGTGTGTGTGTGTGTGTGTGTGTGTGTGTGTGTGTGTGTGTGTGTGTGTGTGTGTGTGTGTGTGCGTGCGCGCGCTTGTGTTGCGATGTACATTATTTATGCTTGTGGGTTTGTGCATGTGTTCATGTGGCAGAGTGTGTGTATTATGCTGTCTGCATCCAACATGTAACACCGCAAGAGACCCAGATAAAGCCAGAAAAAGAGTCACAGACAAAAAAAAAAAACAAAAAACAGGTTTGCAAAATAAAAAACTCAAAGCAAACTTTATAATTAGTTTGCTTGGTTAAAAAAAAAGAAAAGAAAAAAGATTAGTGTGTTAATGAACATTGCTCTGGGGATCAGGCTCATTAAAGCATACTGCTGTCATTAGAGGTTCAATTGGGCCTGAGCTGTCCAGGAAAGGCACTGTTCCTAATAAGAAGCACACATATCAAATTACAGTAGAGGAGTTTATAAACTTTCATTAAAAATGTATGATAACACTATTTGGAAAACTGGAGTTTAGAGATGCAAAAAATCCTTTTAAAAATTCTGTGACTCTTTGGCACCAGACAATTTCAGCAGAAAAAAAATCTCTGGTATCTAGAGGTTTGGAAACAGAGCAGATATTCTGCACAAACATACCTTGAAAGTTAAGGCTTACTCATATTAAAAAGAAGACACACACAAGGTTTTTACTTACCTGTAGTTTTATCTAGCCATGCATATTTAATTTGTCTAGGTTTTGAGAGACCTTTTGAGATATCTGCTGCAACCCTAGTATGTTAGAGGTCAATGGAATTTTTTTTATATGGTGGTCATGGCATTAAAAAAAAAAAACAATTCATCATCAACATGTTTTTTTTTTTCAGTCGCTGTCCTCTGGATAAGGAAATGATAATACCTACAACTGAAGAAATTGAAAGAAAACGGCTGGCAGCACCGCTCGGATAGATACCACAAGCAGTAAGTAAGAAAATTTGCTTTTTTTTTTTTTTTTTTTTTTAATGTATCCTCGTGTAGAATAATCCACCATCATTAGGTTGATAATGCAAAGGCACGGGGTTGATGACCTCGAGGGTGTGAATATTGAAATGTGAAAAAGTCAGAAATCCTGGCACCTGGCAAATATATCATTCAATAACACTTGTCAGTCCATGACGATAAATAAATGGCTTTTTGCTTAATACACTTTTAAAGGAATTTTTGATGTAAAAAAAATGACAAGCTCCTCAACAGTTCCTTATTTTTTTTTTTTCACTAATTACCTTTCACAATGAAATGTTACCAGTCATCTTCTTTTCCCATTGCAGAGCTGCATTACTTTTACCGAGGGCAATGTCCCTCTAATAGAAAGGTCATTTACTGCTGGCTTCAGGGGTCAAAATGATAATGAAGTGCCAAAGAGTTGATTATAATCTTTATGTGTAAGATAAAAGTTTATGGCTCTCAGATGTTTATTGGGCAGATTGTCCATATGCGACATGCGCACACACACATGAACACACATCCACACAGACAGCAGCCCCAAATGCACGCAAAAGCACTAACTTAGCAGACAGTCGATATGTGACACCTATTCATAACCTTTAAATATGAGCAAATAAGCCTCTCGCACAGGGAGACGCACACGCACACACACTGCCGCTTTCTGTAATCAGTGGCTGTAGAGGAGTAAGGACACACAGAGTTTCAGTGGGACCTAGCCATACATTGATCAGGGAAATGTATTCATAACCTTTAAATATGAGCTGACATGCTTTTACACTCAAGAGGCAACGTCTGTCTCTCTCTCACACACACACTCACACACACACACACACACACACACACTCTGAGTGACCCTGCCATTTTCTGTGATTGTATGATTGATGAGCCTATTGATGTTCCATATGGTTCATCTCTGGGGTTCTGACCTAATGTATTGATCCAAGAATGTGTCCGGATGTTTGTTTATGCTCTTGTGTGTGTTTGAGAGTGTGTCTTTTTTGCAACAGGATGCATATGGATGTGACTATTGGTGCGAGGCACTATACATGAGTCTGTCTTGATGCATGTGTATGTGTGAATGCGCTGTTTATCAATCTTTATGTGAATGTGCTCGTTTGAGGTGTGTGTGTGTGTGTGTGTGTGTGTGTGTGTGTGTGTGTGTGTGACCTTCTGTCATTGATTACAAGCAGGGCGTGATTGGAATAATCACTCTGCTGTCAGGCATTCAGCACCTCACCTGAATCCTGCACAAACCTCATCTGAGATGTTTGACATTTTGACAAGTGCTTTGAACAGCAGTGAAATTTGGATGACATACCAAAAATACCCCAGATGACATTGTTTTAATGCTCCACTGGACTGGTTGTGTTTGGTTTGTTTTTTTGTTTTGTTTTGTAAAAATGCACTAGCCTGCCGCCCATCTAAGAGAGCTGCAGCAGAGTTCAATTTATTCAAATCAATGTAAGTGGTCTGTATGGTCACTGGGGGGAGGAGGAGGAGGAGGAGGAGGAGAGGGTGGGGGGTCTTCTTGTACAGTGAGGACTACCAGTTGTAAGAGAAATGCAAAAGTAAATAAGTTAGCAGGATATGTGCATGTTGATGATATGATGTTGGATTTCTGACCCTTTGTGGTTCTGGCTGACGTTCATTATTTTTGTTAAATTTTTGCATCACCAAAGCTTTTCATACCAAATGTGAGTGTCTGTTTTAGTAGGCATGACAGACAGGTGTCAAGGCAAAAAAAAATGTGCTTGCATAGTATTGAAGTTTGTGCAATTCTGTTCTATTCGATGCTATTCTGTTCTACGCTACTGCATACTGTCGAGTCAACATGGCAGCCTGGGGGCTGAGACAGCTTCAGAGTAGAGGAGAGAGAGAGAGAGACGAAAAGATAAAAGCATCATAAGAAACATCGCCGGTGCTGCACTGACATCAGTAAGAGCTATCTATAGGTACTGTAGATGCAGTGCAGTGCAGTGGCAAAACTTTATTGAAATAATGTGCTGTTGTAACTTGTTCATAAGATGTCCTCTAACCAGCTTTTAGTTTCTAATATGCAAAAAATAACTTTTTATGGTTGTAATGCAAAACAGTTAACATATCTACAGAAAACATAACAGGACAGAAGATTCTGTGGACTTGACATCCATGCAAACAGCAATTAGGCTGTTTCCAAGCAATATGTTTTTATATATTGGACTTAAAACAGTATGATAGGAAAGCAGTTACAAACAAAAGTTTATTCCTTAACCCCTTTCCAGTTTTGGTGTTCATGCGGGGACATTTGGACCATGCATAGTGCTGAAAGCAGTACACACACACACACACACACACACACACACACACACACACACACACACACACACACACACACACACACTTTCATAGACACAGTGCTGCAGTTGGAGATCACTGGCCCTATACACTATAACTTTGCCTAGAGCCAATCTCTACTTTTGTTTCCCTCTCTTTTGTTTCTTTCTGCTGAGTTTACAAAAATGAGCATCCACACACACATTACCAAGGGATCCATATTTCACACACACACACACACACACACACACACAGAGAAAATCCAAAGTTTCAGTCTGAAATTCATAGCAGACACCAAACAAAGAAAGAGACTAAATACTATAGTCACACACGAGGTCAGTCATCACTCCTAGATCTTCTTCGTCAGCCTTAGATGGACTTCGTCATCCTCAGGCATACTTAGGCTCAGCGTCGCTTTGAGCTGAATGCTAATATTAGAATGCTAACATATAGAGCAATAACAGCAAAATTGTAATATGCTAGAGATGGGCAGTGGATGGCAACCATATCAAGAAATGCATTTTTTTGACAAAACAAAAAAACACAACAGTTTCAAATGGGTAAACCCTTATGTAACTGTAGAGCCCCCCCCCCCCCATTGACAACAGACCCTTCTATCATTGGCGGACTGACTAAAAACAACAACACGTATGTTATTTGCATATAGAGCGAAGAAGTAAGAGCTGATCACAAGTGGTCACTCAAGACGTATGTGGAGATGCCTCTTAATGCCAGGTTTGAACAGGGAATTAGTCACCAGGCAACTCTTCTGTGATACTCACACAGATTTAATTTTCAACATTCAGCAATCAGAATACCATGAGAGTATGGGATGGGTACAAATACTCGAGTACTGGTTGTTGTCATGGTGTGATGTTATTTAGTTTTTTCCAAGGGAAACTGCAGGCTTGAAATGGAGTAATTTAAGTTTAATTTATTTTTTTTTTTTAACAAAACATTTATTTTAACTTTGAATTTATGATTTATTTGATTGAGAGTTTCATGTTAAGCTATACAGTACCGAAGTCCATAAAGTGCCTGTTGTTGAATAAATGCATTACAATTGCACTTGGTTACCATTGTTGGCTATTTATTTACAAAAATTGGGAAGTCTGTGTCCGACTGCTTTTTTTTTTTTTTTTTTTTTTTTTTATGGTTAAAAAAAATATAAAAATTGCAAGTAATCGAGTACTAATTAACAAGGTAATGTGAGTACTTGAATATTGAAATCACTGAAAATGCCCATCCCTAGTGTGGAGAGGAGCAAGGTCACTGCACTGTCCTGACAGATATCACATACACTGCATAGCGTGCTGTTAAGCCACCCTAGATTAACACTGGGGAAATTCCTTCACCAAGACAGCCCTACTGACGTAAAGTGATATGCAAACATGCAGTCAGTTTGCAAAGATTATAATGTTTAGCATGTAAAATTTAGTATGTTAGTATGGACCTGTAGAGGCCATTAATGTCTGTAACAAATTCAATTCAATTCCATCAATTCGATAATTCATTCTTGACTGAAGTATTGGGCCGAGTCACAGATGGACCAAACAATAAAAATTGTGTTGCCAAAAAAGCAAATATATCTTCGGCTTTCACTCATCTGTTCTACAGGTCAAGCTGTCTGTCGTATGAAACCAGTCAATCAGTCTCTCTCCAGTGCTTTCTCATTGGACATTTTAGGTAAAAGTCCCAGGGACCAAAATGATGATTAGTTTTATTTTTTTATTTTTTAGAAAATCACTAGTTGAATGACGCTTTTCTTCTCCTTCTCAGATTCGTTCTTGCTCTCCTCTTTTTGCTGCTTTTGCTACTTAAGGGCGACCACACTAAAACCTTGCCTGGCTTGCCTCCATGCTTTCTATGTAATGTTCAGCAGGTGCTTGCATTTGAACCAGCAGCTCTGTAGAGTTTTTACTGTAAAGAGGGTTGAATAGAATTTTAAGAAGGGCCAGGTGGGGACAGGAAGCCAGGCAAGGACTACAGCAGCAACACTGATTTCCACCCAAACCACATCTAAACATCTTTTTATGTTTCTGTCAGGATGTTGTAATGTCAGCCATGTCTACTCTAACACATGTTGCTGCCTTGACTGTCAGCAGGCTGGAAAAGCGGAAGTGAGTAAAGAAAACTGATAGCTTTGGAATGTAAATAGGGGAGGAGGCTGGAAGCATCACTCGCGGACCAGCAACTAAATGAATGGGTGTGTGTGCCAGTTCATCAGTAACACAGCTTTTTGTTGTAGGTTCAGGTTGATCTGGCGATGATGTTTTGTACAGAGAATAATAATATATGTTAGTATTGTGATTATTATACTACTCATGTTTTTGTTCAGTTGAATGGGGGAGTTGGTATGTAATGATTTGTTTTTGCTATAACATGAATGCTGATAATCCATGGGCATCTAAACTGCCATGGTTTTGTCTTTAGTGCGTTGATCTATAAGGTTCTATTTGATTGCTGGCTGTTTATTTTTGCCTCAGTTTTCAGATAGCACCTGCTGACACATGAGTACGGCTACTAAGTGACTGAGTACAAGAAATATGATTTTAGACCAGAGACCTCTCAGACAGAATGGCTTGTGAAAGGGCATGTTGGCAGTGGACAAGTGCCTCAAACGATGTCTTGAATTCTGGGATTTGAACCCTCAACATTTTCCCAGTACGTCTATTATGTTACCCCCATGAAATTTTATACAGAAAAATGAAGATATTATTTTTTGCACTGAAGGCATAAAACTTTCTCTGTATATGGAAATGTATCCTCTTTAAAAAGCTGTAATTACAACAAGAATAGGTCACACAAGAATACTACCTGAGGGTGATACTTTACAAACACAATGTTGCAGAAAGAGGATGAGGTTTGGGTTTTAATGCTGAGAAGCATGAATCAAACTTCACCATGGATTTCTTTGCCTCTCATCTATCCTGACTTCCCTCCTTCTCTGTTTGAAGTCAAAATAAGGCTACAGAGCTTATAAACCCATGATGGATCAAAGTATTAGAAAAAAAAAGAGAGATTCTTTCTGGAGCATGATCTATTCGACTGCATGCCAACTTAAAGAATCAAAATGCCACTCAGGAAAGATGCTGCCACACAATGCGCTCTTGCATAAATTCTGATTTATTGACGTTTTGATGTATTTCTCATGAGGAACTCAAAATATATGCACGAAGGAGGAGGAGGCTTCGTGAGATTTTACATTATACATATACAGATGGTTGTTGGGTGTGCAGTGTAAACTTGATATATTTACTTTTTGTCAGATTAAATGGAAAATAGAGCAGGCTTTGGAAAAGAAAATTTAATTTCCGTTGAGTTTTATTTTTGGAAGTGAAAACGACAAGGACTTCACGCTTTGTAAAAAGCCAATACACTGAAGATATTTATTTTACTCAGCAGATTTGTATCAAAAATATCTAAATGACATTACACTTTGTGTTTACACGCTTTGTGTTTACAACATACAGTACATTACAAAGCAGTAGTGGGTTACTTGAGATATGTAATCTGTTTTATTTAAATATGGTCGTACTCCTGTCTCTAATTACAAATATATTTCCATTACTTCCAGCGTCATAAACATCCTCTATCTTCAAGGCTTGAGCCAGCGCTACTGTAATGTGTTTGGGTTTGTGCGCACATGCATGCATCCATGCATATACATTTGTACTCTTGCGTCTCTGCTTAAAATTTATTGCATGGGATCAGAGTTTCCAATTATGTATCTACATCTACCTCTGGCTGTTACATAATTAATATTTCAAATGCACACAGGCAGAGGAAGTAATTTGTTTGTCAGATTAAAGCTACATGTTGAATTTTTGTTAGTGTGGTGCTTACAGAGTGGCAGTGCTGATCTGTCAGATGCCCACTTGTTTGGCTGACATTCACATGGGACTAATATATATTTCCCTGTGAGATGTGTCATTGAAGCTGAAGCATTGAAACTGAAGCATTAATCGACTGACTTGATCGACTTTTGTGGCTTTTTAGTTTTGACACTATGACTACGTTTCACATGAACATGTGGAGGTGTGAGTTTGAATAGAAGACATGGAATACAGGACTATAAAACGTACTACAGTGCTGATCCAGGAGAACTGAAACCACACTTACTGAAACACTGATCTGAGGTGCCACATTGAAAGACATCAAGATTTTGTCTATAGAACAAGCATTACCATGTGTAGCCTTTTATATGTAGTGGTGTGTACACATATTCTTTCTTCAATAATTCTGAGCTCAGAGATAGTGAAGCAGGACAGGTTGAGCCTGACTGGCTGCCTCAGTTTTTTGTCTTACTTGTTGTCTTTGGTGTCTGATTTTCACATCTCACTGCAATTTACATCTTCTGTGATGTTAACATCCATCAGGTTGTGCTGTTTAAGTGTTTGACATTCCATTCTTGTCTTCTTGTCTGGGGTGAACACATTTACAACTCAGGAAGAACTTGTGAAGTCACTGTGTGTATGATTTAATGAATAGATTTTTTATTTTTATTTTTTACAGTAAGAATTTTTTTAACTCTGGGTCTTCTATGTTGAGTTTTGTGTGACCTCCCTGTGTTTCTGTGGAAATACTCTTACGTTCCAAAGAATGTAAGTCAAGTGGACTGGACACTGTGTGTTGCCCTTTGGCATGAATGCGAGACAGTGTATGAGTCTGCAGTGCTTCAGTGATTGGCTGGTGACCTCTCCAAGATGTCATGGTGCACTCCACTCAGCGCAAACTGAAAAAGGCTGCTTCATCCTTTTCAGACAATCCTTTTCAACTGTAATATATTCTTCTAGCAGAATCCAAGAATATAACAAACTAGGGCTCTATAAATATAGTACCTAATTTTAACACTATCAGTGAATAGCAAGATATAGGTTAGCAGAAATGTGTAAAACTTGAGTTTAAAATCCACTTATCAAGCTTTACCTATTATTGTACCTCACTAAAGATAGGCACATAAAAACAAACAAATGCAAACACACATTAATGAGCAAATATGCATAGACTGGGGTTTCCATCATTTGAAAAAACAAACATTTAACAGAGAAAAATGAAACCACTTTATGGGTTACTGTGGGAAAATGTAACTTTTCTAAAAGCCTATTTTGAGAGTGTTTTTTTTAGGTGGCAAATGTTCTCCAGACTACATATTGTGTTTTGGAATGAAAACATCCAGTTCGTTTGATCAGAAGTTTTACTTGCCACTTTGTTTAATACTGTTCTAAGCAAACAAAACACCCAAGTATTAACCCTAAGATAAAGGGCTAACCTTGTGCAGAGCAGCTTCTCGTCCCCAGATGGGAGATAAGTCCCGTTCATCTGGCCTCTTTCAGATATACTCACAGTATTTTGTGTTTACTCAGATTTCCAGAGCCTTGCATAAACTTTGCATATATCATCAATTGATTTAAATTAATGAAAGAAAAACCTGTGCCCAACCTTGTCGCAAATTTCCGTTTTACATTTATTCTCTCTCTTCTCATTTCTGCCCTCAGCTCTCCACAAAAGCATTGAGCATATGAGCCAAAGCGTGCATTAGTTGGGTTGCCAGAATTAATGATTTGCATTTCCGGATCTTGCTCAGTACAGAGTTAATCAGTGCTGAGGGTTAAATATAAAAGGTCTGTTCTCGTAATACTGGACAGCCTGTGTCTATATTTTATTAATTCAGGGATTATTATCAAAGCATGCATGCTTTTTTTTCAGCAGCAGCCCCATTGACCTTTATACTGCACACACTGACCTCTGGGAGCTGCCCTATAGACTCGGAGTCCTTTAATGTCAGCTGACCAAAGCAGTTTGGGGTTAATTGTCCTGTTCAAGGGCACATTAATTTTAGTAACTTAACAAGGGCAAACCTATGGTTACATGCCCCTCCATTTAACCTTAAAAGATACTCACAGCACAGATTTTGTATGTGTAGCATACTGTATGTCCACATAGATTGTGTCTTACACAGTAAATACTTGAAAAGCATCTTTTTTCTAGATTCAAAATAGAATGGTATGAATGATGTTAAATAAAAGATGAATTTATTCTTGTATTACATACTTGCAGTCCACAGGACACTTTGACACACTGGCGCCGACACAGCTGCCATTTTCACCAGAAGTCACAGTAATTGTCAAATTTAGGCAAAGCTTGTATAGTCTTTTTCACATCTCACATCCTGCTTTTAAAACAAAAGACACATTGAGGTCACTGAGTGGCACGTTTAAGTCCCTGAAAATGTGTTCTTCTGTTGCCTCTGTTCTTCCTCTTTGATAGTTTTTTCTTGAATACTGAGTTGAGAGGTGTGTTGAGAAAAGAGAGCTTCAAGGAGCAAGGTGGCACTGACACATCCTCTTGCACTGAGCATATCATTTTTCCACATGGGTCGTCTATTTTTGTGAAGAGTCCTGCTTTCTGAGTTGGGAGCATCACCTGCTGCTACTGTATGGCATGTTGCCCCTTAACAAACATTATAATTGGGCACACCCAAACTGAGTGCCCAGTCACGCAAAGCAGGAGGTTGAGGACTTAGTGACCATCATTACTGCATTGGCCAATAAAGTAAAATTCATGAACAAATACAAATTTCAGTTCACCATGACCTTCCAAGAAGTATTGGACTGTGAAATGTTTCGTTTTAATCATGTACTGATTTTTTTTTTTTTTTTTTTTTTTTTTTTAAGATGAACAAAATACAAGGACACGGCTAATGGGGTGAATGCTATATTAATTTAATGGGGTGGGAGGGGACAGTTGTTCATGAACAAAATTTTACAAATGTGTCCAGATCATAAGACTGCAGGAACAGTGACCACTTAATCAGCCTCTGGTTAGGGCATCTCAGGCTATGCAGAAAAGTCAGTAGGTTGTGGTCTGTATAGACCACCACTGGAGTCACACCCAACCCCACTTAAACTGAAAAATGCTGCAGAGCTCTGATCAAAACAAGGGCCTCCTTCTCAGTCACTGAGTAGTTTAACTGGTGTCTGTTAAACTTTTTAGAAAAAAACTGACTGCCCTGTCTACTCCCTGCTCATCTGCCTGCATCAACACAGCTCCTGCTCCAACATGGCTGGCATCCACCTGTAAGACAAAAGCATGATCAAAACGGGGTGCAACCAGCACTGTTGCTGAACACAAAAGAGACTTGACATTATCGAAAGCTTCTTGGCACCTGGTTGACCACACAAACTGAACCCTGGCCTTCAGCATGCCAGTGAGTGGCGCCACCATGGTTGAAATATTCCTACAAAAACGATAATAACCCACCATCCCAAGAAATTTCATGAGCTCCTTTTTAGTGGTAGGCTGTGGAAACTGCTCAACTGCCAACACCTTGGCATGCACAGGAGCCACATGCCCCTTTCCAACCACCCGACCCAAGTAAGTAACCGTTGCCCGAGCAAACTCGCACTTTACAAGATTTACCCTGAGCTTCACCTCTGCCAATCGGTCAAACAATGCTCTAACCCTATGCATGTGCGAAAACCAAGAATCTAGACACTAAATCATCTAAATAAACTGCGCAGCCACCACATGATTCATCAGGTGCTGTAAAGTGGTCGGTGCATTTCTTAACCCAAATGGCATTGCTTTATAGGAGTACAGCCCAGATGGAGTGATAAAAGCTGCCACTTCCTGTGCTCTTTGGGATAATGGCACCTGCCAGTAACCTTTCAGCATATCAAATTAGCTGACATATTTTGCAGCTCCAACCTGGTCTACACAATCCTCCATGCGAGGTAATGGAAAGCAGTCTGGTTTTGTCACCTTGTTGACCTTTCGAAAATCAGAACAGAACCTGGGTGTGTTATCACTTTTAGGTAGTAACAGACATGGAGAAGCCCAGCTTGATGAAGATGGCTCTGCAAGCAGAGGGAAGTTCATTTTGGCCATCTGGGTCTTCGGATATTGTCAGTAATTTACGCCTTTTGCCCAAGTTCAATGAGAAGGATCCAGATGTCTTTTTCTCCCTGTTTGAGCGGATCACGCAGGCTAGAAATTGGTCAGATTCAGAACAGCAGATTCAGAACAGCACAGGAAGCGTTTGCATCTTTGTGTGATGATAACCTAACCTATAAGTCAGTCGAGGCTGCTGTACTGAAGGCCTATGAATTAGTCCCAGCGATTTAGGACATAGGGAAAAAAAGGCTATCCATTCGCATATGGAGTTTGCGAGGGAGCTCACTAATCATTTTAATCATTGGTTTACAGCTTCTGATGTAGATGGTTTTGAGAGCTTGTGCAATTTGGTCATCTTGGAGCAGTTTAAGAGCTCTCTGCCTAGTCGTGTTGCCACATACCTTACAGAACTAAGGTTAAGACTGCCACTGAGGCTGCAGGTTTGGCCGATGAGTATGTACCCATTCATAAAAAACGGCCAGGTGAGCTTGTGCGGGACCTGGTGGCGTGCAAGGATGAGGGTGTGAAGTCGCCTGTTTGTTTTGGAGGTAGTTCAACTAAGAGGTCCCAGGGGGCACCTGGAAGAGGAGACAATTTCTGCAATATCTGCTGTGAGGCAGGACATTGGAAGTCAGACTGCCCAATACGGAGGGGTAAGAAGCAGCATGTTGGAGGTGGGCGTGTGAAATCAGCTGGACTGGCTGCTAATATTGCTGGTTCTGTGGATGTGAGAATGTGGTAGGATGTGCATGTAGAGTCTGGCATTAAAGAGTCCTATTTGCCTTTTGTCAGGGAAGGGTTTGTGACACAGATGGGTCATGACATTAAAGTGCCCATTAAGATTTTGAGAGATATAGGTGCTCTCAATTCCTATGTTTTGGAATCCATTTTGCCATTTTCAGAGAAGACTGATACTGGGGATAAAGTCCATATGAGGGGAATGGGGTTGACTGTGTTGCCTGTCCTGGTCCATAAGATGAACCTGGATTGTGACTTGGTTAAGGGTGAGGTGTCTATTGCTGTTAGACCAGCGTTACCAGTGGAGGGCATTGATGTCATCCTGGGTAACGACTTGGCTGGCAGTTACACGAGTGATGAGTCGGGCTGAGTCTAAGGGAGAAGAATGTGAAGTTGAGACTACTTTGCCATGTGTACCTGATGTTCCTTTGTCTGTGTCTCACAGTGAGTTATGAAGTGAACAGAGAGCTGACCCATCTTTAGAGGAGCTGTTTGGGTCTGTGTTGTCAGCCGGTGCGATGAAAAATGTAGCCAGTGGCTACTTTCTTCAGGATGGCATTTTGGTAAGGAAGTGGTTGCCCCATGGTGAGGATTTTGTTGAGGATCCCATTTTTCAAGTGGTAGTTCCATCTAAATTTTGGAGTCATGTGTTAAGTCTTGCTCACAATGGTTCGGGGCACATGGGTGTAAAATATGACAGGAATTTGCGCCATTTTTTCTGGCCACGACTTAAAAAGAATGATTCTATGCACATTAAATACTGTAGTACTTGTCAGCTAACTGGTAAGCCAAATCAAGTTATTAAACCAGCTCCGTTGCAGCCGATTCCTGCTATCAGTCAGCTATTTAAGTACCTTATCATTGATTGTGTAGGACAACTCCTGCGTGCAAAGTTGGGGAGCCAGTATTTGTTAAATGTTATGTGTCAAAGCACTAGGTACCTGGCAGCTTATCCTTTGCACACAATGACTGCAAAGTCTGTGGTTAAGGCCTTCGCGCAGTTTATATCTGTGTTTGGCATCCCCAGGGTCATCCAGAGTGACCAGGGATCAAATTTTTTCTCGAAACTGTGGGCCCAAGTGTTGAAACTGCTGGGAATCAAGCACAACCAGTCGTCGGCTTAGCTCCAAAGCACCTTGACTCTGTGCATGGTAAGCGGACGACTGGTTTAGGACATGGACATATACTGTAGTTTTATGTGGAAATATTAGGTGAATGTACAGTAGAAATGGGATGTCTATCAAGTGCACAGGGGTGACGAACTGCTGCAAGAATCAGGCAACACTTACTTTTATTGTGTACAGGATTTGAACACCTGATGTCGCGCAGTATGAGTACCTGTGAAAAGAACACTGAAAGCCTTGAAAAATTGACTGTATTTGTTCTATCCTGGCAAGGGGGCATTCTTCAGCTTTATAGACTGTTATACTGAAAGATAACATCATTAGAAATACAGTATACAACAAAACTGAGTACACCCCCGATCAATATCACTAAAGTATTTGTTGCCAAAGCCCAATTTTTTTTTTTTTTTCATATTTTGTATCTTTGCCTTGATGATAGATCTGTGGAAAAAATTCTGCCATTCTTCACAGATGATTCTTTTCAGCTGCCATTGTTCTACTCAGTTGTTCAGTAATATTGGATTGCACTCAGGGGACATACTTGGCTAGGTCATAGTCTTCACTTTTTTCATCTTTAAAAGCTGTTGTGTGATTCTTGCAGTGTGTTTGGCATCACTGTCAAGTTGAAAGAATTCCTCTCCTGCCAAGCTTCTTGAGACTGGGAGCCTTTCATTCGGTGTTGTATCCAAACTTACATTCATAGTGCCATCTATAAAACCTTTAGCACTCTTGCAGGCCCATATCAGCTCTCTCCCGCCTCCATGTTTCACTCCCACCTCTTTGTCGGTAGTGTGCAGGCACTCTGGTAGTCTTGGCCAGGTCCACGGCATAAACATGAACCCCAACTGATCCAAACAAATTTATTTTGGTTTCATCGGACCAAAGAATATGCTGCCAACATTCATCAGGCTTCTATTCATGTTGTTGAGCAAAGTTTAATTTTGTAGTTTTGTGCAGTTTCAGTTTCCTTTACACTGTCTCTGCAATCACTGAAAGGCTAATTTCCACACATAATCCATGTGCCAGGTCAGAACCACTTACCCATCTGCTTTTCAGTGCAACATTGCGTGAATGGTGAATTGTGATTGGCATAGTTTTTTGAGGATAGTCACATATATATTGATAGCATGACTCTTCATATACCTCTTTACCACCCCTGCAACTGTCTCGGCTTATGTTCAGTAGCCTTCTAATGCTCCTGTACCCTCTCCCATCTTTGAAGTCTCACAAACTGGCTCCTTACTTGTTCAGGCAATTCCTTGCCATGTGGATGCCATGTAGCATTAGACACAACACAGGCCAGTTTTGGCCACAGTCACAGATGAGAAAGCTGTGGTGTTCACTGGTTCTTTTGTAACTTTGTTCATGCAGTTTGCCTTTATTGGGAATCTCATGTATACTTACTTTTGCTGCAGTGATCACAGGTTAACTGTATTTTGTTGCAAGTAACAGGTGTACTCATTTTTGGCTTATTGAGGTTGTATTCTTATTTTCAAAGCAGACCATCTTATCTGTTTGTTTTTAATCATACACGGATGAAATACTCTACACTTCAACTTAAAAATAAAATGGTTGTTGTAAAGTGATACAATTTCTGAATCATTTAACATTTTCATGATATTGGACAGGGGTGTTGTCAGTTTTGTTGTAGACTGTATGTATAAGTGACCACCACAAACAACACTGGTTTAGTGTTAAACACAATAATCCCATAAACCTCTGGTTCTGAAATTGATGTTAAATAATCCTCATTTACTCAAATTTTGTCTTTTTTTTCCTTTTAATTCCTGCAATTAACACTGCTTTTGCATTCAGTTGCCTCCACTAAATTATGTTTTGGCGAACCAAGACCTTGTATCAATGGTCAACAGCTAATTTGGAAATATTTTGTGAGCTATAACCTTGAGGTTTGGATACAAGATAATCAGAAGTTATGTTGTCCAACCTTAGATGAGTCCAAGAAAAGGTTGATGGGCACTAACCTTGACGAATAATGTGTCACTGAACTCGGTCATGGATGGTATGGAGGCAAGTCTCTTTAAAGCTGTTTGAATTTTAGTGTTGATTTTTAAAACGACTGAGAACAAAATTCCTTTAATCATTCAGTCTCTTTCATCCTTTAATCATTCTGTTTCTTTTGATCTTGGGAACTAATTTCATCTCTACCTGTAACTAACTCAATTCTGTAACACAGAATTGTTTCGAAGGACTTCTGTTTTTCTTTGTTTGAGTGGATGTGCACAGCACTAGCAATATATTTTCTCATAAAATATTTATTTATATATCCAGGTTTTGTCCACTCCCAGTTGTGTCTACTTTGATATCTCACTTATTGTCTCCATAAGTAGCCTCCTAGTATCCAGTGATTAAAGTTTAGGAACTCTATTAAATATGCTTTATTAAATTTGGTGTGTTTATTAACTCTGTAATTTTTCCATTGAGGGTATCTCCTCACCTGTTAGGTATAAATATGCAATATTTGGTGTGATCGTGCTTCCCAATGGAAGAATTCAATTAGTGTTGTTGACCTCAGCATTTCTCCTAGAATCCCCTGCCAAATGTTAGCTGGATTTATATACATGTTTTCGGCAATTAATGCTCCACATGGTTGACTGTGAATTTGTTGTTCTGTTGTTAATTGCAGAGATTCCTGCCTTAGCTTTGTGGCAATAGGACAGATTAGACTTTCATTGTTCATACATAGGAAATAAATGAAGTGACACTACATTGAAAAAAAAAAACCCCATCTGCAACAGCATTTAAAAAAGGTAGTGGACGACAACAACAATGTGCCATACCTTGATGGAAGTCTTTTATTTTTAATTTGAAGATGTGCAAATCATAAAAGTAAATGTCAAAGACTTAGGTCCTTAGAATGGGAACTTAGAGAAACTACTGTACTGTATAACATATAATTACCTGTCCTTGGCATATAGAAACTTGACGAAACATAAAAACCATAAAGAAGTAAAATTATTCACATTTCTGTTGAAGGCCATCATGAATACCCTCCAGTGACATGAGAATATCTACTGGCTTATATAGAGAACCCAATAGAACACTGTTCTAGTGGCAACTGAGGAAGCTCATTGTTCATCAGTCCTCACAGTCAGCACTATTCCAAGCCGTCATCATGCCCTGAAGTTATCTGATATGACTGCACCTACTCCTTTTCCAAGGACAAGCTTCAGTGCGCTGTTTGCACTGCTGAGCTGTTCAGACGCCCCTCCATCTAGTAGCGTTATGATATAACTCAGAACTGGAGAAAGGGGCAGTACCTTGAATAGTTTTCAGAGCCATTTGTCCTGACAAGAATGTATACTACGAAGTGAATTTCAATTTTATTGTACAAGAATGATAAAGACATTGATTACAGGTGCAAAAACTGGTAGGTAGCCTTATACAGAATTTTGGTATTAGCCTGTCAAAGATTCTTCAAAAACTCCTGTTTATTTGATGAACTTTGTGATTGCACTATATTTGTTTGCTCAAGGACAGTCCCAACAGATATATCCGTGCATCAACCCCACTCTGCACTGCCTCTAGACTTTATTCAAATTCGTACAGTTTACACATTCAGAATATCATATAGTAGACAGTAGGTAATGACATCTATCAGTCAGAGAGGTAAGATTAGAGGTAAGACTGTGTCATATACAGTATATGAGCAAGTAGCTGACATACATTATGATTCATCCTTCTCTTTTAGGTTATGACAACATTTTTTAACAGTGTTTAAAAGTGTGAAAAAATGCCAACGACAACTTGGCAGGATCCAAGCTGATGGAACAGTGTCAGCTCCATCGGGTGAACCTGGTTCTGTCATATGGCCTCACAGCCTCATCCGTTACACTACCATTTAGAACAATCATGAAATCTAATGAATCCCGCAAGATGGCTGGCCACTGCGCAATGACACCATGGTGCATTATTCTGGGGCTCTGGACCAGGTTTTATTTGTCCAAATTCAGCCAATGTCATTTTTGTTCCCTGCAACATAAATACCAACTTCTAAAGCTCAGTCTGCCACAGAGAAGTGGATTAACTCTTGACACTAGTTTGTTTATTTGTATATATCCTACAAGAGTCAACTAATCCCCAACAGAAATTCAACACTATTAGAAAATCCAGTGATAATATTTAGCTGCCTGAAACTCCAACTGTAACTCCAAAGGCTTTAAAAGTGTAACTCTGACTATATAGCCTAACCCAACTTTACAGCTGACTTATCTGGACACACATAAACCTGTAGACCATAATTACTCATTAATTTAATAGTTACTTGCTATTCAAATGCACAAGTTAAAGTGTGTCCACTTCAATGTAAAATCATGATCATGATTTTCAAACTAGTTCCTATTGTCACATTAAATAATCTGTCAGGTTTTTGACTATTTTGGCACTCTTAAAAATGTTGTTGTTTTCAAGTGGTGTTAGAATTAGCTATCTGTACACTTATTTTCAGGTTTTTCTCTTTTTGTGTGTGCGTGTGTGTGTGTGTGCATTTGCTTGTGTGTACATTGTATTTGTGGGTTTTTGTGTGCACTGTGTAGCACATTACTGTCTATATGCCTTAGTATGTGTGCTTTCTTATCCCTGTAAAAGAGAAGATGGAATGGAAAAATGTTCAATCTTCTGCCTATTTGACTGCCTCAATAGTCTCCTCTCACATGAAGATATTGCACTTTTTCCCTATTTAAAATGTGTCTGCTGTGTGTACTTGACGAATGTGTACATTGGGTGATTTTTTTTATTTCTTTTTTTGCCTCCTAATGCTGTGTGTGTGTGTGTGTGTGTGTGTGTGTGTGTGTGTGTGTGTGTGTGTGTGTGTGTGTGTGTGTGTGTGTGTGTGTGTGTGTGTGTGTGTGTGTGCGCGCATGTATGGGTGATCCAGAATGACAGTTGAAGGCTGTGTGAGCCAAGCACAGTTGACTTCAAAGATCCCAACTCGGGTGGATTTACTCCATACTGGTATATAGGTCAATACACTTGCCTGTGTTTGCACATACCATAGACTGTAAATAAAAATGGATGGAGCTTCCGTGACGTCACCCACAGGTTTCTGAAGAGCGGTTTTGAAGCTCAGAGTGGGCTGCTTCACTGCCGCCATCTTCGCAGCGCCTGTCTCTCCCTAACTCCCGAACTAATCCAAAAATGATCAAAGAGGTGGGGCGAGCATATGCTCACCCACCTCAAAGTGATAAGCCCTCAATCATGCATAACTTAAAATTTAAACAGATGAGTTATATAACGATTCACCCCACATACACTTGCAATGAAGGGAGAAATTAGCTATAGCTATATATCTGCTGTAAAGTTGGGAATTTTAACATGGGAGTCTATGGGGATTGACATGCTGTTGGAGCCAGCCTCAAGTGGTGGCCATTTGAAGAACTGCAGTTTTAAGCATTTCCGTGCTGGCTTAATTTGCACATATTTAAAAAAAAAAAATTTGTTTGTGTATATTACAATAAAAAAAAGTAGATAGTCACATAAAGCCAGGTTTTTGGATACTTCACTTGTGAATATTACATGAATAACACAAAATTCATCCAGGCCATCTTTGCACAAATAGTACTATTTGTGCAAAGATGGCCTGGATGACTTTTCTAAGATGAAATGTATTGCAAATCCTTTTGCCTGCTGCTGCTTGTTAATTGATGGCGCATCATGTTACTGCTGCAGTTGGTGTTCTGTCTTTGCGATAGGATCTGTCCTATTTGAGTGAATTTGGGATTGGGTCACATAATCCTGGTGTCTATTGACTGACTGTCTCGGCCTGACTGTCTTCTGGTCTGTTTCCTTTTGGTTCCAACAAGTCGTTCTTCATCAATAACTGAACTTAGTTAGAGAAACAGACAATTACTAAACCTCTTAGAAAGAAAGGTGAAAGGTCCATCAACCCCTTGTCTGTATTTTGCAATAAGACATCTTATCCTACAGTTGGAAGCATTGACTTACTAGACAAAGGCTTTCTCCAGCTGTTGGGCCTAGCTTTCTCCACGCTCTCAGGTGCTGCGATACGATAATTTTGTTGCAGACATCCCATGACATTGTTGCTGGTCATTAGGGTGTTGAGGAGACCCACAGTACAAATGTGTCCTGCATATTTTTCTGGCCCTGCCTCAAGCATGACATTGCAGCATATATTAAAACGTGTCACAGTAACAACCCTAAATCACTTATCCCACACTGGGCTTGAGAATTTTGCCACCTAAGCCCCCATGACTATAGATAATACATAATTATAGGTTCACACAAACAAACACATATATAAGTACACACTCAAGCGCGCGCACACACACACACACACACACACACACACACACACACACATGCATACACACACATGCACACAAAGGAGAAAACATCCACTTGCACGTTTCACACACAAAACTCAGGAATGCACAGAGAAAACAACCACTCAGAGCCCAGATGGCCTTTTCTTCCCCCTTTTCCCTGCACTCATTAAATATCAAGTATCTGAGGGAGTAGTGACACACACACACACACACACACCTCTTTCTTATACATGTCATCAAGATTTAAATCTGTTACACACGTCTACACATGGTTAGTAGTTAGTGCAGAAATCTCTGTCCCTGAACATATGCACACACACATGCACAGACGTACTGTAACTATGGCTTCCCTCTAGTAAGTCTCAGCCCAGTGTTCTGTCATTCCCTATTTTCCTTAGTGAAATGCTTGTGAAATGTTCAGCCTGGTTTCAAGATAATTACACATGAAATCATGTGAAAAGTGTAAAAAGCCAGAAATAAATGACTCCGGAAGGCCCTGGAAACCACACCCTGATGTTTTGGCTGTGGCTAAGAAATTTGAACAGTGGAAATTGAGCTGTTGGAGCAATTAAAAAGGCTTAAATCTGAATATTAATTATTTCAGGGATTCGTGATATCTGAACAGCTCAGTGGGCATGAGAAGACCTGTGAAATGGATTTTTTGAAACAGCAGAGATAATGAGGTCTGAAATTCACTCTTTCTGATGTATTAGCCGACTAACACAAGCTGGTCTCATAAACCCTGCATGAACGTTTAAATATGAAACTGATAACACCAAAGTGCTTTAGAGGACAGTAAGAGAGGAGTGATGATGGCTGCACATTCAAACCCCAAACCATTGGTAGGTAGTTTTTCACAAATCATACACATACTTGCAAGAATAGTGGGACTCATTTAGGGAATTTACACACACTTACCTGAGAGTACAGTGTTCACAAATTACAGTTGTGCAATTCATGTTTTCTTCTGCCATTCCACCATCAGTGGACACAGATCACTTCCCTGTTGCCACATTGCCTGTGTGTTTAAAAAAAGAAAGAAGAAAAAAAAAAACCCCCAGATATTTTGGTTTGACTTTCAGACGTTTGGGATCAAGGTCTGGCCATCGTGGGTTTTACAGGGATTTATAACACTTGTCAGAAAAAGCTTTTATGTTGCAATCAACAAGTTGTCTACCTCTTTCTCCTTTGCTCTGCTCCGTGTTTGAGCGGAGGGGCTAAGACACTCGCACGGTGAAACGGATAACAGAGGAGAGAAACGCGAACGTAAATGTATGGATTATTATATCATTCAAAAAGGTGTACTCGAAGGGTTTGTATCTGTAACTGCAGTTTGGTGCGCTTGTACATTTATGTTTGTATTGGTAAGCTTAGTTTTGCAAACTCGTCCACTAAAGTTTGTATCTGGAATCTTAGTTTTGTAGACTTGTATATTTTGTTTTCTGCCTGCAAAGTCCATTTTGCAAGTCTGTGCATCCAGACACAGGCTTGCACATAAATTGTCACATGCTGTGCGCACGTGTGCTCGCTCACATGGAATTACAAGTTTACTGTGTGTGCAATGCTTTTGTACACAGGGTGTCGCAAAAGAAACGGACAAATCGCAAGGGAGACAGGGCAGGATCTCCAGCTTCTGACCAATCAGTGTTTTTGGAATATACACACAACACTGTTGGCTAATCAAAACTAGCAGTCAACCCTTCAGCGCCGCTGTAAACAATTTTGAATGATATAATATTCCATATATATAACTGTAAAACGTAGTAGAGACTCTCACAGTCAGCTGAAATGAGTGCACATAAATTAGATAAATAAAATGAATAAAATATTTATTTTTTTTTTTTCCTTGGTATCTTGGTTTCATTGTTTTTTCTAAATACCTGACTTTTGACACCTGTTATCTGGGATTGGATGTTTCCCAGACCACATTTCCTTATGCAAAAGACACATTTCCTGGAATGCATACTAATGTGAAGAAATCACTGGTCTAAGTCAGTTTGATGAATCAGACAGTGGGTTTTCTATTTTTCTGTTTTCTGTTCACAAACTTCAAGAGTGGAAAATAAGAAAATGTGTGCGAATGAGGCCCATTATTTCTTCACAACCACACCAGAACCCACTGACTGTTATGAAACCAGCCCAGTTCATTTTTCACAACGCTGATTCACTGGTTGATGCCTTACACTTAAAATGATCATGACAGTGTTCCCTGAACACATTGGTTCCACTGACTGCACAGCATCACCATTGTGTAGTTTTGTGATACAGGTGCAAGTAATCATCATAAAACAGACATCCCCAGTGAATTTCAACGTGTCAGTACAAATACAGTATGTCCATGTGTCTCACTTAAAAACACAATTAAAAAATATCGCACACTGTTTCAGTGTGGATAAAAGACACTACTGTACTACATGCATTACACGAGGTTGCTGGATCAGCCCCCTCATGACTGTTACTATGCCAACCCTCCATTTTAGGCCAGAACAACAATATGGGGCGAGCTCACTACCAGTTCAGACATAATCATCCTGGCAGTTTTTTCCAAACTTGGCATATATTAGAGGAGCAGTTCTAACAGCCACTCAACAAATGCAGTACCTACTGGTCATGCAGTGTTATATTATGCAGTGTTATATTCAGCTGTGATGCTTAAAAGTAGCAGAAATGACGTGGCAAACAGAGTAAATCTGATCTAAGTCTTGAGGGCTGGGGGGGGAGTAGCTTATACTCAGCGTTGGACTGATATGTCTCATAAAAGACAGTTGACACTGAGACTCTTCATCAGAGGCTGTTACAATGGATTGTTGTCATCAAACATGGCAATTTTCATGGATGTTTGAGATGGGGGGTGGTTGGGGGGATGGGGGGGTGGTACAATTTTTCACAGTGGAAGTCCATAGCTGTGGGAGGGCCAGCATGAAATGGGTACCAGACAGCTCAGTAAAGCAAAAAGATACAGATTGATAGAGATGTCAGTTTGAGGATAGATTGGGAGCAATATGTTATTTCATGTCAAGGTGGCAAGAAATTGTACACTGAACAGACCTGTTTTGTTTGTTGTGTCTGCTGTGGGATTGTTCATCATATAGAACTGATCATATGAAAACACTCACTGTATCTGTGCATGGTACTGACTCAGTACTGAAATACAACACCTCTTCTGGTCTGTCGATCACATGACATGTCTTCCTTCAGCTTTCTTTCTTTCTGATATACTATCAATCTACTGTGTGTTCTTCGGCTCTAGTGATGGTAAAGCTTAGGGGGGATACTTCACCCACAAAGGTTTCGAGATCAGGGAAGTACCACTTAGTTTTCCTGTAGGCCAGACATGTGCTCCACTATGTTATATTTCCCAGAGTCACAAAGGGGAACATCCATGTTCTCTTGGTTTGCAGAAAGGGTCAGGAAATACTGTCAGTTCTCATGCACTCAGCTGGGACTACACATTGTGCAGTGAATCCTTGAATTCCATCTCTCAGCTCCAATATGCTGTTCTCCTTTCCTTGAAGGCTTGTGCCCAGTGTGTTGAGCTTGTTGAAAATATCCACAAGGTAGGCCAAACATGCCAGCCACCGCTTGCCCTGAAAATGCTTGGCAAGGTTGGGGTCCCATCTCTCAGCTCCCACACTCTCTGCAGATCTCTTCCCATGGAGAGCCACCTCACTCCACAGCGAAAGAGCAGGTGCTCCTCAACATAAAGAGACTCATCTAGCTGCAGTGAAAAATATTTAGTGTTCCAATCGTGTAATTGACTTTTGAATGCTGCCGTGTCCTTGACTCTGGCTGCTGCTGTGTTCTTTGAGAATTTGTCCGCTGCCCCCTCACCCAAGACACAGAGACACACATCTCCGAAACAGTTTTATCAGCTGCTCCTCAGAGGAATGGGGCTTCCTTGCCTTGCCAGTGTGGAGGTTCACTTGGTATGATGCCTTCAGTGCTGCTCTGTTCCATTTTGAATGGGTGGCAGAGAGGACACACACACGCACTGCATTCTGTGTCTGCACTAGCCATTTGTTGGTCCCTAACTCAACCCTACTGGTCCACTGATATGTGCAAGTTCAAGGAAAAGCATAACAAAAGGGAATACAAGTTACAGTCAATATGAGGTGAAGTGTGACTACCCTTGTTCTTTCTTATTATTGCCAATGTGTGGTTTGTGTATGTCCCTCCTGGTTTACAAACACTCAAAGTAGCTGATATAGACAAAGACAGCGGCAGTGGAAAAAATGGAGCAAAGCAAATAGAAAGTTTAGGAAGACAACTTGAGCGCTGCGTTACATTCATATGACGTATGTACCTTTATGTACGACCTGGTCTGTCCAGTAGGGCGGTATAGTAATGTCTTCATGCTCTGATGAACAGTTTGCTCTGCAGTGCTTGCTGCTGCACCGCCCACCTGCTGTAACTGCTGAGACTATTTGCTTCTGCTGCTGCTTGCTGTTGTTCTCGTTCATATAGCATTTCATGACCCCCACCATCACCACGACATCCACCTATAGGATCTGAATCAAAATGTGTCTATGCTGTGCTTGTTGGTTCTTTGTGGGAGGGATGAGTTCAGAGTCTAGGCCGCATTCGTGTAACAATTCATGTGAGCTGGCCGACTGTAGTTAGGTTGGCACTGGTTAACCGTCTTTTCATACACAGTAACTGTAGGGAAGAAGGTGTGGGACTGTAATGGAAATGTCTTCCTCTTTCTCTGCGATGTCTCATTAATGTGTGAGGCAGCCCTCAGGTGTTGTCTACCTATCACATTTTGCCTTGTTATCTCCCTCTTAATTGACCTGTGCTCGTTATCTCCTCTAAATTGAGGACCTCTAAACCAGCGTTTAATGTGGAGAGGAAGAAAGAACAGAGGAGAGGTGTGAGGGGCGTGACCTATGACACCGCAGACCCCTGGGTGGGGGGGGTTCCCGAATGATCACACAGACACACAAACGCACATACACACACACACACAGGACATAGACATTCGGCGCGCACATCTGTATGCAAAGACACACACGTTAGACATTTTCTCACACACCCACACAGGCACAGACATACGGATACAAAGTGACACATAGGGACACAGACGCAATCAGTGCCACACACAGATGTGCGATTATACATGGGTCAAGTCAGATTGTCAGAGTGTCAAAGGTAGGACACGAGGTCACGCTCGACAGACGGCTGAGACAGAATCAGAACAGGAAGATCAAGCAAAAGAAGAACAAAGTTGTACAGAGGGAGTAAAAGATTCAGGAGAAATGACAAAACTAAAAGATGGGGAACAGGGTAAATAATGTCCATACATTGGCATACATTAAAGGTACAACATGTTAAGGTACTAGTTACAGAATGTGAAGGAAGGTTTGGGTCAGGTCCCGGGGTTTTGTTTGAATTCTGCCTTTTTGTCTGCCGTAGGCCAATATTTTAGTCTTCTACCTGTTAATTAAATAAAGTACTGTTAGAGTTAAGGATAATTAAGTGCTATTATAGTTTCATAAATTGTAGTCATTACTTTTTATTCAAAAGTTCTGTTATATTGAAATGAATCAAGGCAGAACCACTGGTGCTTTTATTCTGAAACACCAAGCTTGTCCCGGGTCCAAAATGTTGACGTGAACTTGAAGCTTCTCCTCAACAGATGGACAGACAACAACAGTTAGCTGTTTGAAGCTAACCATTACTGGTTAACCAGCTAGTTCCTGGGCTAGGTGTTAGTTGCTAGCTGTTATTGCACTAGCTCAGTGAAAATATTAAAATAAATATCGATTTTAAAAAGATTAGTCAAAAAAAAAAAAGCAATATTCCCCTCCATTCCTACAGTTTACAAAACAGGTTTGACATTTCACATATCAGTACATAAACTGTAGATATGAACCTGCTACTGGTGAAGATTCACGATCGTCTGCAGTTATATTGTTGATATTCTGTTAACGCATAAAAATACTTCTTATACCAACCAAAAACCAAAAAAGTAGCAAATCATAATTATTTCCCAAATTGCAATCTTAGATCCAAAACTCCTATATTAGTTGCATCCTACTGTGTTTATGTTTGTGTGTGTGTGTTTGTTTGTGTGTGTGGATGTGTGAGTGTGATAACTACTGTTTCTTTGATTGTTCCCTCTCTTAAACTTTGCTCCACGGCAATCACTTTCACAGCTCAGTTGGTATCTGATTATCTCACTCTTGCACACAGAAATACAAATACCGAAATACTCGCAGATACACACACACACACTGCAGTATTTGCATACTGCTTCCATCTTGAAATTGTTATTTTGGTAATCAGACAGACAGAGAGGAAACATAATTATGGAACTGGCATCCACTTAGTAACAGCAAGGCTTTGTGAGTGTATGTGTGCATTTGTGTACGTGATAAGTGCCATGTTTCTTTGTCAAATTGGTGTAGCAGAGAAAGTCAGAGTGCATTGTGTAAATAAACATCAGGGCTCACTTTACAAATTAACCTCGAAAACACAAAGTCCGCCCCGCCTATTTCCACAAGTTCAGCTGTGGAGCTTTTGAAGAAACTGCCTTCTTCAACATAACACAAGGTAGCTGGAGATAATAAAGGGTTGAGGCCACGAACACTGGTCCGATAGTCAAGGCAGGATCACAATGAACTATACTGGTTGTTATGTGCAACAGAAATGTGTAAATCTGCTCTTACTTTATGATAAAAGTTTTGTTAATATTAAGATTTTTATGGTAACAGCATCATGACTTCAAATAGCTGTGACTCAATAACTTTGAATCCAGGTAATTTGAAATTTTGCGCAATACACTGTTATGCAAATCCCCAAGGGAGCAGGATTTAGTCTTCCAAATATTACGATAACCTTGGCTGATCAACTTGATTCTAACAGGATAACAATTCTCCATCAGCATGAAATACATGCAATTAGAGCCTTGAAGTATTGTGTAAAATTTCTGAGGAACTGCCAAGTGGAATTTGCCACTGAAGTTACTTTACAATTATTAGAAAATTAGAAAAATCTTTATCTATGGATATGTATGTAGTTGATGTCAAAAGATTAATCTGGCAAACAGGTCAGCCAGTATCATTACGCTCATGTTAACGTTTTTGGGATATTATAATGTGCAGTATTATCATATGACAATTAGCTGTTTATTCAAAAACACTAGTTGCCTTTGTTGTTGCTCAGAAAGACAAAGATGAGTTGAAACTTTTCTTGTCTCAATGTAAAGATGGGTGTACTTTTGAATATGGTAATGATAACAAATAATCATTTAATATACTTTGGGGTGAGCAAAAATCTCTTTTAATACTGATCAATTAAAAAAAGTGAATTGCATTTTTTTTTGCAACCAATATTGCGATTGCTACTTAAATTGCAGTTATTTTCTATGAATTCAGCTCCAACCCCGATTTGTGGTCTATGTAGTTTTAAGTATAAAATTTGCTTGTACCTGCCACTTGTAATTTGAAAATCACACTGTTAAAATCACATTTTTGATATAAAATGGTTAAGTTTTATTCATTCATTCGAAATTAGTCATCTTTTCATGTTGACTTAGATCTCTTTATTAATAAGTCAAATTAAGACACTCTACCCTACTCTAATGTACTTTATTTATATGCACATACTATACATAACTCCATAGAAACTGTACATGAATGTTTTTCTTTTTTAAGTGGATCCTTTCTCATGGCTCATTCTTTTTCAAGGTAAATATTCACTTCACTTGACAGACACTGTAAGTAGAAAATAGGAAAGTAAGATAGGTGATACTCGGCTGTAAATATATACACACAGAGTAATTCGTGCACACGCAGACGTGGACGTGTTGAAAGGACAAAGAAACCATTTCAGACTCTTCTGATGATGCAGCACAAACTGTAATTGATAAACTGGTGGTGAATAATACGCTTCATATGCACCCAGACGCACTGCTACACACACACACACACACACACACACACACACACACACACACACACACACACACACACACACACACACACACAGTCTCACACACACACAGAGTCTCACACAGTCACACACACACACACACACACACACACACACACACACACACACAGTCTCACACACAGTCTCTCTCACACACACACACACACACACAGTCTCACACACACACACACACACACACACACACACACGTCTCTAAGTCTGTGGTCTGATTATGGCTGTGGTTATTTGCTTTCAGCGACGGTCATGATGGCCCAACGACCATCTCGTCTCCTCGTCTCACACCTCCTCCCCTCTCTCCTCCCCTTGTTTCCTCTCCCCCCTGTCCTCTGTCCTTTCCTCTCTCATCCTGTCCTCCCCTCCTCTCGATTTTGACAATATCTGTCGTGTCCCATTGACCATTTGGTAAATTGCTCTGTCTTCTCCTCCCCCACTGTGTCTTTATCCCATCACCCTGCTCCTTCCCTCTGCATCTCAAGGCCATTTGTTGTATAATTCAGTGTATCTATCATTCAACCATTTTGTAAATATTACGCTATCTTTCTGTCATTTACTGAATGATTCTCACAATATCCATTTGCCAGTACAGCCTCATAATCATCTCCTCTCCTCCATTCCCCCCTTTACCCTCTCCAGCCTTCTCTCTGCTGCTTACTAAATGATTTCCACTAGCTCTCTGTCTGCTATTTGTTGTTTAATAATCATGTATCAAGGATGTGCGTGTATAACCATGGACAATTTTCTGCAGCGGTGATGGGAAAATCTATTACACCCGTGTGTGTGTGTGTGTGTGTGTGTGTGTGTGTGTGTCTGTGTGTCTGTGTGTCTGTGTGTCTGTGTGTCTGTGTGTCTGTGTGTGTCTGTGTGTCTGTGTGTCTGTGTGTGTCTGTGTGTGTGTCTCAGAGAGGGGAGATGGGACCGGCTATTTATTCTGTGGAGTGCTGACTGAAAGGCAAGGAGTGACTGTGTCCAGCAGGTTGTGTTTTGTGTTGATATGTTCAGTCATGGCCAAATATATTGGCACCCCTGCACTTCTTTCAGATAATCCACCATTTCTCCCAGAAATTTGTTGCAATTAAAAATGCTTTGGTATTCACATGTTTATTTCTTTTGTTCGCATTGGAACAACACAAAAAAAAAAAAGAGATCATTCCACACAGAACTCCAAAAATGGACTGGACAAAATTATTGACACCCTCAACTTAATACTTGGTAGCACGCCCTTTGGAAGAAATAACTGAAATCAATCGCTTCCTGTAACCGTGAATGAGTTTATGACACCTCTCTACTGGAATTTTGGACCACTGTTCTTTTGCCAACTGCTCCAGGTTTCTCAGATTTGATGGGTGCCTTCTCCCAACCGCTGTTTTGAGATCTCTCCACAGGTGTTCTATAGGATTTAGATCTGGACTCATTGCTGGCAACTTCAGAACTCTCCCGCGCTTTGTCTTAAACCATTTCTGGGTGCTTTTTGAAGTATGCTCTGGGTCATTGTCCTGGTGGAAGACCCGTGACCTCTGATGGAGACCCAGCTTTCTGGCACTGGGCCCTACATTGCGCTCCAAAATTCTTTTGTAGTCTTCAGATTTCATGATGCCATGCACACAGTCAAGGCATTCAGTGCCAGAAGTAGCAAAGCAACACCATAACATCTGTGAGTCTCCACCATGTTTGACCGTAGGGACCGTGTTCTTTTCTTTGAAGGCCTCATTTCATTTTCTGTAAACAGAACAATGATGTGCTTTACCAAAAAGCTATAGTTTCATCTCATCTGCCCATGGGATGTTCTCCCAGAAGGGTTTTGGCTTCCTCAGGTAAGTTTTGGCAAACTCCAGTCTGTTTTTTTTTTTATGTCTCTTTGTCAGCAGTGGGGTTCTCCTGGGTTTCCTACCATAGCGTCACATTTCATTCAGATGGTGACGGATTGTACCCTGTGTCTGCAGGTCAGCTTGAATTTGTTTGGGAGTTGATCGAGGTTCTTTATCCAACTTCTTTGCAATCTTTCATCAATTTTCCTTTTCCATCCACGTCCAGGGAGGTTAGCTGCAGTGCCATGGGCTGTAAACTTCTTGATGACGTTGCGCACAGTGGACACAGGAACATTCAAGATCTCTGGAGATGGACTTGTGGCCTTGAGATTGTCAATGCTTTTCCACAATTTTGGTTCTCAAATCCTCAGACAAGTCTTTGCTCTTCTTTCTTTTCTCCATGCTCAGTGTGGTACACACACAACACAATGGTTGAGTCAACTTTTCTCCATTTAAACTGGTTGCAAGTGTGATTTCTATATTGCCAGCACCTGTTACTTGCCATAGGTGAGTTTAAATACAAATTAAAGGAGCATCACATGCTTGAAATCCTATTATTTCTTACAATTTTGAAAAGGTGCCAATAATTTTGTCCAGTCCATTTTTGGAGTTCTGTGTGGAATGATGTCAGATTTTGTTTTTTTTCCTCTGTTTTTTTGTGTCATTCCAATGCGAACAAAAGAAATAAACATGTGAATACCAAAGCATTTTTTATTGCAACAAATTTCTGGGAGAAATGGTGCATTATCTGAAAGAAGTGCAGGGGTGCCAATATTTTAGGCCATGACTGTACATTTGTCTGTGTGTATGTCTGTCAGTATTTGATCATACTGTTTGGAAAAACTAAAAGCTGAAACACAGGCTGAGTGCAGTGATGTGACCACTGTTTAAATTGCAGATGATTGGATTTGTTCCGAATTCAAGTGAAATAAATACAACATCGACCTTGTTACGGTTTACCTGTGAAGCTGTGTGTTTTAGCTGAATAAAATATTTGATTCTGGTGTACTACGGACAGTAATTTGATATAAAATAGGCCATTTTCTCTTGGTAATGAGTTAAACAATGTTGTTACAGGTCCAATTCGGGACTGCGGGAGAGTACCGTCTGTTGAAAATATACTCTCACTGTGGTGCTGGCTCTGTTTATTTTGTGATTTCTTTCAGTAAATGGATTTCTCACTCTGGACTTCATTGTGATTCACTCAAACAGTATGTAATAGTTATTTTTCATTTTCCACAATGCACATGTGGAAAACGAACATGCTTTGGAACATATGTAAATCCACATGTACTGAAATCAACGTGATAAAATATAATCGTCTCTATTTTAGTCGTATGATTTTGACAGTATCACTATTTATTTATCATTATGGTGAAAAACTACGTCACTACCATTGTCAACAGTGACTCGTCACTTTTTAAAGATAAAATAAAGTCCTGTCTTTACTCTCCCTCTGCTTTAAGTATAGTCGACAGCATGCAGCATAAAATTGAACATATCACACATTGCAATTTAAATCACGACATTAACTAAACATGAGTGAATAATTAACACTGTAGATCACATATACCAGTATCGTGGGATTCCTCACTAGTCTTGAAATTTTTGTTGATGCCTAATCAAGTTCCTATTTATATTCTCAGTTGTTTCAAGTGACAGCGAGCTGATCTCATGGCCCTGAATAATGCATCCAGAACCTTTCCAGTAGAACATAATCATAAAGTTCTATCAATATTCAATCAAAGTTTGAGGTCATCTGGTAGCTTTAAAAAAAAAAAAAAAAAAAAAATTCTGTCTCAGGGATCGTATCATATCATCTTGACATCATGGTGTGAATTATAGATTGGTTAAGGTCTACAGAAATCAGAGTTCACAAAGATAATACACATGGAAAAAACATTTTAAAACACACAGCCATGTTAATAATAAATGATTTATTGTGCAATATACCACGAGAGCCATATTACATGACATATTCCAAAAGCAATCATATATACTGTCTGCGCTTTTGACATGATACATCCACAGAAGATATGCACAAGCATATTTTGACTGATTCAAACTCTAAATGTTATTCCACAAGCGATGGCAGCGTGACTCAAATATGAAAACACACACCTTGTCAACACTGCAGTGTCTTTTAAACATGTGCCCCACATATGTGAAACAATGCGACTGAATGCGAAGTAACTTTACAAGTCTGTCTTGTTGATTAGACTTGTTTATGTGTGGTCATGTGCATGCGCCTGAGTAATTTTCATGGAATATTGTTCAATGCTCCTCCGAGGATGTCTCATGGGAGTTGCCCTGGGAATCGGTCCCAATGCTCTGTTCTCTCCTACATTTGTGCGATTGTGTTTGTTTGTGCATATGTGTGAGGGCTTGTGAATATATTAGCCACGTCGACACCTCAGTTGAATGCCGGCAAGTCAAAATACCTGTGCATGAATTTTATCCAACTGTCCAGATGTGTTCTTGTGTGTGTGTCCTGCTGAAACATGCAGACTTTCCAGCAGCAGTCTAATGTGTCTCTGCAGGTTAAGACACACACCAGGTACTTAGCATGTCGAGATTCTCCAAACTAGTATATCTGTGTCTCATTAAAAGCACGACAATGAGGTGCCAAACAGTGTGTCATTGTGAAGGTGCCTGAGAATGGACTTGAATGTTGATTCACAAATGAGTTCAGATTCAGTGTGGTCCCAGATTCTGTACAGAAAAGATGAGGCACATCCAGAAAGCAGAGGAAGCTGGACTGCGAACATGGAGACGCTTAATTCATGGCAGTGTCAAAGTTCACCTTTTATCTCACCCGCTGTCTTGTGTTTTGTGTGCAGACGACATACTTGTCATATTCTCAGTAGACTTTTGAAGCATGTTGTTCTGTATGTTAAGTATTTATTCAGATCCGCTGCAACGGCTTTGCGAAATTCCAGTCATGAATAGACCCTTTTTTCGTTTCTATATTGCCTTCTGTGGTTTAATTTATTAACTGCAGTGCTTTTTAACTTACTTAACTTCTTTGTAGAAGTTCTTGTTTTAGGTTTTGTAAATATTGGGATTCAGAAGTCAGAATTCAATGTGTAAAGAAAAACAGTATCTCAGAACCAGGTTTTTCTGTTTAGATACTTAGGATAGATATGAATATACTTAGGATAGTTTTGAGTAAATATGTAACCTTTTGCAGTATATAATAAGAATAAAATGCAAAATAAAATTCCACTTTCTGCCTTTATGACAGCTTGAATCCTGACCAGCATTGATGCATACAAGTTTCTGAAAATATGAGAATCCACATTATGCAAGCAGTCTTTCTCAGCACATCTCTGTGAAAGTCTTGTGATGTTACAGTAGCTTTCACCTTTTGCCTTTTCAAGTATTCCCAAAGATGTTTGGCGAGGTTGATGTCTGATGACTGTGAAGGGAAAGCCATGCATGTCAGCACTCTTTGCTCTTGCCTGGACTTCAAACAGACCCAGCATAGCGTCGCTGCATGTTTAGGGCCATTGTCCTGCTGGGAAATGAATCCTTTTCTACACAATTTCAAGCCTAAAGGGGGTGGCATGCCTCTGAAGAATAGAGTAGCACTTCTTTTTGGTCGGTTTGTAGTTCATCCTGTGCACGTCACTAGTTCCTGAAAAGGCAAAACATGAATATTTCCACCATCATATTTGACTTTACACTTTATACCCTGTTACATTAACACCTCATGTGGCCTGGCCTGGCTATGGATGAAAAAGACTGTGATGATCTGTGAAAATCTCTCCAGCCTGAATTGTACTGCCACTGCAAGTTTCAATTTAGCTGCATTTTAAAAAAAAAAAAAAAAAAAAAAAAAAAAAAAAAAAATCTTAGTTCAGCCTGAACTGCTCTTGTTACCTCATTACAATCAAAGGAAAACTATTCCTCAAATGTAATCCTAATCTGTGTTAAATCGTTAGCAGGTGCAGCAAAACAATGCTTAGACACCTACGCTGAATTAGTGAATACTTCATATGATCAAGATATACAAATTTGCTATCAGCATTACTGAAGATTTAGATCAGTATCAGTTTTAAGTCATGCGTTCGTGGTTAAAAGAGAGTAAATTATATTGCACTTTCAATACAAACAATGAATAATTGGTTGAACAATAATTTAATGGTTAAATCAAACAATTATTGGTCACGGCAGTTTCAGATAAAACACCCCTTTTGTGTGTGTAGTACCTTGAGTCCTTAGAGTGTTTATTTCTGATGGTACAATTTGTACTCTGTGTTTAATACAGCATTATAAAAGATGATTCCAGGAACAGAAAATTGAAATGTCTCACCTCTGACTGGCTGACCTGAATTTGCCTGTTGATGCCGCCGGCATTGTAGCTGTGAACAAACTGCTAATTTCAGATGATCATCTGCCTCTATCCATCTACTCTGGCAAAGTGTTTCAAAGACATAAAATGTTGACTGCTATCCATCTATTGAACCATCAAACACAGTGTCATTCTGGGGACAGCCTGTGGCCGTCTCTGTTTATCTCAGCTCATGATATAAAGATAGAGGTACACCGTTGCCAAGAGAACCAAACATAAATTCCTTGCTTATTTTTCATTATTTTTGTTATCAATTATTCTGGTGATTATTAATGTTTTTTTGTTTTTTTTTAATTAATCTTTTTGTATATTAAATGTCAAAATTGTGAAAAAAAAAAAATGTCTCTTAGCATTTCCCACAGCCTAAAGTAATTTTTTCAATTTGTTGTTTTTATCTTGTTTTGTCCAACCAACAGTCAAACGCCAAAGGTATTGAGTTTACCATCATGTATCAAATCCTCACGTTTTATGAACTGGACTCTCTCTCTCTTTTGCGTAAAAGAGTGAAATGTTTAATCAATCATCCAAATAGTTGCCTATTCATTTTCTGTTGATCAAATAATTGTGGCAGCCATACTTAAGTGCGACTCAATTTAACACACAATTCAGTACTTATTAATAAGATTTAACTAAAGGATATTTCTTGTTTGTTTTTTAAACAAGAATATAGTTAACAACAACAAAAATGACTATTAATGACTAAAAATTATTTATGTCAATCTAGTGATTTAATGATTTAATGTCTTTTGTGCTGAAAACACCTTATGTTTCAGTGGTAGAAGTAATTCTACCAGTAAGATTAGTCACGGCAGCAGTACTAGCAGCAGTTTATAATACTAATGATAAAACAAAATGTTGCGGCATGTTTAGGGGATTTTGGTCTTTTTCAGTTTTTGTTTGAAATTTTGATGAAACACCAGTTGGACTTTCTGCTGTACAAAACAATGTAATTGTTATCTGCATAATTCTTTCTTAAAATGAAGTATGTAGTTATGGTAATATTAAATGCAATGCTGGTAATGTTTATCAAAATAATGCCCTGAAAAAAGCCATTATTGTTTGTATGAGCGTTTCCCATTGATTGTTGCTAAAACCAGAGAAATAGATTCAAATTACTTCTTATATTAGAGCGTTAAAGTCTGTATTGGAGTGTGTGTTGGAGTGTACAGTCTGTGTTTGACCTACATCTCACTCACTCCCCTGTGAGTTTGATTGCACTTATTGCATTGCATTGTTTTTTGTTTTATATGTAGTTTGCCGACTGTTTGCAATCCCCACCATCTCCCATAGCTGTTCCCAACTCCAGCTTGAGTGAGTAGAGGTCTAATCAGCCAGAATAACGGCTGTTAGAGTGCAGGATCTCCCAACAGATCAACACACTTGAATCGGCGTAATTAATAATTGATGCATGGGTGCAATTAAGAAATGGTCACACCCCCAACATTTAAAATATTGCCTCTTTCTGGGACATCATGATTACCTCTCACCTCATCATCATCAGGACGATGAGATTCTGGATCCTTCAGGTTTAGGAAAAATGTTTTGGAGGTGGTGTCGTGGTGGAGGGGAGGTGGAGAGAGAAGTCTATGAAACAAAGACAGACCTGGTTTACGAAGCTGTTGGCATCATAGTGATTTGTTAATGGAAAAAGCTGAATGTTTCTCTTTGTGTTGTGTGTATGTGAGTCTCAGGGAGAGAAAAAGAAGGAAAAAGAAAACCAACTTGTCTCTTGTCCGAAATGTCGACAGTTTAATATTGCATCCGAATCTCATCTTTCTTCTCCTTTGGCAAGGTGTGTGAGCGTGTGTATGTGTGTGTATGTGTGTTTGTGTGTGTTTGTGTGTGTTTGTGTGTGTTTGTGTATATGTGTCTGTGTGTGTGTGCTTCCATGCTTCCTGCTCTTTCACATTACATGCTCAGTAAGGAGTGTTTGAGTGTGTCTGTGAGTGTGTATTTGTGTGTGGGCCTGTGAGTGTATGGACATTTGAAAACCCATCTCAAGCTTTTTCAGCCAATAAATCTTGTTACAAGGTGTGTGTATATGTGTATGTGCACCTCTGTCCGTAGGTGTACTTACAAACACACACAGATCAAAGTAACTAACTATCACATGAAATGGAAGCACAGCAGGGTGGAATCAGCGGTTTTCAACCTAGCAGAGTAGGCCCTCCAGGGGGTCACCAGATGCTTGTTGTGGGTTTTAGGAATATTTAAGGACACATCATCTTTACTTTACTTCTTCCTCTTCTTATGTCTTCTCTTTCTTCCTTATTTATGTTGCTCCTTCTCCTCAGTCTATTATTTTTCAGGGTCATCATACAGCAAAATACACCTGTACAATAAGCTGCAAATCGGAGCATTAACCTGCCAATAAATTCTATTAATACAAACTTTGGGAACTTTGCATGAACCTGCATCACTATCTAAACTCTTTATCAGAGTGAGTGATCTGAATAAAAGCCTTCATCACATCCAATCTAAAAAGTATTTTTGTTTCCCCCCCCCCCCCCCATCAGTATCCCTGAACCAGTGTGTGTTGTTTGTGTGTAACAGTGGCAATGTGCGTGTCCCTTGACAGACTCGTTAGATTCAAAACTATTTCGTCACATCAGTCAAACTGAATTCAAATGTAAACTATATGATAATGAGAGTAGAAATCAAACAGTTGGCTGAAATGCTCATGTTAATTAAATATGCATGGAAAACATGAAACATTAAAGGAAACTTGTTTCAAGTTATTGTAAATTATTCTGCGTGTATGCATAGAAGAATACAAATATTAACTTAAAAGCTAGAATATGGGCTAAGTCCAAACAAATGACAGACACTCCCTAAAAAAGAGGAGAGCAACATTCTGAAGTAGTACACATCAGAACAGCTGCATGTAGGTGAATGCTATGTGTCGGGCTGCTTCCGAGTAAAGATTTTCCTAGTTAACTATTGGTCATTAGTTCAAGCTGTTAATCGTCTAGTTACTCAAGTAGAATTGCTTTAACTGTGATACATTACAGAGAAGGGCAAAACCACGATAATGACCCTTTACAATATAAATTTTACAACCGCATGCATGAACGACGCCGGCAAAAGCAGTAATGATTCTGAATGTGTCGGAACAACCAGCAAGGAGAATGTTTAGGGGTGAGTGGCCGCGCTAAGTGGCTATCGTTAGGCTTCTTACCTGTTTCAAATGATAAGCCATGTTTGTGGTTGACGTATAATAGGTGAATGTTTGCCCCCAGAGGTGGAAGGGCAGCTTCATGGTGTCGTCCTTTAGCCTCTCAAAATGATCCCACACTTTGGATCTCCTGCCCGACATATTATTACCGTATTTTAGTATTTTAGGAAGTGTGTCTCCTTAGGTTGATTTTCAATAGAAAATAGCAAAATCATTCAATGATTTTAGGCAAAAAAAACTGGGAATGAAAATTTAAATTTAAATTCTATTTTTTGTAATTTTACTAAGACGGTGTCTGGTCTGCGGTAAATAGCTTTTGAAAATGAAGAACAACACAGTTCTCTATCCTTACTATAGATATTAGTGTTGCTGATATGAAGTGTGAAATCTGTGCATGTTTAGGGCAATGACACATTTCCATCTCAGTTCCACCTCAGTACATTCATGCGTGTTCGTTCTGTGCATTTTGATCTATGGATTATTTATTGTCTATTTTGATAGTAAATCACCTAAAAACAAGCAGCAGAATAAGGCCCTACTATAATATGAATAAAATCCCTTCCACAATCCCACAGCCACTTTCTCATGCCTTCTTTTGAGTGAAGTGACCCTATCACTTCTGTCAGAACAACAGAGCAGCTCCCCGTCTACCACATGTCATTCTCTTACCTCTACTAAAATAAAATAAAAATCAGAATTTACACAAGGTATTATGTTTACTTAATGTAGCGTGTCACTCTGACATGAAAGCTGTCTTGTCACAGAAATACTAGAAAAGCAGGAAGTCCGTCAATTTTGTATTTATTCATGTTTGACTGCTTGTAACTTAATTATTTATGCTTAGTCTACATTTTCATTCATTATTCAAGAATCTCTCTGGATTAAAGCAGTGGAAAACCCCAAATGTACAAAACATTAAACCTAGGAGCCAGATTTGTTTAAACATACCATGTAGGCGCCCAAACTGAGTAGTCTGTCACCTTGGGACCTTTAGGGTAATTAGTTGATACCACAACTCTACACGTGGAGATTCTAATGAGTAAATGTTGTCTTGCCGCCTCATTAAAACATATTAGCACTCGCGTCATCTGGGGACCCAAACTGAGCAAATGTGGTCTCTTTCCCTGGGAGCCAGGCTCATTACAGCACACTAGTTCTACTGTCATGTGGGAGCCCAAAATGAGTATATGTATTCTGTCACCCAGGGACCAAATCTCATTAAAGTATATTAGTACCTCTGTCATGTGAGGATAACAGAGTCCAACCCATTTTGGGTCTTGACCTGCAGTTTAAAAAAAATGAGACCCCGAGTAGGCCGTAAGGGAGCAGCAACACTATCTCCTTGTCCAAACTCTTTTGGCCCTCATTGGACTATATTTTTCCCATCTGTCATCCTGTTGCTAATAGCGCCGAGAGAGGGTTGGCCCAGAGGTCATTCAACCAATCAGCATCTAACGTCGTAAGTGGAAAGTGGGATGATTATCTCTTTTTCTTCTCGCCTTCTCTCATCATGATTACGTCTTTCTCCCTCCATCTCCCTCTCTGATTATCTTTGTCTCTCTCTCCGTCTTTCATTCTGTTCCTGTCCCACTCACTCTTTATTTCTCCCAGACTATGGTTGTCTCTTTATGTCTCCCATCTTTCATTTCTTTCAAAGTCTTCCTCTCGCCGTCTTTCATTTATCACCATGCCATTCTCCTATAGAAAATGTAGTTAACAGACAGATGACTGCAATCAGCTTCAGTTCATCCTCGGGTCATCCAGCATATATAGACTGTGTGTCTGAGTGTGCGCCCGTGCTCGCATGTATGCATGCACATAAAAAATTGTGTGTGCATTTTTTTGTGGATGTGCACATACAACAGAGTGTGTGGTTGTGTATGTGTGTATGGTTAGAATTTCTGTACCACTGATTATGGGACTTCCCTGTGTTTGTATGCATGCATGTGTGTGACAGTGACTGAGGCATAGCGTTCTCTTCATGATCAGACCACAGTTCTATTAAATTCCACAGTAGAGCGGATGGCATATGATCTGCATATTGCAGTAATATTATCATTACCAGCGTTCAGATGAAACCCCTTTCTCTTCTACATCATAACTGAAAGATGACTCATACTTGTATCAAATGTATAGAGAACTTTTGATCACGTCAAACTGTGATATATACTGTAAATATACTGTAGAATGTCTGAAACCAACCTTTTAAGAAGATGGTTTGGAAATGAACGTTTTCTACAAGAGTGATGATGTGTTGAGATTCTTGTGAGGAAATAACCAAAGTAGTCAAAGTACGGAAAGGAGAGGCATAAAGGAATGAAAGGAAAAATGAGAGGATGAAGGAAGGATAGGAAAACAGAGGTTTACAGAGAGCAGACACTAGGTAAAATGGAGAGGAGTGCATTGAAGATAGATAGGAAGGGGAGAAGGGAAAGAGGTCACCTAAATTCAGCCTGGTGAATCATGGTCCTTAATTTAAATGTGTTTACTCACTGACCCTGAAATCATCTAAACTTTGTGATTTTGACGGGGCGGTCCTGCGTGACGGCTGCTTGAGCGTGTAGTCACGAAACACTCTAATTGGGCACGTCAATATGTGGCCTGATGATCACATGTAGTCATATGAGTAAAGCGGCCATTTCCTTCCGTGACTGGCTGAGAACTGTGACTGTGATGAGGACTTGAATATGAATGGTCTAGCAGATGAAAGCTATGCCAGTAATATGAATCAGAAAATACAAAATATCACATGGTTAAGAAGCAAATATGAGCAGCGAAGGAGACAAATGATTCATGTGGCTGGATCCAGGCTACAGGGATGAGGAAAAGGGATTTGCAATGTTAATTCATGTGGGAACAATAGCTCTAATACTTTCAGACGGGGAGGGATGTACCAGCAGGGGTGGAAAAGAGAAAAAGGAAAGCAAAGAGTAGAGGGAGATATGAGAGGTGATTACAAGAGAAGGGGAAAAGAGAAGGGATGAGAGGAGAGTCAAGGAAAGAAAAGGTGAGAAAAAGTCAGGGAGGCGAGATTAGAAGTGCAGACGAACTGAGAGAAAGCACGAGGTACTGGAGAGACGGGAGGGAAATACCAGGCGAGGAGGGGGATGGCCAGAGAGAACAAGAGTGAAAAAATTCCCCTCTGTAGAGAGGAGGTAACTAGAGGAATAGAGCAGATAAGAAGAGAGAGGATGAGGAGAGGGGCGCAGAGGACAGAAAAGCCAGATAGAGTGAGAGGAGGAGCAGAGGGGAAGGAGGGGGGAGGATGGGGGGGCAGATGAACAGGAAAAGGTGCAGAAATTCAGAGAAGAGGTGTCGTGTCCTATTTGAGAGTAGACTATGTCATGTATGCTCCAGAAAAGAATTCAGGCATTTTATAGTGACACTCCCTTATGGTTAAAAAAAAAGAAAGAAAGAAAAAGGGCAGTGGAGGCAACAGGAAAGGAAGGATGACATGAGTGTACAGAGCACAGGCGACACAAAAGCATTAACTTGGAATGAATTCCATCAAAAATACAAACTTCATTTTTTTGACTGCCATTTTTCCATCTTCCATAATTTGTGGAAGTGAGTTGCAAGTAGGGTTAAAGTTGCATTACAGCCTTTTTATTCAAGTTGCTTAAATTATTATACAGTATTGCGGTTGAAACTGTGCATTGCTGGTAACATGTTGGTTTAATGCTCGTCTTTTGTGAAGAACGCAGCTTACCAGGACCAGGAAACACTGTCTGGGGTACGTTTTGTGGAAGATTTGGATCGTTCAACCACATAGTCAACATAAGTGTTTAACCGTTTTTAAGTGGCATTTTCTTTGTGGGGAGTGATCGCCTACCCCATGTTCAATTGTTCCAACAAAACAAGTTCTCCTGACTCCTATTTTGCAGGGGCACTGTTGCTGCATCCCGGGCTTAATGCCGCCCAAGACAATTGTGATTGGTTTAAATAAATACAAAAAAGCTTGTGTGTGTGTGTGTGTGTGTGTGTGTGTGTGTGTGTGTGTGTGTGTGTGTGTGTGTGTGTGTGTGTGTGTGTGTGTCTCGATAGCAGAATGATGGTGGGTGCAGCTAGACCATTCTCCAGCGCTGACACAGCACTGTGGAGATAGGTTTGGCTATGCGAGACAATTCCCGTCATAATTACTACAGCTGCTACAGGTCGCCAAACAATAAAACGTGACGACGGGTCATAATAAGCTGCTTGCACTGACAACCTATGGGGTCATTTTTCTCCAGGAGGATAGTCTCTTACGGCAAACATGAACCTCAAATCTCAAACCCGCCTAACCCCATTGTAATCCGGTGTGGTGTTCACTGATTGGCAAAGCTGTAGTGATTGTAAAGCTGGAGGGGATAAACGAAGAGAGCTAAATGTGGAGAAGAGAGAGAGGAGGAAGGTGGAAGTAGCTTTGCAGGTTCGGGAAGAAGAGGGGGTGGATGGGATTACAGGATAAAGAGAAAACAAGGATTTTCAACATAAGTGTTACAGGAGCAGATTAGACTGGGCATATGAGGAGAGAGAAAATGGAGAGAGTAGGGGCAAGACAGTTGATAGATTAATAGAAGAGGAGTGGAGAAAGCAGGGAAGGAGTTGGGAAAGTGGGGAAAACACATGAAAAGATGTGACGAGAAGAGAGATGACATCACATACGTGTCAGTGGTAGATGGTGTAATTGAAAGCTGCAGAGCAGGATTGGGAAAGAAAGGGGAAATGTGAAAAAAAACGAAAGAGGGAGCACAGGGAGGCGCACAAAGGTTTCATATGTCAGAGCTGTCATATGTCAAAGGAGAGCTTCCATGTGTCGGAGCAGAAGATGGAATAGGGAGGAGAGGAAATGTCACATGTCGAAAAACAACGTTGTAATTTACTGTTAATGAACAGAACCAAGCAGCGGAGGAGAGGGTGGAAGAAAAGAGGAGTTAAATGGTGTGGAGAGAGGAAGGTGGAGAAGCAGTAGTGGAAAGGGTGGCAAAAGCAGAGGCAAGAAATAAGGAAGCAAATGTGAGCAGTTAAAGACCAGAAGAAAAGGAAAGAGAGAGTAAAAGAATTTAAGAATGCTTTTATAATGTCTCGGCAGTAAATGATGTGCCGATTGTAGTCAAATGTGTCTGCTCTGAAGGTGCCAGAACTCAGTCACCCCTCCATTGCAAACCCTCTTGGCCATTCAAATTCTGTCTCAGAAATGATTTAAAACGCCAAAAAAAAAAAAAAAAAACTTCACCAGATTGGGAAAATAAGAGGGGCAGGAGAGGAGGAGGGAAAGGGGCAGGGGAAAGAAGTGGGGGTGAGAGGAATGTCATTTGTCACCAGAAATGGTGTAATTATTTGCTGCAGAGTAAGATGAAGAAGCTCCACAATGACAGTTCTCTGACGTCAGCCGTTTTCTAGTATGAGAATGAATATTAATGAAACACTTAATGCTAAAGAACAGACAACTGGGAGCTTTATATGTGTAAGAAAAAAAGACCAGCCCGTAGTGTGTATGTCATTAAAGCACTGGCTGTGAGCCATTTAGTAGCAGCCATTTAGCGTCTTCTCTGTTAAATGCAGTCAGGTGAAAGCAATCGTCCAAGAAACCACTAACCATCGGCCTAATACGTCATATATATATATATATATATATATATATATATATATATATATATATATATATATATATATATATATATATATATATACACACACACAGCTTTGTGGCACTGGTTAAATTTAAGTATGCAGTATACAGTAGCCACGTCTTCTGTTTGAGTATTGAGGTTATTGTATCAAGCTCTGACATTAAAGAAGCGATAATGATACCAAATATATAAGGCTTTATTTTTGGGGAAAATGTTAAGAAATGCTTATCAGGAATACCACTTAGTCGGTCCACTACAGCCAGATGTGGAAAAACTACCCAAAATCCTGATAGTGGCTTCTTACTTACTGCATAGTAAGAAGGGACTGGGTCCACTGACCAACTGGGACATCATTAAAATCTAATTTTCTGATAGTATCACAATTTGTTGTGCACATTCTGTGATGAGTATTGCAGCACAGCAAAGAGGCAAGACTAGCCTTCGAATCTGCACTATGCCAGGACAAAAGGGTGCCTTTGCATGATCGTGCAGGTGGCTAATATTCACATACATAATGCAAAACTGCCCCAGGCGTATAGAAGTAAATGAAAGAGTGCATGTCCCTGTGTCTGAATGCGTTTCCTAATCTTCTTTGTGTCTGTAATCAGTACCAAAGTTCACTCGGGGGACGAGCCTCCGGGGAGGGAAAGGTGACGTTTCAGGGAGTAAAGAGAAGGATAGATACAGAGGGGAAAGAGGTTGATTTATAACTTCAAGGAATCCACACTGATAAATAAGAGAGAGGCAGCGACAGAGGGAACATTTCAAAACATTTCATGAATTGTAAATAAAGTCACTTCGTCTTGATTGACTGCTGTGCTATTCACCTCACATGAACTGTATCAAAATTTCCCATTAAAAGTAGTTTTTCGCGTTCTCCTAGCCTTTTGTTCTGAAGGAAAAATTAGTTCAATTTGAGGAAATATGGTGTTAATCAGAATTATCATACAGAACCGTTTTAATTATTCAACCAGCAATATATTTTCAGAGTTAGCATAACAACACTAATAAAACCATTCCTCTTGGTGATCAGTCAAGCATGTCTGTAACGCACAGATTAACTTTAAGAAAGAATTAACATCAACTTGGGTAGAACAAGCAACAAAGGAATTGGATATGGGCAGTGACTGAAAGTTCGTTTCAAAAAGTAAAGGCAAGGACTTCATACTTAAATCATTTACTAGTGCGCACTACTAACAAGAACTGACGCAACAACAACACAACAAATGCTAACTACACATACAATGATGCTACAGTGGAGGAATAGAAGAATGTACAAGCAAAAAATGAAAAAGGTGAATAAACCAAAATAATGTGACCTTTACTGGCAGCGGCTGGTAAAACAACGGTGGTAAATTTAGAATCACGTTTGGATAGAAAGGCCATTTGTTAGCAGAAAAGAAGATATGTTACTTGTGTTTCTGCAGAACAGCTGATTCAGCCTGGTGATGTATAGAGTGGGGGAGAAGGTGATGAAGTCAGTAGCGGAGGTGTGGAGGTGAAGAACTGTTGAAGTTAAGATTAGTGGAGGAACACGGAGACGGAACAGGACACCTTGCTACGGTAACAAAGGAAAATCGGAAGGTGCATTCCAGTGACATTTTAAAGGGGAAGTTGGCAAGAGGTTCAGTGTTCTGTCACGCTCTCTCTGGGCGTGTTGTCCAGCAGTGGCCAGATGTCACATGCCTCGTCTTACTATTAAGACATAAGTTCATAAATAACCATATCTTGTTTTTCAGTTATTGCAGTGAATAAAGGTCTGTCCTCCTGATTTTCAGGTGATTACAATGAGACCGAACATCATATTTTTATCTCTAATGCTTGTGGAAATATTAATACATATGTTTAACAGACATACAAGTTGCAGAATTCAGCTATAACTCATAGCAAGAAAAACAATAGTCATGCCACTTTGAGATTACACGTTTTCTTGAAAGAGTCTCTGCAGCAGAGTAGAGGAGAGGCAATCAGAAAGATATCTGGGGGAAAGTGTCTTTTAGCGAGGGTGAATGAATGTGTGTATTCAGGCATTTCCGTGTGCCTTGGTTTTTTTTAAACGGTGAAGCTGGACACCTTTTTTCCTTTTTAATACCATCGTGATATTCCTCTGTATGTATTTCCATGCAGGTTGAAGAGGGTTCTAGAGGTTAACCTACAGACAAAGCAGGGCAGCTGCCCCTGCTGCTAGAGGGGCTTGTGGAATCTCAGTTCTCCAGGGCCATTAGCAGTGACCGGTTGATCCAGTTTTATCTAGTGCTTCCTTCAAAAAAGGTCTTTGATTGTCTTTAAATGTGAACACCAGATCCGGTTTGGTACCTGGCCTAACAACTCCGCCCCTTTTTACACCAAAATTAACCCGTCATTTTTTATCAATTTTTTTCTCATGGGTAAACCCGCTTAAAAAGACAATTGACTCACAGTGTCAGAGGAGTTTGCCTTTCTGTCGGGACTGATGAGAGGACAAAGACGCACAACGGCAGGGGTCAATGTCATCACACAAAAAGTGAACTGGTAGCTGCCGCCCAGACTGGCGAAAATGGATCACTCATGTGTCATCCCCGCTTTGTTGCTCCTGTGAGTGTCAGAGCCTCCGTGTCAGACGCAATGGTTGGTGACTGTGTGCATTTAAAACTTATTCCTGGGCTGCGCTCACTCTTGCTCTCCCTGAGTGCAGTGTAGCTTAACAGCACTGTGCTGGGCAGGTGTGCTCTGAAAGACATCACAGCAGGGAAAAGGGGCGAAAATTGGCATGTTCATCCAGGTTGTCATGTTTACATCACTGCTGATACGGAGCTGGAGCTGATACATAGTTGTGAATTCTGTCTTTTGACCCGGGAGTGAATGCCTATTGTGCCCTTTCATATTGCAGACAAAAGCCAGGCGTTAGCAGGTGTTAGCAGCTTTTCTGTCCAGTGTAAAAAGGGGCTTAATTTACAGCTGTGGGAAAGGCTCTAGCCCTTAGTGTAAAAAAATAAAGTGGGGGTGAATCTTTGAAGCATGGAAGACGTCACACATGTTTTGCTCAGAAATATCCTACAGTTCTGCCTGTCTAATGTCCTGTCAACAGAATTTACTTCCCTGTTTCTTCTGCCCTTGAGTCAGCTCTTTGACCCAGTGAATATTTCACCCTCATTAACTTCACTATTAAATGTTAAACAGCATACATTAGTAAAAATGGACAAGAAAATGAAAGTGTTTGCTTAACCACCACCCAAAGATTAGAGCTTGTGCCTCCTGCTTGTTTGTGCATTTCAATGAAAAGGCAATTTGCAGTGCTCCTAACAGCGGGAAGCCGGTGAGGGATCATGCCCTAGTTGCTGCAACACAGAATCCTGTTGGATGGTTTGCTCGGCTGCACTGATGCGGATTGGATCTGAGGTTATTAACTGGTGAGATAGCACATGACTGTCTACATCCCACACAGGCCAACAGTGGTGGGGGGAGAAACATCAGCCATCACGGAGTGTGATGACCATAGTCAGATCAAACTTGGTGGCAGGGATTTTGGAAATAGCTGTGCAGAGGCAGATTTGTTTTTTCTTAGATTAGTCATTTAAAGCAACTCAGTGGTAGATCAGACTGTTCAAAAACTACATTTTGTGTGAATGCTCGGTTGTAATTGTACGACACATGAAAAACACATGAAGACCATTTAATTTCGAGTGGTGTGAAGTTCAAGATGCATGAGGCCTGCTTGTCTTGATGAAAACGAAAAGAGGAAACAGTGTGAACCAGATGCACTGAACAGATCAATAAACTTGGAGGGAGCCTTTACAGTGAATTTCTGGAATGAGTTCTACTTGCTAAACCACAAGTGCTACACTGCCAAACACGGACATCAATCTTTTAACAACCGTTAAGCTGCTTAAATCCCTGTGAGCATGCTGTATATCAGCTGAGCAACTTAGGAGAGTTTGTATCCAGTAATATAGTCTGGATTTTTCAAATTTCATGATCAAATTTTTTTTTCTTCCAACCAACTCCTCCAGTACTTTATGTATGTCCAAAACATAATTAAATTAAAATTGTCTTTTTTTATTCAAACTGAAGCATATGAGGGTGGAGATATAGGGTAAGGCTTTAGCTTCATGAGCAATCAGTTTTGTAAACAATATTTTGTATTCATAAAACTTAATATTCCACATGTTGGGAGGGTTCGGTGGTGCTTAATGAAACCGTGTGAAATGTAGCCAGCTTGGTAAAATAATAATAATCAGATTTTTATCACTTAAAAAAAAAAAAAAAAAAAAATGGTTGAACAAAGATTCCAATGTTTCCAGCACAAGAGTGTTAAACGAACCAGGCAGTGCAGAATTATAATGAGGGGGAATTTAGAGGTTAGACTGAGATAAGGGGGCTAAAAGGCAGACACATGTTATGTTTAAATGGGCAAATACAATTTTAATAGGGTAGTTCACAAATACATTTGATAAACATTTTCTCTGTACATGAGAAAAACTATGCGAAGAGCCACTGAAATATTGAAAATATTCCTCATTTCCTCATGTGCTAATTATCTACTTGTTTATGAAAAAGGCGCATGCCGGTGGGGTTAGCTTGCTAATTTTTTACTCGTGATATCTACAGAACTAAAAACAGAATTCATATACATCATCTTTACTCATAAATTTAAATACCTATGATGCAACTATTTTCTGCTGAAATCCCAAGAGAGTTGAGGTTGTGATGCAGTGACTCCTGCCCGTGTATACATGTACGGACATATAGACAAGAAAGCATACACGTGGATTGATAGTAATCATAACATGACAGCTGTCTTCATCTCTCTTTCTGCAGCTCATTTTCTCACACTGGAGAGAAGGACAGAAAGATAAGAGAGATATGATGTGATCAAAGCGTTGAATTGATTTGAGATGTGAGTGGATTGAAACAGTTTTGCTCAATAGCAGACATTACTTGATGCCACAAATTTTGAAGGTCAGAACAAAATAATCTTCCATCATTTATCATTTTGTTTTGGAAAAGCGTGAAGCATGCTGTTTTTAATGGATTTATTTTCTCCGGGCAGCCTCCTTCAAGTAAAGGTCTATGCAGTAAACCCAAGCGGCCCTTTGAAGCAAGCTGCAGACAAAAACATGAGCAAACAGTTTGGAATACTAAAAGCTTAACAGAAATTCAACATTTCCCACCATGAGTCCTATTTAACATTTCACAACTTACCTACAGTGTGGTCCACTATACTGAGGGCACTTTTGGACTCCACTGTATATTTCAAGGACCTTGAGTATTTTCATGGCTTAGAAAAAACAAACAAACAAAGGAAAAAAAAAAACCCAAAGATCCTTCCAGATACATTTGGGCTGTGTTTTCTCCTGGGTATCGCGTTTGCTACAGAGATACTGTAGGTAGGTGCATATATAGTTCCTCTAGGTAATAAACAGTATAGAGTACATAGCCAATGTTACTTATAAACACCTATATTTTATGTTAGCTGATTAGTTTCCAAAGTGATAATTGCATGATTTCTTTTAAATACTTCCTCTGTATACAGTAGATGATATATCAACAAACCTTATAGTTTCCAATGAATAAATAAGGTCCTCACTGGAGATGTTCAGGAAAGAGGGGAAATTAGCTTTTAATGAGTTTGGAGTTAACACAGTAGAACACCACGGCTTCACTGATGACTGATGAGATGCTGGCTGTCCCCAGTGTGTGTTACAAATAAGTATTTGCTCTTATTGTGTACTTTCTGTATAAAACATCCTGTCTGAGCTGCTTCAGTCTCCAGTCGTCTTTTTCTTCCAGTTAGGCTCCGTCTATGGTTGTTTAACTTGTTGCCATAACAACTGAGACTTTGAAAGTTCTCAGTGCGTTTGACTCGATAGTTAACCTTTTAAAATGTACACAGCATCCACACATATGCGGACGACTTCACCTACACGCACACACACACTGCTCTTTTGCCCCCCTGCACCAACAAAAGGAATAAACAACCTCTTTTTTTTTTCTTAAACCTTTTATTGAAAGATGCACATTTTTGCTCATTTTGTCCTCGAGCTCACACACGGTTATCCAACATTTAAATGTGGTTTCAATCCCTGGCAGTGTTTCTCATATTTAGTCACAACAATATAACTGATGACAAATTATCATATTCATAATTCCCAATACCTGTTTGTATTTGTAATGCTATAATGATGCAACATAACGGCACCTTTAGTATACTGGCTAATTCAGCTCTCTAATATTTGAGATATGATCCCGGTTGTTCTTTTCCAGTTTAATGTAAATGGGACATTCACAAGCACCAAATGCAAAACAAAGTACTTCAGATTTGTATTATTAATGTGCATGTAAATGCACTCATTTTAATGCATTATGTAAGTGATTCATTTGCCGATCTTGGTAATTAGTGTTTGTATTTGCCGCCACAGATATTCCTGTGATTATCTTTAATAATACCTTAACATGAATGTGCATGTAAACATTGACTGTGGTGCACCTGTCAGCACATTGTTCCTCCACTTCTCATAATAATATTTTATTCATTTATGACACAAGCTTGTTGCCTCTGTCGAGGGCTCTGACTTCAATTCACAGTCATCCACTCGCTCCGCACCCACCGACGGAACAGCACGGCGAGCAGACTAGATGCTGCAGTGACAAACAGAGCAGAGAAAGCGGGGAAAATAACGCTCAGAAAATTAAAAGGCAAATTATGTGCAGTGAATCGCCAAATTTTAGGCCAATTCAGTGCAATGAAAGCACAAGACTGTTTCACAGAGGAAGGAGTGAGAGACAGTGAGGGACATAATGACTTATGAGTAAAGGAGTGGAAGTGGAAATTTGACTGCTCCTCTCACGTATTGTCGAGCTAGCAGACTGCAGTCTTCTGATATCAGAGTCATGTTTTGTTAATTAGATGAAAGCGTTCTGATTGGTTAATTAGCTGTTATCTCATTTCAAAGCAGTGTATCAGAACAGAAATGTATTACTGCTGTTGTTTGGATTCTGTTTTTGTTTGTTTTGCACATCTGTTGGTTTTGCTTTGTGAGATTCTACGTAAGGATGTTATACACACACACACACACACACACACACAGGTTTATTAGTCCAGATTCATTTCAAACAAGAATTTTTGTGCAGCAAAAGCAATGATTTACCAGTCATGACTGTAAAACTAATTTCACTCACAACACAATATAAAAAGATAAAAATGCACAAATATGAGAGAGGAATGATAAGAGAGCGAAAAGGAGGACAAGGACGATGTGGGGAAAATAAATTAGTAGTTCGACCAGTCCAATAATAACCCCTGACATTTTCTTAAACCTTATAGACCCAGAGAATAAACAGCACTTTCTCTTTTCTGGAATGTCTTACAATCAGTTATGTATCATACCTGTAACTCTACTGGTGGAACATTGTCACAACTAAATGCAAATTACACAAAAGCCACACCTCTGCCAAAACAACAACATGTGCACACACCGTTAAGGACTGCAAGAATCTGGAACCAAATGCAGACACAGGATACAGGGCTATTATGATAAAAGATGGCTTTATGCATGGTGCAGGCAGCATTATGTCAACATCACAAAAAAATAATCAGAATAATCAGCAGGCAGCAAGGCATCAATGACAGCGAGGCAGGCAGACCAATAGAGTTCCAGTAAAGTAAGACACCAAGGTGGCATAGACCTTCTGACAGGAAAAATACAGGTGGTGTCATTCAGCTACCACTGTGTAGACCTACCAGAATTATAACGCTCAGCTGACACCGAGCAGTCCCCTACCTAGAATCCTCTATATAATAATGAGTAGTAAAAGACTAAACAGAAGTAGCCACTACAGTATAATTATTTATACATGGAGTAATGAGATAATCAGAGCCAGCTGCAGAGACAGGTGTCCGGAGCACACGTGCTGATGAGGAGATGAGCAGCAGGTGTGCACAGCAGGGGAACACGCAGAGCACACCTGGTGGACAGGTGAAAAACGGCCAGACCTGAAAGATGTACACACACCCGCACAAACACTTAAACACACAAAGACATACAGTGAAGAGTACCGGGGCGAAAGAGAGAGACCCAGGCAAAGGGAGCTGATGTCGCTGTGACACACGCATTGCTGGAGATTGTAGCTTACAATTGGGAAATAATTGCACAGTTCAATTCTGCTGACAATACTCTGAGCACTTTGGAACTCATTCCAATCAGCTGTCAGGTGCAGGCACCTGGGACATTAAATATTATCAGTGATGTATCAAGAAAACAAGTCATGCAAGTAGGCTGAGTAACACAATCACACACACCACTCTGTTGTCATTTTGCGTTGCTGTGAATCATAAACCCACACTGAGAAAAACAAAGATTTTCCCTCGCAGAGTCACCTCTGCATCAGCTCATTATTAAGTTGCTTGTCTCCTTGTTCAACAGATAAAGTAGGCTACTTTCCTTACTCATAGGCAAAAGTTTACAGTTGTAATTTGAAGCTAAACTACCTCTGAAGTTTAAGTTACAATAAAACCCCAAAACACCATTAATATTGTATTGGGAAACTAATCCCTGTTAGCTCCACAGTTATTGCTAAAAAAAAAAAAAGAAAGTGATGGCTTGATCCTGGAAATGCCAGAAAAAAAGGTTTAAGTTTTTCTGTCGGCTAAGGTCGATCTGTCCACCAGATTTCATGAGAATCCCCTTCATAAGTTATGAGTTATCCAGCAGGAAAGCAGACGGATAAATAAAGAGGAGCAAAAACATAACTTCCTAGCTGAAAGCTTATTTTTTTCATATAGGGATTGAAAGAAAGAAGAAGATGCTACCAAGAACATCCTGTTCCTTATGTCATCAAATAGCTAGATAGCTCATAATGCTGTTCTGTAAAGGGGAATAGGTATGTGATAGCAAGTGATGGTGTCTAAGTGCTTACTGTAGTAATTCCTCAATAACTGCATACATGAATAATAAATGCAGTGAGCTTAATGTTGAGATGAAAATTTACAGAAGGAAATTGTTTCCGATTGTGTCTGAGGTGTGTGTGTTAAGTTTGAATGAGGAATAGATTGATATGGTATGTGTCTGTCTGTCTTTGTGTGTGTGTGTGTGTGTGTGTGTGTGTGTGTGTGTGTGTGCGTGCGTGTGCCTGCGTGTGTGTGTGCGTGCGTGTGTGTGTCTGCCAGCTGTAGATTTGAAGAGACAGTGGGTTGTTTTGTGCTGTTACCAGGGTTACACCAATCCGAACCCGTGGAGTTTTAAATAAGGGTTACGAAAAGTCGCCACACAATGCCCAGAGAGAGAAAAAAAAAAGCTTTCCATCTCAGATTCAGTATCGCTGTCTGAATACCTACCGGTCTGCCTGCCCATCTGCCTTCACAGTGTCTCATGCATGTCCTGTCTGCCATTTGTGGAAATTAAAAGGAGTAACTTTTTACACCAGAACTGGCGACTTTAGCTTCTCAGTGTGAGAGCAACATCAACAGCGATTCTACTGGCTTTTTAGATGTAAACTCATTTGCCACGAGTCACTAGAAAATCAATTTAGATGAAGCTGTGTTATAATTAAGAATCAGAATGAAGGCTCTTTATCTGTGCTAACATGGCTCTGTTTCGTCTGCTCCGATCGCTGCAGCAGATGCCGAAACTGTGTCAGTCAGCGTGTGAACGAGCATCATTTTTTTTCATGATTTTTATAGAGAGTATCCTCTAGAAACTTGCTGGAGACTCTTTTTTTTGTGTCACTGAAATTAAATCGGGAGATCAACACATTAGTGGTGGTTATAGAGAAACTGCGCAATGTAAGAGAGTGAGAGGAGCTGTCTGTGTTTCACTGTGTGTTTGTGTGCCTGTATGTTTCTACGTGATACTTGGATGGATAACTGTGTGTGTATTTGAGATGTTCCCTCTGTTTTTGTTGATAAATGTGTGTGTTTGTATGGTGTGCAACCCTGTGCAACATGTATGACTATCTCAGGGGGACAGCAAGCTTTCTTTCTTTTGCACTTGGTTAACAATGCAAGACTGCATGTGTGTGTTTGCGTGTGTGCAGTTCGTGCACGTGTAGTACATGTGGCCTGGACATAAGACTTTCTCAACCTGAGGTGACCTTAGAAGTGTTTTAATGGTCACACCAAATCCTTTTTTATTCCTCTAGGACTCAACAAGACTAAGCTCCTACAGCCATGCTAGCAGGCTGCATTTACATACAGCTGTGCTTTAAGCTAAATGCTAGTATTGGAGTGCAAACATGCTCACAGTGACAATGATAACATGCTGATGTTGAACAGGTATAATGTTTACTATCATCCTCATCTTACTTTAGCATGTTAGCGTGCTACGTTTAGCATTAAACCAATGATGGGAAAGGGATTTGTTTTGCAGGTATTTGGTCAGAAGTCAAAGCAATGGACAAATAAACAATTTAGCCTGATGATTGATGTATTGAAAAGCTAAGGGAACTGTTATAACTAAAGTTATTACAAGAGGGGGGGACATCATCATGTGAATCCATCAAATACTGGTTGAGATACGGACCAAAACGAACCAGTGTACCTACCATTCCTCATGTCATGCTGCTAGTATGGCTGGAAAATTTAATTTTACTTTTACTTTTTACTTGAGAGAGAGAACAACAGCAGGTAAGTCACTGTGTAGGAAACTGCACAGAGCAGTTGCACACACTGGATTCAAAGCAAAACCAGGCAAACTTTACGAAAAGAAGACAGCTAAAAATACAGTGTGTTCTCTAACAGTTTTGTCTGAGTGAACTAAAGTTGGGCTGCAGTGAGTTCATTTTGGGTGTTTGTGCACATGGCTTTTCATGTTTATCATGCTGACAAATTCATCTTTTACCTCCCCTTTCACTCCCTGTTTGACAACAGGGAGGAATGTCAAAGTTGAGATTGATATCAGTAAAAAAAAAAAAAAAAAAAAAAAAAAAAAGTAGAAAGTACATGCCAAGAACTGGTTCACAGGAATTGTAAAATACAAAGTTTTGGGGAGAATTTAACGGATGAGTGTGGATCCTGCTGACGCGCTTTTGCCGTGTCTCTTCATATGGATTTGTTGGCAAACTGTCTACTTATATACGAGCTAATAATTTGCTCACAGTTACTCCACGTCTTCTTCTCCCTGGCTGCACCCCCCTCCTCTCTTCCTGTCCGTCCCTCCCTTCCCTCTGGCCTAGTGCCTTCTCTAGCTCAAAGTCTGTGTGCGGATTATCGCTGGATGAGCAGTCATACTATGAGAAGTCTAATCCGTCATTAAGAGACAGAGTTACACAGGATTTAATAGACACAGAACGACCTGACGTGTGCCTGGACACACAAATACCCAGTTCAAAGAGGATACACATGCAGATGAACTGAAAAATGTGTACACTCCCATCATTAGTTGCCATATTTTTACACATTCAGATGAAATGCTGGCTGCTGTTTTATACCTTCATTGCTAACGAGATGCTATGTGTTGGAACATTATGCAAAACATAAGAAAAGAATTACATCTCATCAAGAGTCAGATTAGTTCTTTTTATCCCCATGCTCTTATGTAAACAGATATTGAGCAATGGACGTCATTTATTCAGTTAATATTGCTGCTCCCTGGCACAAAAAAACAAGACAGAAAAATAACAGCAGCTTCTATCAGTTGAAAATTCACATAATGATTAGAAATAATTGACTGATAATGAAAATATACTGTAGTTTCAGAAATAGGTGGTGTTGGTGAGGAATAGATGGCACAGACGGTCCTTTTTTTCAGTCCTGTAAACAGTATTCAGCAGATGTTGTTTGAATCACATCACTTCACATTTTTGTTTTCTGACAGAAGTGATATTTTCATGCTTAATGTCATGCCTGGGAATTGTGGAGTACTGTGCTCCAAACAAATCCGCCTGTTCAGCTGAATTGGTGGGCTGATCGCCCCGTTGTGAACTTAGCTCAGCCGTCCAAGTTTCTACACTTCCTAATTACCAACACTTCAGAATGAGATGTGAACACATCCTGCTTAATTAAGGACAGCTAAAGAGGATGTTCTGGCTGCACCAGCTGACAAAACTCAATACATCAGCCTTCAAATGCGTCCTGAAACTCTGTAGTGCAACCTGTGTCTCCTGTGCCTCCTCTGTTTCAAAGGATGAGATGCAACTTGTTTATCCTGCTGGGCGGCTGATTGGCTGGCATCTGCCCTTCATGAAGGGTGAGTAAAAGGGCAGGAAGGACTGCACGACCCTGCACAGCCAGGAAACCACCTATTCCAAAAGCTCTGTTTTGGAGACTGCAGCCATCTTTTAAGTCAAAGACCACCTGCCACCCTCTCAGCTTCCCCACAAGAGCTGTCAGCACATTCTGTAGAACTGATGTTTCATTTGTTTTACAACCTAAATGTTGTTGGTGCAATCCTACACATTACGTCACATTATATGGACTCTGTGTACTGAAGTCTCAGGACATACTCCCCATTCTTATACGGTATTCTAGTTGCAACTTGCTACATTATTACATTAACTCATTCTTCTACATTTATATTGCTGCATAAATAAATAAATTGTGATGTAGAGTGGGCTCAGGGTTGCTGTATTCAGATCTTTCTTTGATATAAAATCTGGCAGTGGAACTTTATTAAATACATACTTTACATAATGACCTTGAAGAAAATTAGAAAAAGAACTTTCTTTTTATTCCAACCTTTCTCTCATGACATGTGGCTGCCTTTGTAAGCAGGTGGACAGATCAGAGTACTTAAAGACTAGTGACACCAGCATGTATTTTTGAACTCAAAATTAAAAGTGCCGTTCATAATTACAGTGCCTGCGAGAATAGTCGAGTTTCTTGTCACTAACAGGTATTGCATGTTCTCCTTTCTTTACGTAGAGGGTGAGAATAACAGCAGTGTTATCACACTTGTGTAATATTGAGGCCATGCGTATATGGGTCCGAGAGGAGAAGGCCACCGTGCCCGTGACACTCTTATGTAGATTCTACTTTTAAAAGAATTCAAAATTCACATGTGAAAAGGTTAAAAGACTTTGGGAGCAGCATGGAATAACATCCCCAAGGTTGTGCCAGTGTTTGAGTCTGTCTGTGACTTTGTGTCTCTAAGCATTCGTGATAGTATTGTGCATGTGAGTGGTGTCACAGTCTGACCTTTATAGAAAGGTCAGTCCATTTGGAAGAGGAATAGAAAGACCACACGCAGACACACATGATGACTGGTGATCCACTGCAAACGACAAAACCAGACTTTGCTGACCTTTATCTATCTATATATCTATTAAGTAAGAAGTTATCTGGGAGCAGATGTAATTCATACTGCGAGTCTGAGTGGATCTGTGAAGTCAATTTTAAGCATCCACTGATATAATGGATGTTGCTCTGCTCACCCTTCAACACAGTTTCTTTCCATGCCTGCCTGTCTGCGCTGCTCTCCTCTGCTTCCATCTTCTCTCTGCACTTATAGGGAATTAGTGAGCGGTCAATAACCTTTCTTAAGAGACAGGCTTCACACGCTGACATGAAATGGTGGGACGAAGACATTGTCAGATGCAAGAAAATGTCTCTCCGTCTATATTAACTATCTTTAGGGTGATAATACTTATGAGATCAGACTAGTTCAAGATCCGATCAGTGTGATCCACTGCCAGTGTACTCGACATGCTTGTGTATGTTTGTTGCTCACTCTTTCTGTGCAACAAGGCCTCCAAATTAAATAACAAATAATGTTGTTGGTGCAAGCTCTCTCTGATTGGACACCGCTATTGTGTGGATGGCATAGCAGTTTCAAAAATAAAAGCGTTTCTGACACTGTTAAGGTTTGATCAAGTGCTACTAAGTCACTGTTACAATAATAATAACTTGTTTATGGGGATATGTTTTATAGGGAACCACTGCAGTATTACTGTCGGTAGGAAATAGGAAACAAACATCAGTGTTTAAGTCAGTTGTTGTATAATAAAATATGTAATATAATAAAAATGTAATAAAAAGTCACACACAGACATAATGATTATAGATGCTAAGCATGCTCTCCGTTTTCAATATACAGTTTCTTTCTGTATATTTGGGATATGTTTTGCTTCTGTTAAAACAGCAAACAGTGATAAATATTTGGAACTTAATGTGTAAATTAGATAACTTACTATCATTAAAGTTGCATTTGAGCATCAATTTTGTTCATAGTTTCTGCAATAAAAGCCACTGTATTAGATTGGGCATCTGTCTTTTTTTCCTTTTGCTTTTATGTTGCTAATGTGTGAGTGAGAGAGAGAGAGAGAACAATCAACAGTGGCACAAATGGTGCTGTGACGTGTAACTGATTCTCATTTACTGACAGAGATGAATCCTTAATTACTGTTTTACTGCTTTGGAGTCTTAACACATACAAACACATATGCACACAAAGGCACACACAGGCAGGTCATTATGGTCATTTGCGTCATGGATAGTGATTGTATGCTAATGAAAATGTCACACTGGTGTGTGTATGTGTACGTTTTGTAATAGGCACAGAGATGGTAATAAGGGATTTATCAGTCATTGTGGCAGTGAAGTGGTTAATGCATAGAATACTGTCCTGACATTATGGTAATTGATGTGGGTTATATTTCTATTAAGAGGTGTGGCCATATCATCTTTTCTTTTAATAACCAAAGATTCATTCTGAAATATCTCTTAATGTGTGACAAATGTGTCAGTTTTTCAGAATATTTTAACTGTGAAGCTTCGCGTTTGTGTAATTGCTTGTTTTAACCCATATGGTTTTACCCAACCAATTGTTTTTCAAACGCATGGTGACAAAGAAGAGAGGAAAGTCTGACAGAAAACTAGAGAGAGGGTGTGTTAATTAGATGACTTAACTGGCTAATTAACAAATAATGAAGTGTCATGGTGCCCCTGGGAGACAGACGCACACGCTCACGCACATGCAAACACACAGAGGAACAGCTGTTGAGGTTCCCCATTGCAGTTTGATGAGGCCAGATCTCAAGCAACGCTTATCTATATGTACAGTCTGCACCGATGCATACTCATCCTAACAATTGAACTTGTGTTTGTGTTTCTTTGTGTGTATGTTACACCTGGATGTTAAAGTGCTAGCTTCTTTCTTTTCTTTTCTTGGCATCTTTCCTTCTGTGTGCATTCTATTGTCAGCCTGTGGTTATGGTCGAAGGTGGAAGTGTGTTTTGTGGCCTAGCCTGGTTCAAGTAAAAATGTGTTTTGATTCAGCTTCCTCTGTCAAAGCCGCGATAAGAACATTCAAAGAAAACCAGCAAGACTAATGCACTCCTCATTGTCCTCCCCCCTCCTTCTAAGAAAGAAAGTAGCAGAGTAGTGATAATATGAATACCGTCCAGATTCCGATGTACGATTCCTTGTGTCATTTGGGCCCAAAATACATATATTTTTTCCTGGATTCAAGCTAAATTTTAAAAAATAAAACCTCACAATCAGTAGCTTTTATGTAACAATATACAACTTTTGCGTATTGATTCTATGATGTTGAATTGAGTGGTGTTAAGCAGTCGTTGCTGTTGTGTTTTTGCACTCCCCCTCTGAGAGATTTTGTGTACAGATAACTGCAGTTTCATATGTGATCACATCCCTCCAACGGGGCTCTGTAGTCTTAGCCATTCATCTTTGCAAATCCACATGCTTACACTTTGTATGTACATCAGGATTATCCTATTCAACTATATGGTTGCTGCCCCCATGAAAAGGCAACAACAAGCTTACTCCTCATCCACCACATCCTCTGTGACTAGTGAAACAGCAGGGTGACTTGTAAGACAGCTCTACGGGGAGTCTGATCGCTACACCCCCTGCCATGACACTGACTCGACAACATACATCGTTAAGCTGTGTAACATGTCAGCCTGCAGAAAGCTGCCACTCTCCAGCTATTCCACCTGCATGGCAGATTGAGCCCATTTATGTGCGTTACTGCATTTAGTTTTTGGAATAATTCAGAATCAAAGTCGAGGTTTAATAGAGATGGACAGAGAACGCAAGAGATAGAAGCAGCGAGTGTGTTTGTGGGCAGCCTTTTTAGTGGGAGGTGCGGGCTTTGTGGTGCTTACACAGATTGTCAGTTTTATCTGACTTTCTGTCTGTCTGTTTTCGGCCTGATAAGCACCATTACTCTTGTTTGCTGGTCATGGCAGCGGCCTCATTGGTGCAAACACCCACACACTGAGACAAGTCAGCTCCATTTAACGCCATGTACTTGTCTTACAGTCAGTAGTTCTTCCAGCGACCCCATTTTTGAGTGATTTGGTGAAAAGTGTAAACTCAAAAGCTTTTTTCCTTGAGGTGAAACTAGGTGTAAATAAGCAGGTGCGCAACACGTCCATATCTTCATTCACTTGCAAAACAAATTACAAGGCTGGCACTCACCTGCTCCACATACTGAAGTTATACCTCTACAGGAAGCGTGGAGATTTGGTAATTGTAACTAGGTTCAGCATTTGTCTCCTGCTCTGACTTGGATCCACAAGTTAGCCTCTTCTTCAGGAGAGATATATGGCTCTCTTACAACAGCAGCTTTACAAAGCAAACCTCTTTAACATAGCCCCATTGCAGCTTTTTTTCCCCATCCATCCCATAATGAGACAGTGGTGCCAACACACTCCTGCCAGGGGAGGGGCAACGAGCTGTGAGATCAGGAAGCTTCCTCATTTACTTCCTCAGCTCTCATTGCTGTCAGGAGATCAGTCCATAGGGGGGTGCAGTATAAAGGGCCCTCCTGTGCTGCAGCCAGTGAATGCTCTTTAGGTATCAATGAGCCTTCTCCTGCTTTCAAGGGACAGTCTGCTCAAACACACCTGCTCACTACTTAAGAGGGCAGCCAGCTTCAGAGAAAAGAAAATGACAACCCTCTCTTAACAAGCTTGTCTTCAAACAGGTCTGCTTGCTGAGCAGCACTGCTTGCTGGATGGTAAGATGATGAGGAGGGCGCTGACTCCGTCCTGCTCATCACTCCAGATGGGCCCGTGGAGGATGGCCACGAAATCAGCGCTGCTGTCTGTGAGCCCGAGCAGTAGGCCTCACTTGCCTCCACGCTAATGTACTGGGGATAAAATAGTTTTTTTTTTTTTTTCACACCAGGGCTGCAGTTGGCTCCTATTTGCCAAGGCAGGCTCTAAGCTGAGATACTATTATCAGCAACGCCTCTCACCCCAAACACCGGCGCCCAGAGCCGGTGGCACAGAGAGCATGATGCTGATTTTAAGTTGGGCTTGTCTGGAGTCCTCACCTGATTATGAGGCTGGGGGGGGGGGGGCGGAGACAGCAAGACACAAATAATCTGCTGCTCCTTTGCTGCTGCTTCGGAGACGTTGAGGGGAGGGGAGGTGATAGTAGTGGAAATTTCACTTGAACAGTTTAACACTCTTATCAGCATTAGTGTGAGTGTTGGGAGGAGGTGGTGCTGCCACCACTAATGCACAGTTGGTGTTGCTAAGCACGGCTATTTCGTTCTCTGTTTCAGTGATTGTGTTGTAGGTCCTTCTAAATACCCAGATCACCTTGTGTTTATGAAGGGCTTTTCCCCCTCCCTCTGTGTGTTTAGGACAGCAATGTAAAACCTTTCATGCACAGGTTAATGTCTTGGGAGAAGAAAAACAAACATCAGTTATACAAAAATGCTGCAGATTATCACTTGAAATGGTGTTTTGTTCTTCGTAGTGTGTGCTTTTAGTCAGCCACCTGGGATAAAAAGAGCATTGTCAGTTGGTCAGGTTAAGTAAGAGTACTTTAAAATGTGTTACTATAGCAACCTTCAGAGGAGCTTCTGGTTAATGAAGCTAGATGTACACAAGTTGTGGGATCATAATTAGCTTTGTCTCTTAGGGAGAAGGAGATGGCAGCTTTACATTGCCTATTTGCTGTGTGATGTGCAGAGAGATTTCAGCAGCAGCAGCATCGTAATATCAGGCTTCAGCTGATGATCAAGGAGTATTGATTCATCTCAAATTACACTCAAGTGTTTCAGTGTTTAAGACATGTTACTATTATTTTTACTCTAGGAAGCAGTGTTTGTCTAATTAAAAGGATTGAAAATAAGATGTTTCGTTCCATTCCCTCTTCTTTTAGTGTCCTCAGTAGGTCTACTGGGTGTCTTTCTGTGGATCCCTGCAGAGCAACTATTTTAAAAGACAGGGAGAGTGTTATCATTTGGATAAATGTCAAATATTCAACACGTATGGTCAAATCCCACCCTTCCAACCCCCCCATCCCTCTCCCTCCTCATTAACAGTCTCCTCTCTCCTTCCCCCATCATTCCATCCCTCCTCATGTCTTAGTCAGATGGAGCTTTGCAAGGCAGAAGGTCACAGAAATGTCTCTTACATACACACACACTCTCTCTGTCTCTCTCCCTTTTTCCTAACACACTCTTTCTGCTCCCTCTCACATGACAATGCATACATTATTAAATTGCTTCTTTGTCCCTCCTTTCCCTCTTTCCCAGTAGTCTCTCTATCTCCCTCTCTCTCTCTCCCTCTGAATACAGTACATGTATTCTTTTTGGTCAGACTCCCCGGGTTGATGAGATACAGAAACTGACCGACTTTGGGTTATGACCTAAAACTGCAAAGGTAGCTTTAACACCCAGAGGAACGAGGCAAGCACCACTTTTGTCTAGGTGCCTGTGAGCAAGTCACAGAGAGGAACTGCTCAGAGGGCAAGAGCAGTTCCTCTCTGGTACTCTTTCATATCTTTCATATGGATTTATACTGACCTCCCCCACCCTTCTGCGCTCCCGCTGGACCTATACCAATTCCCACCCACCTCCCCACTTGCACAGCCACTTTATTGGACAGTTGGATAATTTACTTATTGCTTAGATGCACAAAATCCACATACGCCCTGCAGTGTTTACAGTATATCTACATCATTCCCTATATTTTTATGTATATGGGAATAAACTGACAACAGACAGTAGAAGAATAGTAAGGGGGAGTTTTTCCTTATGAAGGTTAAAAATGTGGCTAGTGCTTTTCGCCTTTGGGTGGTGCTTATAGGCTGTTAATTCCCTTTGGACAACTGGCATTTCATAGTAGAGTTACATTCACTGGTGCTGCTGGTGATGTAGGGAGTTTCTGAACATGAACAATGGACGAAATAGTTTGTGTTATGACGGATGTTTTGTGGAAAACCGATATATGAATGTTGTTTTTGGACTGCGTGGTCATAGCTTTGCTGGGGTTGGGCTAGATGTGGGTTCATCCCCACAAACAATCACAATAGCCCCACGACATTTGAAACACAAAACCCTGTTTGATTTCCATTATTCAGCCTCAGTTTCTGGTATTCCCCTGTTGGTCAAGTTCAAAAGCACTCTTAGTTGCCATAGCAACCATCAATGCTCCAACATCACCTGGATTCGTACATGTTGCTACATCATGCATTTTTTATGTATTTAGCCTGCATGAGTTACTGTAATTAAGTTTGTTTTGTTGTGTTAACACCATGATAAAAAATACATTATTTCATCATTGAAGTGCCTCGTTAAGAGGAACCAGAAATTAGTGAATATGAGAAAATGGAGGTCGGTAATGAGATGGAAACCACCTGTGATGTGCTTTAGTTTGTCTGTTGATTTGTGTTTTCTTTTCAAGTCAATACTTGAAATTGACTTTTTTTCATGCTGCATGTCTGTGCCTAGCCTCGCTTATGTGTTTCATACAATTCTATAGCCCCACATTCAATCCACACCCTGAAATCCACCCTGCATATACTAATGTAACGTAGTGTATAATGTACAGTGTGCCAGAGCTCTTTCCCTAATCGTTGGTGACTGTTCCAATGCACATAACGATTGTTTGTAAACAGAAACCATACTATATCAGTTGCTTTTATATATGTTCTTAACCGTATAACACAGCGGTTGTCAGGAGACTTATGTTTTGTATTGTAAACACGAAGACACCCAGCTACCTGCTGCGTAAAAACACCATTCTGTTCTCTATTACCCATCAACAGTGTAAAAGCCCATGTATTTTTGATATCCAGTCTAATTTATGTAAAATTGTACTATATATGAAATGTCTAAGTTTCAGTTGTGGTTTAAACTCAACTTTTCAGCGTTAGAAACTACTTTTGAATCCTGAAGTTCTGGTTGTGTTTGTGTTTTCTGAGTTTACTTGAAGTGCAGTGTAACAAGCGGAATCACATGAGTCTGACAGGGTGACGAGAAAGGTAATTGTACTATGGTCCAAAAAACATTTAGATTGAATGACACTCACAAAGGACAACAACAGAGAGGAAGAATCAATAATCCTAGTCTGTGTTTGTACTCACTAAAACATCAACGATGTGACCTCGCCATAGCCATAGAGATTAGTTGTCACACACTTGTCAACTCTGTACTCTCTCTGTACGATGATGGCTGATTCTGACTCTGCCATCATGTGTGTTTGTGTGTGTGCTACTTTTTTTTTTTTTTAAATTGTTTGACTTGTCACCAACGATGGTTTTCTTGCCAAGTATCTTGTCATCTGATCTGTATCATAAATTTTGACGGTATGAAAGGGGCGAGCACCATCTTGGACTCCCAACGTTCCTGTGGTCAGGAGTTGGTTGACATGAAATCATGCAGGTACCCGTTTCAAATGACGCAAGAAACACTTGGAGTTATATTTGTTTTTAGACTTTCAGACTTATGTATGTGTATGTGTGAAACAGCTGATGACTGTTTCACATATACTATAGGTTGAAACCAGTAATTGTAAGATGATGATTAGAGCAAAGCCTTGGAGTGAGTTCCCAACGCACCCTTTGCAATAATGTTGTTTATTTAGGTTGACAATGCTCTGCCCACTTGTGTCTGTCATGCTGCTGATGCACTGCTCATTAGCAAACACTGCTGCTGTTGCTCAAATAGCATTTGATTCTGTGGTTGCTCAAATAGCATTTGAGCAACCACAGAATCCAAGTTCCAAGTTCCTCAGGGGTTGTTTACCACTGTCACTCCACAATCCTCTCAGTGCTCTGTTTACAATATGCTTGCGAGAATGATAAAGTGGGAGCCTAGATGCCAAATATCAAATAATTATAAATAAATCAGTTCCACGTAACTGGGCCAGCTTTATGCATTTTAGCCGCTTGGATGAAGTGGGATGTGACCTTCATAAAAGACTCTGACATTTGATTAATGTAATGTAGACAGTTGGCTTCCCCAACTGCGAGTACTGTAATGTAGTGGAACAGAATTGGTGGTGTGTTTATTTGCAGACTGATCATTTTAAAGATAATTTTATTACATTAACCTCATTGCAACAAGAGGAAAGAGGGATAGAGCGGATGGTGCAGGGCAGTCGTTCCTACCTTTTTTGGGTTGTAACTGATTTATATGACGCATCAGCTCATTGAAGCCCAACTTTTTTTGTTTTCCCTCCTGGGTAATCAACTCACTACTCACTAAATTTATCTCGCCACCTCTTGTAGGGGCTTTGACCCTTGGGGGGGAATCCACTCACCTAGAGGTTTAAGGCACCGACCACGAACCACAATGTCCCGGTTGAAACTGGCTGGGGACCCTTGTTACATGTTTATTTCATTCCTCTCTCCTCTCCTTTCCCATCATCTCTCTAATGGGAATCTGTTAGGTGTCTGTGATAATTGACAAGGTGGCCATTGTGCATAGTAAGGCATTGGTGCACGTGGTATAAGTAGTGTCTTTTTATCGAAATGGGTCCTCAAAATGTTCTTTGTTTCTTTGTGCTAACGTCACTGTGTGATACTTGCGTGAAGTTGCAGGACTGTTTAGTGTCCAACATAACGTCTGTGCTTGTTGTTATAATTATTCTCCTGTCATTATTAGGTAAGCGCAAAGTTTCTCATTTATATGCTTTACTCACAGGCATACGAATTGACCTGGACATGAGGCGTCCGTAGTGCAAAAATAATAAACGCCTACAAGTCATTTCTAAAAAGATAAGATGGATCCCTCTCATCTTATCCTTCATCTTTTTGGCTACCAGCTAACTAGTAACATCCAAACATATTCATGCATGGCACATTTCACTTGACACTTCTCATTATTCTCCTGATATGCTCATGCCAATGCTATTTTTTGACACATCTGCCTCCGCAACACTAACCTCCTCCATTTTTTTTCCTATTGTCGATCTACTATGACAGAAATTTAATGTTAATGTCTGTTTATTAAGTAGAAATTAGTACTTTCTCTGCAACAAAGCTTTGCAGCAAATCTTAATACCCTTTTATAACTGTCATTTTCTAGAAATGAAAAATAATGGTTCATTTAAGTAGCAAATGATATGGATTGATAGCCAGACAAGAAACTTGTGGGTCACCATATTTAAACTAATTGTTTAAATATTTAAACTAATTGTTTCGTTTGTCTCACTGTATCCTAGCAACAGATTGTTCCACCATTGCTGTGCTGTTTTTACAAACTGTCTAAAACCCTAAACGTCGTCTCCTCTCCTTAACTACCATGCTCAAATAAACAGCCTCTTCTCTCCTAAAGTGCATCTACAGTATGAGTGTGTGTGCACTTCACTTGTATCTTTGTTTGTGTGTGTGTATGAACACATGCATGTGTGTTATCACCAGCAGAGCAGTGAAGTTAATTGGCTTCAGCTGAGAGGAGAAGCACATACACACACTGTCAGAAAAACTCCCATAGAGACATACACCACACAAACTGCTCAAAAATAGACAGACAGACACACACACACACACACACACACACACACACACACACACACACACACACACACACTCCTGCTGCATAGCTCAGCTGAATCCAAACACTGAAGCGTATTGTTGTGTCTTTATTTAGACACATGGCTTACACGGGCCACAACAGCGCCCGCTAACAATGTCTGTGTGTGTGTCTTTGTGAGTGCATATGAGTGTTTAGGTCACTAGGGTAATATGTGGGCCTTGGAACAGGCTTTGTGGTTAAATGGCCGTGGTGCATGGCAAGAAAATTTTGCCACCCAATTATACTTTTAGCTGCCAATCTTGTAGAATAGTAGAAGTGGTCTGCCTGCTGAAAAAACTGACAGTCAACAACAACCACAACAGCACCCACATTTTTCAACATTTGTGCTGGTTTTTCCGTCCCCACTCTCTCTCTCTCCCTCCCTGGGTTTTTTTCTTTTCTCCATTTATTGACTTTTTTCAGTCTCTCCTCCCCTGCTTTTTATTTTTCTTCCGTCTGCTAGTATCCTAGTATGCTTCTTTACCAGTAAAAGACGTGAATACAATAAGATAAATCCAAATCCAACCACTCTGATTATTGTGTCTGTGTGTTTGCCAGTGCAGGTGTAAGATACCCTAAATGAGTGTTGAGATTTTAAGAATGCATGTTGTCATTCTTTGCATGTTCCTGTGTGTGTGTGTGTGTGTATGTCTGCCCTTGTTTGTCTATATTTGTGGGATCTGACAGCTTTGCAGGGATCAAAATCATGGACCCAAGAGGTTAACATGACTGTTAAAAGGTTTGTAGGGGCTAGGGAATGCATTATGTCAATGATAGGTCCCCACGAATGTAGTAAGACAAGAGTGTGTGTGTGTGCGTGTGAGCGAGAGAGAGCTAAATAGATGGTAGGAGAGGTTTCATCTCTATGAAGCCCAGACATGCTCAAGCACCTGACTCCGAACCCAGTTCTACACACACACACACACACACACACACACACACACACACACAGACACACACATCCATCCTAATCCAGCACCACTGCCTCTTAGTCACTCCTTGGTGAAAAGAGAGAAGGAGAAACAGCAGAGAGGGAGAGGGAGTAAGAAGTGAATTCAGAGTTGAAGTGTTTTGTCTGGGCTTTACTCTCCATCTCACACACACACACACACACCACACACACACACACACACACACACACACACACACACACACACACACACACCCCGAAGTCTTCCGGTGGAAATGACTTTCAGATTGTTTCCTCACGAAACACTTTCACCGGCAGAAAAACAAACAGTGCATTTATCGGCGTATCAGATAGCCAAGGCAGAGATAGATTTTACTTACAATAGCCATGTACATTTAGTAATTTTAACAGTGTATTTACAGATACAATGTATTTTCTTTTTTGTAATGTATTAGAAAGCTGACACTGTATACCTCTTCAGATCAAGGCAAAGGTACATGGGCATGATATTCACAATATTGTTTTTTGTGTCTTTTGTAGTTCTGCTGTGCTACCAGTTCACCCCAATGTTGTAAATTTTGAAACACTGCCTCAGTAAAAACATCTACTCCTGCCCTGTATTTTTAGATCTTTTGCAAACAAAAAGTGAAACTGTAGCAAAAATCATAAGAATTTTTGTTACTTATCTCTGTGTATTATTTAAATGTGTGTTTTATGTCCATGAACTCTCTTGGGCTCTGTCCCTGGTGCTGTCCAGAGTGCTGATCCTGGATCCGTCAGCAGTGCAGGAACTGTCCGAGGTGCTAGCTCTTGTTGGTGCCAGCAGACAGGAATGCTACTGGTGATAGCTCATGGCTACAAACACTACACTACAAACATCCCGTCAATCTGCTCGTCATTGCTTCCTCCTGTTTTATAGTCACAGATTGCTCAGTCATGGAATTGACTACACCAATCAAGCCAGTCCATCTAGTTTGTGTAGTGGAAGTGATAATTAGCTTCTGTTAGTTGTACGGTATGGTTCCCTGTTTGGTGTTTTTCCTTGCAGCTGTGTATCCACAGTGTTTAGTTTTGCTCCTGTCCTGTTGGCAGTGTTTTGTTGTTTTGTATTAGTGTCCTGCTGAGTCATATATAAAGAGAATTTAACCTCTGCCAACCCTCTTTGACACCTCTGTGATTGGGCCCTACCTACACAATGTTGCAGTTTTTTTCCCCCACCAATGCCCTGCTTCACATTCGCACTACATTTCAAAGCAGACATTTTGTAATTCTAACAGGAAAAAGTCCAGAGTGAATCCACCTGTTAATACTTGCATGGCGTCTGTACTACCCAGGGTCCACAGCAACCTGATATTTTCATTACTGGTTTTTCCAATGTCTTATTATTTCCAGGAGGTTGTCTTCTACATGTTTCTGAGGAGAAATAATCATATGTTAAGATTACTGAAAAACAGATGACTCCCTCCTCTCCTTTTCCTTCTCTCGGCCTAGCTAACAAGCCATCTTCTCCACCTCCCTCTCCTTCCCTTTTGTGTCTTGAGGGTACATTTTTGCATGCCTCTCTGGCTTTGCACGCAAGTCAGATCACTCTTTATATACTTTGACCAGCATTTATCCCAAGAGAACGGACTGACAAAAATACCCTGTGTGGCACATCCAATATCTAAGATATTGTCTCATTCATACAGAACATATTCAGTGTAAGAACACGAGTAGATCTGCATGTACACAAAAACATACGCTAAAATTCATAAACACACGAAAAAAACAGTATGAAATGGAAATACTTTCTGATGCATTTTGGCTGGCAAAGTGACTTGAATTGACATTCAGTGCAGTGAGTCAGATCAACTATCCGTATCGATCAGGAAAATGGCCTGAGGGTAGGACCTCTTCTTGAACTTGGAGGTCTGAGCACTAATCCCTACAATAAGACACTGAGACGCAGACCTGGGAATCGGTGTTTGACCAGGATGGTCTGGGTCTTTACAGGGTAATGTGGATGAGTGCAGTCATGAGTGCAGTCTGATCAGTGCTGAAAGCAGCTGTGGAAGGGTGTGGTGCTGAAATGTCACTTTCTGCTAACCCACATGTATCATGGGCCTAATTTAACAAAGTATCTGCAGTAGGACTAGCTCTCTCCACAACCCCTCTGACATTACTGGCCCTGAACCATTAAAACACTGTCTGCTACGCATATGCACAGACCAAAAATTACAGTGCAAATGTTCCACCCATCTTCCATCTGCTGCAACTTCTAATTGCATTCATCTGCATGACCTGTACATACAATACATCCTGCAGTGCAGATTTACACAGCATAAACACTAACACTAATTACCTTTGAAACCAAACACCCAGTATAGCTTTTACTTTTAATGTTTCCCTTGCAGATGCCAGGTCTTCATTAGCTCATAATTTCTTGTAATTTTACAGCTTTTTGAGCTAATGCTAGTAGCTACTTTGAGGGTTTTCTTTAACTATGGCCAAAGTTTGAATACTAGGTTATAGAGACATTTGCTTTTTCAATTTGAGAATAGTAGACTAATAGTTTAGTCATGTCTTTTTCCAACGTGGAAAAGGGTCATATACCGTATATGTTCTTAAACCTTTTCAGTATCAGAACTGATTGAAGATTAAGTACATATCAGCAGAAAAACCGGATTATGTGACTCCTCTTCCCGTGTCCTCATGCTCAGCTGTAGGACTGACTTTTTTTTTTTTATCAAGCTCTGCATTGTGTTGTCTGTGAGGCTCTGACAAGACTCATGGGTCTCTGTGGTAATGTATCTGGGTGTTGGTCATTCTACAGATCAGGTTTTAACTGAGGGATTTTGTTATTGTGACTAGAGTTGTGCCGATGGATGATGATCTGGGGGGTCGATAGCTTATTCCTTTGCCATTCTTATTATTTGTAGTATTAAATTAATATTAAATTTAATTTGCCCTTCCATAGTTTCTCGTTAGCAGAGAGAGAGAGAGAGAGAGAGAAATTCAATGGGCTTCCTGCTGATTTTGAGTGAATATTGTGAATGCTCTGATTACTGAATACAAATAAATTGTGCTTTGTTTGTGATAACAATTTTGTTTAGTTTTAACATAGCCATAAAATGTATTTGTCATCCTCCTGTCACTTTTTATTTAACATATATGTGTATCATTTTAGTGAAGTTGTGCTCCAGAAATGGATATTGTCATTCAGTATTATTGTTTCTAAGTCTGTTAGACCTGGTCCTAGATTGTTCTATGAAATCATTATAACTGCATTTTAGACATTTTTCACCAAACATTTGATTTTTGTGAGTCAGTTCAAACATTGGTAATAGGACTTTGTGGTATGATGTCTTGCTAGATGATATTTGGTCTCACTGATGAGTACAGGATATGGTCTATTGTGGTTTACCTTGTCTATTATTCTTGTCATTTCAGTTATATTTTTCAGTTATGTACTAGTTTGTAGTGGGGACTAGCTAATGGTTACTGTTATTATACCAAAACTCTTCAAGCTTAATTTTAAGCCACAAATCCACTAGTGTAACACAAAGCCTGGTTTTACTGCAATGTGTCACTTTCACTCTCTTTGGGTCCTAGACAGAAAAAGTTGAAGAGGCTCTCGTCTCACATTCAGCTCTGCTTACAGAATGATAACTACACACACACACGCCAGAGGCTGAGTTAGAACAATACACTGACTGCAAGATTGTGTCCTGTGTGTGGTGTGTGTGTGTGTGCGCGTGTGTGGTTGTGTGTGCTTGTGTGTGTGTAGTACGACATGTGTGTGTCTGAGGTATTATTGCAGACATGCTTGGGAGGTTTCATCGGCTGAAGTCAGCTGCTTAAATCCTGCAGAGAGAGAGAGAGAGAGATGGAGAGGGGAGGAGAGAGAGATGGAGAGGGGAGGAGAGAAACAAGAAGGTGAAGCGGAGAAACCCGTCAATGGGGAAAGTGAAGAAGAGAGTGGTGGAGAGAGGTGTTTTTAGCGGAATTAGATTGTTCCTGAGTGTGAGTCAGGCTCTCTGCTTCAGCCTAATGGTGATGGATGGTCCACCACTTTGAAACAATGGGACACACATAAATGTACAGCACAGTGAGGCGTACACACACACACACACACACACACACACCATGCACACTTTTATAGCCTTCAGCCTTTAAAGCAGAGTATATGCTACCTGATAAGGTTGTCAGGATTGGTTCATTCGAAGCATAATCCGTATAAATTGGTCAGACTTGACAAAATGGAGACATAAAATAACAAGTTTGAAAGAGATTGTTTGTGGAGTGAGGAAATCCCGAATCGCTCAGCACCTATTGTGATCAGTGATGCAGTAACCAACAACATGAAAAACTTCCATTAGCTCAGCCTGGATTTGTTATAGGCCAAGTGGCTATATCGGACAAAAAGCAAGGCACTCTGATTTCCAAATGCCCGTGTAAAAGACATCCCTGCCCTGGCATCAGTCACAAGCCATTACGGAGTTCACAGTACAGACATGTGGAGTTTATGGACCGAGGGACTTACTCTTCCAACCTACCTGCCATTAAACTATCACATGTATAGGAAACAGAGGCAAAGGATTGTCACATCCAGAAACAGACCAGCTATTAGCACATCAGAGAAATGTATGACCAAATCATGGGTTAAATGGTCATCTCCCGTAGATCGGCTCAGTGGACAAATGCAAAATGGGAGGAACAATAAGACTTCATTTCTACATTGTCACTTATATAGAACAAGTAACACCAAAAGGACTTTGATTATCCCTAATGTGTGAGTCCTAGACTCTCTCTTCCTTTTTCCTAACTGTGTTGAGCAATTGTAACAAAGCAATTTCCCTGGGGGGATCAGTAAAGTTTTTCTGATTCTGATTAAGATTGTGTAGCTGTGATATACTGTTCATCGGTAAAAATGTTTCAAGACCAGTTAAGTTGATAAAGGTAGGGAGGACCTTGGATTTATCTTCTATCAAAATCACAAGGTTTCTGGCGACAGCGCTGAAACTAGAAAGAACACACTCATAATAATATGTTTATGAACAGTCTCTAGGAAAGCTCTTATATGATGTTGTGTGTGTGTGTGTGTGTGTGTGTGTGTGTGTGTGTGTGTGTGTGTTAGAGAGAGAGAGGTCTGAATAAAGAGCTTACTTTTTTGCTGTAAGGAATGGTAATTGTGGTATTCAATTACAAATGATGAAAATATACAATATGTAATTTATTACCACAGGGAAATGTGAACATAAAAGCATCATTGAAATCAACTGTGTGCTCTAGTTTCCTTCTCTTTGTAATGGCAAACCTACATTAACTGCATGCTCATTTAAATAAGAGGCAGCTACTGTCTGTTACCTCGACCAATTTCCACAATCATCACATCGGGGATCTATCAAAATAAAATTATCATTCTATGATTAAAAAAAGAAGCAGATTTCATAAGAGAAGAGGCTTTAATTCTTTCATTGTGCAAATTAGAAATACAGTACACTACTGTCTGTTACCTCAAGGAATTTCCACAATTATCACATCGGGGATTTATCTAAATGATCGGTCTGTGATTAAGAAAGAAGCTGATTTTACAGGAGAGGAGGCTTTAATTCTTTAATTGTGCAAATGAGAACTACAATACATTTGCTGAGTCTCACCTTTTGTTTTTGTCTACCCTATAACCACAAAATCTTTTTTAGGTGATACTGACTTCATTGCACAAATTATTTTCCTCATGAAAAACGTTAAAACTAATTGCACATAATGGTACGAGACACTTTTGCTAATTGCATCTTCTTTCACATGGCCAATAATAAATAAAAGGTAAACTTCAGAGGAAAATTTGAAGGTTGATTTTTTTTTTTTTTTTTTTTTTTCCATCTTTTACACATTCCTACATTCCTAGGCATTTAATAGCTCTTGCAGTCCCTGAGGCAGGTGGACTTTTTAATAAAGTGTGTCTATCTCTGTGAGGGTTAATATCAATGTGTGTGTTTGTGAAGATGTGACCGGGGTTATCTACAGTGGATTCCCTGTTGAAGCTTTTGATAAAAGCGAATCATAGCAAAAAAACCATAGCAATGCTGCTTGGAGTGCTACTTCACACCAGACTTTGACACTTGGACGTTGTTGACCCATTGACGGCAACAATAAATAAAGCTAGATCCACAGGAAGTTGAACTCTCAGCTAAATACTTCCCAGTAAAAACCAATGTTCAGTGTTAGGTTGGATACCAGTCACCAGAGCTCCAACAGTTCAAATAGTGGGACCTGTGAACAGGGTCTCTGATGCTTTGGTATGTAAATTATGATTAGTTTTAGCTTTTGGTGTTTCAAAGATTAATTTCAGTGTTTTAAAGGTTGAAACACAGGAAGTGTTATGAAACCATTTAACTCAGGAAATGCAAAACAAAATGAAGTTGCTTGATATAACAGTTAGTGCTGCCCCAGTCTTTTTCACTCAATCTGTACTAAACAACAGTTATGAATGGAATATATGAAAAATAACTCGCCTTGCTATTTTTTTCCCATTAAAGGGAATATAAGTGACATAAGATATGAAGAGGTTTAATTTCCCTCCGGTGCTGAGAGATGACCTCGGTTTAACTGCAGCAACATACACTTCCTTTGAATAAAATAAATTCTGCTGGATAACAATTGATTATATTATTGATAATATAACAACTTTGTTCATGGATGTATTGTACCAAAGCTCAAAGGACAAGAATCAAACCACAATGCAAATAAATGAATCCACTGTGTTTAACTTTGTTTAATGTTGATCAAGTTTTTGTTTGGGGCATCAACCATTAAAGTGCTGATTTGGCCTCACTGATGCTGCTGGTGCTCTTAGCAGTGAGCCAGAGCCAGAGTTTTCATCATCTTGCCACCTTATGATGCTGTGTTCACAGTACGGTCTTCGGTGAACAGAAAGTCAATGATTGTCTCATTTTATTCTGTAATTGATGAAGCACGGAAATTCTACTTTCAAATTCTGCTATACTCTGACCCGTTCTGCTTTTCAAACCTTAGTCAGGCTGACAAACAGTGCACCGAGCAGTTGGAGAAGGGTGAGCTGGCACTCTCCTCATTTTGTTTGAAGTGGAAAAAAGAAAAAGTAGGATGGTTTTTTCCTGTTCTCTCAAAACAAAACATGTACTGAAAGACAAGTCTGCAGTTATCAAGTAAGCTCAAAATATTACAACTTTTGAATGAATCCTGATAGATGGGAAAACTAGATTTAGTGAAAGTGAATGAGTTCTGAAAATATTTTTGAAAAAGGGTCAAGTATGAAGCTGAAAACAAGGAATGAAAAGTCGTAGCACCACAATGAGCAGGAGAGCAGAAGTGGAGATGATTGCAGAGCTAAAAGCAAGAACCAACTAGAAAAAATACTGCCTCACGTTTGTATGCCGGCACCAACCAGCCAAGTTGCAGTTTACATCCATGTCTGTCTAGACTTGTAACGTATGTAATCAAGACTTTGAACAAATTTAATTAAAGGTACTAAGTGCATTTTGTCATAATTAGACAATGATCAAATAATATAATGACCGAAACCTGCTTTTTGGCCTCTAGCCATGGCTGTCACTGGTGTGGAAGTGTAACGACTTATTTTAACAACTATTTCACCTGGGATAGGTTGTGTTGGGTCTGAGCTCTACCTGGGCACCATTATGTTAACAGTACTATACCTCATGAGCTGAACACCAAATATGTTAGATTTTGGTTGTTTATCAATTTATTGGCTATCACAAATTAAGAAAATATTAATATTAAAAATATTAATATTAAATAATAACTTTAAAATGAATTAAAGTTCACGGGGCACCAGCCTAAACTAATAGGCAAAATAGCCAATATGGTTTTAGTCTCAATTTATTACCATTAATCTGGAACTCTGATTAACCATTAGCTTACTAACTATAACCAAATTACCATATCAACAGTAAGTCAAAGTTGAAGGATTGGAATTCTACCGAGTAGAGGTTGGCAATATTCACGCTTGTGCAACATTAAACACACCAGTAGTTATACTTAAAAGGCATTTATTTACAATGGAGCAGAGTAAAATACAATGTCTAATCTAGTATAGTGTGTGTGTGTGTGTGTGTGTGTGTGTGTGTGTGTGTGTGTGTGTGTGTGTGTGTGTGTGTGTGTCTGTGTCTGTGGGGACACAGACAAAGGCAAGATGGCTGACTCAAAGTGGTCACTGTGACCACATGACCTGAACAAAGAAGACTACACAAGATGGCGGTAAACAAAGAAACTCCTAAAATGGCCGCTGAGACCACCTACTGTGTGCGAGAGGGAAGGTGTGAGTTTCTTTGTTAGCCTAGCTCATGTAATCTAAAGGTACCAGGTTAGAGGGGGAAGGTTAGCTTCATGCAGGTTCTAGGACTGAGACGTACTGCTATGTGTGTGAACATACAAGTACTCGATTAACTGTATGACTGACCACAACCTAAGCAAACATTGCAACAACAAGACATCAATCAACAAGTACATTAACAAGTTAAGACTTCTGCTGATTAGCTATGTTGTGCTATGCTATGCTGTGCTGGGAGAGGTTAGGCCCAGTCCGTTAACGTTACCCAATCCTTGGAACAAGCAAAGAGGTCCTTTCCAGTGTTTTGTAAAATCCAGTGAGTTGGGAGTCTTCCTGGTGGGGTAGAGTCCCGTCTGGCTGTGTTGCTTGCTGTTATCTCCTTTGTTCTCCTCACAGAGTTAGCTGTTCCACGCTAACTCTGCTACGACTCCTGTTGCTTGGAAAATCAGCTAGCCTTGTGTTGTAGCTGCTGATTCTGAAGAGGATTTGGTTCACTCACAGTTAATCCGGAGCAGGTCGCTGCTGTGGAGGAGAAGAGTGTTTTCAGGCTGCTGTTAGCGGGCCAGCAAGAGAGCTAGTTTCTCAGGTAGCAGAGCTGACCTGGGCTGGGGCCTTGTTGCCCTTTTGAAGAACCGAGAGGAGAGGGCTGGAGCTGCTCTCCAGAGCAAGCCAAGAAGGGAAGAGAGAGAGAAGGGGTCTAGAAGACTGGTTTTGTTTGGTGACACCCTTGGGGGTCACATGTCACACGCTGACCATGGCTGGCCAGTAAGGTCCGTGGGGGGGGAAGGGTCGTCCCCAGGTGTGAACCGTGAGGAACTGTGGAGTGTGAGTTCCTTTGTCCAGTGGAGCAAAGAAACATTTGGTCTATTGAATGATTGAGTCCCAACAGTTGTGTAGTGAAAATATGTTTAGTGCTTTAACAGTTTGGTGAATGAAAAGGGGCACGGAGACACCAACCAGAAAGAACATTTTCACCTGATTCATGTGGCTATTGTGAAAGTGTAAGAAACAACTGAATTACTGGAAACTGTCATATTTTCCTATCAGGGACCTTTGTTCTGTAAATACAGGAATTGACTTCTTCTGGTTCAATGAAGGTTTGCGATTGCCTGCACAGCTGCAGCTTGTTGTGCTGCGGGGTGCTGGAAATCTGCAGGACAAAAAAAACTGTGACAGCTGCTGTCGCCCACCGGATCTCTAGAAAGTGTTCTTTATTTCTACATGAGATGAAAATATATGGATCGAGAGCAAAGCTGGCTGTGAATCATATTCACTGCGTAACTTTTATGTCCTGTGGAAATTAAACATAATTTGTATGGCTTTCATATGGAGCAAGACACTAAACTCTTGAACAGCTGGGACCTTGAAAAAATATTGCATCGGCTTTACGATTTCAAAGTATTTATTATGTTAGAATCCGCCTAATTTGTCATTGGCAAGTTCTGTTAAATACTGTAATGTGCATTTTTTATTGTTATAATGGATTACACATTGTGCTACGTGTTTATGTATTTAAAACATGGTGGTAGTGCTCTTTCCTACTCAGTAATGTGTGTGTGTGTGTGTGTGTGTGTGTGTGTGTGTGTATGTCTATTTGCCTTTTTTCATTCTCAGACACATTTCTCCAACACTGCAGTGTTTTTGTGTGCCAGTGGATGCTATCAATGTCTTAGTTTCCACAGACGTTATCGCTGGCTGACATCCTATCTGACGGTGTTTCTACCTGGCAGTGGATGCAGGTTGCTATGCTGGCTTTTGTAGATGTTGGCTGCAAGTCCCACTGCCACATCATTTTTCTCCATCTGTTTCCTTATCTTATTGTCATTGTCTAAATTGTCTGCTTTTGTGTTTTGAACCTGCTCCTAATCTTCTTGTGAGGTTTCCTTTGGATCTTTCATTTCTTCCCCAGAGGGCCTGACATGTATTGTGCATTATTTTGCTGCATTTTATTCTGACGGGCACTACAGTATGTTGCCTAAAACTACCCTGTGATTGATCGTTGATTAGTTAGACATACCCTGGTTGGCTCTTTTTTTGATTATATTGGGACTTTTCCAGTGCAGGTACGACAGATCGTTTTGACATATCTTCTTGTGCTGTCAATCCTGATAACATTGTGGATTTTGTTTTGAATCCACTTTGGGCTTTGAAGTGTTTTCTAAGCTGTCCACAGGTACCTCAAGAAAGCCATCAAAGATGTAGAGAATGTGGCCAAATTCTGAACTCTTGTCTTGATGCTACAGTATCTAAATCAACGCAAATCAGTAATATGCCCTCCAGCTGAGCACACACTTTAAAGAGGATGTCATGTTCCCTACATGTTTATTACTAATTTTATGTCTGTTTCTTAATCACATATTTTTTTTTTTTTTACCTTCTGCAATTTGTGTTCTGTTTCTTGCTTCTGTATTGATCCAACCTGGCCTTAGGGTCTGCTGAGTAGATGCCCCCACTGTCAGTCAGAGAATGCAACCTGTGACATTCACTCATATGCATGCACACACACACACACACACGTACATGCATGAAATGGATACATGCACGGTGGGCCTTCTCTGAGTCATTTCTCCCGAGGCTATGTAAAGTGCCACCTGTGTGTGTGTGTGTGTGTGTGTGTGTGTGTGCGTGTGCGTGCGTGTGTGTGTGTGTGTGTTCTGCCCTTTGCAAATGTATGTCTTATGATTAATTCCTGTCATTCATCCCCATATTCCCAAAACCCATTCTGTGTCTGGCTCTTTATCTCCCTCTCTGTCTCTCCCTCTCTCCGTTTCACTCTCTCTTTCGCACTCATTTGCTCTGGTCAGTACCTCAGATCCTCTCTGACATTTTTCCCATAATCCTCCAGCTTCAGGAAGTTAAGCCCTGCAGGGGCCAGACTGACATTTAGGAACTGCTCTCTAAGCAGGATAGGCGAACTGCGGACTTTACATACAGAGGCACTCACACATTAATGCAAACACACATTGATACAGACACACACACTTGTAGTTATATATATCCAAATTTTCTCATAATCACCCACAAACCATCCCACAGTAAATATGCTCATATATGCAGACACATATAGAGCTACTTAATTATACTTCATTAATAAACACATGCTTGAGGAAAAATGGAAGGACTAGGAAACTGTTAGCTAATATATGTTTCATGCTGTCCAAGACGCAAACGAAAACAAGTTGTTGGCATTTATTGAAAATGCACCACCTACTGAAGATAAACAACACAGGAAACCTTGTATGTTGAAGCAATATTAAGAGACTAATTGACCCATATCCATAAATAACTCATTGCTTTAAACTTCATGAAGGAAAGAAAAAAGAATTTGAATTTTTGGATATAAAAGTCATCACTTTATCATTTTATCCTATTAGACATTTGTTTTTAAATTGTGTCATATTTAGCACATAGATTCTTGAGTTAGGGCCAAAAACATTTTTTTGTGAAGTCACAGTGACATTAACCTTTGACTTTTGACCACTAAAATCAGTTCATCTTTGAATTTCATTACATCTTGTTTGTCCAAGATGTAATGAAATTCCCTCCAGGCGTTCTTCATATATCGCCATCACAAGAACGTGAGGGTCACCAAGGCCTTGACCTCTGACTGCCAATATCTGACCACTTCTTCTTTGAGTCCAAGTAAACTCTTGTGCAAAATCTAAAGGTATTCCTTCAGGGATATATCATGAGATACCAGAAGAGGCCAAAAAGTGTGTTTTTTGAGGTCACAGTGACCTTAACATTTGACTTTTGACCAGCAATCATCCTTGAGTCCAAGTGAATGTTTGTTCCAAATTTGAGGAAATTCTCCCAAGGCGTTACTGACATGGGATGGACGGACAGACAAACGGAAAACATAATGCCTCTGGCCCTGGCTGTCGCCAGTGCGGAGGCACAAAAAAAGTTAGTATCTTTCTCAAATACCTTTGTGTTTGAGTTTGTCCAGTACCGTTGTTTCTCTGAAGAGTTTGTGAGACATAATGTGTATGAGTATGAATGTTAATTGACCTTTATTGATATGTATTTCATTATTGTGACCTTAGGGATTTCTAAGTAAGATTATAATCAAAACAATTTAATAAGTTTATTTAAATTTATTTAATAAATTCCCCAGTTTCAAGCCTACTCCTACATACCAGCATTAACCTACAACTGTGCAAAGTCTCGAAGTTTGATTTGAATATGTTAACGGAGTCAAAAATCTCTTGGTGTGTTAATTTTACACTTGGATTTAGTAAAGCACAAAAATGACATCTCCACTAGTATTCTTTATATCAAGTTCTTACCAAATACTGTAGCTGAATATCAACAGCTATCGTGGGACCAGAAAAATACAATGTTTTCCAATTTATGTATTTTCCTGATCCATAGATGGGGCAAGAGTATCGAAACAGACCTTCCTCACTGAGCTGCTTGTAGGTGAATCAATCGTGCTTTCAGTCCAAATGCAGTTTACTGCTTGGTTCCATGTTTTTTGCAGTTCAGGTTAAAAAATTATAGACTTTTTTCTCACAAAAATGACTGACTCGCACCTCCTTTTCGAAAGAAGTGAGTTGCTTCTCAAGATTGCTATTTAATTTTCAAGACAATCACACTGATTTTAAGCCGTGTTGACTATGCTTGTACTGTCATCATATCTGTGCTTACACCTACTCTACAGAGCAGAAGATTAGATTAGATTAGATTAGATTCAACTTTATTGTCATTGCACAGAGTACACGTACTAAGACAACGAAATGCAGTTAGTATCTAACCAGAAGTGCAAAAGAGCAGTTAAAGTGCAAGTGTGTGCTGTACAGGTATGTAAAGTGAGGGTGTGCATAAGTAAAGTGGAGATGTGCATATGTAGGGTACAATAAATTACACTGTGAATTACAATGAATTACAATGATGAGGTAGCGAATTACAATGATGAGGTAGCGGGAATAAATACAGTGAGTGCTAGACAATGAGTAGAGACGGTTCAGAACAGTTCAGTGCAAGGTTAGGTGGCTGAGGGGGTTGGTGTGGCAGTCACAGTCTCTGGGTTGTGTGTGTGGGGGGGGGACACCGGGGTTGTGAGTTCAGCAGGGTGACCGCTGCAGGGAAGAAGCTTTTCCTGAACCTGCTGGTCCTGGAGCGGAGAACCCTGTAGCGTTTCCCTGAGGGGAGGAGGGAAAACAGTCTGTGGCTGGGGTGAGAGCTGTCCCTCACGATGCTGCGCGCCTTCCGCAGACACCTCTTGCTCTGGACAGCCTCGATAGAGGGGAGGGGAGAACCGGTGATGCGTTGGGCGGTTTTCACCACCCTCTGGAGTGACTTCTGGTCCGCGATAGAGCAGCTACCATACCACACCGAGATGCAGTTGGTGAGGATGCTCTCGATGGTGCAGCGGTAGAAGTTCACCAGGATCTGAGGTGACAGGTGGGCCTTCTTGAGTCTCCTCAGGAAGAAGAGACGCTGGTGAGCCTTCTTGACCAGGGTTGAGGTGTTGAGAGACCAGGAGAGGTCCTCGGAGATGTGGACACCCAGGAACTTGAAGCTGGTGACACGCTCAACCTCCGTCTCGTTGATGAGCAGGGGGGCGGGTGTGTCACTCCTCTTCCTGAAGTCCACAATGAGTTCTTTGGTCTTCTTGATGTTGAGGGCCAGGTTGTTGTCGGCACACCACTCTGCCAGATGCTGGACCTCTTCTCTGTACGCTGACTCATCGTTGTTTCTGATGAGGCCAATCACCGTTGTGTCGTCTGCAAACTTGACGATGGAGTTGGAACCATGTACAGGTGTGCAGTCGTAGGTGAAGAGGGAGTAGAGGAGAGGACTCAGCACGCAGCCTTGAGGGACGCCGGTGTTCAGGGTGAGGGTAGAGGAGGTGTGGTTTCCTAGCCTAACAGACTGGGGTCTGTTGGTCAAGAAGTCCAGTATCCAGTTACAGAGGGAAGCGTTGATACCCAGGTCGCTGAGTTTGGTGATCAGCTTGGAGGGGATTATGGTGTTGAATGCTGAACTGAAGTCTATGAACAGCATTCTCACATAAGTGTTGTTATTGTCCAGGTGAGAGAGGGCGGAGTGTAGTGCCATGGAGATGGCATCTTCCGTACTCCTATTCTGGCGGTAGGCGAATTGGAGGGGGTCCAGGGTGGGTGGTAGGAGGGTTTTAAGGTGAGCCAGGACCAGCCGCTCTAAGCACTTCATGATGGTGGGGGTGAGTGCAACAGGGCGGAAGTCGTTGAGGCTCTCAGCCTTGGAGTGTTTGGGCACTGGCACGATGGAGGTGGTTTTGAAGCATGTGGGGACAGCTGCTTGGTCCAGGGACAGGTTGAAGATGTCGGTCAGGACCTCAGCTAGCTGCCCTGCACAAGCCCTGAGCACGCGTCCAGGGATGCCATCAGGTCCGGCAGCCTTACGTGCATTGACCTTGCTCAGTGCAGCGTACACGTCGGTGGGGGAGAGGATGAGGGGATGGTGTTCGGTCGTGAGCACAGCCTTGATGGCTGGCTCCTGGTTGTCCCTCTCAAAACGAGCATAAAAGCTATTAAGCTCGTCTGGGAAGGAGGCGTCACTGGATGTTGGCAAGAAGGCAAACAAACCAGCAGAAAAGAAGGGAATGGAAAGAATAGAAATTAGATGAAACATGGAGAAAACATGCAGGAAAATGTGAATGAGCAGAAAATAACTATGAAAGATGGGTTTGAAAAATAAGATAGTCGGGGAAACTGAATAGAGAGTGAACAAAGAGAGTAGGATAAAATGTTTCCACAGAAGCTAACTGTTGCTGTCAGCTAATTAATTTGGAAACTTTATTATCTTGAAAATGATATGTGTCTGCATATAACCATTTGTAAAATGTGATTTGACTCCACAGTTTCATTTCTACTGCTCTAATTTAAGGTTTTAAAAAAAATAAATAAAAAAAAACTGCAGCTTTTGGATCAAGCCATACTGGGTCAGATTTTCTTGGGCATCTTGCCTGTGTTCTCTGAAACCTTCTGAAACTTCTGCCCCCCCCCCCCTCCTTCTCCTTCTCAGTCCTTCCATTCATCCATCCTTCCAAAATCCCCTCAGCTTTTTAGTTTTACCCTTAAAGGCTTATTAGCGCTCCCTCTGTGTGTGTATATGTCTAGCTGTCTGTATCTCATGCACTCCAGTCCTCTCATCCCTCACTATCTCCCTCCACATCTTACTCTCTCTCTCCTGCTCCCCCCACTGCCCAATAGCAGCCCCTGGCCATGGAAAGTTTTACAGATGTGAGTTGGCAGACCTTGTGTGGTTGGGTTTCTGTGTGTGTGTGTGTGTGTGTGTGTGTGTGTGTGTGTGCGTGTGTGTGGTTGGGTTTCTGTGTGTGTGTGTGTGTGTGTGTGTGTGTGTGTGTGTGTGTGGTTGGGTGTGTGTGTGTGTGTGTGTGTGTGTGTGTGTGTGTGTGTGTGTGTGTGTGTGCGTGTGTGTGTGCTGGCAGACCTTGAGACCTGTCAGTGTCTCACTGTGTCAAACGAGGACGCTGGCATCCTGCCGACCTCTCATCCCCCCTCTTTCTCTCTCTAATACTTTCTGTCTCACACATACACACACGCAATCATGCAAGACACAGACAGCTGAGAAATCCCAGCACAGCGGCCTCAACTGGGCGTAGATCTGATTCTTGCAAACTAGTTGATAACTACCCTGCAGATACGGTTTTATCAGACAGACAGAGGTGGACCTAAAAAGCAGTTTCTTTGCCTGGTGTGACTGATCTGATGGGTCATACACGTCTCCCATCCCTGCCTGAAAGACATGCCGCTCTACCATCAACAAGTTAACTTGTTGCCTATCCCTTGCGGCCAGGAGTCGTTCATTGTACATGAGTTTTAACTAGAGGGTTCCTCCTTGCGTGTGCGACAGTGTTGTGGAACCACAAAACCATGGATGTGTAGTGCGCTTCGATCAAAGTGCTTGTTCGGTAGTCGAACAGAATCGCACACCCCTCTTCCCCCACACCTTTTCGAATGTGGGAATTAGTTGTCGGACAATTTTTGTAACTTCCTGTTTTTTGGATTTGAACTGCTTTTTTTTTTTTTTTCTTCCTTCCCACAACTAATCCCATCACTTTTTGAATGTAGAAATGGGCACAACACTACAAATGCTTTCAGGGAGAAACTGTCCAAAAAGTGTGCCATGTTATTGTGTGATGCATCACATGTCATCTGTCTCTGTCATGGCAGGTTTTTTGATCTGCATTTGAATATGGTTGTTTGAAACGGCTTTAACACGTCTAATGGAATGCCATACAAACTTTTTCATATCAAGCATACCCTGGTCTTAATTTACTTGCATTTGAATTCGAGATGGATACATGCAAATTTGAAGTCATTTATTCACTCACAATGTGCCTGTTTGCCCCTTAGAGTGTTATTAAGCATGGTAGTGTTCATAGAAACACCTACTCTGACTGCTTTTCCATCACAAACTACATTTAACGAAAGAGAGTAAAAAAAAGTTGTCAGTCTTACAAATGTATTGCAGTATAAGAGAATATCTACCCATCCAATTTGACCAGTGGCAAAGTGGTGTGATGGGTTACAGTTCTTCAGTGTCTTGTTGTAGTGGTCAGACAAAAGAAAACTCTTTATGTGCTGTAAAGTTTGATCAGGCTTGTTTTTATTATCTAAATTCATCAGAAGTTGTGGGATATTTTTGACCTTGAATTTACTTTTGCTTTTTAAATTTTAACTTGCCTATTGTACTGAAACAAAATGGTGAGATGATCTCAGATGAAATATGGATAGAGCCTAAGCTGTCAATCACCCCAACCTGCTGCTCAGGTTCAACACAGCGCTGGGCACACAGAGCTGTTTCTCTCTAACTGCCGTGTATGTACTGTTGTACTCTTTTCCATGCTCTCTAAGTTTAAACCTGCCTTACTGACATAACAGCACTCAACCTACTGTAACATAAAAAATGAATTTATTTGAAGCAAAACAAGTGAAATCAAAATTACACTAAATCAAATCATGTCAATGGTTTTCATTAAATTTATTTTGGAAAACTAAGGTGGGTGGATTAGGTGTTTCTCATTAATATGCCACGCTCTGCTCTACATGCCAGGTGAGAGCAGCTTCAGATGGTGCCCAAAAATGTGCTTGCACAGCTGTCCTTGTGGAGTTTTATTGACTTTAATAAGGGGCCCAGACATGACTGCCATAAAGAAAAATGGCATTTCCAATATTTTTTAACCTTTTCCCTTTTTATGTGTTTCCAAAATTATGTTTTATGTGTTTTGGATTTGTGTGTTCTTGTACAACTGCCAAAGTGGTACAATTTTTATTATTTTTTTTACAGCTGTAATATTGACACAGTGCTGTTCTCTGATGGTAGAGATGGAAATATAGCGATTACAACAGATTAATTGTTACGCTGGACCGAAATGTTGAAGATTATAGCAGTTACTTGCTGTGATCACATTGAGCAAGATAAAATTGATTCACCTCTGCAGGAGTGATATTCCTTAGTGTGGTTTGTTGCGTGTTGTCTTGAGAACAGACAGTATGTTCTTGAACTCTTAATTTGTGTTTATGCTTTATTCAGTTACGGGCCTCACGCAGATGAGGATTAATGTGAATTTAGGGTATCGTAAACCAAACAGTTTATTTCCAGCCACAGGTGCTGCTAAAATAGAAAAATTATATACTTGTATACACATTGTTGTGCACTGACATGTTGACCTACCGTGATGAAAACTGCCAATAACTGGGGAAAATTCTTACAGCATCTAAATTAGAGGGTTTTGCGACACCACCGTTGGTGAAGTTACACATTTTGCAATTTTAGCAAATAAAATGGGTGTAATTTACATAAACTGTGCCTGGTCCTGCCGCAAATATGTCACATACCGTAGAGTGTAATTTATTCTCGACAAACTCCCACTCACACACATTTACCCTAACATCATGTGACAAATGGACAGTGATGTGACCCACCAGTATGAAACAGACAGTAGCCACAGGGAAGATAAATTTAAAGTCATCACGCTCCTTTTAAATCTATTTCTCTCTCTGCTGTTCCCTGCCCTCTTTCTTTCTACTTTGTTCTCTTGTCCCCCCCCCCCCGTCTTTCTCCTCCTACACATGCCGCTGTCTTTTCTCGACCTTTTTTCTTTGCGCGTCTGTCACTTTATTTGAATTTGTCTATGTTTCTCTCGAACTGGCTGCAAGGAGAGCAGATGGCACTGATCCATAACTTGGTTAAGTGGCTGACTTTAATGAGGAAGGACATACTCGCAGAAACAGAGCGACAGCAAGAAAGATGGAGCTTAAGGGAGAAAACCAGATGAAAGCCTGAAAATTCTCAATATGGAAACATGTGAGCTGCAAAGTTTAAAACCTTTTATGACAACAAATGGCAACAAAGAAATATTTGGCATTCAGTGCTCCTCAATGTCGTTCAATATGCCCTACACAAACCGAGCACAATACAAAACTTAGATAAGATGAACCATGACACAAAACCTAAACTTAACCACATAGTTATAGTTATAACCATGATTATGAAGCTGCCATTACCTTAATGATGTAAGAATTTTAACCCAAGTCATCTTCTCCTAAACCTAGCCAAGTCATTTTTGTGTCTAAACCTAACCAACCCTTAACTCTAGTGGTGTCACATCGAAAATGAGTTCATTTTTCAACAGTAATTTGTAACAGTTTTGGAAGGCACAAACAAATGATGTCCTCTTTGCCAGTCGGGATGTCGGATCAGTAGACGCTCTGTGTGTTGTTCTAGGGAGTGTAGACAAATGACGTATTTTGTTATTTTAATTGGGAGGGTGATTGAGGAATTGATTGTTGGAATATGCAAGCTGTATTATTAACAAAGATAAGCTTTGGTATTTAACACTTAATCCATCTTTTTGATGATCGTGTGGTCTTTGTGCAGGTTGATTTTACGGCTGGAAACAAGAAGTAATTAGAAAAATATAAAATACGAAGATAAATTACTTAATGATTAGCCACTGATGCAGAGGATAAATTTTATATCACCAATTTTCTCTTCTTTTAAATGAATGATGAGACGGACAAGCCAAATCTAGCCGAGCATTGTAAATCAGCGTCCAGCCACCGGAAACCAGAGTTTACTCAATCAGTGTAGAAAGGATGAGGAGTAGCAGGGCTGTCAAGAAGTCCTTGACTGATGCAGGTAATCAGAAACCTGGGTAATACAGCAACGGTGTACATCGGAGTGCATCACCATGGCGACATCACAACTGTATGATCACTATGAGAATCAGATATTCGAAACTGGGGTAGTAATATGCCTGTAGATGAACTAAGCTCTCTCCAAAAAAAAGCAAAAAAAAAAAAAAAAGCAATAATCAACAGTAAACTTAACAGTCTTGGGAAGGTATTACAATCGATATTTAACACTGCCATTGATTACGTGGTGGAAATCCCAGCCACTTTATATTGGAATTCACAGTTTCTTGTGTTCCTTGACTTCATGGCTGTAGAGGACAATTACATTTGTATAGTTTGTACCACTTCTACCCAGTGTCCAACTGTTCTGAACTTTCCTGATTGTGTAGCAGCTCTGCAGGTTTTACATGCTGCAGAATGGCTCCCTTTTTGCTCAATACTACGGTTTAGCTTTGCCTGTCCTTTACTGCTGCAGGGATTTACAGTGGCAGTGTCCCGTGGGGAACGAACAGGCAGGGGCTAAAACACTTTCATGAGGGTGTCTTTTGGACAATAGACTCACTGTGTGTTCTTTGGTTTTGGTGTGCTAAAGCTATTTCGCCGGGATTTGATCAAACTCCAGTCCCAATTATCTGATCATAGAGAGGTCAGTACTTTCATCAGGAGAATAGACAATGACTTGACCTCGGGGGGGTGACGGTGACGTGACCCTTCCTTAAAGGAAGTCTTCACTGTACTTTCAGATGGACTTCAGCTAATGCTCAGATTTATTTTCATTTAATGTTACATTTCTATGAAGTGACATATTACACATTTTCTCCTACCAGATAATAACGAAGACATCAGGTTACTGTTGAAAAACAGTAAAACATTTATAATCCTATTTTCTGTCAACAACACAATTTCAGAAAAGTCAGGATCATATGAAGACCAATGTCAATGTTGTTATTGGTGGAGAAAACAAGATTGAACCATAGCAAACAGTTGTTGTTGATTCATTGCGGTTTCATAGAAGCATCCAATAAAAGGTTTGGGCTAAAACATCTGAGACACAGTGGTCAGAATATTGTGGGGCAAAAAACAAAAATGATCTTTCATTGAAAAGTGATCGTAAGAGTGTGTGTTACCATAGAGATACAAAATGTTTGGAGTGGCAGTTTCGAAGAACATAGGAGGGAAAAAAAAAAACAAATATCACATGCCTTCTGACAGACATCCGTGCACAAAGAGACACACACAAATAAGCTTTATCAAGACAAACACCAAATTCAAAACTCCACGGGTCCTCAGTGCAGTGATTGGAGTAAATTAGAAGCAGACAATAGCCGACCATGTTCCTCCGGAAAAGAAAGAAAACCCTGACCAGACTGGAAATATAATCTCCTTATCTCCTCATTTCCTCTCCCATCAGTCTTTGTACTGTCCATTTCCTCTTTTTATTTTTATTTGTATATCTCACTCCATATCTCTCTTCTTCCTTCTTCCCCTCCTTTCACTCACTTTCTTCTTCTCCTGTTGTTTCTCTCTCATCTCCTTCACACCTCTTTTTCCCGCCGCTCAGCTGCATTGTTCTCCTCTCTCCTAACGATTGGAGGTTGAAAAAAAAATAGTGTTAGTGTCTAAATCTCTTCGCTGTAAATTGAAACAACAATTATTATAACCCTCTCTGCTTCCCTCTTAAACACAAACTTAAATGGGTTGTTAAAGGGTGGAAGGCACAACTTATTCTGCCTCACCATCAGCTTTTTCAAATAGAGTAATAGGGGATTGACTGGCTTTAGAGAGGAATAACTTCAAGATTGAACGTGGATTAAGATGTAATGGCACGTTAGAACAGCAGAAGGCAAGACATGTTGTAGTTTAAAAGGCTGTTGTACTAAAGGTGTTTGGCTTAAACTTTTTTGACAACTATTTAAGTTCTTATAAACACTCCAATTCCCACTTTAACGCTCTCAGAAATTTACCCAATTTAACTTTTTTTGGAACTGTTTTGCAAATCACTGAAAGGTTCTCACTTCGCACAGCTTCATCTTCCCTATCACATCACATCACATCAGGTTTGTTCATGCTGCACGAAAACAATTCAAACCCAATCTACAGAAGCATAATTTAAATGTTGTAATGTTCAGTTTATGTTCCCACTTTGAAATCACTCGACATTCTAAAACTGAGTAAGCAGTAAAAAAATGATAACGTTTCCAGTTGATATCAGTGCTCATCTTGTATCTGCGTCACTGACGACATTGCTGCTTTTACACTGTCAATGGCGACATAAAAAAAACAAACAAACAAAAAAAAAACACATCAGGGAAATTTAAAAGTTCACAGCCTATGAACAGCCCATGCAGCCAGGCTATAAAGAGGAGGGCGTGGGGTGGGTTATGAATACAAAATATTCTTGAACACCTTCCCAGCTGGCAACAGATAATGGCTCTGCTGATTTTTGGGAGGAAGTTTTGTGGGGTTGGCTGGTAGTTGGCACACTCAGTGCCTGATGGGCTCTTTGGCATAGCTTTGTAGAATGAGCCAGTGGCTGAAGGTGCTCCGCTGGATTGACAGCGTGTCATGGAGAGGGGAGGAGGTCATTTCCCATTATAACAGAGTTTTGCTAACATCCTTTCCTCCAACACTGCCAGTATACCCAGGCTCAGTCCAAGGTCAGAGCTTCTGTAGCCTCTCTCAGACTCCATGTGTCCCCAGAGTTGACGTTGCCGGCCCTGCAGCATATTATAGCACAAAACGGACACTGGCTGCAGCAGTCTGATAGACAATACATAAGAATGTATTGTACAAGTTGAGACACAAGAGCCTCCTCAAGAAGACAAGCCTGTTTGCTGGTCTAATCCGTTTTACTGTCTAACTGCAACTCACTCTCTCTCGTTCTTACCTTGAAAGTTGATCCTTTACTTCCCCCCCCCCCACACATGTTAATCAGGTTTGCACAAAAACTTTGAAAAGTATACACAGTCTCCAATGAAACTGGCCTCAGCTGGGAGAAGCTTACACCAAGGATGTCAACATTGAGACAGATGAAATCCTGATTTTTCATTTTAAATCACTTCCCCTTCATACGAACCATAATATATGTTTCATTTCAAACATTAATATTTGTCTTCTTACCTTGTGTGTCTAACAGGGAGAGAGAAGATAATAAGCAAATGAAACTTGTTGGATGACCTTGATGTCCTTGATGAATCCAAGAGAAAGGTATTGTAACAAATCTGTGTATGTGTGTGTGCGCGCCTTTCCCGTTTCGTTTGGTTTAACACTTTTTACATTATGAAAAGGCTGACAGCAACATCAAGTGATGTTTTTTTTTTTTTTTAAGTAATAAAGAAAATGGTAGGGCTGTAGTCAAGCAATGAAACTCTGGGTAAAATGAAACTGCACTTACTCTCAACCCGTCTATTGGTCGTGTGGGGGGGGGAGAAAAATCTCTAGATTAACTTAATAGGACACAGTGCACTGACTGCACAGGCAGCCTTATTAAAGGCTAGTATTTGCGGCATAACATGTTGAAATATGCCAACACTTACATGTTCACAATGAAAGCCTCAAGTGTGAAAAATGAAAGTTGATGGAGCATCCTAACACAGACCACTGTTTTTAGATGATAAGTTTGCGCTTAATATAACCTTTATGCCTTTACATTTCAACAAAAAGCAGCCAAAAACTTCTTTTACATGATGTCAGTTAGTTTAATAGTTAAATAAGTTAAATAAGTTAGACCCAGCAGTTCAAAGTTGCGAAAATAGAGGATGTTTTCAAAAATACCCACAGGTTCACAGGTAGTTTGTCCCTCCTGCCGCCGCAATACTGGATTACTCCTGGAAGGCTATTGATGTAGCACTTTCCTCCTTATGAAAGTAACAGCGGGGAGACTGGTCAGACAATAGCATTTAGACCAAACGAGTCAACTATAAAAGTCATCAATCTCTGGTATATTACCTCTGACAAAGTATAGCAAACATTCATTAGCACATATCCCCAACATGCTTTCTTCCTCTTTCCTGAGAAGTTCAGTCGCTGTTCGGCATTTAATGCAAGAATCCTGAAGTTTTGTTAGATTTGGTTTCATTTGTGGTGGTCTGGTGGTCTCATGAAGCAGATTTGCAGTTACTGATAGTACATAAGAAACTTGATATCCAACAATAATGGACGAGGTGGAGGCAACCGATAGCATGATGTGACGTCAAGCGGAGAGTCCTTTGTATTATCTGTTGTTTGTTTTTTATATATCACTGAAAACTATGGGCTGTGTATATTCTTTCTTTTAAGATAGTTTTAACGTACCTTGTTCACAGACTTTAGGATTGTTGTTGAATGGTTGAGCAGAACCATTTTTGAGAAATTCTGACTTAGAATTTTACGACTGGACGTGTCTGAATAAAAATCAGCTGGAGCCTTTTGAGTCAGACTGGTCCACCAAAAACCATCACATACAGCACATGTCACACTTCACAAGAATCACGTAGTAAATCGAGGTTAAGTTAACTTTGATGATTTGTAGAATTAAATATAAACACCTGCATGTGAATCGTATCGATTTTAATTTTGTAATTTTAGCGTCTAATTGTTATTTACAAAAGCCAGTTACATACTCTGTAATTAGTTATTTACTGTAGTTTGTGAAGAAAAGCTGAATCAGGAATACCTTTTTATATGACAGCCGACCACTACAACAAAAATGACCATATAACACTAACAAGTATCAATAAAAACTGACCATTAATAACTGTATTGTATTTCTTCTTTTCACTTTCCACTCTCTATAGCTACAAGTGAATAGGCTATAGAGAGTGCGAGATTAGAATTCAAACTGGACAGTAGAGCAGTTAATACAGCGACAGACATATTTGAATTTTACAGGCTTTTCTTCCTTCATTGGATCTTTTAAATTAAAATCCTGTGGGTCTGAGCTAGTCACACAAACTCTGAGTACTTTAATCAGCATATTCGAATTTTTGATGAAAGCAGAGCAGAAAAACGAAGCTATACAACATTATCCTGCTCAGTAAACTAGATTTCCTATCGTCTTCTGGCCACTGCTAATGCTGTAAAACCCGACTGGTGTTTGTGCTGGACTCGCTGGGAGCTGTGGGACCGATTCCACTCTGTATACTCTGCTCCTCGTCTCTGTTGTCTGCAGAGTTTCTGCTGCTAGATGCACAAGTTTGAAGCATTTGGCTGCCTGAGTATTTAAACAATGATAAAAAGAAAGCAAAGATAGGATCATAGATTTTATGCAACTGTGCAGCCTGCAGGACTGGAATGATCGCCACCACACAGACACGTCTGTCTCTCTCACTCTTGGTCGAAATCACAATCGTCTCTCTTTCGTTTTTATTTATTCACACTGATTCACCAGGCTAAGTTTTGCAGTTGCCCCACCAGGAAAAGTTGTGGGTCTCCCGTTGGCCACTTTCCCACCGGAAGCAGTTATTTTCTGTAGCCATGGTATTTGTTATAGACCCCACTACAAGCAGATATGTTGTGTCCAGGGCTGGATGACAGCAGTTTCCCTTGCAGCGTCATTTCTGCCAGAAAACCATTTTAATGAAAAGAGCAATCCAGTTCAGGTATGTCCCACATCAGCGAACCAGCATTTCCAGACCTTTAATTTGGCAGGAAGGGTAGACCCTGTCAGACCCAGAGAAAACCGTGTCATGGCAGGCTGTGTTTAATGGTACACAAAAAAAAGTAGGTGAGCTGCTCACATATTGTATTCTTAAACCTTATTTATCAAAACAGTATCAAGCAGATGGATCCACATGAATAAGTGCTAGGCAATTAATTCACACTTGTGGTTACTCATGTTTTCAAGGTTTACAGCCTTTAAGGCCCATATCAGTAGAGAGTGATATCATTCAGATTCCTATCCTGTCAACAAACGAGGGAAAGAAATGGAGGTGAGGCAAAGAATTAAATCCATAGTGTAACATGTATAGGCAAAGAAAAGGCATTGACAGGAATATTGATTGTATTGATCGAAGCAGCCGTAGCTATGAGTTGGCATTGCAGCATCTATGATAATGGAGTAAAGGATTTGACTTAGAGGGCTTGGCAAGCATCAATTGAAAAAAAAAAAGATACTTGTTTCATAAATAAATGATGGATCCATGTTTTAATAACTAGCTTGACATTTTTCTTCAGTGGTTGGCTTCAGGTTATGCTAATAAAATGGATGGGTTTATCAGAGAAATACTATTAATAATATATTAGAGAGGCACTCAATAATGGAATAATGTAGCACAGACCGACAGTTTGGGCTATTTTGTTTTTGTTCAGAAACTTAGATTGTATTGTAATTCCAAAGAGTAAGGGGTAATTTAGTTAAATGACACTGCCTTCATCACAGCAGCACAGTAAATAAAAATCAGCTACGGGATGAAGGGGTGGATGGTTGGACCGTTAAATAAATGTTGGATGAATGACAGTTAGAGGGAAAGGAGAATGAGTAGTTTGAAGGATGGATGGATGGATGGATGGATGTGGGGAGGTCATGAGTGTAGAGCAGGGATGCATGAAAGGAGGGAGAATGAAGGACAAGATGGGAAGTCAGAGATCAAGCTGAGACCACATCAATGAAAAAAAAAAAAAGTGAGAAGATGTGAAATACAAATGTGCTGGATGAAAGAAAAAGAGAAATTTGATCTTTCTCTACAAACTCTGACCTCACCTGTATTCATGAACAACATAAAACAAAAGAAAAAAGCCCTTGTTTGAAATATGTAATCAGTGAATATCAAACATTGTATACATCTCTGCTTTTTAATAATACATTAAGCAATTTCAATTTGCACTGTAAGTAGTGTTGCTGTGTTTGTTTTTCATACAAGCAAATAGAAATAACTTAATTGCGTGTTCTGTCTCTGTGTCTCTGCATCTGCATTTAATTTGTTTTTAGCTTCAGAATACACCATTAAACTGGAAAACAAAAAGTGAGGCTGGAGACGAGACGAGAGAAACAGTAAAAAATAAACTGACTTTCTTAGCTGTGTGCAATTAATGTCAGTGTTACCCTCATATCTCCCAACACATTCTGTTTGAATAAGTCAGAGTTGCAACATGTTTGATCATGAAAACCGTTACATCATTAAAATCTAGTTCACTTATGTTTTGGGTTTTTTTGTTTTTTTTTTCCCACATGTAATCGTTGCAGAGTTGCAATTTTAAAACTCATACTGCTCCAATAATCTATTTGATTCTGTACCACAACGTGACTGTTGGTTGTTGCAACTTTGACGTTATCATATTGTTTTGTGCAGGAAGGTGGACAGCCCACAACCTTCACTGTTTTGTATGAATTATTAAATGGTGGGGAAGATGAGAGACAGCGAGAGAGAGTGCATGGGAGATTTTACAGACTGTGGTGAGGTTTATTCTCGAGCAAACATGTTTGGAAGGGATGCAGTTATTCCAGTGGAAGGGTTCTTGAACCTCTGCAGAATCACTATCTTTAAACCTGCTAATTTATTTATTTATTTTTAATCTTTTAACCTGTGGTATACTCAAATATACAGCTTGACATTTATTCGAAAGGGAATGTGCTTCAAGTAGTGATCAGTTGTCAGCAGCAATAACAGAGAGAGGCTGCTGCTCAGCACTTCATAATAAAAATGGTTTATTTTTACAGCTGTATTTTCTCTTCATTATTTCCCATTAAGTATGTAAACACCATCTCATAGAATTTAAATTTGAATATTAGTCATTTGCAAAGGCAAATACATTTGTAAGATGTAGTAATAATAATAATAATAAAGAATTTTCTCTCTTAACGTTCTTTTGTATAATGTCCAGTGACAACATACAGTACGCGTTTTCCTTACAATCTCCACCCGTAGTAAGTAAAGCATGACTAAACTTTTTTTTTTATATTAATGTTTTGGTACCCATAGCACATAATTAACATTGGAGAAAAGGGATTGTGGTCTTAGTTAAATATGGGAAAAGTCCACCGTGACTTAAAGCATTAGACAGGATAGTTGACATTAAACAGAAACCAAGATTTTTCCCTAACCTCAGCAAAGTTGCTGTTATTGTCTAAATCTAATCACACGTATGACACAGTCTCTGGTGTCACGAGTCCTGCTCTTTGTATGAACACCGTCCAATGACTACCATGTGGTACATAAATGTGGCGCTGCTCACACTACAATAGATAGGTAGAAAGCAAACAGTAATTCAGGCAGCAATAACACTGCATTTCAAAACGTAATCGACCAAAGAAAGGAATGGAATATCAATGCAATTTCTGAGAGACAGATCTGGACAGGAGACGGCTTCTATTTTGGTTTATTTATTATCAAACTATTTATTACAACATTTTCTTCTTGCTGTATTATGAACGAGGTTAGAGTTTATACTCAATTTCATATTTCTGAGCTCGAGTTGCTTTAATGTTTAGTTGCTCTATAATAAAATGGGTTTGATGGTATGTTTTAGCTGTTAGTTTACCTGTCACTTCTGTGGGATTTAGTCTCTTTTGCTTTCTCTATTCTGCCTCTGTATAATGTTTATAGCTGATCTGAAATACTTTACGTGTAGTGATTATGTTGACTTAGCGCTTTCAGTAAGACATCATATATGTGATCTATATATGTTGTGCATTATATGTACAAACAAGACATATCATAAGTTTCACATTTTTCACATTACATGACAAAGTGGGCAGCATTGGATTTTTACACCTCTCACATCTGGACTGTGCACTTTCATCTCAGTATGTGCTGAAGTGTACTACCTCCGTATTAATGCTTTAAACTAGATTGAATGCACATTGATTCTGAACACTAGTATCACATGAAATAAAACATACCATTAAAAAACTTGTGAAGAAAAAAATGAAAAAAGAGAGAGGGATTAATGGGTTCTGATGTTTAAAAACATGAAAATAAGGTTTAAATGGGTTGTGTGGTCAGAAATTCCCTGAAATTTGAACTAGCATGTTCACCTCAAACATCATGAAAACCCCCAAAAAGCTGGAATTAGGATGGTTTGATTTACGTTTTGCATTGTATTTTGTGCTGCACACTGGAAGCATAAATGCCATTACTTATGTTAAGTTTGTTAAATGTGCAGTATGCACCAGTCCCACCAAGGAAATTTGAAATATTTTGATAGGTGGTATCAGTTTGACTTTTTTAAGTTTAGGTTTTAAGTTTTGTTTAAAAAATGTAGTCGCCATCAAAGGAAGAGAAAAGGAATTGAGGGAAGCGCACACACACACACACACACACACACACACACACACACACACACACACACACACACACACACACACACACACACTGCTTGAACAGACACACGGGGCCCTTGGCTTGACATAATAGCTGATATGCTGGGTCACGTTCAGAAGACACTGCAAGTGTGTGTTTTTGTGTGTGTGTGAGAGAGAACAAGTAGAGGACATGCAGCCTGGAGCAATGAATTCCAATAGCTTGGTACCCTAAGGATACACACATACACATACACACCTCTGAAACCACACATACACACAAATTCAAACCATCAGACCAACAGGCAGCTTGTAAAGCTGGAAACTAAGCAATGTTTTATTCAGAACAATACAGGCGCCTAAAGGAAATGCTAATGAAGAACTTTGAGATTTCTTACATTCTGTATACTCAGAGATGGATTGATTTGTTATGTGAGTTTGTAAGAAAGTGCTTTCTGTTTGTGAGTTTTTGCATTGCATTATTCAAGGCAGAGGCACAAACACACACAAAGCAGCATTCTCAGTGAGGCTTCGGGACATATATGAATCCATCCATATGTCTCATTTCGCAATCTTCCATACGTACACTCGCTACTTTGAGTGCAGAAGTGCATTCACACAGACAATTATGGCAATGTACAGTGTACTATGAGTACCCGGATGATGCAGCATACTTCTCACCTTCAGTAGTTGCCATCTTGGCTACGTGGCAGAAGAGGAGGGCCCACCAACCTATTTTCTAACTTGTAGAAATGCCAGACAGGGAAGCTGCCGCTGTTGTGACGGTTTCCACAGCAAACACTGCACCATACAAATATAAGTTATGTACTTCTACAAAGTGCATATGCACAAAGTGTTTTTTCTTTTTTCACAAAGTACCACTATACAGTGATCAGATAGAAGCAGAATCTTTATTGGGTTGATTTTGCAGTCTGTAATGATTTGGTACCATTAAAGATAGTGTGAATGCTAGCTAGCTAGCAAGCTAACAGCGGCGATCGTCATTTTTGGTGTGTATTCGATTTTAGACAACACTACCCATTTGAAACTCACCCATTGCTCAAGTAAGTTTTTAGCTTACGCAGTGTACTACATGGAAATATACTAACGGACGTATCTGAAATTAGACATTGCTTTGAGGGGCTTTTGTTTTGTTGGCTTTGTTGGACAAGACGGGGATACTGTATGTGCTTTGCTCAAGGATGGTTAAATGCTTATACTCTTAACCTGTCTGACTATGGATTATATTCAGACTGCTGTCATCTCTCATAAATATGATAACAGCAAATTAAGTATCAATAATTTGCCCATTTATCACAAACAAGTACACTCACCAAACCCTGTAGTCATATAATAAGTTAGAAGAGACAAATTTAGGGAGAAACTTGCAAAAAGAAATGCAGTCTCCAAGGTGAAAGGTAACATTTTCTCTTGATAAAGCAACACTCAAATACTCTGTGATTCAAGTGTATATGCTACTTTAAGTTTGCCTTTTATCCTGTGCATGCTGGGATTGGCTCCAACCCACATCCTCCCGAGCATTATTTGGTTTAACAGTTCCTGTTGAAGGTGTCTGATGTGGTTAGAACTCATTAGGCCAACAACTTATCACTGAATCATCACAATTATTTCCTTTTACATGAATTGCTCTTTTGTCAATTCTTTTCAGTCAGTTGTGCCTTTACATCACCGTCAAGACTCAAATTCTTTCTTTGTTTTAATTTCCTTTATTAGTCTGCAGACATAGAATTGAATATAGAAACTGGTAGTCGGGCAGCTGGCCAGTTTTACAGACAAATGTTCAAACAGACAGTGAAAAATGGCCAGATCAACATAATAACTGTCTGATATGCAAATACAGCAAACAGTGATTTGCTGCCTGTGTTGAGAGAGGTGCGGAGCCAGTTCATCTGTCGATTACTCAGAAAAATGAGGAGGGAGATAAAACGGATCTCTGGCTGTGTGTTTTTGTACTTCCATCTTAGAGTCTGTTTTGTACTGCATGTTGAAAGTGAGGACATTTTGAAATGTGAGGACATTTTGGTTAGTCCTTAAGTCTCTGGGTTTGGAGTTGATGTCAGATTTAGATTAATTTTAGGCTTAGGGTTGAGGTTAGGCACAATTATAGAATTATACTTCTTGAGTAGCCGTGTGTTGCACAAGATCACCTCAAACGATGATATATCATAGGGCCAAGCTTCTAGAGGAACATTTATGTATGAACCGTTAATAGTCAGAATCAAAGTGTCCAACCAGGGGAGTATTTTATTATTTAGAATTTCTATTTTAACACTGTTTGCAAACTCTTTCACATGCACATAGAGAGTTAAAATTTCAAACAAAGCTGACTTTGTTTCTCACTGTCAGGTTGTGATCTTAGTGTTTTTATTCCAATTTGCTTGGCCCACAAGCTTGCCGTTAGCATTGCCTCCAGCTGTGTGCCTTTGATTTGAATGAGGCATGCTACTAATGCCAAGAGGCCATTTCTGGCAAAGTGAAATGTAAACTTTTTTCTTTTTTTTTTTCCATGTGAGTCAATGACACAAAATGTAATTTATTAATCTATTTTTGTAAGCATATTATTTTATTATTTGCATCCCACTGCATCCTTCAACCAGCGCATGTTAGTGTGTGTATATGTGTTTTTGTGATTTTTTTTCTCCAAAGCCATAGTCTATAACAAGCTCAACAAAATGATGAACTATATGAGCTCAGTATGTGTGTTGAAGGTCCAGTAATACATATACTGTATGGTGAAGTACTTCAACAGAAATTCAAATAGAAATTAAATATTAAAGTTGATATGCAGATCAACTAAATAACTACATTACTACATCAGTACAGTCTGGGAATAGAACTTGAACCTCCCTACAATATATGAATACCAATGTGTGCTATATGTTACTGACTGACATATTGGTTTTCCCTTCTGCATGATTACATGTCCTTATTTTATGTCCCTTAAAGTAAACTTCACAGAGGTGTCATTTAATGCACAATTATTTTTTTGGACTACATAATAATTTACAATAGTTCTAGATTTTCTGTCTACCCCTTGTCCAGTAGATACAGGTATGTTTTAAATAAAAAACACCCAACACTAGAATAGGACATTATTGCCAAAAACCTCTTGATCTCTTACAGGAGCCTTATAAAGCTCATTCTGCCTCAGCCGTGGTCTGCTTTCTCAGAAACGTCTGCCACTGATCTTCACTAACATATTCAAGAGCCTTGAGGTTTTTGGGTTTGACCACTGCAGCACAGCACTGTTCCACCCTCGAGGCTTTGTCTGTACCGGATGAGAATCAGCCACATTTTTAAGTCATCTGTCTGTCCGAACAGAAACGGTTTCATTCTAACAAATGTTTCTGTCTGCACCAGCTCTGTGTAGGCTGGAGCTTCAGCTCCATCACTCATGTACTGTTACAACCTGAAGCGTTGTTCTATTGTTGAAATCTAGTTTTCCTTCTACTTGCACCCATAAACCAAAAGCGCTGGCCTCCATTTATCAGTATTCTTATAATTTAATGTTCTGAGGTTAAACATATTCAGTCGGCCATGGAGAGGGTAAGTGAAAGGAAGATGGAGAATGACAGACAGAAGTACTGAGGAAAAACTCAAACTTTGCACAATAGTGTGAATTTAAGACTGAATAATACTTCAGATGAAAATGAATTTTAACTTTCTATACTGAAAAACAAATTATGGAGTATTTTAAAAACGGTTTATATCATATAAGAGCAGGAGAGACTAATAATTTGAGTGGGATTACCAGATGCACGAGGACGCAGTATGTGTTAGGGGTTAGAAGAGAATAAGCTTAGATTCCCTTTAGCATGTAGGATATTTGTAATACAATGTTGGGAATGATTTAGATCACAATTATTACTCAGTTCAGTGTGCTATAAAATATTGTCCCTCTGTGCAACCTCAGAAAAGAGATACGTCAAAGAAATCTGTCTCGTATTTAACATCTTCTGTTTCCATTTCTTCCCCCTCCGCACTCTTTTTCAGTCGGTCATAATTAGTTTGCTGTAAATCCTACATATTTGAGAGACTTGGCATTTTCCTTGGGGCTTGCTAAAATTGCTTCCCTGTCAATAATTCCTATTGGTTTCACACAATTAGGTTTGTTGTGAGGCCACAAGTATATTAAATGTGTCCGAATTCAGTACTTTGACCAGAAAATAGGTAGACTGTGAATAAGAGACTTTTTCTTCAACCAAGCTGAAGTCATAGACACCAGCAGATGCCAGTCGCAAGAAGTGAACATGTTGGAGGTGAACATGTTGGAGCCTTGTGATGTTTTACCCAGTCGAGTTACATCTGAACGTGCCGGCAGTGCAGCTTTAAACCACTGGTCCCCGTCAGGAGTGTTCAGCCATGTTCTACCAAGCTGATGCTTGAGTGGTAGAGCTGCCTGGAGTATTGAAGTCAGTGTCTACAGAGTACCAACCCCCTGGCCTCCCTTATGTACCGGCAGGTGTAAGACTGCTTCATCAAGTCAGCGGTGCCTATTTCTGGGGGTTTTCTCTGAAGGTTTCTCAGGAGGGTAATAGTTTAAAACAGCACAGCTGGTGCCACAGTGTTGATGAAGCCAGATTATTAATAATCTGCAATCTCGGAAAGCAGCCACTTCCATTTAATTTTATATTTGGAATCTAATGGCACTGACGGTCCTTGTGGATCTTTCAGATCCTGAAACGTTGGTGTTTCCTAAGACCCTTATCCCCTCTATATACGCTGGTATATCAAACACTGTACTCGAGAACTGTCCTTAAAGTGGACAGCCTTCCTGGATGCTTTACTTCACCTGAACAACCCTATTTAGCCTCCCACTTACCTTAAATAGACATGGGGCTCCATCATTCAATAATTCATTCCAGTAACATATTTGTCCCCCAAACCCAAAAGTAGTCAACACACAGCATAGGTATTCATGGTACACTCTGTTTTATGTTGACCTGAAAAACTACATATCTCACATCAGTCCTGCTAATTTCTACATTTTACCACATTAAAGAAAACATAAAAACAGAGCACTATAACTGAGTACATGCTGTCCTTTGTAAAACTGACCCCCAGAAAGGCTGTTTGCAGACTTGTAGAGTACATTTTAAAATCTTCGCAAATCTTCACTGCATCTCCTCAGATCGGTCCACTGAAGACACTCGTGCAACATGTCATGGCAGGTCTGTTCAATGCCTCTGCGGAGCTTTTTTAAAAAGCCGATGTTCTCTGGAACAAAGAATTGTTTTAATTCATGAGACCTGAGATCTGGCTCTGCTCTTACTTTACTTTTTACTCGCCTACATTCATCTTGCTGCTGCAGTTATTACACATGTGAAACATGGATTTAATAATTAACTGAAGGGTGAATTGGTCTAGCTTGATAAGGGTTGCATTTCATTTTACCACCTCAATCAAATATAAAGTCCAAAATATTATATAATGTTTGTTAAAAAAATATTAGTTTTGATGCTAACATTTGATTTCTAATTCTTGTAGTTTTCTGAGAGTAAAACCTTGAATGCAGGACTTTCTCTGCATCCAGTATCCATTGTGGTCTTATGACTTTCCTTTAAGGTGCATTGTGGAGCTTTTGACCAAGGATGGTGCTGTGGAACAACATTTTGACTAACATGCCCCCAGTTTTGTTTGTATCTAGATGCCAGATTGAGGTGAAATGACCTCACAAAGTTGCCACTAGATGTTAAGTGATTTTTTTCTGTGGTTTGAACGTGAAGAAAGTTTTAAATTTCAGCTTTAGATCTGGGATTTCACACCTGAGCAAGGTCAGATGGAGACTGCTGGCTGACTGACAGAAACAAGAGAGTTCCCCAGCCAAAACTTTGTCTTCAATTAACAGCAGGGCATGAGACATAACAAGTCTTGAAGCTGGAGCAGTTAAATTTGAAACCAGCATCAATACTCTCTGTGCTCAGACATCACAAGCACTTCCATTACGGTTCCCCGCTGCTTTTAACACCTCCTCTCTTGTAGCAGTCATTTGCTCATCACAGCCAGTGGCAGAGCAACACATCCTCCAATTCCATCAGACAGTGAGAGGTCATAACCTTACCACCTCGCACCCTGCTTCTGACTTAAAGTACATCAAATGTACCACTTAAAGCAATGTAAAATATCACTTCAAAACCCCTGCAGTTTGTACACCTGTAACCAAGGCTGAGGTTGTGGAGAGGAGTCAAAGAAACCAAGTGTATTTTTGGCTCCAGAATCATTGGGGATTAATTGACTTCTCTCTGCACAGATGTCTCCCCAATTTAATACAAGTGGTTTTATTGAATGATACCTGGCAAAATCCGTTATCTGTCATCGTGCCTTGTGTTTGGCTTTGTCTCAGAAGATAAAAGGTAAAACATTAACTGCAGCAGGAACACCTGACCTTTCAGTTGGAGACTCCCCTCATCCATCTATCTCTTTCTCTTCAATCTTTGGCTCCATCCCTCACTCCCTCTTGTCTCTCTCCTTCCAGTATTTCTCATTCATTTTCTCTCCTTGTACATACCCATTGTATATCCAAACATGCCTGATTGCATCTGTATCATTCCCCCTTCTCTATTTTCTTCTTTTTTTTTTTAATAAAAATAAAAATGAGTGTTTTTATACTCTATATCTCTGATTCTACTAATCATAAAAAAGACTAATTCATATTCACTTTAAAATGTAAGGGAAAAGTTAAATTTTTTTTTTTTAATTTTGTAGTCCCTTCAGATATGGTCTGATTTATTGTCCCAATTCTAAGGACAAAAAAACCCCCCAAAATATTAATGCTACTGTCTTTCTTGTTTTTATGTTGTTGTAAGACCCAGATCATTCGCTCTATTTTCAGTCTTCTCAGGCACGGTAAAGCTTTTGTTTGCTACTGTAGTCACTAAGATGTAGTTTCTCTGGAGTCACTATGCGATACTAACTGACACTGAGAAGCTATGCTCATTTTCACACAGCTGAAAAGCTCTTACTGAGTGACACACTATCGCTCCGCTGACCAGATATCTATAGGTATATTCAGCATTAGCAAGCCTTATAGTTCTCTAAGTGAGACATTAAACATTTTTCTCTGTACATTTAGCCGTATTGGATAAAGTGTAAGGGCCTGCAGTCAAACACTGACAGCTTCTCTAAGCGAGACATCAAACATTTTATCCCCTGCACATTTTGCCATATTTGAGGAGTGTAAGAGCCTGCACTCAACACCCACAGCTTCTCTAACAAGACGCGGTTCTCTGAGATAGATATGTGAACAAGCACGAGGCTTAAAGACAGTTCACTTTGACTAAGAAACACTTTTTCTATAATGGATTGTTCTGTATTTGGGCATGAAAGCAATTAATTTTGAATTTTTTTGAATTCTGATCATATTTTAAAATACCACTTTCACTCTCTGTATTACAAGGTGCACATACATAAAAAAGCTTTGCCTTTGCAATATCCAAGTTTGATTATTATACAAGGTATAACATCATGGCCATTCATGAACATGCATTTAGTGAGCAGGAAGGCACTCGGGATCCATCTCAAGGACCATTTGACATAATACGTGGTTGCTGATAGACACTCAGTGGCTTTTGCTGGGATCAAACCTGTGACCTCTCAGTAATTGCATGGTATCTCGAACCAACAGGTCAGTCTACCTATGTGATCATAATACTTCCTGTCCTAGACCCCCCCCCCCCCCTTGGTATCTCCTTTGCACAATACTGTGAATTAAAGAAAGGAATAAAACATTAGCAGTAGTTTTTATGTGCCCTGTTTCCTCTCTATTCATTGGACTCTCCATTTATGAATGTTGCTTTCTTTCCCATTTTTTAAACCCTGAACCTGAGGTGAAGATGTTTCTGTAGTGTTTGAAAAGGTGCATTAGATGGCAGCTTGCATAACAGCATGCAGAACGTTGACTTTGAGAATATTTCAGATATTTGTGAACATTTGCCTTAGGGCCCCTCATCTTGTTCCCAGGAGTGTCCTCGGGAAAGCGGCAAGTTTCTTGTCTTTTGCAAAGTTCTAAAATATACAAATCTAAAATATGAAACTTACATAATTATGCCTGTTCACTGATTACACCTCAGTGCTCTCTCTCTCTCTCTCTCTCTCTCATGACAACACGTGCACACACAGACTCACTCATTACATTAATTTACAAATGAATGGAAAGGCTCTGATTACATTTGATTATGATTCTATTTCTAAATGCGCATGATTTTATTCAGACTGTGTCAGATGTTGTGGGGTAATTAGATCAATTATGTGTACTCTGGAATTAGCGCGTTAACGTTGCTCTCCAACAACAGCGCTGAACACTGTGAGCACCTGCCTCTTTTTGCGTCTCACTGACTTTGCGTCTCTTTTGCCTCGCTGCTCCTGTTCTGTCTATCACAGCCTCGACCACTCCACCACTCTGACACTTCATCTATCCTGTCTCCCTCTCCAGATAATTCTCATATTGACACAGATACAGTAGGTCTTAGTGGAGAACAATTGAACGCGCACTGTCCTTCAGTTGATGATCTCAAGTGTCTGAGTCTGTAACAACGGAATACACCATAGGCAAAATATAAAATACGTGTGACAGGTATCAAATCGTTGCTCAGGACTATTTTTTGTCTGGAAAACAATGCATCCAGTTTCTGAATTTGGAGTAGAAGGTACAGTACGTAGAAGGCAAGGTATTTCAAGGACCAAAAGCAGATCCATGGAGGAAACATTCATAGAACTGCAGGAACTGTATGAAAAAAATGATTTGCATGGTTTTACTCCAAGGACAAAATGTAATGTGTGCTGCAGAAGGTTTTCGCTGTACCCTTGGTGTAAAAACAATGCTTTGTATGAAGTGTATGGAGAGATTGGACAGATTATTTAGATCCTTTGGGTGCAACTGTGGAGTGAATATGATGTTTTTTTTGGGGGGGGGTTTTTTAGTCTGCTGGGAAATTAATTTAATAACAGATTCATATAAAAATGTGATAGAAAAAATTGAATTTTAAATATCCATATACATGTACAAACCTCACTGCAACTGTTTAAAATACATCAGCATAAGCCATTCTGAAAACATACAGACTCCTGCACCAGAGACACCACATATCAGAGGTACAAGAGTAGCTTTTGGTTCAGTTAAGATATTTTTTACCTTATACAGTCATACATTTCCACACAAGGTTCCTTATCGCTGCCTGACATATGGGTGCGTTTATGCTGAGAATCATAATGTAAGATCTTTGCACACGCAATAACATTCTCATAGTATCACTGTAAGCAGCCATAAGTCTCTTCATACTGCCCTTTTTATACCAACACTATAGCTGAGTAGGAGGCCACAGTAATCCCTGACGTTAGTTGAGCACATATGAAATGTACATACAAGTCTGATTGTATTTTTTTGATTTCTTTTAATCATGTATGTATCTCTTTCATCCATTGAGTCATTTGTAGAAAGATGACCAAGATAAATATATATTTTTTTAGATCTGATTATAATAGGATAAGTGTTTTTTTTTTTCAGTCAAAGTCAAAGTATCTGTATAAAAACAAAATACGAGGAACAGCCTGTTTTTGAGAGATAATATCCCACCCTGTGTAACCCCATTACTGGTTTAAAGAGAGTCTAATACAGCACTCCACCATCTAACCTGTATGCTCTGATGGGCATTCTCTTTTAACACTCAGTAAAAAAGTTGTTCATAATAAATACAACACCTCTATGAGAAATTTCATTAGTAGGTGTTACAAAACAAAAGCTGAAAATGCATCAGTCAGAAAGGGACATATTGCTCCCATTCAGCCAACCTGTTGTGACTTAATCCAAACCAGAGCTGCAGATAAAGTGCTTTCCAGTTTTCAGTGGCAGCTCTTACCCTGCACCATGGCTGTTGCTAGGTAACTTGTTGTCCTGTGCCTGTTGATCTTGAATGCTGGTCATCTCAACATGGCGATGTTAGGGGCATGTTGAGGGCATTGTTATGTGATTGGAGTAAAAGTTCTTGGAGGGGCAGAGTAAACAGTGATATGGCTCTCACGTTAGAGAGGGTGAGATTTACAGAGCCGCTGTGCGACTTGTTCAAGGACGCCAAAGCAAAAAAAAACCAAACCTACAGCTGATGAGTCTTCATGTGCATATAATGAGTCTTGCTCTGTCTAACAGGTAGTCTCGTAAATATTCATGCTTGGGATTTACACATTCAGGTCAACTAGGCCTATCCTTGGCCAAAATGTATGATCATAAGCTTGTAATGTGCACACACAGCTTTCATAATGAAGAGGAGAAACAATGGCCTTCGGAGACTGGTGTGCTTGAGTGAACATGCTCAGTGTTGAAACACTGACCATTGAAGGAATAGTTTGACATTTTGGAAAATACACTCACTCGTTTTTGCATGCCATCTTGTTGTCAAGGTTTCTTCAGGAGACTCTAAGGGAAGTCACTGCCTTCAAATAAAACTATAATGTGTCGTGCTTACACTTAGTTTTCTGTACAGATCAAACAAACTATATATAACGTGTTCGTTAGTGAGATCTTGAGCAGGTGGTAGGCAGATTTTGTGACCTTTTTAACAGCTTCATATTTACAGACATGAAAGCAATGCCAAGAAAGCAATTAACTGCATTTCCCAAAATGTCAAACTTTTCCATTAAGCGACAAACATGTGTCACAATTTTATTAGATGTTCATTTTTGCATGCCTGAGTCGCAGAGGTGTTATTTGAGGTATGCTCTGATCTTTTAATCTATTGAGATAATTTTGAGTAGAGATGAGTGAAACAATTGGATTACTGCTAATCACTTGACTCCGACTTTTAATTTTGACATGATTGAATTACACACCGTTTTCTACAGTATGTTCCCTTTTTGACTTGTCGTGATGGACGCATATGCTTTTATTCATTCCACTGTGTTCATCCCCTTCTCTTCCTCCTGATGATTCTCTAAGTGTGGCCTCATTGTTCACTTCATTAAACTGAAAGCCATGAATTTACACACACACACACACACACACACACACACACACACACTTGCACATGCACACAATCACAAGTGCTCCTTATTTATCAGGTGTGGCTGGTGACAGCTTCTCGGTCCGTGCTGGATTTACAACCGAGAGATGCCCTGCCTGTGTGTGTGTGTGTGTGTGTGTGTGTGTGTGTGTGTGTGTGTGTGTGTGTGTGTGTGTGTGTGTGTGTGTGTGTGTGTGTGTGTGTGTGTGTGTGTGTGTGTGTGTGTATGTGTGTGTGTGTATATGTGTGTGTGTGTGTGTGTGATTGAGGATGTGTTTGTGTCCTGCTCTGATAGTGGAGAGAGGAAAGAGGTAGTGAAAAGAGGGAATGAGATGTAGATAAATGACCTTTTTTAGAAGATTCCTCCTTTCCCGCAGGCGGTGTGTGAGACTGAAAAAAAAGACTTAAGTGGTGTGTGTGTGAGAGAGAGAGAGAGACAGGGAGAGAAAGGGGGGGAGAGAGAAAGAGAGGTAGAAACGGAATGAGAGGGGAAAGAGTATCAGAGCAGGCAGTACAATACTTAGATTCAGTCCATCTCACTCAAAATGGCTGCACACCACAGTCCATCACTGCTTTATTAGAGATTACACGCAAAACACCTATGACCACACACTCGCTCAGAAACACACACACACACACACACACACACACGTGTACATGGTGCAATGGAGTGCAGTTTATTCCGTCCAAATCACCACCATCTGAAAGTAATGGGTGGCTGGGGGCCATGTCCGCTTCACCCCTTAAAAACCAGACGCCACATCAGTATTTCGCTTGGATGTGCAGTAACACCACCAGCACTGCTCTCCCACTTGTTTGAACTGTTGAATACTCCAGAATTCATGTTTTCTGTGTCACCGGTGAAGAAACATTTCCCTCTTATCGACTGAAACGCTTACGATAATGACAGTAGGGGTAAATTTGATCATCAAGAACATTCCTGATCCTTGAACTTGAAAGGCAAAGGGGGATTCCCACTGTGATGTAAAATATCTGCAGTTTTACGATCATCTGTATTTTTGTATTTAATACATTACATTCTGTCATGCTGCAAAAATTCTTGAATGCTTTCTAAACCATGCATTTAATTATTCATCATGAGTGTCAAGAAGGCATCTGTACACAGCAGCAGACATCAGTTGCACTCAATTGAAAAAAAAAAAGAAGTTTCTTGTTTTGACGTACAAGGTTCCTGCATCACAACTGGGAGGTCTGACAGCACTGAAATCACCTAAGTCAACTTTTCAGGAATGAAGAAAAATGGGCTGATATTTCCCTCTATGCTGCGGTCATGGGACTTAGTCAGCACATAAAGTACTAACCTTCAACTCAACATGAACACAATATACAGAATGTTGTCAGCATGTCGGAGAAACCTCACATCACCAGTGAGTGTTGCACATACTGGGTTTCTGCAGGATACTGACAGTAATGCCATTCCTCCCCTCTTCCTCTTTTCAATCAGATGGCATCTGTATCTATCCTGGCAATAACCGAGGGTAACACTCCTCATGTTGTCTGCCATGTGTGAAACTAATCAGAGCCAAAATCGTGTGTGTGTGTTTTGCGCCTGTGGATGTGATTGTTTGTGTATGGGTGTGTCTGCTTGCAATAGCCACTGGCATCGTGTTGTAAAGTCAGTGATGCTGCCGTTTGTTGTATATTGCCCCCTTTCACACAGACAGACACACGCTCATGTACAATCTGTCTCTCACCATACACTCCCCACAAGAAGCATGGCTTGTGCACAGGCAGCTGGTGATGAGCAAATATTCTCTCTGTTGCATAGTGTTGGGGCATAAATGCCTGTGTGTATGTGTGTGTTTGCAAAATGGGAATCATTCGATTGTGTCAACGGCAAGCGCCTTCCCGCCCTCCGGCACTGTGGCTCCTGATTGGATATCTCGTTAGTCAATTACCTCATTAGTGGATGTCCCGTTGAGGGACCATGCTCCACTGACAAAAAATAAATAATTCCGTCCTTTTTTGTTTTGCTTGGATGCTGTTCTTCAGAAGACTTCTTGCAAAATGGGATTCCTATATTCCACAGTTGCAGTTAAGCCGCCTGCCGACCGCTTTATGCCAGTCCCAGAAGGACTCGAGTCAAATAGTCAGAATACGCATCTGGCAGGGTCTCGTCGCCACCCCGCTGAGAGGATGTTGCTGTCCTGCTGTTCTCAAGCATAGCTGCTCCATCTGGAGCGAGTCCCCTCCATATCAAACATGCTTGAATCGCGGATCCTGGCACTGTGGGCAATGACATTTTAGCATTCAGCAGTACATGTAATCTGTGTGAGGCACCTTACAGAGCGTCTGTCTCTTGGCCATTTTTAACCACAGCTCACTTGTCTCTTTTGTAGGTGGATAAATAGAGAGGGAAAATAGTGAGATAGATCACTCCTGAATGTAAACATGCACAATTTTGCAACAATCATGTAAACCTGTAAGCGGACAGCAGTTAGTATTGGGGGGGAACCCTGTGACATTTACTGCTCTCCCATTGTGTGTAATTTTCTGGTATGAAAAGGACAATGAGTTGCCGCATAATGGACTGCTGTTTCTGACAAATCATTGCTGAATGGGTGTTGAGCTTTGAGGAGTCAGCAGGCTTCAACAGATGTGCTTGTTGGATGGTAAAGCCAACAATCACACCCACTTCACGCAGCATTCGTCCAGGTGTGCATTCCCTCATGCCCTTTTTTAAAAGAAAATTCTTCTTACAACTATCTTTGTCAGTTTTCATATGTACTACAAGTTAGTGCAACTCTATGAATTAATTGGATGATCCACAGTGCGCACTGTGATATGTGATACTTGTCAGAATAGTTTGTACTAGTTTGCCTTGAGCAAACCCCAGCATTTACTTCGAGTTTAACCGTTTTAGTGCACAAGGTAAGGGACAGCTAGACACAAACACGACGGTTAAAATCAGTCTCACATGGTGAAGTAGACTTGGTAAAGACACTTGAACTCAAAGATGAATTGATTCGATTTTGATGGTCAAAGGTCAAGGTCACCGTGACCCCACAAAACATGTTTGACAGAAAATACAATTGTCATTCAATGAAAATAGAAGGACAGTGCTGCTCAATCCTGTAGGCTTCTAATGAATTCCCTTTAAATTCTGCCGGCTGCAACGTGCACCGCTGCATCAGGAGAATTCACCGACATGACAAACACAATACAAAACATAATCAGCAGAAAGGGAGTTGTTAGAAGATTTGTCATGTTCCATTGTGCCATCCATAATTACAACTATAATGTTCATATATGGAAAATAAATTGCAGATTGATTTAAGTGTCAGGTGTTGGCTTTAAGATCCAAAGAGACGGGCTGTGCCATTTCAAATCATAAAAAAACAAACTGATTGCTTAGATCAGAACAATTGCACAGTAATGGATAAAACTAAATAGATTTCTGGAAATCATATGTAACATTATTTGGACCAGTGGTGCCACTCTGTAGGGAAAGGGGATAAATAAGGACAAGATGATAGGTTCAGTTCTGTCAGCGATGCTGCTTTGAACAAGACACTGATGCCTCTAGCTGAATATATGTATATATATATATATATATGTATATATGTATGTATATATATGTATGTATATATATATGTATATATGTATGTGTATATATATATATATATATATGTATATATGTATGTATATATGTATGTATATATATGTATATATGTATGTGTATATATATATATATATATATATATGTATGTATGTATGTGTATATATATATATATATATATATATATGTATTGCTCTGGATAAGGCTTCGTATACTGCAGAAAAAGTAAAGAATGTAATGAGAACCTTAGTTTCCTGGGTTTCTAGGACATGCTTGAATACATTACATCTGCCTGTTCAGTATGTCTACTTTTTGGGGCGCCTGCAAAGAACCATTGAGGAAAGTGGATTACTCATGCAAATCTCTCCAGCCCAACCAGCCCGGCCATCTCATTCCTTCTCGTTTCCTCTCTTTCTGTATCCCCTTCCTCCCTCTCTCTTGTCTCCCCCTCCTCCCCCCTCTCACACATACATTTCAATTTTATTTTTATTTTTTTTAGGCGCAGACACTCCTCCCATCCCCCTCCTCTCTCCCTCCCCCTTCCCTTCACTCCCTTTCCCCTCCCACTCCCTACAATTCTCTTACCTGCCTGTTTTACATCTTGTTCCTCCCATTTTCCCCTACATTCTCTATTTCCCTCAGTCTTTCTTTTTCTCTCTTTTCTCCAACTGTCTCTTCTTTGTCTGCTTCCCTTTCTTTCTCTTTCCCAGCCTTTCTTTTCCCTCCTCTTGTTATATTGCCTTCTTTTTTCTCTTTGCGTCCTTTCCTCTCTCTTGGGTCCCGTCCCCTGCTCTTATTCTATATTCTTCTCTTCTGCTTCTCTCCTCATCACACCCCTGTATACCCCCTCCCTCCGCCCTCTCTTCTTTAGCTCCCACTCATCCTCCACTCTCCTCTCGTTCTTTCTCTTCCTGTCTCTCTCTCTCTCTCTCTCAGGACATGAACCTCACACATGGCTTATTGATTTCTGAAAGCAACACGCAAGCTTACAGCCGATGTAGGGCCCGCAAAACTGCACACAGAGGATTTGAGACACACATGCAGTTAGGCATGTGCATACAGACAGTACGTACAGTATGCATGCGCACGCCCAAAGACGGCAGTCGTGCAATGAATATTTAGCTGATGCCAGAATGATTAACACCGGGTTTGTGATGGGGAGAAAGAGAGAGAGAGAAAAAGAGGAGGGAGAGAGAGCCTGTGCCTGTAGATGGCAGAAGAGTGCTTTAAGGGAACGTGTGGGAGTGGATTTCACACAAACATACACACACAGACACACACATCCAGGCACACACGCACAATCACCCACACATATACTCATTAACCCTCACACAGACGCATTTATATAGCTACACCTGTGAGGATATTCCTTCGCCTCACACAAATTCCCTAAACTGATTTCAGACAAATACACAACCCTTTGCACTCACACACACATACGCGCGCACACACACACCCGCACAGAGAGGCAAACGCTGTAGATTACACTGACGCTGCACTCAGACTGAGAATGAATGGTCAGAAAATCAGCAGCACTGTTGCTAATTTAATACTTTGATTATAATGTGTGAATGAAATTGACCAGTAACATGACTGGTTTCCCAAATGTGGTTTGCATATTTCCCTCGTGGCGGCGTTGTGACGAGTCACATTCTGAAAGCCCCCTGTCATTTAACAAATTCATATTTCTATCAAAAGAGATACTGAATATGGTGATTTTTTTTTTTTTTCCCTTTTACAAATTGTTTTGTATTCGCCTGGTATAATGTATTTGTTTTAGTGGCAACACTATATGGTTGTTTCTCAGTTATTTAATTATTTTATAATTTAATAAATCCTTTGTGCAGTTGGTTGTTTGTGCTTTTCCAGCTCGTAATTAACTTTATGAAATCAAATAACATTTGATTGTCAGATAAAGATAAACAGCATAATGAGATGCTATGAAAATGAAAGATAAGGAACGAATGAATTTAATGACAAGAATTACACAAATATACAAAGTAATGTAATGAACATGGCATGTGAATGTAATGTAATGCATTGCCCTAAAATAGCCTTGCTCTCAGAAGAGCAGTGTAACTACTACTTCATTTCCTGTGACTGCATTACAGTTAGCAGTCAATGCAGTTCAGACTCTTTCTACAAAACAGCTAGGTTGGATTATCCAAAAATTATGCCCACTAGCTCCCAGCTCTCTTAACTCACATGGCCTCAAGATCAAGGACTCAACTTCATCTTGAGTCTGAACACGGCCCATTCATAACCTTGGAGGAAAACCACATGCCATGCAGCAAGAAACGGATGGTTGGAGATGGGCTCTGATGCGATGGCTTCCTCTGAGGGTAAATAAAAAAATAAAAAAAAGGGAGAAAATGTGAGAGAACACCTGCCGGTTCATTCAGTAGTTAAAAACAACTCAGAATATCTCAGAATCAGACCGACACATTAATTTCCACTGTTTACTGTGCAAGCAGGTCAAGTTTCTGTCTCTTTTTACTCACACTGTGATATGTGTGGTTATGTTGTGACACTGAAAGAAGGAAAGAAATCCACAAATCTCCACTCACCTTAAATCATGAAAATGTCAGCTGCCAAACTGGCTGATGAAATACACTTAAGTGTTATGATACGAGCTTGTATTTATCAGGCTGATCGGGATCGTGTTTGTATTATATATATTTGTACAGCATATTAGGGGACGGCAGCACTTTGGATTTTTGCAGTTATTGACTTGATGGCTTTTCACAATTTATTTTCTTTAAAGTGAAACTCTAAATGCAATTAAATTCTTTACCTCAGTATTTTTGAGAGTGTGAAAGAAGTGATTGAAGTTGGACTGACAGAAGAAAAGAAGAAAAGCCAATGACAATAATTTAAAGAATGAAATATGAGATAACATTTTGAGTTGGAGGTGACAGCGAGAAGGCTTCTTCGCTGCTTCACTTCCCTTAGCCACTGTAGTTTCCTACATGTGTTGCAGAAATTAGTGGAAAACCAACATATATAAGCTGTTTAACAACTGGTATAGCATTGTTGTATGAATACAGCTTTGAATTATAGATTTCATTGTATGTTAATATTTGGAATGTGTTTTAGACATTTCTCTATGTGACTGTTTCAACATCACAGCAAAACCAGTGGTAAGTAACAGTGAGCATACGGGTGACTTGTACTGTTACTAAACGCGCACAAGTATTGACTAAAAAATCGATTATATGCCATCAGGAGCTCAACAGTGTCCCTTCACCAGACCAATAGATATATGCGAAAGTGCCTGCGTGTATCATTCGCCACCAAATCCCAAACTCTTCCTTGTATTGATTTCATTTCAGAAGACGAGTGGAGCAATGACTGGCAAGCCATTATTGGTTGGTCCATGTGACTAATCATTAGACATAGCTCACCACATCATATTAAAAGGCATTATTCTCCCAAAACAATTTTCTTTTTAGTTTGAATCTGGTTTCCACATAGATTTCTTGGTTTTAGGTTTCTTGTATGTCTTTGTTTTGATCGGATTTTGGCTGTAGGTAAAGTTTTGGCAAGCACTTTCACAGTCTTTCTTCAGTGCCTGCAGACGCCTCTGCATTTTGTCCTTTCCACACAACTGCAACAACAAACAGAACACAGAGTATCCACTCTTCAGCCCGATGTTTAAAAAAAGCTATCATCCACCCAAACAACACCCTAGTTTTAACAGGAGAGTCCATGTTGGGCTATTATTTCCGATCAAACGCACGTGAATGGGAGCGGGAGCTTACGAGGAGCACTTGAAGGCAGCATCTCTGTACCGGCGGGGAGAAGGAAGAGACGCACCAGCCGCTACACCAGGAGAGAAGACCTGAGTGTACGAAGCAGAGGGGATGATACATGTCTCCTCAGGTTTCTGACATCAAGAGGGATTTTCATTTTACCTTTTCTTCGTTGGACCTGTGGACAGAACTAAAAGTCTCAACATAACGAGCGAGCTCTGGTTTGGCTTGTTTGGTAAGGAAATTAAAAGGAATGACTGATGATGATGATGATGATGCTTGTGTGAAAAGAAGTCAAATGGATGAGAGAATGACGAAAGAGTGATTGATTTCTCTTCTTTCAGGAGGGCTAAAGATGATACATTTTCCTCGCCGTTGTTTGTGAGAGGAGGAAAGGAAGGAGAAGAGGAGGAAAAGAAGAGGAAGGTTTGACAGACGCACGAGTCAAAAGACTGAGGAAAGGGGGGTTATCCGGCCAGAAAAGAAATACAAAACCTGCTCTTTTTTTTCTTTTTTAAAATTTTTTAAAGATAGCAAGGGGACAGAAACAGCAGAGGGGATTTTTAGGAGATACGCAAGAAAGAGAGAAGAGACGACACATACTGTAGAAAACGACACTGCAGGAGAGACATAAGGAGGGAAAAAGCCTGTATAGAAAGAGGGATATTTCAGAATGAAGAGAGGATGCAGCCCGGGGGAAGTGTGGATCTGAAGCTCTCCCTCTCTCTCACTCTTTTGCAAGGGAACGGGACGGAATAAAGAGATATTGACGACAAGCATCACTAAAACCCAGCGGAGAGTGGATTTAAAGACAGAGAGACAACCTGTGTGCCCGTCCCTTCTCCCTTCTGCGGCTTTGCTTTTCTCTCTTTGGATGTTGACTGAATTCATTTTTCGGATATGAAGGATTTATCTAGTCCGTGTTAGGAGGAGGCAAAGAAAACGCACGCGTCTCGCTCTCTGTCTCTCTTTCCCTCTCTCTTTCTCTCTCTCTCACTCTCTCTCTCTCTCTCTCACACTCTCACTCTCTCTCTCTCTCTCCCCCCTTCCTCTCTCTCCCCCTCCGTTTTCTGGATGTGAAGCAGCATGCGGCCCGGTGAGAGCTTAGAGGGCTCGCGCTCGGCTCGCGGAAGATGTATTGATGCTAATAATATTACTAATAGCGGCACGGAACGCTATCTCGCGCACCCCTCGTCGGCAAAGAGGAGGATGAAGAGGGGGACGACGAAGAGGAGGATGAGAGGGATGAACGAGAGGATGACGGACGGAGGAATGACGGTGATGCGCTGTTTTCTGTGGAGTCTCGTTCTCTGCTCGCTCTCCTCGCGCGCGCAAGGTAAGGGGATGCGACACGCGCACACACATCCACAACATAAACGCCCTCACTCGCGCGCACAATCACTGTTTGGGTGAGACTGGGCACTGAGTTTTTTTTTCTTCTACTGCAGTCATAAGATAATTGCTGCTTCTTGTTCCGTGTGTGTGTGTGTGTGTGTGTGTGTGTGTGTGTGTGTGTGTGTGTGTGTGTGTGTGTGTGTGTGTGTGTGTGTGTGCGCGCGCGCGTCTGAGGTGCCTGTGCATGTGTGTGAGTTAGAAGGGAGGTGGTGTGCGTGTGGGCGCAAGGGGTGCGTGCGTGCGTGGATGTATGGTGTGTTGCTGTGTTGCGGAGGAAAGCGGAGAAATTGGCTCACAGGGAGGATGGAGGGAGAGAGGGATCGAACCGGCAACAGCCTCTTTCCCTCTTTCCTCATTTTCTGCTTGTTTCAGTTTGCTTTCTCTCTCTCTGTCTCTCTCTCTCTCTCTCCCCCTTTCTCTCTTTCTCTCTCTCCATCCTTCTCTTCAATACAGCCATTGAGCTGGTAGCCAATAAATATTCTTGCGGTAGCTCTTGGGCTGTGGCAGCGAACGTGAGCTGCTTATACCAAAGTGTGTGTGTGTGTGTGTGTGTGTGTGTGTGTGTGTGTGTGTGTGTGTGTGTGTGTGTGTGTGTGTGTGTGTGCGTGCGTGCGTGCGTGCGTGCGTGCGTGCGTGCGTGAACGTGAGTTGTTTATAGTGATCAGGCCCAAGCCTTACACAGCATTTTATTCCCCAAATTCTACTCATGCTCATTCCTTCATTTTCTGCTGTATTTCACTTAAAGGATGTTATATAATGGTGGTGTCTCCCCCTTTCTCTCTCTTTAACACACACTTTCTGTCCCTGCCCCCCCCAAACTCTCTCTCTCTCTCCCTTCCCTCGTCTCTCTCCCTCTCCCCCTCTCTTTCCTTTCTTCAGTGAAATAAAATGTTAAAATATTCACAGTATAGCACACTCTCTCTCGCTGTCTTTGTCTGTCTGTATCTTGGTCTTCCTCTGCTTTCCATTTTTAGTTTCTCTCTCTGATCTTGTTCAGAAATTCCGAGTGAACACAGACATTTGAGTGAACACCACACACACACACACACACACACACACACACACACACACACACACACACACACACACACACACACACACACACACACACGGATATATACACTCATGCAAACACACCCACTGCTGCGTCAGGTGGCATGGAAACTAACTGACCATTCATCACTGTATCTTGAGAAGAGGATAGAGTAGAGGAATGACATGCATTGGGGGGAAGAGAGAAATAGAGAGAGGATAGACTGGGAGAGGAAAGTGGACTTCCAAGGAAGCAAGGTGGCACGAGACGAAACAGAGGAGATGAGGGAGGAAAAGAGAAAGTTGAGTGACAAAGAGGGAGAGAACTATCACAATAGAAAGAGACACAGCAAGTTTAGAAAAACAATCAGGGCTAGGTTTCAAACTAAGCATATGCCAGACTCTGTGAGCTTTTGATAAGATCCAACCAGGTTGATTTTGTCAGAAAACTTAAAAACATGGGTTGAGATTTGGTGAGCAGAAAGGGGGGCACTGAGATTGAAAATTAGGCAACAGAAACCTAAAAGAGAAAAAAATAGCTTATGTGGAAGCTATTGAGAACCATTTGTCATTGTAAAGTCTGCATGATCCTTCAGTGTAAGGAGATCATGTGTAGGCTGACTGAGCAGAAGCACTGTGGATTTCTACAGTGAGTAAACAAATTGACAATGGGGACGTCTAGACACTTGGCTATGCACCACCACAAACTGCAGGATTGTAAATTCACTCTTTTTCTAGCCTATTTTTGAAAGTTTTATTTTTATGGTTCTCGTTGATGGATAGATATGTGATTGTGATTTGTAGGGTTTCGACCGAATAAAGACAAGAAAGGAGGGTTTTCCTCAGGCACAAAAGATCTAATTTTAAACACTTGTGGGGCACAGATCCTGACACTGATCTCCTCATGGCTGTCTAGCCTGTGGAAGGTATCAGATACTTTTAAACTCTACATGGTAGAAATGTGGTTTCCTTCAAAGCTGGCCGAGGAACAATTTCAGTTAAATGCAAATTCTATTTAAGATTAATAAAATGTCAAAGGTAGATATAGAAGTTGGCCAAGCAAGCAACTAAAACCTTTTTTAAAGTGTAGCGGCTGAACAAAAAGGTAAATAATTGTGTAATTAAATGTCCACTTGATCCATGCTGACATTTTGGGTATCAAGGCTTTGAAAAAAGGCTGGAAAATTAAAACCAGCCACCATCCAAATGCTGTTACGTTTTGGCTCTGGCTGGTAAATTAGTCTACTCTTCTGGCAATTGGCAGGTTACCAATCATTGTTTGGACCTGCAACGCTATTATAAAAAACAATCTAGACGGTAAAGTAATGGAATGGGCGTTAATGGATTCACACGTCTCTGTAGCCAGTGGATGAAGGCGTTACTTTCTCAACTTGCTTTTTAACACATTTGGCATAAAGATACAATGCCATTTAGTAGCATCTTCTGGGCTGATGAAAGGTAAAGTCCAGCTTCCTGTGGACGCTCTCTGTGTATCTGACAGGTTATTATAAAAGTCTTAATCTTTTCTGTAAATTCGTGAGTGCCTTAATTTAAAATGCACAATGTCACAAAATTCGCCTCAAATGAAGTTTGTCTCAGAGTCAGATGCTGAAAAATTGCTGTACTTGTCTTCTGTTCTTCTTCTCACCACTGATCCCCTCTTCTCTGTTTCATCTGTTCGCCTCCTCTCCACCCCGCTGCTCCGCTCAGCTTAACTCCACCTCTCCTCTCTTCCCTTCTCCTGTCTCCTGCTCCTCTGTTTTCCTCTCCTCTGCTCAGCACTTCCTCCCCGCTCTCTTCTCTACTCTCAGCTCCCTCTCTTCCTTTAGTCTGTCAGATTTGTCCTGTGGCTCCAGAGGATTAATTTACTCACCAAACATACTAAATCGCACATGTTTATATGCACACAAGAAAAAGACCCACACAAATTTTTTTTTTCACCGTCTTCCAGGCCTTAAATGTATTCTGTGTTACATTCAGCCTCCCAGAATCGAAACGAGAGCTGCGTCCAACCTCAAAACCTTCACCTTTGAGCTTCTTTTCAACATCATTTGTAAGATCACCTTTATTACAGATTTTTACCGACAGTATGGATTTAATCAACACTCAATCAAAGGACAAACACTGATTAATCATCTAGGACTAATTATCAATTACACAGCCAGGTAATCCACATCAGGTCATCAATAAGGTGAGGAATTGTAACTGGTTCTACTGAAGGCTGGTGTTCAGCATGTGACCACGCAATTAACCCAGAAGGCTAAAAATAGTTCATTTAATTTATATTGACGAGCCATGGAAATGTAGTGCTTTGTTCTTGCAACATAGCTAAATTGAAATTTATCAGTCATCCCCTGGCAGCGTCTAGTAATTTAATGCTGGTCATCAGTGTTAAATTGGACAGGCTGTCAGGCGCAGTGAAATGGTCCTCCAACCAGGTTTTATAACCCATCACCGGGTATCAGAGATGGATTGGTGCAGTCTGCAACTCTGATGCTGATTATAAGCCATTGATTGATGTTGTCCATAAATATGCCACTGCTAATCATTTACCTGCATTAGTAACTGGTTGAGTATTTTGGTAATTATTCTCCGCTGTCAGTTATCGATTGTCATTCTATGTACCATTAATAGAATGTGTAATTGGTGAGCTCGGAGCCATCTTTTTGTCTTTCTTTGTGACATATACTCATAAATTTGCACTATTTGTACACTGTGTACACACACACACACACACACACACACACACACACACACACACACACACCCGGGAGGATGAAGACTCGCACACTGAAAATTAGCGCAACACAGACTCTCTCAACAGACATTTAATCCTGTGGTTCATGGTTGCTTTCTTAGGGAGCGAGATGTGTCTGTTGCACAGTCGGCCTCTTGATCATATAAATACTTCTGACTGACGGAGGGGGGTGGGGTGGGGGCCAGGGATGCCAGACTGAGAAAGAGAGGGGTGGGGAGAGAGTAGGGCAGTCGTGAGTGTATGTGTGCATCTCTTGGCTTTGATATTAACAGCCATATTAACATATTAACAGCCTCTAACCTCTGTCCTCTCATCATTCTCTCTTCTTTTATCTCTGTCTCACTCTCCACTCTTGTTTCTCTGTTTTTATTTTATACTTGTTTTATTAATTTTGTACTGCTCCTCAGCTCCATTGTCTCACCATCTGTCCCTCTTGACTTTCATCCACCTAATCCTCTCCTCCGTTTACAACCTCTACACAGTGAATTTGTAATTACTTGTTTTTCTCGTTTTTTACCTGCATCCCTCTCTTCTACCCCTTTACTTCACTGTCAACGTTTTATAACAATGCCACAAGTAGCGTGACGTTCATGTAGCACAGGGAAACATAAGGATACTGAAAAGTAAGTATTGATCATTTTCATAATTAAGCAAGAGACTTAACTAAGTGGTTTTAGTTCTCTAAGTAAAACCAGACCTCAGTTGCTGTGAGCAGAGATATTGTGGGACACAAAGACTGAACCAACGTTGAGAGTGAACATTTTTTCAGACATACAAGAGGAGCAAATTATGCAAAATGTGCTGTGAACATTTTCTGTGTGTTTTTTTTAAGGTGTTGTGACCGCTTGTGGTCCAGGCAAAATACTTTCTGATGAATGTAATTCTTAGGATAATGGTTGCCCCTAACTGTAAGAGCAACTGTGAGTATGTGTTGCTTCATATTTTTTAATGAATCTGAAGCCTTTGATATTTTAAAACATTAGAGGACATTTCACTTTCAGTTAGAGTTCTCACTCTATGCCTTTATCCAGTTAATTTGTGCCCTCTGTTCCCCTGTTTCTCAGTTTTTCATTGCCTCGAAAATCATGGTATTTTAGTGTTACTACGGCAGGTGTGCTGGGAACTCCCATGTTGAGTTGTGAGCAGCCATGTGTTTTGGCGTGTACGTGATATTTCACTGCTCCTTCCTCAACTGATTTTTTATTTTTCTCTCCAGCCATCTTCCTCCAACCCTAATCACCAGTTCATTTCTCCTGCATTTCTCCACCCATACTGAATTTGTAATCACCACCTTACTTTCATCCCACGTCTGTCTCTCTCTTCCTTCTCTCCGCCTTTCTTTCCCTATTTTCTATCCTCCATTAGTCTTGCCTGTCCTCTGGCCCTCTTTTCCCCCCCAGCTCCTATCCTTAGTGAATTTGTTATAAGTGTTGATTGTAATAGGTGGGTACTCACAGGGTACAGCTCTGTTAATCTCCCATGTGTGTTTCCTCTCCAAGCCAACAACAGCAAACACATTTAATTCCTGCAGACAGATTGCTACCCAAATGGTGAGCTTTTAAATAGCGAGCAAGCCAAATATACCCATGTATTTCAGACTTGTCTTTTACCCGCTATGATTTTAGAAATGTCAGCGTGCACATATTGAGCTGCCTCTGCTATCAACAGGCTGTTAAATTGAAAGAAGTGATCATTTTGCCCTGCAAATAAGAACAAAGAGAGATTGGACTCAAGGTAGCTGTTCCAGCTGTTCCCGGGCCCTTCCGGTTCCATAACAGCTTTTTATATACAATGGTTCTTTCCCTCCTAGGTCTAGTGCAAATGTGCATTTACAGAATGGTGTCATGAGTGTCATAAGTATATCCATAATTCATCATAATTGAGTACAAAGATATGGTGGCTTCCTGCTCGAAACATCAGCAAAGATAACACTGCAGTGGACTTAACTGTAAAGGAATGATGCAATTCTAAGCTGTATATTTCTAATTTGTTTTTCTAATGTATTTTGTGACTTGAAACTTATATTATGTACTTTTTGTATAACACTACATATAATGTGAATTTAATCCAGGTTTCCATGAAATATATCTTTATGCAAGCATACACAAATCAGATGTATTGGTTAACGCACTATGAAGCAATACATGAAACAAGGTTCAGATGAAAGTCCCATCAAATTGTGGAAATCAGCTGTGTTTTCCAGTGAGAAGGTGACTTTTGGGAGGCATGAGGCTTCTGCAGAACACTGGCACTTTGCATGTCTCTCACACACACACACACACACACACACACACACAAGCACGCGCATGCATGCACGCACACAATCTGTCAGTCTTCCATTGCCTCTTCATTATTTCAATGATGATTAGAAGTAGACATGACATGAACATGTTGAGTAGGCAAGCACATGGACACACACGCAAACTAATAAATACACAAAAATATGTCGGGCACACCAAGATAGCATGTGTTACCCTGAGGGTGTGACCACAAAACACACAAGCCTACACACATACACATGTACAGGGACAGGAGACAGACACACACACACACACACACACACACACACACACACACAGACTCTCTCTGAAGCGTTACGAGAAAGGCAGATGAGAAATTAACAAAGACAGACAGTCTCATATCCAGCTGGTGCTCCCTGTTGGTGTGTGTGTGTGTGTGTGTGTGTGTGTGTGTGTGTGTGTGTGTGTGTGTGTGTGTGTGTGTGTGTGTGTGTGTGTGTGTGTGTTTGTGTGAGGTGTTCTAATCTTTGTAAAGACACATGCGACACTGCCAGTATGTAAGGAGGAGGCGGTATTTCACCTAAGATAGAAGTATGGCGTGAAATGGGAAATACTGTATATAGGAGGATAGATGGATGGACACATAAACAGCAGTGTCGGTCAAAGGTTGGATCCCTGGTGACAGTCTGTCCCTGTCAGACTGTCCTTGAGGAAAATACTGATGCCCTTAATGACTGTGTGCTGCCCTCTGGGGAAAATACATACTGTTGCTGACATGAAATTCCTACAAGACCAACCCCACAACAGAACAGGACTGGAATAATAAAACTAATTCAGAATGGAAGAAGAATTAAGGACATAGAAAAGATTTCTCATTATTGTCGTGAAAGCAGACTCTGTTCATCATAAAAGCTCCACAGACCAAAACCATGTTGATGTCATGGCAACCAAAGATGAGCCTGAGCTAAATAAATTTGGTGTCAGTCCTGTCACCTTGCCTTTGATTCGTACCTATTTTAGTAATTTGGCTGCCAGCTTCCTCACTGCTTTCTAAGTTACTCATCCAGGATGTGAAGAAAAAAAATGGTCATGTCATTCAAAGAGCATTTCTTCCTTTGGACCACAAACAGCTAAATTTACAATAACTGCAAGTTATTGTCCTATAGTTTGATCATTACATGTAAGGGTTGCAACAAGTTTTTTTTAATTCATGAGGGTTAGAAATACTGATTTTTACAACTGGCATGTGTTACATAAACATACTGTACATACATACATATTACATATACGGTACAAACTAAAAAAACTCTATCAAACTATTTTACACATTTAAAACCTACTAGAAAACATTAAATAGTAATACAATCTAATTTATTTTATCTTCAGCTCCGGTAGGCCAATCATAACATGTAGCTAGTGAAATTTGCTGTAGGTATGATATTAAAGTTTTATTACTGACATTACTAATGATGTGCTCTTCTCATTACAAACATAACATGTTTTGTTCTTTGCATTCGCAATTTAAGTCGCCACTAACTCAACATTTATTTTCGTACGATTCAACAAGATCACAGTTTCTTTATCCGTTGTTGGTAGAGTCTAATGATACTACTTTTAACACGTTATGGTCACTTACTGTACATTTGTCCAGTATCTTATTTAACTCAGAGGTTTTTTTATCTAATGCAGCAATGTTGTTATGGATATCGGATTTTTTGAGTTCAGGTGACCATGTGAACATTAAGAATCATCACTTGTAATGCAACGTAGACATGCACACAAAGAAAAAGGATGTGATAAAAACCAAATGTTTTAGAGGCAAATAAAATAGCTAAAACCAGTTTACTTTCTTCTAATGTCACAAATATGTAGCCATCCTTACTGATATGCAAGTATCTTATAAGATGTATTTAAAAAAAACATGGCTATTTTTAATAAAAGCAAACGTTAGACATGAACTGTGCCAGTGTAGGTGTGAGAAAACGTCTCGGTTATGTAAGATGTTCCTGCATTAGCTGTAGCTAATGCATAGAGCCTTAAGGGACTTATTACTGAGCAGACACAGTAGTTATTTCTGACAATTTGATCTTTCTAGTAATTATTCTTATGTTTGTGGAAAAAAAATATATATTTGGACACTTATTTAGTGGTGGTAAAGACCAGTCAGGCCTCTAAAGATACAGACAGCTGCACAACAAACACATACACAGGACACACAGACACACAAGCATGAAGGTAATTTGATTAGTCAGTTTGCTAGACAAATGAACCCTCTGTGAACCCAACAACAGTCTTTGCTGTCAAACTGAAAAAATCTAAACCCTAACTTTTCAACAGTTTTGATTAGCGTCATTTATGGCATAAAGTTTGTGTATTTTTGAAACTATATAAATCACTTTAATGTGTTTAATCCTATAGGGGGTGTTTGATAACCATTATATGAAAAAAACATGTATTTATACATGTTTTTATGAAAAAAAAAAGGTATTTCTGGCACACATGGGTATTGGGAGAGAGCGAGAAAGAGAGAGCAATGGCGTGCGTGTGCGTGTGTGTGTGTGCGTGTGCGTGTGCGTGTGCGTGTGCGTGTGCGTGTGTGTGTGTGTGTGTGTGTGTGTGTGTGTGTGTGTGTGTGTGTGTGTGTGTGTGTGTGATGACAGGTATGCCCATGTGCCCCAAACCCACAGAAACATGGCTGTCAGCAGACATCACACCCACAGCACTACCTAAACACATAAAGTCTCACGAGCTCCACACCTCATGCTGTTATGCTCACGAGGATAGTAAAGTATGTTATTACATTAATTCCCTGCCCCTTGTTCGTAAATAATCCTGTAGAAATTCTTTTAGTGTAGCAGCATTTCACAGTATGTCTAAACCTTTGCAAGCAAGACAGTTACCATTTGGATTATTATCATCACTATAATCGTTTCAGTTATTACTTGCATGTATATGCACCTTCACCTCCACTTGTAGTCTTGGCGAGGAGTCTCAGAGCTCTGCAGGTGATGCATTTCCTTCCTGAGTGATGATGTATTTCCCATCTTAGACTTGCGCCTTGGGAGCCTTTTTGTTCTGTTGTTCATTCTGTCTATGTATGTGTGTGCGTCTCTCCATGCGCAGGATGCCTCTCTACGTGTGTATGTGTGTGCTTGTCTGCTTCATTCCCAGAGAAGACTCATTTCCCCAGCAGGCCCTGTCAGGCTGTTTCTGGGTGCACTCAGTTCACAGCTGGAGGCTATTGCTGTCACCTGCTCTCCTCTCCTCTCCTCTCCTCTCCTCTCCTCTCCTCTCCTCTCCTCTCCTGTCCTCTCCTCTCCTCTCTTCTCCTCTCCTCAGTTTTTCATTATCCACTTACCTTCGTGTCAGTCACAACATTGGAAAACTATGTATCCCCATACAACACTCACTGATTCACTTTTGTGCAGCTTTTCTACAAAACAAGTAAAAGTGACAGGGAATTGGTCCTTTATAGTTGGCAATAAAATTACTCCAAAGAGACTGTGCAGCCAAACGATTGCACTGAGAGTCCAAAAGTCCTATTTTTACACCAGTATTTAGCGCAAGTCTTCACTAAAATTGCTGTTTTCAAAAGCTTTCATGCTTGGGTGGCCACCAGCATGCCCCAAAAAAGGAGGACACCTCTGCAGGGCAGGCAGGGATGGAAACCAAAACAGCTACAGTCACAGCTAATGTGTGTGTATATACCATATATACACACATATGCTAAATAACTCATTAGCACCAAAATGGCCTCTGAATATGGACATAGACACAATCACGAACAGTGTAGAACAGATTTAAACCCCAAAAAACAGACACATAGAGAGAAAATAGGAAGCATAAATGAATTTATATATGATATTAGCAATAATTTGTTTTTTGAGTTGTTGCCATGTGAAAACCTACATTTGTCTGATATGCAGGGAAATTAAGTCTGCATGCACAGTACATCCCAGAGGTAACGGCACACAGCCTTTGTCCAGCTCGCAGACAAAAGCTCAGCAGGGTGTTGCAGTGGACACCAGTAAACGTTTTGATCTTTGACACTGGCCGTCTGTTCCCCGCACACCCCGACCCTATGCCGCTCTCTCCGTCTCTCTCTCTCTGACTGTCTACCTACCCTTTCTCGCTAAGGGTCAGCAGGTCAGACAGAGAGCAGATGCTTAACCATACGACAGCAACCAAACCTGACACCACAACACGCACGCTCCCATTCTGTCATCTTCCCCTCGCTAAATGTATTTTGTCTCTGGAGGATATTTATCACCAGTTCTACCCACCATCTTGGATTTCCGGTAACACCGATTGAAAAGAAGGGAATAATTGTGCAGGAAAAGCTGGATTAAAGGGCAAAGTAATCCAATCAAGTGGCACCCTAATGATTGACATGTACGTAAATGATATGTCAGTGGTTCATGTTGTAAAATTGTAAATAATTTCATGTTTACTAGTAATGTAGTTGTTGGTTGGGCTCCACCTGAGATTCACACACATCTTTGAAAAAGATGAAGTCTATAAGGGACCCTCTTCCCTCACAAGTCTCTAGTGTTAGCTTTTGTCCGGCTTTTTACATCCATCATCTCACTTACAGGGCTGCACTTTGGTTTAATAAGTGTCTTTAGCTAATGAAATATGTCGCCCTTAACAAACTCCATCACTTGTTTGCATTTGTTTTCTGATAAGACAGGTCCATGTGAACGGCCCGGGCACAGCAAACGACACAGATAATCATTAAGTTAAAAGATGCCTTTCTTCTTTGGCAAGCTTCCTGTGATACACTTTGTTTCTGTTACATTTGGTGCCAGTGTTCCTCTAAATTTTATGTGGTTTCACAAAAATAAGGCCTTAGTTAAGTGGTTCTTTGGCTTGAAAAACATGGTAAACAATTTAATTTCCATTTTGTTGCTAATAGAAAACCATAGCCATATTTTTGGTTGAGACTCCGTTCTTCTCCATCCAATTTTCTTTTTTTTTCAATTTTTATATATATATATAAAATCATTTAATTTAATATAAATATATATATATATATATATTATATATTTTCTTACAGTTTCATTATTGACTTATACTGTAGAAATGTCTCAAACATGTCCACAAAACCCCAACGTTACAAGTAATATGGTCTCATAGCAACTCTCAGCTTTGCTTTCCAAGTGATGTTTTCACCTTGCTGTTGCAATCTTCTGGAGGTAATTTACTGTATATCCTTCAGCCAACAAAGGAGGCAAAAGGCTATTCTAAGTACTTGTCAATGTCCATATGCCTGGTAGAGGTTGAGCTGAAATGAGTTTCTGAGATCAAAAGAAACAGAACGATAAAAGGGATTGAAAGATAAAAGGATTTGAGTCACTGGATCAGAATTATGCCTTTATAGAACAGAAATCAACAAAATTAAAATCCATTCGTCCACGAGGAACAACGGACTCACGCAAATGTCATGAAGGTCATTGTGTTCAAAAGACATTTCTCTTGACTCGACACAACTGGTCAGGTTCATTTTGCACAAAAAACATTTTTATTGGAGCTCCACAAAATCTATCAAAAAATATCTATATATCTAAATATCTATACTAGATTTTAAATTTTGTGCAGTTTTGCTCTCATGTTTTCATTTCTCTGGTAACAGAAATTTTGAAATCCTCTTTTATGATCTAATATTCCATCAGTTATTATTTATGAGCTGAGGTTATATGAACCATTTGTTATGCACGTCTACTGACATCGAGTGTATGAAGGCAACATTAGCTAAGAATCACATGTGAGTAAATTCCGCCTGCAGATGGGAAACAAACCAACGTCTGCCTGACCAGTTTGTTCGGATCTGAAAGCCACTTCAGCTGTAAATTAAAGAGGCTGGGAACGTTTAGAAAACCCCTGCCACCAAGGTTTAAATATTAATTTGATGCCCTTTACGTATGCATGAAGTATTTAACTTAAATGACTATACACATTTAAGCACTCACGTTGCTCTGGTTAAGCCATTTCAATTACAGTTGAAAATACAGGCCAACTGTTGTCCCACATTCTGAAATCGAGGAGGATTATGGATTAGGTGGATCATCCATTAATTTGTTCATTTGTCCTTCGAATGCATGTAAGACACTGTTAATTGGAGTTTTTGGAGAGGGCTGCATTTAAATTTTTTTTACACGAGATGATGCAGCCAAAGTCAAACCAGAGGTGTCCGCTGGTTACTGCTGTTGTCATTTATGGAGATGACGTGTTGCTTGTTGACTTGTTTCAGATGCAAATGAGTTATCCAGCTCCAAATGTAATTATTTTTACTCATGTGAGGAGCAGAGGTCTGCTGTCTCCATAAAAAGACTGAGCGAGTGGATTTATGTTTCAGCTACATAGGTCTTACTGACCGGTCCACTTCAGTCACGGGAGACAATAAATCAAATTAATGACACGTCTTACTTTAAGACAGTCCTAATGATTTGCACAGTGCAGCAGATTTTTTCAATCGTATAAAACTAAAAACTATATTTGCTGTTATTTGTCATCACAGAATAATAAACATCTTTTATAATCCTGGAAGTGAAATAATAAAGGCTGATAGATCTAAAGGATTCCAAACTTTGTGTCTTTCCTATAACTTTTGTGCAATAAATTTACAGAACAAAGTACAAGAGCAAGCATAAATAGACGTTATCCATTTTTGTTTCTGTATATAATGGGAACATAAAAACAGTACTTTGAATTTAAAAAGGTATGAGGATTAATGAAATTAAATAATAAGTGACACAATGACAAAAATGAATTAAGTTTATGGTTGAAGTGGCAATCTTGAGAATCTCGAAAAATTTCATTTAAATAAGGCGTCTTCTAAGTCACTTTATCGCTGAATGAGGTAGAAGAATGGTGATTGAGCCAGTGACCCACTGATGAAATTATATAGTCCTTATAATATATAAGTCCTTACATTTTACATTTTTATGAACTGGATGTCTGGTATGTGTGTTCCATCACCCAGGAGTTCCGCCAACACCTGTGTTGTGTTGTTTCAAAAACAAACCTGTAAGTTACGATGTTTCGCCATAGCCGTCGCCAAAGATAAAGAAACAGAAGTCTTCGAGATTGCTACTTTAAATGCTATGCATTGCTGTGTTTGGCTGGATTCTCCATCATGGAAATGAGGTTGCAATAAAATTTCAGTTAGTTTTAATCCTTTTATTGGACTCCTGTATCCCATTTTCCCTTAAATCTACAAAGCGACACCTATACTGATTCTTGCCTTTGACCTTGCTTTATCAAAGGCAGTTTAGGAGGCAGACAGCTACGAGGGGTGAGGCATTTCTATAGATGATACAGTTAAAATAAAAACCTTGAGCTAAATATATGGGACGGGCCAAACGAAGAACGAGGCTTGAATAAATTCATATTTGCATAAAGATGGCCTTTAGATAATAATATTTATAAAGGCCTTTCAAGACATCCAAGGACACTTTACAAATCGAATAAGCCATTCAGAGCATAAAACAAGATAAAAATGAGATGATGTCATTGTGGCAATTAAAAAGAAAAAAAAACACAGTTCAGTGAAGCTGTTTGGAGGAAAACTGAGGACCACTGTGGGTTGCCATGTTATCAAGCACCCTGTCTGCTTAAGGCTCCTCGACCACGACAGAGAAGTCGGCTAAGAAAATTGAGTGACAACAACATCAACAACAGAGCTAATGATTGAAATAATGTGAACAGTGTGTGAAATGCTTGCAGACCTTTAGCAGCAGTGAGAGAGAGCCATCACGTTCGGCTTTACACGGAAGGTGTCTCTTTGCTTTTGGAGACGTTATGTTGCTGATGCTGATGTGCAGTCAGTCAACTTAATGCACCATGATGTAGTGTCAACTGAGCGTGAGCTGTGGACTATCTCTGCTTGAATTGGCGGCTTCTGAGAATCAGTTGGCAAACATGACATTTTCATCTTCATGTGGGGTCGTTTTCACAGCACAGAAGGGGCAAAATGTTTAATTTAATGGCTTATGAGCCAAAACTCATTTAGATTTGTGATTGACAAACATATCCTCAGTAGACATGGCGCAGGCACATGTGCCCATCCATCCATCCACTCCACCATTTGTTGCTGTGTTTGAACATATTGCAGTTGTCAATTTGGATCTGCTGGCTTATTATAAATGTTCTCTAATGATGTGCTGAGCATGAAGCAACATGTCTCACCTGCTTTCATGGTACTTTTATATACAGATAGTGTCATTACAGTCAGTTTCTAATGATCATCATGAAAAGTCAGTCTTGCACCTTGAACTTTTAGTCCGTCAGAGTGAAGGAACAAAGTAAAGAGTACCCTTTTTAATGAACCTCATTCTCCCAGTGGGTTTACCCCCTCTACATATATAGCTTTGATGTATTGAGTTGCCTCATCTTATCTTTTTCATTTGACATGGGAAAAGTTTTATATGAAAACTCCTAGATGACTTCCAACAATCCAGAAATCCCCTTTGAGATGGATCCTACTCTCAACTTAATATGTCCTCTTGTTGAACATTTTGAAAAACCAACCACCTCATTGCATATGTACAAAAGCCTCTAATAACTTTCTGCAATCCTGAACAGTCCCACAGTGCACGGTGAAAAAATCTCAATGTAGAAATACAACTTCTACAACTAATAAAACCGGCGATAGCTGAAGTAAGAGCAGGTGAAATTGTGGTGGTAATATGAGAGGCAATACAATTGTAAATTTGCAGCTTTCATTTTGAAATCCTAGGAAAATAACATTCAGTATATGAATAGAGCTTCCTGTTCACTTGCTGATTGCAGTAGTTGGTCCCACTTTAATTTGGTCTAGATGGAAGTAAATTGACCCCTGATGTTGCTGTCTGTGCTCTCGGAGGGAAGAGTTATGAGCAAGAGCACCAGAGGGAAGTAGGTGTAGCAGGTACTACGTACCGATATAACTGTGGTGGAAACAGTGGGGTGCTGAAATTATAATCGCACCTCCTCTTCGCAGCTCAGCAGACTCTCAGGAACCTGCCAAGATCACGTTTACCACACACAGAAAGACAGACACACTCAGACACTCCTACACACATGTAGAAAGCATCAGACAGTCCGCCTGGAACACCGACACATAATCTGCATCCACACACACACACACACACACACACACACACACACGTAGACGCCCTACTAAAGTGATATGGCTATTCATTTTTTTGACATTGTCCTTGTATCTTCTGCATTTTTACTCCAAATTGTCAATGGGAGTCAATATTAAATAAATTTGTAACATGCTGCTGATTATCATTGCAGAGGGAATTAATTTCATTCACTGCATTCATGCAACTGTTGCCAATATTGCGATTAAGGCACTCTTCTGATTACTGAAAGCTGATACATTCATAAATCCTCCATAATAAATCTGTTTATTCTGATCATCTGAACCATGATATGTAGGTGGATTTTTATTTAATTAATTCTTTAACCAAATCATATTCATCAAATCCATATGCCGTATATAATTGCAAAATGCTGCTGTGTACATTTTAGAAAAAAGCTGTTGGAGACCATGCACGCATCTGTTGCACTCCCAGCAGCCCCAAGCATTTGGTTTAAGACTGATTTAGTGAGATTGCGGGGTCTTAAGAGAATTAAGTAGTTGTAACTGTGGACTCAACTTTCTTTTGTTTAGCTGCCACTTTTATCAGGACTATTGCAAAAATGTTTTGTTTTTATAATTGTGTTCATCCAAAACACATCAGGCTAGTGGGAATAACTTTTAATTAATACTCAATGATAACATGAAGAATTAACTGATAAGAGATGTGAGAGGGTGAAAGCAAACAGGGCATACTCTTATTGTGAAGGCATTCTCTCGTATATTTGGAATAAGCCTCGGCTTGACTACATTATATCAATTTAACATCTTCATTTTGTCTTTTGTTAATATGAAACTATGGTATTTTTTAAAACATATTATCATGAAACCCACAGATTGTATTAATAAAAAAATAAACTTGTTACCATGTCTCCTTTAATATGGTGTGTGTGCCAAAGACAGGGTTCGGTATTGATTTTCTTTTTTCTGTAAAACTTGAGTGTGTGTTTCTGTGTGAGTGGCTACTTGCGAATGTGTATGTGCAATGTGTGTTGTGAGTATTTGTGCCTCCGCTTGCGTGTGTCAGTCAGGTGGTTTATCTCGGCTTTGTTAGAGAGGCAGCAAATCTCCCTGTAATTACAATCTGAACAGCCCTGACATTTTACCAAGACTCCCCCAGGTGTGTTCATGTGCACGTGTCTGTGTGCGTGTGTGTGCATGTGCATGTGTGCATGCTGAAGGTCTTTTGTCTTGTGGGGCTGAAACAGCTGGGTGCTCCTTGCTAATTAATGAGAAACCTCATAATTACTGTTAACTGGCCTACTATAGCTGACAGAGAGAGAAAGTAAGGAGACCAAAAGACAGAAACACAGAGGAGGAATGTTGCAAAAGGCAAATATTTCTTCATCAGCTTATGTAAGGAGCTGTCACTGTTCAGCACGCTAGAGTAAGAGGACAGTGAAAAAAATACTAACCACAAAAGTTACCCACAGCAATTTACAGCATGTAGAGCTGAATACCCACAAAAGTTTAGGATTCAGGTTGCTCAAACGCTGGTGCTTAAATACAGTAATGATTTCCACACAAGATAATTCCAGTTCATTAGGACTTGTGTGAGAGTGTACTCTCTGAAGTAATTAGTTGAGACAAGAATTGAGTGGACAGACGATGAGACGGCTTGTAAATAAACCATGAGGCTGGCCGTATTATCTAGCATTTTATTTTGACGTAAAACAGGAAGTGAGCGCACCGGAAATGTTGCTTAGAATCCCTCATTGGACAGGAAAACTGTGTATCGTATGTACAAGGCTACAGAAAGTACGGTAGGTCAAAGCTGAATCAGAAAGTCAGATTAAAAGGTTAGTATGAAATAGTGTTAGCACGCTGGAGTCCCCACTGCCTGACGATCGCTGATGCGACGCTACTCCAGGATGTCCGTGCTTCTGACCAAGAAATAACGTGACACATTTCACCCTGTTAAATCACAAATTGTAATTTTTGAACTTCACATTTTTTTCTGGAATAAATAAGACATAACAAGACAAAGATTAAGAGGTTTAAGTATAAATGTATTTTTTTTTCCTTTGGTCAGAGCCAGGTTAACTATTTGCTCCTGAGAGAGGTGTTGTAAAGAGCTTTGGCGCATGTGTGAACCAGAATTCCTCTGTCAGTATTAATTAGCTGAAAATGTGATATTTCTTCAGTAATTTCTCCAACAACAACAAAAAAAAAAAAGCTTCTGTTTTCTGTCTTTGACTTGTATAGAGTATGTTAAAATGATATTGTCCATTTAACATGGTTAAAAGAGATCACTATTCATGTAGAAAATGCTGCCTGTCTGGACTCATAATGTGTAGTGAAGACTTTGAAGTAGTTTAATAAATATAGATTTATATTTATAAATATTGCGATAATTATCATGTGATTTCTTGAGTTGAGTCCAAAAAGGTGTTTCAAGAGATCACAGTGACCTTTGACTGTTGACCACAAAATTCCGGATCCATGGACATTTGTTCCAGATGTAATGACATTTCCTCCAGGTGTTTCTGATATATCATGTTCCCAAGAATGCGACCAATGGTAGCTCACAATGACCTTGACCTTTGACCTTTTACCACCAAAATCTACAGTAATCAGTTCATCCTTGAGTCCAAGTGAACATTTGTATCAAATTTGAAGAAATGACCTCAAGGTGTTGCTGAGATATCGTGTTCACTAGAGTGGGACATCCGCCCTTCCATAAGTCGTACAAGTGTACATACAAGCTGAAAACATTGTGTCTCTCGCCACAGCTGTCACCGCTGCGGAGGCATGAACACTCTACCATAATGAAGCCCAGTGAATATCATCATAGCAGACTAACCAATTACAGTTGTACAAGTTTGTGCAACATGAGAACATCGACATCCCACAGTTATTGCTGCTAGGAAATTTTTATAAGGGGCACACAGACAGTGGCTGTGCCGCAGAGACAGACAGTGGAAGAAGAGAGAGACGCATCAAAACCAGAGGGAAGACACCATGGATATAGAGACGAGAGAGAGACAGGAAGGGTTGTTGTTTCTCCCCGGGCTAAATGTCACTGCTGCCACATTGCTTTGTTCTCTTATAACCACATTGCTATGCTTCCGTGTGTGGATGTGAGTGAGTGAGTGAGTGTGTGTTTGTGTGCGTGCTTTTGATGAACATGTAATATCACGTTTGTGTATCTTGCTGGCCCTTTGGTTGCCTCTGGAAGATTCTTGAAGTCTACCTTTAAAAGGTCAAGTAGATCAGTTGCGATATAGCCTATACACACACACACACACACACACACTGGCAGCATATGACATGGAGAAAAAAAAGCATCAGATTTACTTCTTTTTGTGATGATGTTCAAACAGGTAGATACACAGACTTCAGACAGACAGAATAAGAGACCCATCCTTCACATGGTTGATTCCTCTTACTGGTTCCTTGTGACTCGTGGGTAATTACAGGTACTGGAAATGATGACTGGTGTCATGTAGATGTCGTTGTTGGTGAAAGTATTCGCAGATTCATCAAAAGCACTTGAACTTCAAGCTTGTTTACTGTCGTTGTGAATCAAAGAGAATGTCTAATGATCAGTGACTTCATGTATGTGAGTGTGCTGCATACATTTGCGCTTGTGTGTGTGTGTGTGTGTGTGTGTGTGTGTGTTGTGTGTGTGTGTGTGTGTGTGTGTGTGTGTGTGTGTGTGTGTGTGTGTGTTTTCCAAATAATTTTCTGGGGGTCTAAGCAGTTGGCTATTGATTTGTGTGTATGTGCTTGTGTGTGTGTGTGTAATGGTCATGTCACGCTGTGTTGATTTTCATGTCAGACAGCAGCGTTCTCTCCTCACTCCATTACTCCCCATTCTGTCGCTGTGTGTGTGTGTGTATGCTTGTGTGTGTCTGTCTGTCTGTGTCTGTAATTTCTCGCCCAGAACAGTTTTTGTGCTTTTTTTTTTCTTCCAGGCTTACAGCTGTTTAATTGTTCCTTTACTCAAGTTCACACACACACTCTCTTCTCATAATAACAAGGTGAAGTAAATGAAAAGCTAAAAACAATTTCTCCACATCATTATGCAAGTGGACTGTGCACTGTCACAAGAGAGTTATGAAAACTGCTGAATTTAAATGTTTCCATAAAAAAAAAAAAAAGCAACCGTGTACAAAACCTCACAGTTATTAATGACAGATGGAACTCGCTGCACTAAACACAGGAGCATCGCCATTTCAAAGCTCATAATCCAGTTTGTTCTCTGCAAAACAACTTCAACTTTATTTGTTTGTTCTTAGGATGCAGCTCGGGATGCAACATCGATTAAGATGCCAAGTTGGAGATTTCCACAGATCTGTTTTCATGTTTTAGCTGTTAGAATCTACAAAGTATAAAATGCATTTTAATGAGAGTGCTCGGAAGAGAGACGCTCGTGGATTCAAACGGCAAAAGGATTAAAAACTTGTCTACATGGTATGGTGTATGGTGTAGCCATTTTACGGCTTTTGAAAAAAAAAATGTTGGCACTGTTCTTGGGGGATGAAAAACTACATTACAATTTACATAATATATTAAATTTGACATTAGAATAGGGATGCAGCGATGATTGTCATCATTGATTAATACATCAATGATTCAGTTTAGTGAATAGAATGTCAGAAAAATGACACTAAACATTTTCTTTTGTCTGAGTAACATTCACAACTATATTAAATGGCGAGAAGCAGCAATTACTCACAATTAAGAAGCTGTTGATCAACTGATCAATTACTGGACAAATCATGTCAGTTCTACATTAGAATGTTCTTCCAGTACTTCATCAGTCTTAATGATAAATGAATGAATGAATTGTCTACAGAGGAAACAGATGACGATCTTTTCCTGAAAACCCTTTTTACCCTTACATGCAAACCCGACTGCAAAATCTATATTTTGCTACAGTTTGAATTAGAATGAGTCCCTAAAAACAGAGCTGGACATCAGGAGCAGGGAAGATCCATTTAGTATTACACTGCCCTCTCTTTCTGAAAGCCTGTCTCAGTATCACTGGTGGGTGTGGTTGGGTGTGTGCAGAAGTGTGCTTTGTTGCACTTGAAACCGCATGCAACAGATGCCCCTGGAGTGCACCTGTGCATCACTATAGAAAAGAGAGAAGGTTAACCACTCAAGGTCTGCAAAACAAGATTTTCAGGGGGTGATAAGTTCAGACAGTGAGGGGTTAGCACTGTCTACCAAACTGCAAAGTGGACGCTCTGTTTGAATGGGCAGCAGCGGGCCACAAGTTCGCTTCCACAACCACCAGCAACTTCAAATCCTACGAAACACCACATCACACTTTGATGGTTTCTGCATACTCTGATATGGTCAAAACAGCAAGGTTTACTAATATGATAAACTGTGTGTAGTAAATAATCCAACTTAGAAAATGGTGTGGCCTCAAAGACAGTTTCTCTTCACTGATTTGTTTGTTCGCTGTTGGTGAATTGGTGTATAAATCAGGGAGGTTTTTGTAGTTGTCATGGTCACACAGCAAGGCGCAACGCTGCTGTCGTCTTGTTTATATTGGAAATAATGGAGGCGGCACCACCAACCGCTTGCTGTCTGAGAGTAGACTTTACCAGGTCAAGTCAACAGGTGACATTTTGTCCGTAAAAATCAGGGACTGGCTCATTGGGCCCATAGAGCTTTTTGTTTAAGATTGTACATCCAAATGAGTTGTGTTTGAATGTACAGTATGACTCAGATATCTACATATGCCAGTGAATTCTTAATGGGTGTTGTCATAGAGTTGATCCATTATTCCCCGTCTGTGGAGCAGCTCCAGGATTTGTCTCAGGATGACATCATCACCACAGTCTTCTCTCTTTGTGAACTCCAGTACCTTTCACGAGTTCTTTTGTGATGAAACGTTGTAATTTACTTTCACGGTGTACCTTCTTTTCCTTTACCGGCCTCGTCTGCTTCCACTTCACTTAGTGATTGCCTACACAGAATGCCTTTCAACAGTCCCCAGTCAATAGCCCTGTACTTCTTCTATTCAGCTGAGGGTTATACGTGTAGGTGGAGAGAATAGCAGTGATAGACTGAGTTTTTTTTTTCTTCTCCCCTCTTTGGTCAAGATAAAGGAAGGGTCACACCTGTTACAGTGTAATATGTCTCATGTCTATTCAGATATATATATATATATATATATATAAATAAATGTTTCCGGAGAATTGTTTGCCTGTATGATGGTTAAATGTTGGCACAAAATAACAAATAAGGCAAGAATACTAAAGGACTGCCACCCATTGATCATCTTATATTTTTTCAATAGTTGATATCCTTTCAACTCTTATAGTCTTGTTTTGTGCTGAAAACTGTCAGTGACATTGTACTCTTCACATTTATTCAGATATCAGTGGGAGTAAAATAAGACAACAAAACAAAACACTTAAACAACAAAATAGATTCTGAAAGGCAAACCACTTCACCCAAAGATTATTTAAAAAGCACCAAAATGTTTTAGGCAACATTTTCCTCTAGAAACTTATCTTAAGGGTCTTACCCTTGTACACAGCAATTTACAGAGCCCCGTCCTCCAAAGTCCTCCAAAACCTTTTCAGTCACTAGCCTCCACAAAGGGGAAGGTAAGGTCATTGGTCCAAGCTTCAGAAAACCCAACTTTGTGTGACACTCAGTGGAGTGTTTGTGCCTCTTTGCCCAGTTTTAAATTCTGCTTCTAGTGGATCTACCACATAAAAACAGAGATGGATAGGTTTTAGACAAACATAGTATGGATATATTGAATTTCTTTTTATCGGGTACTGCTATTTTCTTTAAATCTAAGTTAAATAAAAATGAAACTTCTTCTGGGAGTATTCAGAATTGCTGATGAGCCTCACACCTGCTCACTATCTGTGTAGCGCTACAGTTAGAATATGAACCTGCGCTTAACATCTACAGCCGTTTTCATTCACTGACTTTCTGATAGCTGTAACGGATGCTGAGGACCTGGACTAGTATCTATACACAAAGTCCTGCTAATATATAGTGATCCCTTTGCTAAGCCTTTTATCGCAGCAATTAGCAGGATGTCTCTTAACGGCCAGAGGAGAAAAGGGCTTTAGAGGGGCCGGCACAGGTGTGAGGGAGAGGCAGGGATGAAGAATGGATTCAGGGACTGATTCATTTACTGGTTCACAGGCTGAGTCGCTGGATGACAGACTGACTGAGTGACACACGGGCTCTCTGCCTGCTGACTGACCAACTGACGGCCCAGTGTAGACGGTTGGTGTGGAGACTGGCTGGCCGGCCCAAGTCTTACGTGATGCATAGAGGGTTTAATCCCTCAAAGTAAGATACAGGGCCTCAGACAATGGGGGAATCTGCCTGGTAAGATAATCTCTTCTCTTCTCTTCTCTTCTCTTCTCTTCTCTTCTCTTCTCTTCTCTTCTCTTCTCTTCTCTTCTCTTCTCTTCTCTTCTCTTCTCTTCTCTTCTCTGCAGAACAGGCAGAATGCAGTACAGGGTGTGAAGGTCAGCAGCTCTATATGAATACTACTTGAGGCAGAGAAATTCATTCAATACATGATTTCAAGAAAAGCTGTCAGACAAGGCTGAATGTAAATATACAATGATGCATGTAGACCATTGTATGTACATTGTCACCTGATTTCTATTACAGCTCACTGGGGAATTTTACACCAACGTACCAAGTCCAATTCCAAGGTTTTTGGTATTGTGTGTGTGTGGGAGTGTGTGTCTGAACTGTTGCTACTGAATTAGTGTGTTGCAGCTACGGTATCTTTTTTTTTTTTCTCTGAGTGAAAGGATCCATAAATCCACACAGACACAAAAACAGTCATTTGGTATACCATGGGACTATACTTGACTAGGAGACAAACAATGTTTTCTAAATGTGTGACACCACATTGCTGTTAACACACAGCCTGTGTTTGCGTGTGAGCAACAGACAGCTGATGTTTAAAAAGCTCTAATGCTCTTTCTCCAATCTGACAACAACATCAATGCAAATTGTCCTGGGAGACACACTCATGTGTGTGCAACGCGCGCACACACACACACACACACACACAGACACACACACACACACAAACAGACACACACACACACACACATACAGACACACACACACACACACACTCACACACACACACACACACACAGACACACACAGAACCTTTGGGGGGATTTGAAGTGATTTGTTTTCCCTCCACTTCTTGAACACAGACAGACACACAGACACTTTGACCAAAACACACACACACACACACACACACACACACATACAGAAATGAGCACAAAGATAGAAACACACCCACTCAGCGAGACAGACGGACCGACTCGGTGAAAGAAGATAACTTGAACTTAAAAGAGAGACGCAAACAGAGAGAGACAGAAGTACGGAGGGAGAAGAAAGGCGAGACAGACAAAGAAGTGTGTGTGTTGTTAAACCAGAGAGATGGGAGGTGGGGTTATATTTGTGCGATGGTTGCAAAGTTGCTGAGGAGATACAAACACCAAACATAACAGATAAGAGCGTCTGCGGTGAGAGAGAACTCCGAGACAAAGAAAGAGAGTTACACTGCTTATGCATTCACTCTGTCAGACATCTGAAGGTGCCTTCAGGTTACGTCCAGTGCCAGTGTTTGTCGTTTAATACTAGCACTTTCAAAGCTTCATGACACCACACTAGCAGGCTAAGACAGGGTCTCTTGAGTGAGTTTACTTCTGATAAAATAGTGTGAGTTGGATGTGATGTTTTTTTGGGGGGGGTTTTTTTTTTTGTTTCTGTGGACTTTTCCAAGAGGTGTTCTCTCATCTCAGCCTCATTGTTAATTGTCTTGTTTGAACGCCAGTCAATGGCATCCAGGGACTGTTTCAAACTTCCTATCAATCAAGCTAATTCCAGAAAACACACATACCTTCACTCACACATTTCATTTTGGGCTTGTGGCTAAATCTTGAACAAGCACCTCTTGATTGGGAATTTGTACATGAAGTAAATCAAACAGTTTCACACCTTTATGGTTTTCAGAGTTCCACTTCACCTGACTTCACCTGATGTTTTTGGACTAATGGAAAACCCACACAGGCATGGTGGGGTTGTTACTGGGTCACTTAGCGTCTGACCAGCGTCGCCTCAGCTCTGCTGAACTGGTACTTTTTAAAACACATTCTGTGTGCTTAGCTTGGCCTGATTGCTCTTCTAAGCATGGATTCAGTCAAACTTCAGCTAGACTCAATATATGATGTTACCTGATAAGGCAGGGCCGCAGCACAATAGCGCTATATGTTCACTTAGAAAATGGCAATGAAGTAAATCTGTTCCAGGTGTCTGGTTTCCTTGTGTTAGTGCATTAGTTAACACATAATTCTTATTAATTTACCAAGTGTAGAGCAAATGTAACACATTTTAAATGTAAATACACACTGTTATGGCACTGATGATAGGGTTGCCTGCATAAGATAATACATGGTGAAAGAATTAAACTTTTAGAAATGAATAAAATGATTTGAGCTGTAGGAATTTGCCTTTATTCTTAAGTCTATGACTCTAAAGCAGCAGGTTTAACATCACCGCCAGAAGAAAAATATGTTGTTGAGGAAACACAAGCATAATTAAAGTTGTTGATGGTTACGTTTAGGCATTCACAGCATGTGGTCAAATGTAAATAAACATGTTGTGTTTGAAGTCGCTGTGAACTTACCACAATCTTTTCCTCATCTTAAACAAGTTCCGTGAATGTACATAGCTATAAATTAGTCACTATATGGATGTTGTACTGCAAAATCTGATATTTTGGCAGAAAACAAATAAATATTGCAACTTACCAAACACTTAAATTAACAACATATCCTCATTCCGTTAATAGAAAGTGAAATCTGGTCATGTTATATGTGAGAGAGGTTTGCGTGTTTACTGTATCAACAAGATGTGTCAAAATCCTGCAGTCTATACGGCCACCATACGCTCTGACCACAGTAGCAGTACACAAATATAGCACACAACAATTACATTCCCCATAACAGTGTCAAAGGGAAAACAAATTACTACCAACACTACTATTTTAGGAGACTAGGTCGAGCTTTTGAGGACACAGCTATGGGGTTTATACACAGGTTTATATCCCATTTTAAACCTTCAACCAGCTAAGTTAATGACAAAGCAACGGCCTCGGGATGATGATGCAGAATCCAGACAGAAAGGCACCAGATGGGTCAGGTTCAAACTCAGGACCTTCTTGCTGTGAGGCAACATTATGCTAACCACTGAGCCACCATGAATAATACGATTTGATCATTAATATTATAATATAAAGCTGAGGACGAGAGACGCTGCCTGTGTTTTGAAGATAAAAGCATCATATTTAAGGGCCACGATACATCCCCAATTTAAATACTGTTCCGACACGACTGCTGTTGTTTACATCGTGATTGATTGGATTTTCTTTCAATCAGTTTTCTCATTGGACACGGTTAACACCAGGAGGGTCTTGTGGGAGTGGTCTACTTTGATTTTGAGGCTGTGCAACCTCTGAATTTGTCAAGTTTGTAACATCTGCTTAGAATGGATGTCGCTTTTGTGCTCTGATGCGTTGCAAACATGTCCTGTGGTTTTGTTAAATATTTCATAAACATACCTAAGATTTACACTGTGTAATCTTGAATTCTCTAATTAACCAGAGCCATAAATACACATTTGATGTTCCTGTTTTTCTCTCAGTCCATCTGTCGACTGGACTTTCCAGTTTTAAACTTGACCAAAGTCACTTCAATAACACAAACATGCACACACACATACACACACAGACTCCCCAGTTACATCTTATGCCTCCTGCAATACACTGATAAGGCCCTCTCTGTCTCTCTCTCTCCCCGTCTCTCTCATTCTCGTTGTCTCTCTTGCTTTTTCTCCGTCTCTTTTCCATTTTGTTATGTTTTATTCCATCTATGTCCCTTGTTCTCTGTCTCTCCCTCTGTACTTCTATCTTTGTGTCTCCCCATCTCTGTCCATCTCTCTTGTCTCATTCTCTCATTCTCCCGTCTTTCTCTCCTCCCATCTTTTCAACCCCACTGTACTCTTTGTCCCCATCTCTTAATCTTTCATCACCCCCCCCCCATCATCCCTCTTTCCCAAATTCACTCTGTTTTTTCTGTCTTTATCTGTCCATTTTGAAAATCCTCCAACATATTTATATATATTTGTTGTTTTCTCTAAGAACTTAGAACTAAAATCCTGAAAGGAAATTCATTTGGGCTCGGGGCATGGCCGTTTCATGTCCAGTAACAACACATTTTTAACATTATCTAAAGCATTATTCTCTGAGTAGAATTGAGGCCTGTTGGTTTGCAAAAATGTGCTGAGCGTTATAGATTTATCAGAATGGCCTGAAGCAACGTATTGTAATGGTCTGTTACAGCACAAAGTGGAACATATATCAGCTGAAGTGCTGATATTTACATTTCAAAATGTTCATACAGTATTTACAAAAGAGCTGTTAGATAAAGAAGAATCCTTTGTGGACGTAAAGTCAACTCTGTTCTATTGCCCTTTCCAGTACGTTGCAGAGAACTCGATAAAAGCAAACTATCATGTCCAGATCAAGCTCACATATCATATTTATACAGCGGGCTTTTTCAACAGAAGATACCTTTTATCTGTAGACGTGGTGACAGTGATGTAAGAAACATCTTACAAGAACGTTGTGAAATATGGATTTCTCCTCTGAAGTCACTCTGCTGGGGTTATTTATGGTCACTTATTGTACTGCATTGTTTGGGGTTAAAGTGAGATACTGTTGAACGCAGTATGAAAAATATGCAGGAACACAGCTTTCGAGTCAGTGTCGTATCATTGGTAACATTTATGTTAATGTGGTAAAAGCCCACAATTGTTTTCTTAACTCAGATTGTAGGTATTTGTCGTTGTTCACCCTTTGCACCACCATAATACGGATAATCACAGTGAACTCCACCACCCAGGGAATTATTGGTAGAGTAATATTTTGGTCGTTTTCAGTGGATTTAAGATCAGAGAAGATCCATTTAAAATTTCCATGCACTTCTTTTTCCATCTTCCAAGTGCAAAAATGCATCATTTGCTGAAGCTCTGGCCTCAAAGATGACTCGAATTATGTTGAGTACAGTGATTATTTCGACTGTGGAGGGGAAATTGCTGGATCAAATCAAGCCTGCAATGGGACAATCAGCTGCTTGTAAGTGTGATCACCACCGCAATTCAGACGGAGCACTATGTTCCGTATGAAAAGACAACTTTTTTGCTCCAAGTTGAATCTTAACCCTGTGTCATCTTCAGCCAAGTGTCTACATCTAAGAACCACTGATGTAAATCCTTGTGATGGATGAATTTCAGTATGTCGTTGTGGCGTGTCAATGGACAGTTGCATAACGGACTGATCCTGGCCCTGTTAGTAAGAGCATGGGGCTTGAAGAACGTCAGCGTCAGTGGTCACTCTGTCAGGTTTGTCGGCTCAGATTACTTTGGTCATGTGAAGTCAACTCTTTTGAACCTTTAGAACCCAAATAAACGTTTTTATTTTGAGATTATTTTTGCCTTTATTCACTCAAAAGGCAGACAGGACTTGTGGGAAGAGAGGGTGAGGGTAACGTAGTATGTGTCGTCTTAAACTACTCGGCCAGTGTAACACCTTATGTGAGGTGAAAAACTAGATTAAATTGAGAGTAAAATAGCTTATAGAAGCGGCTCTGAAGTCTCAGTGCCATAAAACTGTAGATACATTTTCATCAGTAGAAAAGACAGAAAAGTATAAGAAATGTTTACTAAAAGAAATTTTAACAATAAAGAAACAATGTAAGGCACTATGAAAAATACCATATCTTCAAAAAGGCTTGTTTTAAATGGATACTGGTATCACATCTGGATCTTACAGTAAATAAAAGCAGAGCATTATTATTGGAGAATTTCACAGCAGTGAAATCAGATAATCATGTAACCAAATGGAAAACAAAGGGAGACAACTTCATTTTCTGGCTCTTACGCGAATACAATCCAATATCACGCTAATGGAGAAAATTGGGAAATTTCTTTTTTGCAGTAATGTCAGACTAATCACCCAGCCTTTAAAAAGCTGTAATAGTATGCTATTAGTACAGAATATCCACCCAGGCAAAGATTACTACCTGAAATTGATAGCATATCAGTCATACAGTGCTATGAGTTCTTACCTGCCAAACACCGTTGGAATGGTTTGAATTATCGTGCAACATGGAAACAATGAAGCGAGATGATCACAGCCCGTTCCTATCATACTCCCGTTTCCCCAGAGACCACATATATTGCAGTAATCTTTGCTGTGTGAAGATGCCAGGTTGTACATGTTCCGTATCTGTGAGGGCATACCAGTGTGTCCGTGTCTTCACCTTTCTCTGTTCATGCTGATCATTCCCAGAGACCCAGTTTAAGTGTAACACGCGGAGTTCATTCAGCTGTCACATCTCATTGGCTACTTGTGCTCATTCAAATGCTCCTGCGAGCAAATAAAGTTTACTCAAGGTTACTATGTCACAGCAGCTGTTTCCTGAAGAGATGTAAGAGTAAATTAAATGGGCCGGATGACTCAGCAAAACGCTCTCACACACACGCATGCTGATGTGTCGTCACGCCCCGCACACAACTTTGCACACATACACCAACAGCACCAAGACACTTAACACGCATAAATATAGTCGACGTGTCACTCGACAACCTACCAGGCAACCCCCCCCCCTCCCTCTCTCACACTCTCTCTCTCTCTCTCTGTCTAACACGCACACAAACACACAAACACACACACACACACACACACACACACACACCTCCCTCTTCCGCACTCAATATGGCTCATGGCACTGAGAACAATGACTAGTGCAATGAGTGGCATGTACAGCTTAACTTGGGCTTTGGTGTGTGTGTTCATGTATGTATGTATGTATGTGTGTGTGTGTGTGTGTGTGTGTGTGTGTGTGTGTGTGTGTGTGAGTGTGAGTGAGTGAATGTGAATCTCTTTGTGTGTGAGCGTATTTGATGTCAGCAGGGTTGATTCACACTCACTTACCCCCCGACAACTGGAATCATACCACCCGCCTCTTGACGAGCTCACATCAACACACACACACACACAAAGCTAATTAGGAGTCTTCATTATTGTTGGATTATGCTGTTCAGCTCTGCAGCTACAGGCTTTTCTTTATGGGTGGAAAGGAACTAAGGACTCTTAAGTACATTTAGCAGACTGCTAGTTTGACTTTGAATAATGGATTTGTGCACAAGACTAACTAATGAAGCAGAGCAGTGTCACCCATATTCAATACCACAACACGCGTGTCCAGTCATACATGGTCTGTATGCTGCTGTGATGCATATTTTGTTATGATTTTGTGAGGGTTGCGTTTTTTTTTTTTTTTTTTTTTTTAAACTGCATTTAAGGTCATAACGGAGTGGTGGTCTCAAGAGAACTCAGGTTTAACGTTATCTTATATGGGCCAGGTAAAGACATATTTGATTTTTTTGCAATTGTGTATTGTGTTTCCACCACTATGTAAATTCTGACGCGGCTTTAAAAAAACAAAAAAAACAGAAAGAGCAGTCAGGTAATCACACAGGTTGTGGACAAACCTCTGGGTTAGCCAGAGTTTTCTGGAAGAGAAAACAAAGGCAAACAGTAATGTTATTACCCAAAGTGTCCCTTGTAAATATCCATCACAGTTTAAGGACAGACTCCCTGGTTCAATTTTGGTCTACCGTAATATAGTCTTTGTGTTCACAGATTCCCTGTGCAGTGAAGGATTATTACATTTTATGTGCACTCCAAATAAAGTCCATCCATCCAACAGTTTAACCAGGTCCAGGTTGTGGTGGCGGCGGCAGCTTAAATAGATGGTGTAGTGCTTTTCTTCCTTAACAGACAAAGCTCTTTACAGTTTGCGTCTTATTCCCCTATTCACACGCCACGCAAGGCACCGGCTCGCCATCGGGAGCAACCGGGGTTCAGAATCCCACTCAAGGCCACTTCATCAAGGGGGGAAGCTGGAAGCGGAGATCAAACTGCCAACCCTGCGATAAGTGGGTGACCCACTGTACCTTCTGAGCCATGCTAAAATTCCCCGATGTCCCTTTCCCCAGCCACGTCCTCCAGTTCTTCCCAGGGGCAACCGGAGGCATTCCCGAAGCAAATTAGATTCAGTATGCAGAGCAATCCCTCCGGTGTGTTTTGGGTCTTCCCCTGGTCTCATCCCAGCAGGATCCAGAAAGCCTCCACAGGGAAGCGTTCAGGGGGTATCCTATTCCGATGCCAAGACCATATCAACTGACTCTTTTCAATGTGAAGGAGCACCAGTTTGTCTCTAACCCTTCCAGTCCTCCAACCATGTTCCTGAGGATGAGCAACCCCCTGTGACAGCAGCTTATTTCAGCCGCATCCACATAAAGTGATTTAGACATCTGGCTGAACAACTGACATATTTACAACCTGCCTGATTCTCTGAACACTCTTTTCTTGCTCTGTCTGACTGTGTTGAAGTAATCTCAACAATTACTTGTCTAGCCAATAGACTTGATGGCCAAAACTAGAGAATCAAGAGCCATATTAAAGCAGAATTTTCTTTTAAATCCCATATGATTAAAACCATTTGCCATCCTCAGTTGGCAGATGGAAATTCAATTATAAAGTGCCCTTGTGCTTGTACCAGGTTAGTTTGTACAATACATAAAATGCTGTTTGGTGTCATTGCTCAAGGGTACTTTGGCAATATTGGGAACTATTGAACCTTTTCATTATGTTGGTTCTTATAGCCAATTTACCACACTCAACTGATCCTCTCATTGGCTCTCCTTCTCCTCTTAATACCACCCCACTCCCCTCCACTCCACTCCTCTCCTCTGCACTTCTCTCATAAAAAGTCATACAACATTTTGCATTTTGTGACGATATTATCTGTCAGTGTGTCTCTTTTATGTGTGTAGATGTGGCAGTACGCATTAGTGCAGATGTGTTTGCCTCTGCTCAACTCTGCCTAGCTGTGTATTTGCGTGGGTGTGTTTTTTTTTTCTTCTTTTTTTTTTTCTTTTCTGTATGTGTATGTATTACTCTTGGTCACGACTCTCTCCTCTGCTGGTTTGTTACTGCCTCCTTACATCAGTCCAAAAGATCTTTTAAATCTCTACAGCTGCTTTAGATTACGAAGTGAAGTTTGGTTTGGTACTGTATTGCAAAGGTAATTCCAGATTTCTACTTAGTAGAGACATCTGTAAAGTGAGGTATATTTTTCACTGAGAAAGAAGTTGGCCTGAAGCTGGATAGACACAAAGGAGGTTAGTTCAGTCCGCTGCTGACTGAAGGATGTACTGGCATTACACCTACAATGTTTACTATCCCTCCCAAAGTGCCCTTGAACCAGGTGTTTACACTTTCTAAAGTGGTGCTACACGGCGTGTGAACCTGTTCTCTGACGCAGAAATCTTTTTGAGTCCCCAAACTCGCCATCTATGCCAAACAATGTTTTTATAGCTGAAGCAGGAGTGAAACCTAAACAGCACTTGGGTAGCCCTGACTTTATTACGTAACTGCGTGACCAACAATGCATAGTAAACTCCAGACAGCCATGTTAGTCTCATACTGGCTATGATGACAATCAAACTGTGAAGGAATGTCAGCCATGCTGTGTAGTGTCCAGCACGGATCTCAAGATGCTGGCAAAATTAGCATTAATGCCAACAGCAACATGTGCTTTGTTATGCGTACGACTGTAATTTTGCCAGCATGATATTTTATGGTGAAATATGCATGCTGCAGTTTTCGCTAGCAGTCTGCCAAAACGGCCACGGTAGATAGCAAAGGGATGAGCAGCTTGAGCAGCTGCTGAGCCAGATTTAATTTGGAGAAGGTGGCAGCTTGAAGAAAAATGTCTTGATGTCGCTCCAATCACTGAACTGATCAGTCACTTTTTGTGCCAGATTCTGAATTGTTTTAATTGTGTTAGTGCTGTCCCAACACCCTGCTCTGTGTGAAGTCTGGAATCAAAGTGTTTGCACAATAACAAGCCCCTATAATGCTCAGTATATGGTTTTACTGGAACTGGCTGGAACTGTAGGGCAGAGATCCGACATGCTGTACTGTATGTGATACCGAATTAAAGGAGTCGGCCTGACTTTTGCATGATGTACTGAATGCTGATTCAACCTATGAGATAGCTGCATCCTTTGAAAAACAGCATGAGGGATTGCTTTCCACTGCAGCGTGGATTAAATTTTCAAGATATTCACATTTGCTTGAAACTTGTGGGAAGGGAAAGGAAAAAGAAACCCACACAACATGTAGAAGTCATTTATAATCATATAAGATATGGAGTGTGGGGGAATATTGAATCCCAAGATAAGCTCACACTCTGCAGCTCTGATGCAGGAATGGAACATTTTCCTGTGAGTGTGTGTGTGTGTGTGTGTGTGTGTGTGTGTGTGTGTGTGTGTGTGTGTGTGTGTGTGTGTGTGTGTGCGTGTCAGCCTTAGACCCTCGGGTGTCAGCTAGCCTAGTTTAAGGTGTGATGTACACACACACCCATTGAGATAGCATCGTTCCTGAGGGGCAAAGTTGTGCTGACCAGATGAGTTGTTTTCTTTTCATCTCATGTGTGTGTTCGGCTAGTTGAGGTTTCGGTTGTGGTTTGAGCTGTATGATTTCATTTTTCACTCTGTTTGCATGCGTGGCTGTGTGTTTCATGAGTCTGATAGGGTCATGAAACTGACCCAGCACTTTTAGAACTTTGGTACAAACTTTGTGGCTGTGAAAATTTGAGCTAGAGCCATAGAGCTATGGAGCTAGAGCAGGGCTGCTAGTTTTCCTCAATTCTGACAAAAGGAATTTTCTTCATTTAAGAAACAGAGCCACCTAATAAATTAATGTCTTCTTCTGTCTCATTTCACTCAGACAGCTGAATCAGGTTTTCAATAAGCCCTGCTTCACATCTATCTCTGTTATTATTGATTTCAAACTGTGTTTTGATCATATTTTCCCATTTTCAGAGACATGTTTGCTAATGAATTGAAACTGAATAGTTGTATAGTGATTTTTCCATTTCATTCTAATGAATTTCTTTTTGCCAGAAAGGCAACGATCAAATAAGCTTTTATTACTGAGAGTGTGATTCCTTAGTTTCATTTCAACTCCCTTTTCATGTTTTTTGCCATCTGTTTCTCAGGAGTCCGTATTTTGTAATCCTTTCCTACAATGGAAAATAACACAGTAATTACATTCTATTGTTCCTTTGCTCCACTTTTTTGTTTCCTGTGCAGAATTGCATATCAAATTAAAAATTATTAAGGATTACATAACAATATTGAATTTTTAAATTCATTAGTTTTTAATCTGGAAATTTCTGGAATATCTGTGTTTTATTGTATGTTTGTCAGTCTGTGTGTGTGCGCATGGTATTTGTGTGTATGTCTTAGTGTTTGCGTGTATTTCTTTTGCAGGGTCTCAGAAAACTGCAACTGAGATGAAAGTAGAAAAGAGATGGAAGAGAAATATTCATTTAGTTCTGTATCCCGCAATCCGTCTGTCTGTTTCAGGCCGTCGCCAGCTCGCTCTCTCTCTCTCTCTCTCTCCCTCTCTCCCTCTGTTTTCTCTATTCCCCCGCTTTGTGTCTTCAAGGTAAAAAGCTGCTCTCTCTCTCATTATTTGTATGACGCTGCATGCGTGTGTGTTTGTGTAGGCGCGTGTGAGTGTGTGTATGTGTGTTTATGAGGGATGGAGAGAAAGACAGTATGAGACTGCGAGTCAGTCTTGCTGACCCAATGCAGTTATGCAGTTTTTAATTTTTTCCTCAGTCCATTCATTTGCTGTGCTACACGCACACACACTCATAAACAGACACATGCACGCTCTCAGACGCATGCACAAGCCACAAATTAGTCTGTGCCTCGACTTAGCTAGAAAAACATACAGTAAACACAAAAATTCTCAGTAAATGTTTAGCTTTTGCTTAATGAATGAATTGAATGTTTGTGGATAAATTAGGGGAGGAATGTTTTTATATTGGAATGCACTCTTGACCTTCATTTGCAGTAATATCAGATTTTGACAGAGGTGCCTACGGAGCATTTTAGATATGAGAGAGGAATGAGAGGCAAGAGGTTAATGCGATTCATAACTAGAATATATGACAATGTGGAATAAACTTTGGCGTGACAGATCCGGTGGAAAGAGGAGGAGAGCAAAGGATTCTCATGGAGAAAAAGAAAAAAACAGAAAAGGCGGGGATGACAGAGCCGAGCTGGGTGCACTCGGGAGAGGAAGACTGAGAGAAAGACAGCAACTGTGCAGTTATACTCAAGAGAAAAAGAAGAGGAAGTGATGGAGAAACGAAAGGGAGAGAGGGAGACCGCAGTATGCTCACGAGACCGAGAGGAAGAAAGTGAGGAGGCAAAATGAAGGGCTTTGATTTACACATTTAAACATTAATAGCAATCTTCAGCGGGGGGAAAAAATCACTGTGCTGGTAACATGTTGCTCGAGAGGAGTTAAGAAAGAAGCCAGAGCTTTGCAACATGTCTCCTGCTAGAAGTCCCCAGCGGCTCAAAACGGCTTCCACACAGGAAATCAACCCAATAGCTACAGGCTCGATAATAACAGCTCTGTTCATCAAAAGCTACTATTCACAGAATCTCAGTAGGAATTTAGTTGGAAATTTCATGTCAAATGTCTGAGAGGAAAGAGAGTGAAATAAAGGATGTAGTGTGTGTGTGTGTGTGTGTGTGTGTGTGTGTGTGTGTGTGTGTGTGTGTGTGTGTGTGTGTGTGTGAGAGTTTGTGTGTGTGTGTGTGTGTGTGTGTGTGCGCGCATGCAAAGGGAAGAAAGCTTCAGGGAAAGAAGCACATGCGAATGTCAGTGGGGGATAAGACGAGAAGCGAGAAAATGTGCTTATAGTACAGGATGCTCCTAAGGCCTCACACATGCACAGACACACATTCACATGTATATTTTCACACATGTTATCACACGCACACACACACACACACAGGGAATTCATTCAAGTATACAATGAATTAAAGTCACTGGTGCTGAAGTGGTTGGATTAGCCAAGTCTGTATTTCAAGTTGTTTTTAGCTGCATTTTTGTCTATTTTAGTTACAAAAGGTGCAGTTTCTGTTCTGCAGTTCACTGACACCCCTTCTTACTGCATTTGAGCTTAAGATTGTTAATTTTTTGACACCCTGCTCTCTAACGCCTCCGACATTCTCGCACATAACTTTGATCCCACTCTTGTCAACGGCACGGCACTGAATATTCTGGGGTGCGCAAGAGGAGAGGGTTTTTTATCTCCACTTTTTTTGTATGCCTTGTTTTCCCAAATGTCTCTGAATGCTCTCTCATTATCATCATCCACTATGTACTCAAGATTTGACCTTTTTGAAGCATTTATTCTGCTAAAATGTTCCTCTTTTGCAGCTGTTTTATTATTTTACAGCTTTTTGATAGAAATCTACCTTCTTCCTTTGAAACAAACCTCACTGCATTTACCTTCTCCTCTCCTTTTCCCCTCCTGCCTGCGCTGCAAAGTTGTTTCCTACCCAGCTCACCCCGTCAGTGCTTCTTAAGTCGTCCTACCTCCTATTGTCTTTACCTCTGTCTCTCTCTACATGACCTCAATTCACAGGCAAGCTTACATCTTTTGCTCTCGCTGCATCTCTCTCTGTCTGTTGCCAGGTGTAGCTGTGCTGAGCTTCAGGCTAATGTGTGTGAGGAGCACAAGAACAGTGTGTATGGTTTTGTGAAGCATGTTTTTACTATGTGTGTGTGTGTGCACGAGGCCTTCTGTTTCTCTCTCTTCTTTTTGTCCTCAATTCCCAGGTAGCCCTCAACCACCTTCATCCCCCCCCTTTTCTCTCTGCTTTTTGTCTCTTTTCACTGCATGCGTGCGTCTTTCTCACCAGGTGTATTTTGTTTTGGGCTTCAGGCTAATGTATGTGTGCGAGTGAGCGAAGGAGAGAGAAACACAGGAGGAGTGAGAGGGAGGATTGCCCTAGTTCTTGCAGTAAAACTAGAAGGGGAAATAAAATAAACTGCAATCAAGGCAATAACAGTAAAATACTTGTGCAGAAAACTGTAAAAAAAAAAAAAAGTCTTCTGTGTTTGTGTGAGTGTGTCTGTGTGTGTGTGTTCATGTATGGTTTTGATCTTAATTGTGAAGGAAGTGTACACCCCTCCCTCCCAGCTGTCATCTCTGCTCCTCCAGAATCAACAAGCACCCTAGCGGTGGACAAGTAATTGAAAGAACTCAAATTGTATTAATCAAATGATCGGCTTCCTGCTTTTATTTGGCCCCAGTGTGGGAGGGTCTTGTGCTCAATTTCCCACCGTATCTTAAGAAATCCCCTCCAGCAGACACATCAAACGCAGCGAAGACTTGTGAGAAGGAGATGTAATGGAATCTGTTGATGGAAAAGTAAAAATAGTACCGAGGCTACGAGTGAGCCTAATTCATTTATTCAATATGATATGTAAAGAGGACACTCCACGTAGGTTACCTTAGACTCAGACAAAAAAAAAAAAAGCAGCCAATCAGTTTAAGTGTTGATTAAATGTATGTATGGTCAGTGTCCAATCGTCAGGGGTGTCATTTGGCCTCAGCACTGGATTATGGATTCGGTGACTGTTGGCTTGTAATGAGCCTTCAGAGGTCGCTGCCGAGATTCACCGAGCATATTGCTGCCACTTACTTAGGAAAATAGGCAAGGGCTGATGTAAAAAGCCAAGAGTATTGGTAGAGATGAGTATTTATTGAGGGAAGGAAAGAGGAGAGCTTTAATCCCAAAGACATTCACTATGTGGCCTAAAGTATATGGACAAAGTTTTACACCCATATGTAATGTTTAACAAATCTCTTCTGACCAAGCTTTCATGAGACCCTGGCAGCAGGGAGTCGGTCCCATTCAAGAGCATTGAGGTCAGTCACGGTGTTGGATGAGACTGAGGTCAGGGCTTTGTTTTGGCCGGTGAAGTTCTTCCACACCGACAGAGAAATGAATCGCCATTTAGGACCTTGCTTTGTGTGTCGTCATTTTTGCTCAGGATCCCTTCAACGTTTTACAGTTTTTCTGTTGAAATATGAACTTGCCAACCTCTCAGTTGGGCTTTCTATGTAATTAAGACATTCTCTCTGAATGACCAGAAACTTCTTTGACATTTTTATATTGGATTTTTGCTTATCCACAGCCATATACACCATTATTGATGTATCTGTAATAAGATGATATCAGCGAATATGATGATATGCTTATTTAATTGTCCGCATACTTTTGGCCATATATTGTATTGGGATTCTATGAACATTTAGGTTCTTTCACATTCTGCTTTGATCAAACACCTTTGCTCAGTGGTATTTATTCGTTACCGAGGCTTATTTTGACATGCAGGACAGCAGGTTCAATTATTTTGAGGCACTGTACATGAGACACAGCAGCTTCCAAAAAAACTTCCAGTTCCACGAAAAGAAGGTAAATATTTTGCAATCAACTTTGATGACTCTAATTGCAACATAAAACACAGCATTTCTGTAAACACGTTTTTTTTATTGTGGTTTGAAAACAGGTTCCGCTGCAGTTTATTGGTTTTCCCAAGGCAAAGGGCTAACGCACAGTCTCCAGCACGCTCACAGGGGGGCCGTGTGAATGATGTAACACAGAGAAATATCAGTAATCTGGGAAAGCTGCTGTCTCTTCTACACCCTCTCTCTTCTCTACTTATCAACTTCTTGTTTCTCCCTCCCCTCTGTGCCTTTCAGTGATCCCAGTCCCTTCTCTCTCCTCTCATCATTTCCCCCTTCTCTTACGCCCAATCGCACCCGTTTGTCCCTAAATACATTAATACACTCTCTCCTGTCATTTTTAAACCTCTCTCCCACCCCTCCTCCTTTCTGTCCTTTTCTTGCTTCATGTTCTTTTGTCCATTCGTTTCTCTCTCTGTCTGTTACTCACTTCACAAAGCTTTTCAATTTCTCCCAGCATCTCTTTACTTTCTGCTTTACTTTCTGCCCCCCCACTTTCTGCCCCCCCCACCCCCCCCACCCCTCTTTGCTTCTTCCTCTCTCCTCCTCTCTTTCTTGGAAATGAGAGAGAGAGAGAGATTGAGATTGAAAGGAAGATGAGATTGAAGAAAGAGATGAAAACCTGAAAAGGATGGATCGAAGGGGGAGGGGGACAGTGAAGAGGAGAGGGAGGCGAAGCGAGGAGATGATCAAAGAAAAGGAGACTCCAGAGAGAGTTCCTGAATTAAATTGAAGATTAAATCGAATTAATATTGAATTGAGAGATAGAGAGAGAGAGAGGGAGCGAGGAGGAGGGGGAGGGGCAGGTGGATGATAAGAGAAATACTCTGTGTAACATATTTAAAGTGACTGGTTAATAAAAACACGTTCTTATTTTGTTAATAGGGTCTACAATGCACTGTGTTTTGTGGGAAGATTAGTTAGTTAAGTTAGTAATTAGTTTCACGCATCAGCAGTAATCATATTTAATTCAAATAAGCAGCCTAATGAAATCTTAATTTGCAGGAAATCATAGGTAAGCTGCTCCAAACTTCTTTCATGAGCACTACATCAACACCTGAATGGATAATCTGCAGATGATACAGGCCACAAAATGACCTGGACCGGGCACCACTTTCTGCAAAAAGTCTGTTGATGCCAGAAATTCACTGGCTGCTTTGATGTGTTTACTAGCCAAGTTTACAGGCTGGGGTAGGTGGCTGAGTGGACAAAGTAAGTCGGATTTTGCCAGACTGTTTTTTGGTGACTTGTGTTAAAATCCTACTCTCTTTTTTTTTTTTCCAGAAACACAACAGCACAAGTTGAGGGACATTTTCAGAGAATTTGCTCATTACCACTCCAACTATCCACTGACTGAGCAACCTAGAGGCAAACTTAAAGCGGCTGTAATAATTCTTTATTAACAATAGATCACATGGCTACAGTTTGATAGACCGATTTAAAAGAAGGCAGTGAATTTTCTTCTCGTAAGCCGTTCCAAAGGGTTGGAGCTCCGACACCCAAAGCCCTGCCATCCTTGATCTGCAGCCTTGACCGGGGAATATCTAACAGGGCCTTATCAGAGGATCGCAAGCTATGTGCTGGTTAGTAATGATTTAGAAGCTCAGCCAAGTAGCTCAGTGCCAAACTGTTCGGGGTCTGAAAGGTCAAGAGTAAAATTTTAAAATCAATCCTGAAACGGAGAGGCAGCCAGCGAGGGGATGCTTAAATCGGGGAGATATGAACATTATTGTGATTTAGTTACAAGTCTGGGTGGCTGCATTTTGGACACCCTGATGCAATCGTTATTTTTGTCAAGGTTAAGTTCGCTCCATATCTGCTGGTTGTGTAAATGATCAGCCGCTTGCTAATAGGTTTTCCACATCAACCTCAAAAGTAAATCTCACCCACAATCGTCTCATATCATTAGAAACCTGGCACAACTTTTAGGCCAATACGACAAACACAATGTTTCTGTTTAGGCTTGGTGGGCACATGAGTTACTGCACTCGGCTCCAGCAAGCCATATGTGGCACTACACCCCTCTTGCAGCAGCTTGCAGTAACCTGGCCATGTATTGGCATCCAAACAAGTCACGTCTTTTAGAGGACGACGAAACCCCAGCAGTTGGTGTCAACCAAAGGCTGAACAAACAGCCCCATGACCAGGAAGCTGCCAGTATCACTGTCAGACCGGCATGGAACAAAGTGAACTCTCCCACCCCCTTTTAAACTGCCTCTGTGGTGAAAGAAACATCCCCAAGCTAGCTCCTCACCAGCCAAAAGAAAAAAAGACAATCTTTTGTACTCGGTATTTCCCCAGGGGATGACGGTATGTAACTCCCATGGAAAACATTTCCGTACACCCTTCAAAGGTTCATACGGGAAAAATTCCTGCAACGTCTGCATCACTTTCAAAGTGATTTGGAAATTTTTAAGTCCTTCACAATCAATCACAGAGTAAAGTCCTGATTGACAGCAGACAAACCCTCGAGATGCCGACCTTCCTGGAATAATGGTCTATCTTTCTTTCTTTACCTTCCGTCATCTCTCCCCACCTTTTACCCTGCCTCACTTGGTCCACTCTTTTTCCCTGCTGACAATCAGGCATCCAACCAACCCCCACGCCCCCACCACCCCCCCACCGCCGCCTTCGTTTTCTACGTATGCCTCCATTTTAGTTTCTCTTTTACCCAAGGTAGATGCTCTCTCAGTACATACTTTTATCCTCTCTGTCCTCTCCTCTGTTCATTTGTTTCCATCTTTCTCTGCCACATCTTTCTTGATGACTTTGGGGAGAACTGGTCGCTTTGGCCATCAGATAACAATGTCCTTGATCGATATATTGTGCGCGTGCAACTGTGTGCACGCAAGTATGTCTACGTGTGTTCATGTGAAAGTCTGCCATTCGCATCTGTGTGTGTGCACCACTGTGTATGTGTGTGTGGGTGTGTGTTTGTGTGTGTGTAGCCTTTTAAGGCCTATCTCTTTGGGATCAGCATGTGGCTGAGCATTGAGCTTTTAATACCCTTGCTAAAGCTATAGGGGCCAACATTCCCCTCCTGTCGTCCTCCCTCCCTTCCTAATTAAGCTTTTAATACAACTTAAAAACCGTAAAAGACAACATTACTATTCATGAAAAGAAAGAGAGGTAATGGGTGAAAGAAAAAGGAGGAGGAGGGTGAAGACTCCGAGGAGGGAGGGGACAGAAATAAAGACCGCAGGAAAGCAGAGAGAAAACTGGAAGAGGTGAGAGATAATGAAAGGGAAAGGATGACAGAAAGATGAAGGGATTACAGATAGAATAGACCAAGTATATGTGAAAGACAGTTGGCAGTCATACCGATTTAAAACAAGTAAAGTATTTTCCATAATGCTGACAGTTTTAAAATGTTAAATTAGCTGAGAAAATGTCACAGGGTCTCTAAGGATTCTCGAAGTGCAGACAAGAGATGAATATTCTGACGACGTTGCACTGAGGTTGAGTAACCGATTAACCAACTCGACTGGGAAATGTCAGTAGATCTCATGAGATAATATCAACGCAATTCAGACAGCACAGCTCAACTAATCTCGAGTGTTGCAGTGTTGCAGAGTGTTGCAAATGTAATTGGACACATGATTTAAAGGTATACAGTATATCCACATGTTCCTGAAGGGTCTGAGCGCTGGGTGATTTACAAGCATTAAGAGAGTGAATACAAGTGGCACAGAGTAGGGTTTAAATTTTGAATTCATCAGCTGCACTGAATGTCATTAACCGGTGACTCATCTAGTGGATGAATACAGTAGTGCCATAAACGGATGTAATTTACAACTCCAAAAGTAAGGTAATGTAAAATAAACACTTAATGATACAGGTTATTTTCTCCTCAGTAGATGTTAATGTATTTTAAGGGGCTGTAAGTGTTTTAAACATGGGGAAAAGTTGGAAACCTAAACAGTCTTGCGAGATTGTTCCAAGAGACTGCAAGGCGCATACGTTCATTCAGTAATGCTCACCCACAGAGTGGAAGGCTTTTTAAAGTGCTTTACATGCAGTGAAGCAAATAGAGGCTTTTAAAACACAATGAAGAGAAAAATAAAATCAATTAAATATATTCGAGCACTTTCAGCATAGTAATATATTTTCAGCAGAGACAATTGATCATTTAAAGGCACAGGAAGAGAGAGATTTGGGGGTGCGTCTTTCGGGGTGCATTTAATATCATCAGAAAGTTGGTTCATTGCGGTGGTTAAATGCAGCTATACTGTGATTTTAAAATGAAGCTGACTGATTCATGAAGACCAAAGGTTTATGTAGTTCAAGCAAATCAGAAATGCGTATTGGCCCTACACCTGGAGGCCATTCATAGCAGAACTAGTGGAAAGTCAAGCTGTGTTTTGCTCTCCACTCTTGGCTTCTATAAGCAGTATTCTGAACAGGTCACAGTTGTCTAATTGTCTTTTTGTGAAGATCGGACAAGGTTCAGCCGTACTCATTGGTTTTAATGATGAACACTGCTAACAAAGCAAACAGGTTTTAGGGCGGTTGTCTGCCTGATTTAAGTAAAACCGCAGGTTAAATGTCAGGTTGTGCTTTAAATTGACTAATGGTTTAATCACCAGATGGCATTTGACATTTCTCTCTTTTTCTTGACTGGATTAGATTTTGAACATTAGAATAAAAGTAACTATAAGAGCCGTAGAGCCAGATGAACTGTGATACAAACGTATGCGAAAAAGATCAGAGGCTCATTTCTACAGTGGGACTCTGACCTACAAGACAAGGGAAAACACAGAACATAAGACAGGAGAAAAGGCACTGAACAACACTCTTCAAACTGAAACACAGTCTTGTTTTTTTACTTTAGTCTCACCCTCTTCCGCTCTCCTGTTTTCTCTGTGTCTCCCATGATAATGTAGCCGTAACAAACAAGTGTGTTCAAGCATGTTTTCCTGGATGTATCAAAATCTGTGTCTACACAGATATGTGTGTGTCCACATGTGTGTGTGTGTGCATAGATGGTCTACGTAGTTTCTTTTTGTAGGTCTAATATTTCTTTTTGGGTATCGTAGCATCACCAGGGTTCAACTTTGATCACAGCTGGATTCTGTTTGATGAACTTACTCATGTGTCTGTCTCACTCCCCACATGTAACATCAAAGAATGAATGAAAAGGTTTTGTTTTTTTTGTTTTTCTCCCTGTGTGTATTTGTGTTGTCGCTGTTATTGCTGTTTGCTACAGAGCAAAGATGAAATATGAATTTAGTTCAGGTCTTTTCGGTTAGCTATTTTGAGAATGAACCACTGAGCAGCAATACGAAGTGAGTCACAATCAAATGTGAAATCACTTTTTGACTTTGTAAGGTAATTGTCACCCCATAATATACATCTACTTCACACTAAACATCACACATCATGCCTAAAGTACCCACAAGATCGCACTCCATCTTATTTATACGTGAAATTCATGAAATTAAGAGGGAAACCTGTTTGAAAACAACACTGGTGAATACAAACTTTTTGCTTAGCATTTCATAATTTGAGTTCACACATTGTTGTTGTTATCTATCTCACTCCTTTCTGTGTGACCTAGGATCTGAGGTCGTTGCTGAAAAGAGCTGTAAGCTTTTGGGCAGCTCTCAAGACGTTGACTTTACACTAACCCCTGACATTTATCTGTAAGAGTGACTAACAGTAAACACGCATATACACACTTTTGGAAAAAACACACACACACACACACACACACACACACACACACACACACACACACACACACACACTTGGTCTTTTTAAAGCCTAGTGGTCTAATGTGAGCTGTCAGCTCTGCCACATTGTTTTGACTTGTTACAAGGGATAACGCTGGAGGGTGGAATTATACATGTCTGTGTGTGTGTGTTTGTGTTTGTGTGTGTGTCTGCGTGTGTGTATGTTTTCCTTTATGTGCAAATGTCTGCATGTGTATGTTGTTTTTCTGTTTATATGTAAACTCTCATCTTTTCTCATGATCGCTCTTTTCATTTTCTGTTTTTAGTTTTTTGCACTGAAAACATGTTTGACATGGTCCCCACACACACACACACACACACACACACACAATCACACATGCCTTCGAGGCAGATTATATCAGACTGCCGATCAGTGCTGCAAAGAGAATGTAAGTCTTTCAGTCCGTGCAATCTGTAAAAGAAATCACACACGCACACACACACGCGCACGCACACACACGTTAAAATAATCTACTTCATCTTTATCTCTTCTCGCTCTCTCTCCTCTTTCCAGTAACATCCTTTAGAGTGGACATCTCACATCTACATATTCATAATCAAATAGAGGTACGTTCACGGGCTCCTCCTGTGATCACCTGCAGAGAAGGGATGGGGGAAGCACCTGTTTCTGTGTCTGTTTTCAGCGAGCTTGTTGGAATGAAATAGAAAGAAAGTCACCCGCAGACTGAGCAACAGCGACATGTCCACGTAGCGACATGTACAGATGTTGCTCAGTTAAGGGTCAGTGCTCTCGCGGTCCCAGGCCATCTAGGCCACTGTCACCTTTCAGCACGGGTCACTCCACTTTGAATGTGAACATTAATGAGACTTTGCATCTGCCACACGTTATTTCGCATTTAGATTAAATATAACTTCAAGGGAAATACATCCACTCCAACCTATCCTGATAGCTGCGACATGCAATCCTTATCAACCTGACGATGCAATGCATTTAAACCTTGCACTGACATCACAGTGTGTGTGTGTGTGTGTGTGTGTGTGTGTGTGTTTGTTTGTTTGTTTGTATGCGTGTGTGTGTGTGTGTGTGTGTGGGTGTGTGTGGGTGGGTGGAGGCAGGCAGGCAGGCAGTGAGAAAAGACTTGTGAATTCTCAGGGAAGGTGGGAAAATCTGGACATAGTTAAGTGTCACAGAAACGCACTTTCCTCCCTTTACAGCCACCTTCAGTTTGCCCTTAAGCACAGCGCTTAACCACCAAATGCTTTGGTGAAAGTTTTCAAGGCGCACCAATTACAAGCGAAGAAAGCTGTGGTTGTACTGGGCAGCCCCCAGGTCTGAATATATTCAGCAGTATTACAACGAAGTGGGGATTTGCTGTGTAAGGGCACGCATGCTGAGTGAAACCCTTCCCGGGATAAGTAACACTTTAAAAGAAACTGTGAAATTGAGGTCAAAAGAAGAGGAGAGACCTGGGTGCTAAGGAAATGTTGGCAGCTGCGATTTTGATTTTGCCCTCAGAAAACATACTGACTTTTAAGATACAAGTAGAAGCAAAGTCTTTATCTCTTACTGTCATTCTTTTAGTCTGCCTCTTGCTTTCTCTCTGGTACTCTCATCATAGCAGCGGCGCCCTATGCTATCTCTGTAGCTATCAGTAATGGGCACAATGTTCAAAACAAAGCAGTGGTGTTTTGTGTCTGGGTGTTAAGTGTCTCCGCATGCCTGCTTGTGTGTGTGTGTGTGTGTGTGTGTGTGTGTGTGTGTGTGTGTATCCTTGTAAAATGTCTTTTCCATGGTCTCGCGTGCTCTCTCTGCCTCGCCTTCTCTCTCGTCTTCTCTCTGTCAGCCCTCCAGAGAAGTTGAAATCTTCCTTCCAGTCAATTGAAGCGGTTTTCATGTCGAGCGCCCTGCGCCGCTGCAGGCAACGTGCACGTGTGTCTGTGTTTGTGAGTATGAAAGAGTCTGCAGTGCTGTGTGTGGTTTTGTGTGTGTGTGTGTGTGTGTGTGTGTGTGTGTGTGTGTGTGTGTGTGTGTAGGCTCCAGGCAAGCCATGACTGTACAATGCCTGCAGAGCGTAGAAGGAGGGTCAGACTATCCGACTGTCTATTTGTAAGTCAGCAGCAGTGCAGATCTTGTATGTGTGATAAACTGCATAATTTAGCACAAGTTAAATTATCCTGTGTGTTGTATGTGTGTGTTAATCAGGAGTCTTATTAAAGCTAGTCATGTGAATCCTAATTTCCCACATAATGATTATATTAGTCTGGATTTAAATATACGGCCATGCGCACAAACTCATAATTCTGCCAGACGTGCTCATGTGCCTCTGTGTAAGTGTGTAGCTGTACAGTCTTATATAACTCCAGTGATGTTTTTAATAACAGGTCTAAGTCAAGTGGAACAAACTCCACATATCAAACGTATTTAAAATATTCTGTCAAGTTGGCCTGAATTATACCAACATCCGGATATTTATTGTCATTTAAGGAAACATTCCACCTTCAAATACTCCTCCACCTTCAAGAAAATATGTCCTGTGGCTTCATTAGAATTTGAACTAGTGATTTTACTGTATCTGCCTCATGGGATTCAGGTTATACTACATATATATATATATATATATATATATATATATATATATATATATATATATGACTAGTAAAAATGGTTGGATTAAGTATTTATAGTTGACATGCACTTAAGTAAACAGGTTACCTTGGCCTTCTTCAGTAAGCTGATTTATTAAATGTCATGTAAATGAGAAACCTAGGAGTTTAAGGAAACCTGATCTCCCCAGGTAGGTGTATCCTGGAGAATGCAGATTACTCCTCTGTGTACAGTAAACAGGTGACCGGGTTTCTAATCGCTTTTTTACATGTATGCATGAATATAACAGACTTCAGTCAGTGGGAGAGTAAGAAGGTGGATGAAATAAAAGCTATGCACGTTATAAAAGTTAGGTCTATGTCACATAGACCTCACTAAATATAGGCAGTCAGTTATTCTGGTTTTGGTTTAATTCTCCTGCCCGATTACGTTGAAGGTACACTAACATTGGGTTTTACCTCACCTGCCTCTGTGTGTGTGTGTGTGTGTGTGTGTGTGTGTGTGCGTGCGTGCGTGCGTGCGTGCGTGCGTGCGTGCGTGCGTGCGTGCGTGCGTGCGTGTGTATGTAGCACAATGCCTGCACAGTAGCAGTGATGTGAATAAACCCAGTCATGTGTAATCAAATCCCATCAGTACTGTGCAATTGTAACCATAATTATATTGGCCTGGGGTCTTTCATATCACAAACAGTTTACTTTAGATGCTTTATCGACTTAGAAATTTAGAGTCACGTCAAGTTCAGTGTCACAAGGTGAAAACATTAACGCAATGTAGTTCATTAGCATTGGCTTAAGTGATGAAATTAAGTATCCCATTATCTAAATGCTATTTTTGTTATTTAATTAATATTGGCATCAGTGAAAAGTTTTAGTGTTTAATGATCTAAATGTTGACTCAGAGAATTTCATTAACATAGCGTTCGATGGAGGCATTTACTGACATACTCTAGCCTGAGTGTTATTTGAAAGAATTTCATTAGTATTCGTTTTAATGGGGAGTTTTAGTGTGTCTAAGTTCTGCTTTTAATTGTTTTGACGGCAGTGGATTCAGAGGGGCATTTAGGCATCACATAAACAGTTGGAAATCACTGCCAGCCAAAGGCTAGTTATTTCTGGATAAGCTTTATAAATATGTCAGTTTTTCATTTTTTTGTTGCTTTTCGATCCCCAAAATACACTTCTGCAAAGACTAGAATAGCTTTAGAATAAAATGAAATACAATTAGAGCAAATTATTCATTGTCATGCTATCTCTTCAGTTTAATTTTTATTGGAGATAGATAAGTAATCATAGTACACATATTTGAAGTGAGAAATCGAGATTCACTACACTAATCCAAGTGGTATTAGGTTGAGTCCTTAAAATGCCCTTTCAGGAACTTTTCCACATGAGCAAGCAGCATATCTCTGGCAGGATGCTGGATGCACTCAAAGCAAGTGTTTGCACACAGGTGTGGTTTCTGACTTAATTAAGTTAATTCAGTTAATTGGTTAATTAAACAATCAATTATCCCATCATCCCCTCCCATATGCCATTATGGTCATCGCACTACACTAGGCGACAGTCCAAATTCTCCACTTGGCTTCTAATGATTTAAATGAGTGCATCTGTCTGCGGGATGAATGGATGGATGCATTAAATAACGAAATAAAGGGAAAGATGATGAATGTGTGCATACAGGGAGCAATGACAAAGGACTGGATGGATGAATGGATGGATGAGTGAAACAGAGGGAGGGGTTAACTTTTCATGATAGGCAGTGATCCTATTCCTATTCACATATTCACATCCTATTCACTGAAATATTACCATGCTCATCAGCAGGCAGATTTACTAACCTGTACTATCTTTTGATGTCACGCTAAATTTCTTTGCCATTTTTAGGTTAATTAAAATGCCGCAGGCTTTATGAACATCAACCCTACAGAGTCTGAAAATTAGACTTTTTTTTTCTCTCCCCAAAAATGACTAAAAATAGTACAAACGCCAGGATTTTTCTTCTCTTGGTCTCAAAGTGTAGCCACCAGGAAAAAGGCAAAAAAAGAGCAGGGAATAAAAATGATCCCAACTTCTGTGTGATGTTATGGCAGATTTTACCTTATGTTTTTGGATATAACCAAACCAGCTAAATTTGATTGTTTTTTTAAATATAGAATGGTTAGTTTTGTGCTTAGTGCTACTTTATTCAACATGTATTCCTCTTTTATTCCCCCCACCCACCCACACACACACACACACACACACACGTACACACATACATACATATCCCCCTTGCTCTCCTTTCCTTCCTCTCTGTATCACCTCTCTGGATATAGTAGTCATGCAGACAGCTAATGTCAAACCACCAATTACACAGTCAGTCGCTTTCTATCCTTTCCCTCTCTCTTGTTCCATCTTACAACCACCCACTGACACACACACACACACACACACACACACAGATTACAATGTCAGGCACTTTTGTTTATCAGTCACGTCAACAAGTGTTACAGCATGGTAATTACCACCAGACCAAGACCTTCCTTTTGGTGTCTGTCACATGGACACACACACACACACACACACACACACACAACCTCAAAGATGAGATTCACCCCTCCATACATGCTACTCATATGCTGCCTCCTTATTTTCACGCTTCTGTCACCTTCTATACATTTCTCTTCCCTCTCTCTCTCCCTCTCTCTCTCTCTCTCTGGCTCTGTCTCTCACTCACTCATGCACACACACACACACACACACACAAACACACACACACACTACTTCTCTGTCTATCTCTCCCTTGCTCTCACTTTCTTCTTTCTCTAATACCATTATTGGAACCATCAGCCAGAGTGGTGGCATTTACTGGCCCTGGCGCTCCCAGATACAGACACACGCAAAGTGCACACACACACACACACACACACACACACACACACACACACACACACACACACACACACACACACATACGCAAAATGCGCGCACACACACACACACACACACACACGCACATAGTGTCTATACGGGCAGGCTGCCCACTGCATGCTAAGCTAATGAGATTGGCAAAGTGCCACATTACCAATATCAATGGCAACCTTCCTTCCATTCTCTTGGAAACACACACACACACACACACACACACACACACACAGAATCAAACAGACGCACTAACAGACACATGTGATTGCACAAGAAGAGAAATTCAACCATGTGCCCAAAGTTATGCCCACAAAGACATTTCTGCAGTTACAGACGAAACAGATAGAGAGCATAATGAGCTGGCAGGAGTTTAAAATGAAAGAAAGGGATGGAGGGATGATGACCTGATGCACCAGATGGTTTAAACCAGCTGCCTCGCAAGGTTAGAGAGATGATGGATGGATGGAAAAAAATGTTTTCAGGATTCCAAACAGATTTCATTGGTGATGCTGTGCCCTGAAAAAACTTGATGTTTTTTTTCATGAGAGTCACAAGCATCATTTTAACATGTCGTCTTTTAATGAAAATGTATTGCTGTTAAAAGGTTTTTAATTGTATTTTGCTGAAATTTCACTGAAGACACGACGTGGTAGGAATGTCAGGTTTATTGGACTATACGGTTCTATAGGCTTCCTTCATTCCCCTTATTTTAATCTCCCTATCATCAATCCTTGCCAAGTAATTGTGACTTCATTCCAACTCCAAAACAATAAGAAGTGGTTCCATTCACATACTTCCACCCAGTCCCATTATTCATCCAGGTCGATACCCCTTAACACATTCATTAAAAAAAAAAAACACATTCCAATACTTCCAACTTGAAAACAGTAATTACAAATGTCAGAGAAAATTGAATTAATGTTGTGACACAGTGCTGTCTTTGGAACTTCTTGCCCACCGATGATACCAAAAATGGGAAATGGGTAGAAATCACTTTGCATTTGCTTCATTGTGCTTGAAAGCATTGACATGAAATTTTCATGAATTGGTATCCTAAAAATCTATAAAAGTTTAATTCTGAACCATATACTTGTTATGGATACAAAGTGCATTCTGACTGAGAACAAGAAAACCAGCTTTTCTTTTTTGTTTTTTTTTATTAATTTTTTTTTAGAGAAAACACTGAGGAATTGTATTTGTATTTATTTGTTCTCTTAATCTTGTTAGGCCCATTTTGAGATAAGCACTCAAGAAGTTAGGACATTTCAAAAGGGTTAGAGCATGAGGCCGTGAAATGCTAAAACTTGGACCTCTGACAAACAAACCTAGAATTCTGCTATAGCGTAATGAGATCAAATCCAGTTATTGGTTCACTTTACAGAACAGTGTTCCCCCAGTGTCTTTCAGAAACCTCCTGAGTTTGCTAACTGTATTTCATGAGCCACAACGTTAAAGTTTAGAGGTCCTGTCTGCCAACATTTTTTCAACTTTTGTCTTAAATGGAAACTTTGTAGATGGAAGACTGCAATTTTGTAAATTAATGTGAAAAGCACTTTAATATGAGGTTGGCCTGAAATATGTAGTGAGGTAATAAATGAAATGTTAAAATAAAAAGTAAATTTAATTGAGAGCCAGTGTGTAAGGCAGTTCAAATTAAATTTCTAGCAGAAGCAGATTATAAATGGTGTCGGCAGGTACAGCTTCTTCTTTTTTTTTTCATCAAAGCTCTCTCTTTCTTCGTCAAATTCACTTTTGGAAATACGTTTTGTGTGTGTGTGTGTGTGTGTGTGTGTGTGTGTGTTTTTCTTTTTGCCAGTTTCTGTGGTGTCTGTCTCTTTGGCCAAACCAACAATGCTTCCAGTCTGGCTATTTCTTCAAGTCATTCATCATTTACTGAGTGGAATAAATGTTTTACAGGGATCCTGAAAAAAAAGAGGAAATATTGTTCAATCTGGGCTGAGAGCCGAGTGAAAATGTCCCAACATTTAAAATTTGCATAACTTCATTTTCAGGGGGATATGTGTGTGCATTTAGAGGAAACATTCAATTGCTTTAGCACATTTTGTAATTTGAATATGGCATTGTATTACAGTAATCACATCGGTCACATACTGTATGAATGGATACTTTAAATTGCAAATCAGGAAACAAGTCTTCAGCATTCCCATTGGTAATTAAAATTAATTTCTATGACAGTAAAGTATAATAGACTGTGGACTTTGAAAGCATGTTCCCTCAATTACTAGTCTGTATTCTCATGTGATTTGTCACCCTGCTGGGTGTCTTTTACAAACATTGCAGCTAGACAAGCCACATACATTCTGTGTGCTACCCACATATCATTCTATTTTGAGAACAAATACATGGTCATGTGAAGAGTTGAGGCTGTGAAAAGACAGCAGGAGACGGGGAGAGTCTGTATACAGTTATATAAACTGTGATGAAACTGCGAGGTGACTCCAGTCTTCCTCTCACCTGATGATCTGCTGTCCTTCCACTGCTCGAAAATTAAATTGCCTCCTTCTTTGTATCCTTCGTCCCCATTATCTCATCGTCACATCCATCCTCTTTTTCTTAATTTTAGCCTCCTCACCTCACACTTCGTTCCTTTTTTCTTCCCTCGCCTCTCTTTGTTGTACCTCTGTGATTTTCACAATTAATATTTTTCCAAATCTTTTCCTTTCTTTTGCTCTAGCTAACTGTCTCACTTCTTTTCCATACTTCCTTTTCCATCTTCCTTCCCTTACTCTATGCAGCTCTGTTGCTCCCTATGCCTTTTTTTTTTTCTTTCCTCCCACTTTGGCAACCCTACCCTCTGCCTGTTGCCACGGTTACCAGACAGCAAGGGAAGTAGGGAGGAAAAAGTGGGGAAACTAGTAAGGAGAGAGAAAAGACTTTAAGACGGACAAGAGAGTGTGTGTGTGTGTGTGTGTGTGTGTGTGTGTGTGTGTGTGTGTGTGTGTGTGTGTGTGTGTGTGTGTGTGTGTGTGTGTGTGTGTGTGTGTGTGTGTGTGTGTGTGTGTGTGTGTGTGTGTGTGTAAAGGATAAGGGCGAGATGGGAGATATGGTACTGATGTCATAGTGTGGGTCCAGTTTTTCCCTTTAGATTAAACGACCATGACAATTAAAGTAACAAACTCTTAGACTGTGCTGTTTTAGAAGAAAAGACACTGAGTCATCAACTTTAGTTTAAAAGATACTCAAACATCTGCCCTGAATAAACTTTAATATGTGCTCATTCGCTTAGCCTGCCTAGATTCCTCTTGAGGGGTTTTATTTACTGAGCTTATTAAACAGTTTTTAATGCAGATAAGTCACGGTGTGCGTCAGAGGGTGCAGTGTCAGGAACTGTCAGTGTCTTTTTTGTGTTACTGAAAAGTTGCCCAAATACTATTAGGATAATTTTATACTTGTAATGGATAGTAAAAGGACAGTAATTAAAAAGACCTTGGAATGAATAACAGCACTTACCATAGCATTATAATAACTACTGTTCTCTCAGGTCGCTCTCCAAGGTCCTGAATTTGCTCCGGCCATTGCTTATCTTTATGTCTCTATTCACCGTCCTTGATTCAGTATTATAAGCGTAACCAAATCAAACTTCAACCCCTGAGTCCATCCTCACCCACATGAAGAGGGTTAAAGGACTGCCTTTACACAAAACACTATCAATTTACCTACTTTAAAGAGATACTCAATTACACACACACCAATTATACACATGTAACTTTGTTTACTTGTCATTACAAGATCTGTTCAGTAAAAACAGTATAATGTAATAATCTTCTGTAGCTCTGCAGGAGCTTTTTAATCAAATCTGACAAAATACTCAGTATGATGTCACAGTGATGTCATCAACTTTATCTCAGCTTGTGCTTAGAGACTTCAAATTTATAACAGAAAACCTCTGTCACAGGGACAAGGCAGGGAGGGTCAAAACGACAAGAGGTGCTATTGAGTGTTTTTAGAGCCTACATAAAGACTAAAATTCAGGATATCCCAGCCTCTAAAGCATTATTAAATCTGTATCTTGTGCATTCCCCCAACTTAATGAAAGTGCAGAGCTAAATCCATGAAGTACCCCTTTAGAACAATGATGCAACAGCACCACTTTCTGTGGCTCTCAGGTGTCAATGGGCCTGCTGAGTGTAAAACTCTGAACTGGTTGCTTTTCCGTACTCACACTGGAGGGTCGAAGGTAAAAAACATAATTTCCCTACAGAGATCGATAATGTCAAAGTCTCCTCTGAGTGTGTAATGAGATTCCCAAGGCAGGGGTTCCTGAGGTAACTATATTTGATCCGGGCCAGCGAATTGTTCATTTTTGTCAACACTTTCTACTCATTAAACATATCACTATCATAATTCAATGGTTTGACACGGCTGTCTTCAGGTCTCATTTTCATGAATTAAACATTGCATGGAAACAATCAATTTTCAGTCTAGACTGCTTGTGATCAATCACAGTTGCAATGAGTTGCTTTACCCTTGTATGTACACAGCACTCAATTGATGCCAATACAGTCTTAACAGCTGGCTCTCCAATTAGTGCTACTTGTGGTGTTTGAAACTGGAATTCATTCAAAACTGATTTATAGAAATCAACACATCCACTTTAGGATCAGATGTGTTTAAAGTACAGTATGGATGTAAATTAAAGAGGATTGCCAGATGTGAATTTGTGTGACATATATACCATTGATGTCAACTAAAGAGAACAGACACAGCTTGCACAGCTTTTTGCTATTTAATACTTTTATCTTATCTTACCAGCTTTATTCGTTGACATGAAAGAAACACAGACAGAAAAGAGAAAGAGAGGATGATATGATTTGATAAAAGTCATGCTCACTGAGCCATCAGGATACTCATATTGGGATGTTTTTTTTTTTCTTTGTTTTTGTTTTTAAGTTAATCTAAGAAGTGTTCAAATGTCATTATTGTGTTTCTTTACAGTGTAGTGATCCTGCCAGCATTATTTTCACAGATTTAGAGACCTTTAGTGTTCCTTTTTAGGGCTCCCAGATATTTGCCAGTTTTGAGCAAAGGCACCAAAAAAAAATCTGAGCAAAAAGAAATAGACTACATTAAGCACTAGTGTGGCCTAAATACGCTTTTCAGTTGCCAAGAAAGATTTCCCAGAAATAGACCCAAATATAAGAAGATAATGGAAGTGTCTGCACTAAATGGAATTGCTGAAAAGAAGCTGAGAATTACAAAAACTGTTTATAGTTTGCGTGAGTCAGAGAACTGTAGGTGCAGTCAGGATTTTCAGCTTCATGTCACGACTACAGCTTCCATGTGCCTTGCTGAACTGTCCTTGAGCAAAACACTTGTAACATGTAAGCCTCATATAACATATTATAGTTATAGCCGTGAATGTCTTTTCCCCCCTTGCAAAATAATCTAAAAAGTCTTTGGACAGAGGTTGTGGGCTGGATTATGGCTCTCATATAGTAAAATGGTATACAGCTTTGTCATTGGAGCAGATGTTCAGTATTGTCAGTTAGGCATGAAGCCTTTTTGTCTTTAAGTGCAAAGTGCAGAAGTAACCTTTAGTGTCCTAGCCTCAGTCCATCAGACAGTGCTTGCTATCTTTATGTCTGTTGACTATGTTGTTGTACTCTTGTCTTAGAGGGAACTGTTGCAGACATTTTCCTGGCTGCTGTATCTTCATATGGGTGAACCTGACTCATGGTCATATACTCTCTTAGAAAATGTATCAAATGGTTATGTTAGTAAGGTGGATTATAGTTGAGTTGTAATATGCCCCTTTGATCAGAGCCCTGCTCTCACTCAGTAATGTCACTATGTGTGTTTTGACAAATATGTGGGTGGTAGGAAAACATTTTTATCATCCACAGACAGGTATGGGAGTATTCAAGTTTTTGCCATATAATCAGATTAAAAAAAGATATGTTATTTCTGCAATACTTTACAGCTTCTTTATTCATTTGTGAATATAAACAAGTCTCTCCTTAAGCAAATCAGCAGAGACTGAGGAGATGATGTCATCCGTAGACAAATCCTGGAACTGCTCCATAGACAGTAAATAATGAAACAACCGACAGCACCAGTGGTGATTTTACTGGCATATGAGAAGAAGTCACAGATGTGAGCCCTGCAGTCAGACACTTTACTACTTATTTTGATGTACTATCTCAAACCAAAAATTCTACAAGCCCACAGAGTGAGTTTCCATTTCACCATCAGTACACCAACTCCAAAAAGCATCACCTGATTAGACTTGACAGTGACTTTACTGTCCAGAATAACTAAAATAGTGCAGAGTAAATTACTTTTTTGCATGGTTTTGACCTTTAAATTGTGGAGTAGCAGCACCTTGAAGGTTAGAGGTATGCAGGTTTAAATCTCCAGACAGGTATGAAAAATGTGGTGGAATGGTGAACAAGTGACTCCCACCCTCCACCCTCCCTCACGACATGCTGGTTCCTTGAGCAAGCAGCTTACCGCCCCTGCAGATGTGTTTAATGGCAGTTATGAGTCACCTGCTCGAAGAGATTGTGTGGGGCCCCGTGGATTTGTTAGAGGGTGGTGTTGGAAAAGTACATACAGTGTGTTCAGCTGAATCTCATCTTAAAAGTAAGTATAGGATGAAGGCGCAGTCCTGTGGGTGACAACTTTGCTTGGTCACACTTTTCCATGTGTGTCGCACAGATACCAGTCAGCTTGCTTTAGCACTTCCTCTAATGCATTAAACATCATTTTTAAGTACTATCCTCTGTCTCATATCACTGTTGAATTGGCACAATGCACAGCATTCATATTGTTTCTCAAGATGTGTAAGATTCTAAATTACTGTCGGATCTAATGGAGAGGGTTTAAGGGCGCATTTAGCCTCTTAACAAAAGTCTGAGTCTAAAGGGACTAAAAGGGGGTAAAATGTTCTCTACTTAATGTTTTCAATGTATCACTCTCACCTCTCACAGTGGTTGAGAGAGTATTTAGGTCTTGCCATAGCTTTTTAAGCTTTTTTTCTATATCTTACTAAAGGATCCTGATGTAGCACTTTTTGGCAATGGGAGCTCAAATGTTGCTTGGGATGATTTTATACAATCTAAAAATGACTTTACCTAGATGAACATTTTTAAACTTGTCAGTACTGCAGTTTATATAGGCCCTTTGGGGAACGTGCTTCAGTGTTCTCAAACTTACATTATGATCTTGACCAGGTCATACCTTACATGCCATGTTGCTTGTATGTCACTGTAAGCCACTGAGAGTATGTTTATACTACCTGGCCACTTTATTAGGTACACATATACGATGTAATGCAATCCATTATAACAGATATACCACACATTATACATGTAAGATAATAATGTTTAATCTTCGTTGATACTGTCAATGAGGTGTTGATTAAATTATATGTTTATTATTGAGGTCATAGTAAGTGGTTAAAATCTACTTTGTTTCAAAACATTAAGCAACACCTCTCAGTATAATGCAGTGCACTGAACATTATCATCTTTGTAAATGTATTGCTGAGCAACTGTATTGGATTGCATTTGATTTTGTAGTAATAATGGCTACTGAGTCTCCAGCATGTAACTCATCCATTGGGATTACGTTGTAGTAAGATCAACTTCATGATCCATGTTGGTTAGCATGAGCACTACCAAAGCAATACACTGGATTTCCCTCAGCTCTGGAAGTTAAACAAAGAAAAGAACAGGCTGCACTGGTTGCCTTTATGTTGACTCTCTTACAATCCTTTAGGATGCCCTTGCTAGCAATAAAGATCCATAAAGCTCACAAAAAGTAGGACGAGCAGCTATACATATTGTGCTTGCCCTATCATAAATCACTGTATACTGGGACACAGTAAACAAAAGGATTGGCCCAAGAGCTCTCTCACATGCCTTGAGCTGTTAATTTTGCACACACTTGCCCTTTATGTCACTAGCCATCAGAAAGCAAAGTTGCATTAAAACAGTAATATGAGCAGAACGTCATTATATGCACATGGTTGAATTAGGTCACTGTTGTGCCCACAATAATTGCAATAATTTGATTACTGTGTGTGTCTAAGTCTGTGTGTCAGGATTGCCAAGTTTGGTTCTGAAGTGTTTCATTGATCCATTCTGGCAGAGAGAGATGAGCTGGATTGCTGCTAATCTGGCAACCCTGGAAATGTCAATTGAGGAATCCGTGTGCGTGTGTGCGTGTGTGCGTGTGTGCGTGTGTGTGTGTGTGTGTGCGTGTGTGCGTGTGTGCGTGTGTGCGTGTGTGCGTGTGTGTGTGTGTGTGTTTGGCAGGCTGGGAAGGGTGTACCTATGGATATGTGTGGTTCAAAGGGCCTCCTCCATCTGTGTGATGAGCTCTGTTAGTGCACGCACCACATAAAAAGACCAGCTGAATTCAGCATGATCAGTTGAGTAGAGCTTTGCCTTTGTGTTCAAGCTGACCAACCATCTTTGACATAACTGATTGAAACTGCAAGGTTGGAAAATTACTTTTTGTTGTCCCCCCCTCCAACTGTTTGACTACTTCTCTCAAATGATTAGTCTCTAAAGATGGGTGTCAAATCAAAGGAAAAAGATTGTTTCACTGTGTTAGGCAGCACTTTAAACCTCATCATATCATACACACACCAAACAAAAAGAAAAAAACCTTGTTCTTGTCGCTGCAAATGACCTGGCAAGAGTTGGTTGAACATTAATTGGAACATGTTTTAATGCCATCTTCTTTATGGCCTGTAATCAGTAAAAAAAAAAAGTCCCATGACTTCATCACATGGAGAAAAATCATGAATCATTGAAGTGGAGCTTCTGCACCACCATGTTTGCCACAGGCTGCCCTTGTGGGGTTAATCAGTTCATGTGTGAACATGAGCCTGGAAAGGTGTGTTCGGCTGATTTTCCCTGGACAAATACAGGTTTTGAACAGAAAACAAACAAACAACGGAGCATTGTTCAGAGCAATGCTGTGCTGCAGAGCTATGCTGTGGAGCGCCGCTCCCATATCACGCCATTGTTTCTTGATTCCTTATAGCGACACTTAACTTCCTGAATACTCCACTCAGTTTCTATCAAAGGTTTATTTTCCCCTTCTTACCCATGCTCAGAGGCCCTCAGTTTGACAGGAAGTGTTCACTGAATATTCATGTATCCTTGCAGTGATTTCTGATGCACTTTTGCTGTTGAGAGTTGACTGGGTGAATCCAAATGGTGTTGCCTTAAGTAGCTATCTCATACAAGAAGAGTTTCAACCTTATGATTCAGTGAACATACATTACAACAAATGGCCGCCTTTTACATTACTTCTCTGAGGCACTGTATAAGGAACTAAAACTGTTACATTGTTACATTTACTGTTACATGTACATGACAGTGCTGTTATAAATGTATTCATGTGCAAGACAAGAACCTCTTTAGGTGACGTGACACTTCGTCACTCCTCTTCTCATCTCTTCTCGTCACTTCTCTTCTCTTCTCATCTCTTCTCTTCACTCCTCTTCTTGTCTCTTCTCTTCACTCCTCTTCTCATCTCTTCTCGTCACTTCTCTTCACTTCACTCCTCTTCTTGTCTCTTCTCTTCACTTCTCTTCACTCCTCTTCTCATCTCTTCTCGTCACTTCTCCACTCCTCTTCTCGTCTCGACACTCCTCTTCTCTTTTCACTTCTCTTTTCTTCACTCCTCTTCTCATCTGTTCTCATCTCTTCTCGTCACTCCTCTTCTCATCTCTTCTCGTCTTGTCACTCCTCTTCTCTTTTCACTTCTCTTCTCTTCACTCCTCTTCTCGTCTCTTCTTTTCTCTTCTCTTCTCCTCTCACCTCTTCTCTTCTCGTCTCGTTTCTTCAATTGAAATTACACAGTAGTACCTATGGAGATGATAACTGAAAGATGGAAATGAAAACAAAAACACATTAATTTGACATAGTAATCATTAAAAAACATTTCTGTTATTCTGGGAATAGCCTGACTGCATTCAGTTTTTTTAAAGCAGCAGGATTGTTATATAACTAACGGTTATTCAACTACTAATTGAGACCCCGTTCTTTCAACCAATGCTTTTCGCTCACAACAGCATAACAAGACAGAAAAGTGTATGTGTGTGTGTGTGTGTGTGTGTGTGTGTGTGTGTGTGTGTGTGTGTGTGTGTGTGTGTGTGTGCGTGAGTTGTTATGGCTATGAAGCATTCCAGACTGACTCTTTCAGCATGCCCTACCTTTGCTTTTCTGTATCTATCTCTTCGATGTATCTTTAATACCTTAATGAGAGAGTGTGTAGTGAAATACACGGTTAGGCCGGAATTGTGTGTTCTTATGCTTGAATTCTTGAATGGGAATATGTGTTTATATCCTTTATTATGTTAATAACAATTTCCTGTAAAAATAAACGTCAGGTCAGTCGACTCACAGTAAGAACCCTGGTCAACATTAGCTGACGTGCGAATCCGCCCATTACTTCCCTGCAGTCAGATTTTCCACATACTTGATTTATGAAGAGGTAAAATTACAGATTTTTAAAATAAGAAAAAGAACAAGGAACATTTGGTGCTTTGATTGCTTTACATGCAGTCCTGTCATTACATCCATTTCCACAGCTGGCCCACTTTACTGTGAATTTTAAATAGCTGCACACACTGTAGGAACCTCTATCATAAATTCCTAATCTGATGTACCAGAGGATATGAGACTGATCTCACCAGACACAATGACTGCTACTCATCGTTTAATCAAATGCTTAAAACGATATATATGTCCGTGTTAACCAGATGAGGGTCTTGTGTGGCCGCATGTGCAAATTCTAATTATTTCATTTAGTTGGCTACACCTTAACCATAGTGGCAGCAGACCAGAAAACAATCTCATCAACAATATTTTAATGGCCAAATGCATTTTCGCTGGAACAGACAAACAGTACGGCTAATAGAAGCACCAGGTCAGACGATGCTCACATGGGTCGTTTCAGTGACGTATAACCTATTCTGTGGTTTAGTTTGAATAACGGATTGAAACATGCAGAAGTTCTGTCATCTGTGTTTCTGGTGGCTGCCATGTGTCTGTTTGAAATGTTTGTCAGGACACCTCAAACAGACGGATAGTTCAGGTCAACAATTTGACCACTGTTCTCAATCACTGAACATGGAAGGGTGCTTAATGTAGGCCTGTATATTGTAGGTAACAATTTACTGAATCGCTGATGTGCTCACTGATGTATTGATCGGCCTGTTGTGAAATATTGTGAATATTGTCGCTCTTTCCCTTCGTCTAAGCCATGTCAGTCAGTATGGCAAGGCACAAACGATATACTATAGTTTGGTGATAATGTAAAAATGAAATGAGAACTGTAATGCGAAAGTAGTAACATTAGAGAGGAACGTTTGCCTCGCTCTCATGTTCGCCTCCTCTGCTCCACCCCTCTGTATACACTGTATCTAGAGACACTTTGAAATTAAATTTGAATCCTGAGAGTGTATTCTGTAATCGCCCTCTTAGTAAGCTCATCCCACAGCGGCTGTATGTATAATACCAGCTGTTGCTATACGGAGGATGGTAAAGAAACAAAATATAAGAAAAAAGTGTGTGTGCGTGTGTGTGTTTGGAGTTTCTGCAAGGATTAAACCTGAGGAAAGAGAACAAAATTACATATCCCATGCCATATTTTTTACACTTGAAATCACTTTGTTTTGTGCGAGTGGAGAAAGTAAAGAAAAGAAAAATGACATGATGGAAAAGCAGAAAGGAAGGCGGAAAAAAGCTGAGTGAGAGAGAGAGGCAGCGAGGGCAGCAGGTGAAACACAACAATAGATGGAGAAAGAGAGTGACAGCAAGAGAAAAACATGTACACTAGAAAGAGCACAGAAGGTGGGGTAAACACAGGGGAAGGTTAGTGGTCCAGTGCAGTAGCTGGGTGGAGTTCAGTCCATGTTTCTACGGTAACAGACTTACGGCAACTTCACTGTAAGAAAGAGGAGTGGAAAAGATGGCTGCGCGTATTCTTGGTGTGTCTTCGTGTGTAGGGCCTCATTAGTCAGATTGGCGATGATGACATTCAGCAGACACAAATCAATGGTAACCCTGTAAGACAGCAGCTGTCTCCCTGTTTCTCTCCGTCTCATTAATCCTTTATGCTGTGTGGTATCTGCCAATCAGTTAGGGTTTTAAAGTATCTGCAATATATGTTATATATACACTATATGTGTATGTGTGTATGCATGTGAGAGGGCTCATCAGATGCATTGAGGATGATGAGCTGATTGGTGAGATCAATAGTAAACATCCCTCTGTAGACATTGCAGTAACTCTCTTCCTTACTCTCTTTCTTTTTCTCTTGCTCTTCTCTTCTTATTTTCAAAACACAATTATCAGCTCTTAATATGCAAATACAGTTTAAATTCTTACAATGACAAACCCGAGTCTCTCAATCGCGCTCCGCGAGTATTAAGAAACACGCACACAAGCTTGTGTTTACCAAAATAGTGCCCTCTGCTTAGCATTCTTCACCTGCTCTCAGTGACCCACTTACTTAGAAAGCAGATTTTTTTTTTTTTTTTTAAATTCATTAGCAAAAATGAGTGCTTGCTTATTCCCATCGCTTCCTGTCCTCCTCTCCCCCTCCTGTATGCCGCTGTGGTTTTGCAGTGCCAGAGGTCCTCTAAGCTGCCATTTAGCCAGCCGCCATTAAAGCCAACATGCTGCAGTTAGAAACATACCCTGCAAATATTATGGGATATCATCGTAATTAAGCATAATTTGGGTATTTTAACCTACAATTTGCTGTGCATAGTGCTAATTTACCCCAAAGGATGATATCCTAATATAGACTGCCATATATCCTAATGTAGTACACCTTTGGATCAATTTAAGTGATTGTAGTCATTACAGACATCATTTATATATAATCATTGACAAAATAAAAATAAAATGCCCTACTTTCCAGGCATAGGTAGCTTGAGTCACAGTTTATCTCTTCAGAGAATCAGATGGCTTCTAAAGGCCTCCTTAAAATGAACTAGTTCATACAAAGCGTTGTCCGACCACGTCTAAAGGCAGAAGTGTTTCTCGCAGGCCTGCTATCACAGAGAGGGATGAAACATAATAATTGTTCAAAGAAGGACAGGCGCACACTCTCTCCTCAAAGGTATTCATTGGGCTGCACTCCTGTAAACATGGGGAATGATGGAACAAGTTCTGTGAAGAATGAAAAAAGAGCCCTCGAGAGAGAGAGAAGTTCCAGATCCTGTTTACTTTCTCACCCACACACCAGGCCAATTGTTGGGTAAAGTGGTTGTTAGATTGACATTTCTGAAAAAGTAACAAAAAAATTGTCAGAGGCACACTGCCCACTTCTGACATTGGAATGTGTGGAGGAGGAGTGTTTCAGAAAATCCGACAATGACTTTGTGTGATGCATACTCATGCTCTTAGGTTTAGACCATCAGCATGCTCGGAATCAGTTGATGTAAGTGATGTGCGCAGACCGTCTGCTTTTTCAACTTCCTTAAGTTGAAAAAGGGAACCCTGCTCTATAACTACTGTTATAATCACTTCTGTAATCGCGTCTGATGTTGACACGCTTCAAGTGATCTAACACAAACACACAGATGGTACACTGTAACTGTGTGCTTGGATGAAAAACTCACAAGATACAAAATAGGTTCCAAAAAATATATCACAAAGTATTTTGTTGTAAAGTATGTCTTGGCTATGCATGTGTTGGTACATCAGTACCATGTTGTATACTCTGTGGTCCACAGTTGCGTATTCACCAGCTGTTGACAGCAGTGTTGTTTGGTGTCACCGACCAGACACTTGATATTCTTGTTTCGGCAACTCAATGTGGTCTAAGAAAAAAAATAAAAATGTGGATTACAGGTAAACATTAGAGCAAAAGGGAAAGGGAAGCAAAACTATATAATATTAATTATTATTGATTTGGTCCAAAGAGGCATGGTGAAGAAGCAGCACTGATGTTAATCAGAGAAGTATTGGTAGTACTAGAAAGTTTTGTTGTGATCATTGTTCAGGCAGGAGTATTTATCTTGGCTGATGTTGTTACACTGCAGTTGTAGGAGAAGAAATGGTAGCAGAAGTCACAGCATTACCCTAATTCACTGAACCACTTGAAGTAATAACAGTCAAAAACAGAGTATAGCCAGGCCATTGGTCAAAGAGTTCAGACCATTAGTGCCATATAGAAACATAATGTCATTAACCATCACTGCTAAGAACGGTTGAAGCAACACTAAAGGAGCAGGTCAACTGAGGATATGTGTTTTGACTTTGAAAGCCTAATCACATTTAAAATGAAAAAGCATTAAGGTGAAATAGCATTAAGATGAAAGTAAGAATGAATGGAGATGATGGTGTGGTATAATTTATAGCACCTTACATTTTCCTAGGAGGGCATAAAAGCCCCTCAGAATTTTAAATGGCTTCAACAGTAAATTTGTGTTTCTCCGGCTCACCAAGAACATGGTATACTAATGGTTTCCATTTTCATTTCAATCCATTTGTGCCCTACAGAAACCCCATATGTCCAGCTTTGAGTCAGATAAAAAGATTGGTCTTGACTGAAATGATGTAAAGTATGTCATTGCTGTAATAGTCTTGATTGACTGTTAAAGAGGAAAAATTCAGCATGGCATTCTGTATTTTACTGATTCATTTTTTATACATTTTGTGTGATAGCTGTTTCAAAGTGTTGCTTTTACTTTACCACTACAAAGGAGAATGATGTAACCATCTTTTGTGCTATTAAACTACAGTAGTGCCCACATACTGCAGCAAGCTGGTTTGAAGTTTTAGAGCAAAGAGATAACTGATTGTGTGTATGCCATCGGGTTACAGAGGTCCATCCTATTTATTTTGTTGAGGAATTAAACACAACTCCCCCACATGTTCCAACAGTAAATCTTGGCATCCCCAGACTCATCTTCCTCCACACTCTCTCTTCCAGCACTGATCAGACTCACCTAAACTACACAACATCTGCCCTGACACCTGAGCTTCAGCTTAACTCGCATCGCACCGCGTAATTTCTATGTCTCCACATAACTCTAGACAACAATAGTCTAATGGGACAGCAGACTTTGTCAACTTGAAATGGACTAGCGAGCAATTCAGAAACAGCATTTTAGCAAACACCTAGAGACTAATGGAAAGCCTGACCCTGCAGGCTAAATCATACTTCATTTTCATACATTTTCCTGCCAGTGTTGAATGAGTGTTGTGTTCTTCAACACTGATTGATACAACGCAACAGTGTTTGAATGACTAAACAGTGAGTTACAGTTTTTAAACAAACAGCTGTACAGCACCATAGCTGTGGTCTGTATAGTAAGTGTCACATGTTAATCACACAAAATTTAAAAAAATTTAGATTGACACAACTGTACAAATGAATGTAATATCTATCAATTATGTACATTTTGCACAGTACATAAAACTCAACATAATTCAAACACAATTACTTTTGGCAAAAACATACTCCAATGCTGAGCCACTATTTTGCCCCCACTTAGCCTCACAGTTCCCAATAAATCTCTAATATTTTACAGCAGTGCAGTCTGATGGTAATTTCTCTTTTAATTTCATGTTTATCCCTGTTCTGGTTGTAAATTCTGCTCTAGTGGGGAGGCACTAAAAGTGTTCTTCTTCAGACACTTTTATTAAACTCTAAATACGTCCCTTTGTGCTCAGAGACAAGTTGGTATAATTAAAATGTCTTCTTGAATATCTCACATTTCAAGTCACTGGAGGATGTGTTGTATAATGAATTTAGCAATAAATAAGTGGTAACAAACCATGTATTAGATTTTCTCAAAATAGGTGAGTAATAATCGTAATTACAGTGTGTTATTCCTCCACTGGGCAATTTTTGAACAATAGTGCAGTGATTGTAAACTGACAAAAGCACAGTATGAATAGTGATCACAGGTTATCTTATTATTATTCAAAAGAGTTGTCATGCAGTCACAGCACATGTTCTGAGAGTTGAAATAGTGGTTTCAACATGACACAGCTAATTATTCAAAATTAGCAAAGCAATCCAGTGTTTCCAGTCACGCACCCACGTTTTGTAGCAGTGATGGTTCTGGCTGCTTTTAGTTTGTCAGGGTTTAATTACTGATTATTTCTCTGCAGCGGTGCATTATCTAAAGAGGCTCTGCCACCTGTAGTGGCTTTATTTAATGTTTGTAGCAGAGTAGCATGTCTCTGTCTGGCGGTATCTTTCTCACAGTCTCACTCCTCTTCACCACGTCCCCTCTTCTTCCTCTCTGATGATTCCCCGAACACAACAAAGATTACCCTGAGTGCTCATCTTTTCTCAGTCAGTCCCATTTGTGTGCTGTTTTCTCAAATCTTGTCTTTGTCTTTTCCTTTAATGTGTGTCCCTCTGTCTCACCCTTTGTCTCCCTGTTGCTCTTGTTCCCTCTTTTTCTCTCTCCTTATCTCTATCCTATCGTCCCCTCCTGCCTCTGACTGACAGTGTTATAAATTGATTTTCAGCCCGGTGTGTTTTCCTCTGTCTCTCTCTAGGCATTTCCCTTATTTAGCCTCAACTACTCCAGGGTATAGTCTAGACCGCAGGCTGACTGTCAGTCAGTGGCAGCGTGGAGCAGTCTAATTCTTGGCTGACAAGCGTTCCTGACAGCAGGAACCAATGGGACGTTTCAAACATGCTTACTCTCTCTTGCTGTCTCTCTCTATTGCATTTTTGCCTTTGCTATCTCTCTTTCTTGCTTTCTCTTTCTCGGTCTGTTCCCGCCACTCCACTCTTCATTCAGTCGCCCTTTTTTGCTTTTGGTTTGTTTACCTTTTTGTCACTCTGTCGCAACTCCTTTCCTCTGCATTTCCTCCGTCTTTCTTTTTCTCTCGCTTCCAAAACACCCTCAAGAAAAATTAGCAGATACAATCATTTTCCAGGGACATGAACAGGTCATTTGAATTAACTAACACCACATTCACGCACACACATGCGCAAATACATACACACATCTCATTTTGCCCCCGGAGCCTGAGCTGCTGTGAGCTGAATAAGGATTGGCTGGATTGTCTGTCTGGAGTGGTTTGATTGGTCAGTTTGCTCCACTGGGAAAGCCATTCTTTAATCATAAATGAGAGGCTGTGAGATTAGACGGAATAGCTCTTTAAGCGAATCTGGTATCACTGAGTTCCCCAGAGAGAGGAAGAGACGGAGAGAGAGGCAGCGGGATGAAAGAGAGACGGACAAACAGAATGAGGGAGACACAGAGAGCGAGGCAGAGAGATGGCAGAGAATTTAAAGTGCTTTTTTTTTCAGAGTTGGACTTGTGTAATATCACTATACTTCTGAGGATACGAGTAATATTTTATATTACACAATGTGTGCACACCCACACAGATATGTGTCATATAGAGCCTTTGCTAGCCCCCCAAGTAGGAACCGGGGACGCCCAGCAACCTTGAGGGGTGTACCACGGGTCCCATTTCAATGAGGAATAGGGTAATTTCACTGTTTCCTCATTTAGCAGTCACCACCATGTGAAAATGGCTATATTCATCATTGAGTTCCCTGTAGAAAATGACAAGCTTAGTAATGGATTTCATCCCCTTAGAATCATCAAGCTTATTTCAGGATGTATAAAGTCTTACTGTAATGCAATGGCAGATTTTTATTCATATATATATTGATTTTGGTTGGGTTTAAATAAGTTTTACACACAGTCTTCAAATATTTGGGGAGGGCTGGAGTCTGTTAGCATGTATTAGCCTTCAGGCCAAGGGCATATAGTGCTGCATCAGAACACGCAGTGGCCCATGGTGTTGGTGTGCAAACGTCCATTTTGAAGTTTTGTCAGATGCAAAGACGCTGCAGAGAAGATTCAAAACCTTGAGATCTTACAATCCTGGAAAATTTTAAAGGCAGCAGATATTTTCTTCTCCATCCTGATGCTTGCAAGGTGGAATTTGCACATTGCTACAGTGCTGCGGTACAAGCTAGCAGGTACCTACACACAAGCAGTATGTATTTGGTTCATTTTTTTTTTTTTTTAACAGACTAACCTGTGGTTTACTGCAGCTCCCCTGCAGCACTACAACATATTGAACTGGATGTGGGGCCTGCAGTTTTTGACCAAGAGAAATTGAAAAAAAGATTAATTGCAGCTTAATGCAGGCTGTAAAATATCGCAAACAGGCCACCAGCTTACATCGCAGGGCTATGTAAGGCACACACTCACGTTCACACCCACTGGCAATTCAGTGCATCCAGTGCACTTTGATTGTTTTTGGAAGGGAAGCCCATGCAAACTCCATACAGAAGAGTTCCAGGGACGCTTGCTGTGTAGAAGCAGTACAAGTGCTTGATGATGTGCTCTTCAAAGTTATAAAACTGCACGTGACTACATTTTTAGATACTTGTGTCTAGAACAAGTCAAAAGTGGACTGTCGTGGAAGTGGTGTGACAATTGCCAGCATAAGCCACTTGTTAAGTTTGTGTTTTTTTGTTTTTTTTTCTGCAGTGTATTATCTAAGACATTCCAGATGAGATATTGCTTTGAGGAAAGAGATCAACCCTATATTGCAGACCCGGGTTCATTAAATCCACTCAATTCAAGAAGCAGATTTTCTTCTTTGTCTTTAAGCTTCTTTTATCCAGGGAAGGTTTTGCTGAGCACGCATGCTCTTTTCCAGTTAAACCCTGTTCCTCATTAGAATCAGTGCATCTATTCGCACCTGGAAGCTACCCAGCCCAACCGCAAATCTTTTACTGTTTGCCAATTAGCATCTCTGTATAAGTCTTTAGAGGGAAATGGCTTGCTTTAAACGAATCCCCACCCAAAATCTTCTTTGAGCATTAAACACACATGCTCTGCATTTATGGATTCCAGTGGTGATCCATAAACAGTATCAAAATGTCCTCTCGAACCACTCCAGCCCATGTACAAAGTGTTTGCAAAAACATCGCTAAACTCTCCACTTATCACTGCTTCTTCTCATGACCAGCCGAGCAGCCGCCGCTTGTTCTTCTTTGTTGGTCAGAACCACTCGGCTCCAGCTTCCTTATGTGTGAGCCGATTTGGTTCAAAACATATAATCAACGACATTGAATAAGTACAGAGGCCTAAATGCTGTGTTATTTATTGTTTTTCTTTTCAGTTTAGAGCATGTGGTGAATGGCAGTAGAATCGGTGCATACATAGAAAGGGTTAACTAGCAAGGTCAGAGTTGTGGAGGAGGTTTTTTATGTGTCAGAAATCAGGAGAGAGGTCGAACTAAGGAAAACAGTAGAATGAATGAAAGGTTTAGGTGGTCAGGGTGTTCATTAAGCTTTGTACGTGTGTGTGTGTGTGTGTGTGTGTGTGTGTGTGTGTGTGTGTGTGTGTGTGCGTGTGGGCTTGTTAAACTATATTATGCTAGTTATACTGTATGTTTGAGATCTGAAAACCAGGAGCCCACTATACTTGTTGGGTCCGTCCAGCTTTGTAGGGACCACAGTGCAGAACCCCACAAGTTAAGATGGTTGTTTGAGGGTTAAGACTGTGTTTAAAGGGTTAGGATTAGAATTAGGTTTAAGTTAGGGTTAGGCCTGCAGTTTGGATGGTTAAGGTCAGAGTAAGGGGCGAAGGAATTCATTATGTCAATGATGGGTCCCCAGAAATATAGATGTACAAGGTTGTGTGTGTGTGTGTGTGTGTGTGTGTGTGTGTAGAGGGGCTGTCAGTTTCGGTCTGGTAGTCAGCATAATTAGTCTCTTTTTTACCCCTGTCTCCTCGCTGTTTCTCTCTCTCTCTCTTTCTGTCTCCCCTCTCCCTCTCCCTCTCTCATATCGCTTTCTGTATTTCTCTCTCTGTCTCTCTCTTTCTCTCTTTTCTTCCCTTCCTCCCACACTTGACTCCATCCCTCTGAGTGATGAGTTTTAAATCATCCATTCATTCTTCGTGGAATGATGAACAAGGGGAAATCTGTCCTTTTCTCCGTGTTTATTCTGCTTTCCATCTCTGTCCCTGTTTCACTCTGTATTCACCCCACTCTGTATCGCAGCTATTCAATTTAATGAAGTTACTTCATTTGTACTAAGACACCACGCAGTCCGTTAAGTTCAGATACAATTGTGATGGACTCACAACTCATAACATGTTTTTCTTGCGTGGACTGTAGGCTACGAATTGTGGGATTCATTTCTAAAAGCGTAACAGGGTTTTAAGCTGTTGCACAACTGCATACTGCAGCACGCCAGAATATGAGATTAAAAACTTACATCCTAATAAAGCAACACAACTACAGGCATGTCTGTAAAAAATTTAAATTTAATAAAAATTAATAATTTAAATCATTTAAAGATTGATTTCAGAAGATGGAAAATAGGAGAACTTTTTTTTAAATTTTTTAATTTTTTTACAATCTAATAGTTACAGAGTACGTATGCAGGGCAGCAGGTACAGTTGTAGCAGTAGCAGCCTTCACTGTGTGTACGTTACTGCTCACACCCTGTCCCCCAGTGTTTTCTGAGTTTGACCGACTTAATATAAAAACATTCACAGGAAAACACCCAAGGCTGCAAACGACATGGTTGGTGGTTCAGTTTCAAAAAGCAGTAATAGGAAGGACTTTTTGTTGTTCAGAATATGATGTTACTTTTCACCACATCCCCACGGTAGTTACCATTCCCACACTGGGATTGTTAAAGCTGCCTGTTTCGTTTAGGAGCTGTTCAGAAATTCCTAACTAGTCTAACTGTAGGTGCATTACCAGAACTCACCCCTGGGAGTTCAGTAAACACCTCACTTAGTGCATCATCATGCAAAATGATCCACTATATATTATGCTTAATTTGCAGTCTGTCTACTGTAACGTGACAAAATAAGACCTTAGTGTGTGTTTCTGTTTTTTTTCTGGCAGAGCAGTTCATGTCTTCTCCAGTAATAAGGCTCTAGTGTGAGCTTTATCCAGAATCTTGTCCCTTCTGCACGAGGCACTGCTGCATGACCACGGACTGGGTTACAAAATCTCGATTTCAGTCACATATGCATCAATCAGTCTGTGTTTGGCTGCAGGAAATCCTGGCATGCACTGAATAATAGCTGTCTTCCAATCCATGGTTTTTCTACAGATTTTTTGTTAATTCTTAGAAAAAAAAAATTAAACCCTAGAAATCTTTAATACTTGCCATCAATATTCACATACTGCAGATATAAAAAAAAAAAATCCAATAGCTTCTCTTGAGAAACAGAAAAAAATTACAGTATATCATCAATATACCATTTGAGGCAAATTGCAACTGTACAGTTGGGTTCATGCACTCACAGCAGTGCCTTCTTCCTGCTTTGTAAAGTGCACCCTTAAGGTGTGCATTCAATCAGTTTGATAGTCAGATCACTTGAGGCATTAAAGCAACTGCCTTCAACTTTAGATAATATCTCAAAGCCTCTATGCCTTCATCATGAACAATGTTATATAAAGATTCCCTATCCATAGTAGCCATAATCCATGAACCACTATTTGATATATCAGTGATTTTATTCAAAACTTGGCCATTATCTATTCCATCACATAGTTCATTAAAAATGAAATACCTTGGATAGATGTTCTGATCTGCCTTTTTCTTTAAATGTGTGAATATTTGGTGTCCTCAGGTGAACCTCTGCTAAATCCTCATAAACTTTGATCATAATATTGAATTCCCGTTGGGAACCAAGTGGATGTTCCCTTTCATGATCTGGGCCAAGATGGGAGTGACAGTTCAATAGGTTGTTTTCTTCCAGTGCTGTGCTTTTTTCTTCAGAGTATTGTAGAAAGAAAAAGCAGGCACGGCTACCAGCGGCATGTCTAGCCCTTTGTTTTCTTGTAGGCAAATTGAAACACAAACATCTTATGTTATGAATCTGTATTTCAGTCCTAGTGTATTCCATATGTTACTTCTGTAGGTTTGTGTGTGTATGTTCATATATGTGTGCCATCTTTGCTGTGTGTCTCTAATGGCTCTGCCTGTCCCTCCCGGTTCCTCAACATCTCAGCTGTGATTGGTTGTGAAGGGACAGAGATACCAGCCCCTTAATTGCAGCTCAGACTGCCATTGGTCATTATATCCGTCACTGTGATGGTCCTGGAATTGTCTGTGTAAATGAGGGCTGGACAAACACACAGACACACGCACACACACACACACACACACATATATGTAGGGACACACACAGTTTTTGGTTGGAGTTCTGTCTTGGATAATTGGTTGAAAAAGCATCCAGCGGGATCACCCTGCTGTCCCTGTGGCCCTGGCTGCCATGGAAAATAACAAGGCCCATAAACATGAAAGGCAGGGGGATGATCTTCCTGATTTGAGCTTTGCACTCAGAGGAGATCAATTAAAGCAGAGGAGTTCAAGGACTTTAAACATACAGTAAGAGCAATTTTCAATTAAACACTTTAATTTAAACTTCAAATAATGCACCAAAGGCTGCCGCAGCATCAAACACTATTGTAGAGCTTTTTAATTCCCAGTGATATAAAAATGAGGAGCTGAATTACATACTGATTATGTATTACAAAAAAAATAAAAACAGGCAAAAAACACACAGCTACACTGGATAAGAGAATACAACGTACATCAAGAAGACATAGGATCAAGCCCAATATGACAGCAACGTTTCTTCTCTGCTGTAGTGTCCTTGAGCAGGATGATGCTAAATCCCCATCAGCTCTCAGTGTTCCTGCTCTGTAAGCTGACTCTGCAGTCTGACTCCCCTGTGGAGTGGAAGTAGTGAAGAGTTTCTCCATTGGGGATCGATAAGAGCATCGCAAAAAATGCTTTGGACTGAGTTCACTCCTGGACACTCCAAGGTTTTCATCTAACACCTGTGGTGTGTTTGATATAAAAGGATCATTAAGATCAAAGGGAGAAGATAATGATCCTGATGTGAACTGTAAAGTCCAAGGAGATCAATTACATTTACATTTTACAATTTAGGCATTTAGGAGGCACTGAAACCCGGTGAGATTTGGAATAAGTACAGCAGCAAAATTAGGTTCCCTTTTAATTTATCAGTACAAGCAGCCTGTAAAAGCAAGTGTTATCCACATTAACAGTCCCTTCAAAAATACTCCATCACCTCATTGTTATAATATGTTCAATTGCTGTTTTTGATTTGTGTTTATCCTGGAATACAATAAACTTACGGTACTTATTGTGAACAGCTTATCCACCATTTAAATTTGTATGCAGGGGACAGTATTGTGTGCTGCATAGCTACAACACTTGCTTTGTAACCACTTTACTCACTGGTTAATCTAAACTGACTGACTATAAGCAAACTTAAAAAAAAATGAATGATCATTTTTAACACAATCTCAAATTTTGCTGAATAGATGATCATGGGTTTTTTTATGGCTGAGAATGGACCTGATGTAGAGAATAATTGATATCACTCATTAGTGCTTAGAGATCCAGCACTGTCGCATACACTCGGCATCGGCAGCAGTGGAGGTGTCGAAACGCATGCTGGGCTGCTGCTGTCTTGTGCAGAGAGAAAAGTCAACATCACACCTGTGGCAGTTAATTTAGTTGTTAGTTTTGCATCTGGTCCTCTCCTCCTACTCTCTCTCCTCGTCTCCTCCTCCACAGCCTGCCCCCGCATGCTCAGAACCATAATCAAAAGCCTACAGTAGCTCATTAAGATCTATTAGTAGGCTATTTACCGTCCCCTTCCCTAAAGAAATCATTAGCTGTCTTTGATGCCGCACGGCATTGTGTGCAAGAATTTGCATTTACGTCATCTGTTGTTTTCATCTGAATAGAAACAACAAGCGTAGATGTATATCTAAAAAAAAAAACAATTGGTTATGTCCTTCAGTTCTAATTTGCTGATTCATGTTCAAAGGCTTTGTTAAAGCTGACGGCTACAGACATATTGTTGTCGGGTATTTTGACATGTCAGTTATTGATTTGCAAAAACAAAGATATAGGCAGCTTTTGATCTTGTAGAGGCACAGAGGGAGGATCCAGGAAAATGCTGGTCTCTTATTGATTTCACCTATTAGGTCCAGTGGAAGGGTAGCTCAGTGGCAGCGGGGTTTCCAGTCAGTCAGAGGACTTGGGTTCAAGCACCCCATGCTGAATGTGAATACCAGCTCCCAGGGTGCTGATCTGAAACAGACCCTGCCCTGTGCACTCGATAAGGGGGAGGACAGTGAAAAGATTATGTTCCTACTGTAGCAGCACGCTACATATACTCTATATACGCTATATATTCCATCACTATGTAATTGCACATCAGCATCAGAGATTTATTGGATCAAAGCTGTCACAGTTTTCAGAGAAGGGACCCAAGAGCAGGACTCAGGAGGCAGATGTAAAAGTACTTAGAAAACAACAAGGATACAACAATCCAAGCAAGTAAACAAAGTACAAAGGGTCAGGCTGAGGGAAAATCCAAAAACAAACACAGGCGAGGTCCGAAAACACGATCAGGATCAGACAGTCAGGCAAAGAGCAGAGTGCTGGAAAGCTAAGGCACAAGGACAACCTGGCACGGAGCAAGTGGACGAGAAAAGGGAACAGGTGAACGGGTGAGAGGGGAGGAGGAGGTTAGTGTCTGAAGAAATGACAGCAGAATTAGAAACAAGTGGACCAAACGAATGAAAAGATGAATGCGCAGACTGAAACTCAAAACCATGACAAAAGCTGCCCTACTTAGAATCACTTTTGCTGACTTGTGGCCTATTCCTACATTGATATAAAAAGCAGTAATATGCTTCAGTGTCAGTCTGGCTTTGAATAATCGACCAACAATATTGGACTCGGCCACCAGGTCAGAGTATAAGGAGTACTTGTAGAACCATGTAGTGCTGTTGAGTTCAGGGGGATACAGAGCAGTAGTGTGTGTCGCTGTGCGTGTGTGTGTGATTCTTTATATGAACATACTCTTCAGTTGCTACTCAGTCAGCCCTCACACGCTGTTATAACACACTAATGCTAACTACTGTGTCATTTTAATATTTTGTTGTTGTTTATGCTGTTGTGTGTTGTGTACTTTAAACTCTAAACTTTAAATATAATTTCCTCCTTTCCTTGCTGTTCTCTTTTGTCTCAATTCTCTATTTTATAAATAAAACTGTATTAAAATAAATGAACCATTCCCTCTTTCCTCTCCTTCAGGTTTTATCTACACGTGTGGCGGTACGATGAAAGGCCGAAATGGCAGTATAGAATCGCCAGGTTTTCCCTATGGCTATCCCAATGGCGCAAACTGCACCTGGGTCATTGTCGGGGAGGAAGGAAGTAGAATCCAGCTCATCTTCTTGTCATTTGCCATAGAAGAAGAATACGACTTCCTGTCCTTGTATGATGGACATCCCCACCCTGCTAACTTCAGGACCAGGTAAGACCAGTGAAAAATTATTACTCTTTTTATTTCTTGTGAACAAGTGTTTAAATTGTGGAGCATGGGCATGTAAATCATACACATTTGAAAAAGTCATTACGTAATGGCAGAAGGCTGTTATGACAAATTAAAAGAGTATTTTATTATGACTACTTTCACAGTAAATTATTTGTGATCAGCATCCTATAATCTCCATGAAAAAGTAGCAAGGCACAAGCACCTGTAATGGCATGCAGCCCATTGCTTATTATTAGGTTACTATTGATGTGCAGCCAGTTTTTACTTCTTTAAGCTGAAGCTATGAAAAGAAACTCCTCTGTGTTTTTGCCAATTACTGATGAGCTATAATAAGCTAAGATGTCCTCATGATCAAACGTTAGGGATCAAGAATTCAGGAAAAAAAAAAGAAAATAAAAGAAACCAGAAGTATATACAGGTTGTAACAGTGTTTTGGTGTGAATACATATTTAGAAAGCACATACTGTTTAATATCAACATCAATGCTTGTTGTTTCGACACACACAGACAAGATGTTATCAGTGCTGGGCTGGATTTTCTCAAGCAATACTACTGCAGCAGAACAAATGACCTTGTATAGCAACAGGGTGCTGTCTTGCTGTAGTACACAAATTGCCAAGGCTCAATCAGTGCCACTGTGGTTTCCCTTTAGTTATTGAACTATTTTATTGAGCTCCTTTTGCGAGAAGCACAATGCCCAGAAAAGAAACTCATTTCAGATGAGCTATTAAACTCTCCTTGCCTTATGATTTTATCAGGCACTCAGTATTGCCTAATAGCATCTGTCACTGACTGTTCAAATTCACCATGTTCTTTTAACCCTGCAATTAAACTATTATTTAGTTATTCAATTAACTGTGAAATGTGAGAGCGATATTGAAATGTTGTTTGATTTTCACATGACAAAACACTGATGCTTAAGGTTGATAGTGAAGTTTTGGCACAAGTTGGTCCCCAAAAAAGTTCTCGTCACCGCTCCCACACTCTAGATCTAAGTAGCTTTTCAGTTTTATTAAGATGAAGGAATATTTTTCCCTGTTTATTCAGACTCTTAGTTATTTTTTGCGTGAGGTACTTGATAACATGTAAATCTGCTGACTATTAACAACTTGTTTTTGTCAGTCAGTAAAATTGGAAAGCTCTGCCAAAAAAAGCAAACACAACTGTTTACAGATTAGCTGCTGTGTTTGATCCTTGAACAAGGCTTCTCTGTCTTGCTCACACGTCATTCTGTGGAACGAAACAGAAATAAGCAAATAACTATAAATGAGGGTTAATTTTATTTTTGATCCTACGGATGTTCACGTCCACCTGCAAGTAATTCTCGGATTCAAGAATATCCAATATGGAGCTCTTTCGGGTCCTCTTATTCAAGGCAGCAGCACTTTCTGCACACAAGCTCTTCAGCTGCAGTGGTGATCCTAGACTCTGGGGGGCCTCAGGCAAAGAAACCCATCAGAGACTTTTGGCAGACGTTACAATTTACGTCCCCTAAACGGTTCACATGCAGCCAGTGGATTGACTGTAACTACAGTACACATCATCAGGGGCCCCACTTATGAGGGTTTTGGGGCAACAGCAGTGCACTGTATAGTGTCTGTATGGGAGGTTTAAGGGGGGTTTATAGTTGTCATTGCAAAATGTGCCAATATGAGGGGGCATCCAACGGCTCTTTTCCCCTCCGAGGCCCCAAACATTTGTCTGGTTTGCCTCTCCTGAGTGTGTGCCTCTATGCGTCTGGAACAGCTCCACCTGACACAAGAAGAGAAAAATGGCAGCTCTGTGCCCAAAAGATGCAAAGATCAGCAAAATGTGCCACTAAGAAGTTCATTTGCAGGGCACATGCCAATGCCAACACACAGTACAACTCAACTCAAACCTTTTCTCAAGTCTTTTCTTCCATTGCCAGGACAGTTGCTGTCCTCGTTGATTTTAAGTGGGTGAGGCCTGCATCCGTCAGAGTTTAGCAATATTTGAATGACATTTTGAGGACATAAGATTTACAACCGCATTTTTAGCAGCTTTAAAATAAAGTTATATGATCTTGATCCTAACGTGTCTTATTCATCCCAGCCAGTTCCGTTCAGAAGCACAAAAACTAGAAACGGCGCAACAGAAAGAGTGAATACAAATCTGTTTTGCATTTCTCACTGTCACCAAATTACCGCCTGACTATTCACTGTCACCTCAGGAGAATCTTTCATCTTGAACTGCATTGTCAACATTAGGCAGGAGCTGCCACTGTCGATGGGGTTTTGGGTGAGGTCAGAAAAGGATTTCTTTAATTACATCGGGCATGTGTGAGGCAACTACCAGAGATGCAGGGCTGGGCAAGGAAATCTGGTCTGGTTCAATTGAGGAAAAAGGATTTGGGTCATGGAGAGATGAAATGAGTCCTCTTGATACTTGGCCGGTTGCTGAAAAGCAATTCTCTCCCTGTGGGGAATGAACCGTGTTCCTTTGGTTCAACGGGCATAATTTCTAATCAGCCAGCTGCAATAATCAACCTTTCTCAGACAATCCGGTGGCTTTTAGTGCTCAAATTGCCATACAGAGTTAATTAAACAAGGGAGCAAGAGAGCAAAATAGAATAGAAGAGGGTGACCATGAGATTTTGCCACTTTTTATGTGATTTCTGTTGTGATTCCCATGGGGAGAAAACGAGAGAGAACAAACAGATAGGGGGAGAGAGAAAGTGAAAGATGCCCTCTATGCTCTTATTGGTTGATTAGGATTTCCTGCTCATCTGAGATAACAGGAAATGATGTGCTGGGTGAGTGTGTGCACACATGCATTCACGTGCATAGGTTTGTGTGTGCGCATTTGCGTGTGTGTGTGAGGAAGATTTATGGTGTGCATACTTACAATCGCCCCGCTAGTTAAGCCAAATTACCTCTGCTGTCTCATTCTCTCTTTCTTTTTCTTTCCTTCTCTCACTTCCTCTCCTTCACACGCACCAACGCATGCACACGGACACAGGGCAAAACGGTGATTAAAAGGTCAGATCCATTAACAAGAAAATGGTAATTATGGGGAGCGATTAACATGGATCACGCGCACACACACACACACACACACACACACACACACACTTTTGCACATAAAATGCACATAAAATGCACAAACACCAGATACACACAGGTCACACACACAAATAAATTCTCTTTTTTTTTCCCCCCGTGTCATAAATAAATGTGACCAAAGGTCACGTGTTTCCTTTTTAGGATTGTCCAGATAACTTTGTTTAATGTCACATGAACACTCATCTGTTGGGAAAATTTAGCTAAATTAGGCGAAATATGGTTGTAATCAGAATTATCCGGTGGAACCCTTTTAATTATTTGAACAGCGATATAATTTCAGAGTCAGCACAATAAAACTAAAAACCGTTTCTGTGGTTGAGCAGTCCAGAACTGACTTTAAGAGGGAATAAGATACAGAAAACAACAAAGATCAGATACCTCTTGACTGAAAGTCAGTTACAGAAAACACAGGCAACAACTTTATGCTTAAAAAATGTATTAATGCATGCGACAAACAAAGACTGACATAAAAAAGTGAAAGAGTAGATGAATTACCAGCGTTTGATTTACGAGCAACCCCCCTGCTGCCAGAGAGGCCTGTGCACTCTCCAATGTGGCTCTCCAGAGCCATTAGCAGCTGTTTCTTACTTTTGTCTTATCTTCTTGCTTTCTTCGAGAGGCTTTGATCTGTCTTTGAATGTTAACACTGGTCCAGGTTTGTCCAAATGTCCTCACAACTAATTTACTGCTGTGAAAATGGAAGTAAGCCAAAGTCTTAAAGCTGGGGTGAATATTTGGAGGTTGCCTGGCATGCATCACACCTCAGATGTGTTTGTCTTGTGTCATACTCAGTCATTCCCTACACACCTCTTCTGAACTCTAAAGGAGGCTATCACTTCTTCCTTTTGGGACAGACATAACAGAAAATCAAAGTCATAATTTAAGAAATGCTATCAGTCAGTGATGGCAGTTTTTTCAGATTTACGATTAACATTCAGTGTGAATGCTGCTCGTCCCCAAATCAGGGCTACGAGTTTTACCACAAACACTTTAATCAAGATGTAAAAGTGGTGTTTTCAGTGGTAAGTTTTCATAAACAACTAAAGGGCACATTCCTTGATTGCTGAGCGATCTCGAGCCATGTTCCAACTCTGCACAGCAAGCAGGCACTTGTGTGAGACATCCGTCTGGCTGATGAATCATATTATTAACTGACTCTCATGTTAAACACAAATTCAAGCAGTGTGAAACAGCTCCCCGCAGTCCACCCTCGACCATTTATTGACTCTGTTTGGAAGTTGGAATTACTGACAGCGACAAACACAGGGTTTTGAACTTTGGGCGGGTCTTGTCTCACCTGTCCACCCTCTTCATGATGTTGGTGCAACAAACAGATATGATGAATGGAGCTGGGCTTGTTTGTACTCTCTGTGCCTTTACATTTGTGAAAGCCATACATGTACACGCGCACACACACACACACACACACACACACACACACACACACACACACACACACACACAGTCGAAATTACAATGACTTACATTCATTTCCTGAAGACTTACTCTAACCTCAGTATCCTTACTCTGACCTTAAAACATGTTTTCACCTTAAATGCAATGATTTACGTTTTGGGGATCTGCTTTTTTCCCTGCTGACTTAAGGAGAAGCAGTCCCCATAATGTGACTGTGTAAACAGATTTAAGTTCCCACAACATGAGTAATACGTGGATCACAGGAACACATACACACACATGCGCGCGCACACACACACACACACACACACACACACACACACACACACACACACACACACACACACACACACACACACACACCCTCACCCCAACATTCAAAACACATTAATATTGCATAGGACCTTAGATTGCAAATTCTGTGTCATTCTAGTTTTAATATTTGGTCAGTGACCCTGGGTCAAAGCTGGCTTAATGGCATTTTTGGGTCCCCCAAAAGATTTTGAAAACATAAATGTTTTTCAAATTATTTTTCTTTAAATTGTTAATATTGTTAAAGTGAATTCATTCCAAAAACAAGGTATCCCACGTGGCATCTCAACCACAAAATCTGTAATACCTGGAAGAAATATGAGCTAATAAACATGTAATTGTGGTAACACTTTCCACTCCAGCTCTCCCAGGGAGGCCTCTGTTAATTAAACTGATGAAATGTTTTAATTAGGGGGATTAAATTATTTAATGAAATCTAGTTCATCATTAAAATACATAAATAATTGAACTGATTGTGTTCTTTGTCGATCTCATTATCGCTTTTGTATATGACTGGTCCAGCCTGCCTTCATTAGGACACATTAATGAAGAGGAACCAAGCAGGGGCCAGAGGAAAAGAAAGGGAGAAAAGAAGATGTAGTAGATTGCGACTGTGTGTTACGATTACAAATTTGTTCAATTCTTTTTAGTCTCAGGCACAGTAGCTAATTACATTACATCCATAATCATTATTGTATGATTTTGTGAGACAACATTTGTGTTCATTGCCACTGCCTGTGCTAACCCCAGCTTTTAAGACTGGAGACTGGACTTCACATCTCAGCTTTTTAACCATGACAATGATTTTTCATCAACCTTAACAAAGTGGTTTTAGTCTGCAAACTTAAATGAACCCATAAACATACAGAACCTTCAATGCACAGATATTTTAAAATAGAACTCATAGAAAAATACCAATCTGTCCATTGTCAGTATTCCTTTGTGATGGGTAGTTTGCTTAAAAATACCATTGTGATATCTGGATTTTGATTATGTTTCCTGGGCATTTCTCACCTTGTTAACTGTAGCTGGCTCTTCATCTGCAGTGCCGGTGTTGTTTTTGAACACCTGTTATTAGCATGGCTTGTTTTCCATCTATTATTACGATTACACAGATTAAATTGAGACATTTTTCCACAATGCAGAATCAAAATGTTCAGTAAATTCACTCATCACTAACTTATACATGATGTCCCAGCTTTTATCATAGAGTAGCCTGGTTATTCATCACATTGCACAAGTTTATGATCTGTGGTTAATGTATATGTATTTTCAAATCCTTTATATCCCTTCCAGTTTATGTAAGTATGAGGATGAACTCTCTTTGGTTTTATGGCTGCCTGGGCACCAGGATAATCCAATAAACCATCCATAACTGTGATACCAGTGCGCATATTAACGTACTCATTTACAATGTGTACAGAGACACTAAATAGAGATGAAGAAGAAAACGGGAAAATGGGTGACAGAGAGGCAGACTTAAGAATGACAGAGTGTGTTTGTATGTAATCATTGTAAATTATATTGGAACCTCCTGAGGTGTGCTTGATTTAGCCTGAGACCCTTAAACAGACAGTGTGACATTTTGAAATTAAATCTGTTAATTGTCTTCACTGGTCATTTGTCACATTATGTTGTTGGCTCTTGAGCTTGTGGTGATTCTTTGGTTTGAGCGTCTATTTATTTTCATTTAATTGAAATGCTAGTTAAGCTTTTTTTCCGTTTCTGATAATAAGACAGGTGTTTAACAAAGCTACACTTAAGAATGTCAAGACAAATATTCCAACAGCATTAAATGCTTAAATAACCTTAGATAAATACAGTATAGATAAGTGCTGTTTTTTTTTCTTTTTGTGTGGCAATAAATACATTTTCACATATTTATTATATCAGAACAAAGGTTGAATATTGTTGTTTATTCATTTCTTGTGAGGTTGACTGACAAAGGCACTGTTTGACTGGTTTGTTTAAAATGTGCATAAAGCTCAACATTACTCAGCTCTCTTTTGTCGTCTCAGCTGCTTTCGTCCTGCCGCTGTGCGTAGCTGTAGCGAATGTCTTCCTGTGTCACAAGCTGCCGTTTGAAATGACTTCCTGTCACTCACTGATGTTTCGTCATAGTAAATGTGAAAGCCTGCTCAGGTAGTGGCACATAACTTGTTGGAATCGAAGACGTGAGTGGGACAACAAGTAGACTTCTGAGAATTTAACAGCTGTCTAAGAATTAATAATGTGTGAGCACCAAGAGAGCGTCTGAGAGTTTTGGGGCATGGATTGATAGATGGATGAAATGCAAACACTAAACGATGGAAGACATTATACCCCTTGATGTTTTAGACTGACTTGCTTATAGTCCAAAACTTTGACAAAAGCTCAAATGCAAATTTGTTATTGCTGTCAACATGCCAAATTTTAGGTAATTAAAACAAAAAATGTGTCACAGAATTCTGAAATAATGTAAATGGGGCTTTGGAGAATGATAAATCAATCCACAGGAAACAAGGGAGTATCAAAGGGAAATTCAAAGGATTTAAATGCACCCCTAACTGAAAAACTACTTGTAGACTCCTTTGTGAATAACGCCAAGCTTCCCACCCAGACCTGGAAATCTGGTTTATTTAAAAATGTATAACTAAGGGGATCTATTTCCATGAGGAGGAATGTACTGCAACCCATATTTCTGATGAAATCAAAATCAAGACAGCTTGAGGAAACAAAATCATTAACAATATGTTTTATTGGAGAGAGGTCCTAAATTTACTATGATGCATTTCACACATCCAGGGCAGAAGCAGGACTAATGGATGTAAGATTTAGGCATAGGCTGTAGGATTGTTATTAAAGTAAAAGGAGTGACAATTGTTATAATGTGAGTGTCACGCAAATTGCTACTAGCCTTAATAATTGTCATATTTCCCACTCTTGTCATTATTTAATATGTCTACAATGTCTTGTGACATTTTTCAAACAAAATTTATCAACTCTATGGTCCAGTGTGTCTTTCTTTGGCACCTTTCTTTCCCTCTTCATGTGTGAGCCATCGTCACCCTAACATATCATTAATGCTCTGTTGCATGTGATCTGCTGCAGCATCTGAACAGATGATGTCCATGCATGCAAATTCATCATTTGAAGTTTCGTGTAAACTTTAGGTTCTTTCATGGCTATTCTCTCTACATGTGCCCACACTTCATATGTAAAATTATGTTTTACAGAAACAAACTGCAAAGTCACCCTCACAAAGCAACCACTGAAGTTGTGTCAGGTCACTGTATGAATATTTTAACATTGCAATCTGTCAATCTGTCTGTTCCATCTAGTGGCTGTATTTGTTTTGTGCAAGCAAATCTGGTTTTAAAACATTTACTTAAAGTAAACTAGGTTTGTGTGGATGCATGTCAATAGTATTACTGAGTATGATCAGAAAAATCTCAGACCCTACTCGTTACAAATGTTGTTTGAATATCTAGATTAAATTTATATGATACAGAGGTGAAAAACACACGAGGAAGTGAATAAAGTGTTTACTCGTTTGTTTGTGGTGTCAGAGAGATTCTATGGAAGACTATCAAAGGGTCATATAAACAACTTATATTGAATAACACCTCAGGGTAAAAGTCCAACCTTTGATATTACAAGCTTTATATGACATTAATCTCTAGTTCTGATGCACCATGGGTCATGCACCCATTGTTGTTTGTGGTTCACACTTTCCTCCAACTATTCATATGCCTTGGAAAGTGGCATCTAACAGGTCATGCATACACATATACATGCACGTACATACTTACATATTATTTATGCTATGTAGCTTTAATCATAGAGGAAGATATTTTTCATCTTAAATACCGCCAACATTTAAACGTGTTATGAATATGCACGAGATGACTATAATTTATTCTGGTCAGAGTGGGCAAGCTAATATAGAATAAATATAGGCCTAGAGTAAATATTAACAACATGAACACAATGTAAAACAAACACTGCAACAAGCACATCCGCGGAAACATTACACATTGTGTAAATGCTTGACCTCAACAAAAATGACAAACATTAAAACTCAAAAAATAAGAAGAGATGCAATTTTAGTTTACGTATTTATTTACTTATTTACAAAGCATATTGTAGCGCTTTCCAGTAATGCACTAATTTTCCGAGGTTCTCTGAATGCAGCATAAACTTTACGATTGAGAATGTAATTAACTGCGCAAATTCAGGTGTGAAAGACTATTTGCCTCAGTTTGGAGTAATTCCTTCTAGTAAGTACCATTACCGTTACCAACTGTTTCAGCCTAACATTTGTGTTATTAATAATTTTTCGTTTTATACTTAAGAAGGTGTAAGCTAGCATTTAGTAACTGTTGAAAGTAACAGCTATTGCGTCTAGCTATTTCTACATTAGCTATTATTTTCTAGGTCTAGCAGCCTGCCGGTTATCTGATTTTGAGGGGCTAAACATAAGTTACGTGTCCTTATTTGATTCTGAAAGCACACTTGTTATATTTCTAGATAGTTTTGTTGCTAGTCTAATGGGACTTGTTCGGTAAATTATTTTTTGTAGTGAAACTCTTGACAAAATTAACAAAAGATGTAGAATGAAAAGTATAGGTTAGGTTTGTGAAATCCGGAATCCTTTACCAGGTGTCACCGAAGCAGCTCTGTGAATTGAGAGTTGGCAGGTGGAGGGTCTGAGACAATTGTATCAATTTTCAGGTTAGTCAGTGGGTGAGTGACTGAGGTTAGGGGACTAGCAAAACTCTATGAAAGTTGAGGGTTGACGGTCAGGGGCCTGGCTACATGCTCTCTGTTGCTTTACTCTGGACAAAGAAGCATAGTGCAGTGTTAGTTGAATGTAATGCTTGTTTTACCCCACTAACTTTATTTCTGATTTCATGGTAGTGGTGATCAGATTGACCAAATCTTTGGTATAGGTTTGATTGGGTGTGGTATAGCAATGCTGCCTCTCTCTGGATACTTAGTGCAATTGGGCTGAATTAGCTCTGGTATTGTGTAATATGTCGTTATCCTGATCACTGCTTTTTTTTTTTTTGACAACCTGAGAGCTCAACCAGTCAGAATAAACGCATCATAACATGGTAAATCAGTGTTATTGAAAGTCTTGTGTCTGGCTCTCACACATTTGGTATGACATGTTTTTATGTCACACCTCTATATCATGTTGTCAAGCTCCCTAAACGAATCAGACAGCATAATGTAAATGGCCATTGAAGCGGCAGTCTGAGCATAATGATACAGATACCACAGGTCACCGTATATTTATTTCTGCATGATGGGATCCTATTGGTTTTTAACAATATGCTCGGGATTACACACAGACACAAGACATGTTTCATTTCTGTCATGAATTTGAGAGGAATTTATTGCTAAATTTAGCTTTTTGTGCCTGCTTTGACCTTTTTAGACATGAATCATATTCATTTTCTTTTTTTTTGTAACCAAAACACACATTCCATTGTTTTTGATTGAAGCCTCTGTGGCTATGACTTCAGATGAGTTTGCTGAAACACAAAAAGGAATGAAAAGGGAAGAACAGCAGATGAGAATAGCGGATAGAATTCCTAAAGTGGAGAAGTGTCCAGAGGAAAAGGAAGAGGAGGAGGGAAATGGATGTGCCAACAGAGAAAGCCCCAGAAGAAAGGTAAGATGCTCAGATAACCAGTACAGCAGCAGCAAGTAGCTTTCCTTGCAATCCATAAATAGTACTGTTGTATAAAATTTGGAACAAAGCAATGTACATAATGCCAATTATTTATAAAATGTAGGCATTGTAATGCCCGGCAGCTTGGGCACAGTATTGGTATTATAGTGTCTTGGAGGTATGCCACAGAAAAGAGGGGAAAAACAGTAGAGGATTTGTTTCTGATATTTTCTTTTTTATGTTTAAAAAACATGAGAGTGTATCAAGACAAGCATGCACAGCATTTACAGCCTATGATTAGCAAATCGTATCTGATCTGATTCAAGGTTGAAACCCTAGTTGGAGCTATTAAGACTGAGGTGTTACAGTCGTTTTTTGGAGTTAACATGCAGCTTCTGTGCATGTGTTTCTGTGTGTATGTACGAGAGGGAAACAATAGTGTTTCTCTCTTTTTGCACATAAAACATTTACTAACCGTTCCAAGGCAAATGTTTTTTACATCTTTAATGCTACAATGCAGCAGGTGAACTAAGTGATTTGGTTTGTGAAACCAGAGCATTGGTTACATCTGTTTTCATTGTGATCTGGCCATTAGATCAGACATCTCTGAAGTGTATACACTCAGCTGAAACATGGCTACACCGAAAGCTGTTCTTGACATCTACATTTGTAGACATCAATGTGTGGATTTAAACATGGCCATAGACTTCATATTTTTCATTTATCATGCAGTTTTTGACAGTAGGTGTGTTCCTTTTTTTTTTTAAGGCATTGAAGATGTGCTGAAATGTTGACACTTTTTCACTTGGCTTTGATGGCTGGTGACAACAAATGTGCAGACTTTTATATTGTTACTGTAATGTGTTATTTGATGATAGTTATGTCATAACTACATACTGCACATTTTCTAAGAACTTAATTTATATGTTAGTTTACTTTGATGCCATCAGTTTGGTTGGTCGTTTTTGTACAGTGGAAAACAGTCACAGTATTCTTACAGAGCTCAGATCTGTGGTGACATGAATTAAAATGACTAGCAGCCATAGTACATATGGAAAAAAAAAAAAGTTGAGTTGCCATATGCTGGCCAATTTATTCTCTGGTTCCTGACTTGACCCAGTTTGTATGTGCAATTCTTTACAGCACCAATTTTACACCTGGCCAAGTCACACACACACACATACACACACACACACACACACACACACACACACACACACACACACACCCCCACACACCCTCCCCCCCAAAACATATACACACACACACACACACACACACACACAAACATTATATATAAACATGCATAATGAGACACATATACACAGAACATACACAGGCTGCATACATACAAAATACACACATATGCATATAGAAAGACAGGCACCTACACAGAGTCAAAGAAGGAAAACATGCACAAATACAAAGGCCATGGGAAACAGCTGTGTGTGATTGGTGTGAAAATAAGCAAATATGGTCTTTGATGTTGGGTACACTTTTTTGAGAAGAAAGCAAGAGGTATATATGTAGATGTATATGTGTGTGTGTGTGAGTGAGTGAGCGGTTTGTGTGAGTGTGAACTGAGGTGTGTTTACCCCTGAGGTAGTGGTATTTCATCTCTTCCTGCATCAGTTCTGCCCTGTAGGGGGTAAGAGGTGTGTGTATGTGTGTGTACATGTTCCCGTGTGTACGTGCGTGTGCCCGTGTGTGTGTTGAAAGATCCAAATGGCTTTGCTCTGGTTAAAAAGACAGGAAGGAAAAGAAAGAGAACTCTTTTTTTGTGGCTATTTTCAAGGCTCTTCTCCCTACGTGCTCTTGTCAGTGAGGCTCAGACCAGCATTTACTTGCTTCAAAATCAGAATTACTTTATATTTTCCAGTGCAGAAAATCTGTTTCAGCAATGTGGATTGTATAATCATGATAATCATGCTCAGACACAATAAACTGATTGCTATATGAGGATAGAACATGACCTCTAGTACCAAAGGAGCTGTTGGTATGCGTGTAAAGTGGTTAAAGTGGTTGTGTGCATACAGTATATATATATATATATATATATATATATATATATAAAATAAGTTATACATCCCTTGTTAGATATCTTTTGAATTCAACATAGTTAATAGAACATTGTGAAGAAGCACATGAACTATACCAGATAACTACAGTCCACTTGTGCAGGACAAAACTAACTTGGAAACAGAAAATTAACAGTTTGTAAACAACTTTCTTGCTGCACCAACTTTTATTGCACTAAACAACATTTTGGCACAGTAGGTGTCCATCATGTGCCCAATTTGGTGTGAACAATCACTGCAAGAAAACTTGGAGAAACGAAAATGTTGTGTGGACTTGCTTTGATTTGTGCATAATTACTAAGCCTTGCACAGTGTGCAGGGAAACTTTGTGGGTGTGAGTGCATTTGTGCTTCAGACAGGGATGCTTTCATGTAAAAGTTGCAAAGCCATTCTTAGCCATTTAAGGAATAAGTAATGTTTCCATTTAATGTGAATGCAGTGCTGTGAAAAGAACTCATAACTTTAAATTTGTGGCCCTTTAGGGGTGGTGTTATAGTAACCAAGACTACTAACACAATTTTTTATTAAATGTGACTTTTTGTCTGTTTTTTTTTTATGTCAGAGTTCACAGGCACACAAAGGAGGGAGGACAGAAAGAAAGAAAGACGGGTGTTATATATTCTTTGGAATATAACTTTATGATGGATTTAGCTCATCCATCACTACTCCTTTCCTTCAAATTACATAATTTCTGTTTCTCATTTTTACATTCTCTCAATCACTGTCTGTAGCTCTGAATTTAAGCTTTCAGTTCATTATCACTCCTGTCTTGATACACAGTCACTAGTATCATTTCTCTTTCTGACAAAATGTCTCAGTCTTCTGTCTAAGTCTGCCTTTCTCTGAATGAATGTAATTCACTCTTTCATCTCTCTGTTTCTCAATGTCTGTCTCTCAACCCCTCTCTCTCTTTTCACAATATTAATTCAACCCCCCCCCCACACCCACACACGCACACACACACTCCCCATCCCATCTGTTTCTCTCTCAATTCTTCCTACAAATGTCATTAATTCAGTGCTGATAACCAGCTCTGTTCTTTTCAGCTCAGCCTGGTGCAGATTATAATTATAATCATTACAATAACGTTAACAGTGCAGTACAATATTAAGGGAGTCAAATCCCCCGGTGATATATCTCTCTTGAGTCTTTGGAGCTCCTGTTCTTTGTGTCATATTGTAGTCACCATGGCCCATAGAGATTATGTCTGCATGCATTTCATACACCTGGGACTGGCATTAATTGATTTTTTTTTTCCTCCTCATGTTCTGTGAGTGGTCTTTTCAGTCTTATGAGAGAAAAGGGGCACAGTTTCAGATTATATGCAGTAAGCTATCTATAATGATGAGTGAATTTAAATACTTAGCACCTATCAGTGCTTGATGAAAGTGAAGCTTCTACCTCAAAAACTGTCATACAGCTACAACACCTTTGTTCAATAGTGTGGCAATAAACAAGACAATCCTGTATGTGTATGTATGATAAGAAGCAATGTCTTCTAAAAAAACAAAAAAAAAGTATAAATGTACGATTAATTTGTCCTGACAGTGGGCCATTTGCTGCTCCCAATTTTAAAATTGACTCAAAATGAATGGACTGAATTCTGTGTTGCAAACCTGTTGAGTTGTGCATGGCACTGGTGAGACCTGCTTAGCCTTGATCATGGCTGTATCTTCTTAACCCTGTTTGTTTTGGATAGCAGGCTAATGAGAACCAGGGCAGTGTAACAAGTCAGCCAATATACCTTGGGTGACTCTCCTGTCTGGTAGTATTGACAGTTCTGTGTGTGTCTGGGTGTGTTTGTGTGTGTATGTGAAGTTCCAGTAATCCCAGTGGCTAAGCTGGTAATCCCCTCAAGCTGCCCATTAGCCCCTTGACACACATGTACACACACACATACAGGCACACATAGTTCCTCCAGGGCAGTCACCCAGGTGTCAGGCAGACTGTTCCTCAGGGAGGGATCACTATGATCAGCCACAGAGCTGGCCCACTGCCCCTGGATGGAATAATGGAGACACTGCCTGGCAATACATACAGATTAAAGAGATGGAGACAAAGGCAGAGGGAGAGAAAAACAGAGAAAGGGATGGTGGGAGGGAGAGGGGCCAGATTGGGATGACTGGAGGGGAGAAGAGGAAAGGAGAAAACTGCAAAGGGGTATATGTAGGCGAAATAGGGAAGAAGGACAGACAAAGAAAAGAAACAAGGATTAAGAGAAAAGTTATTTTTATGTCTCTTTCTGCTCAGTGAACTGGACTCTGCATTGCATGTTATCTAGAAAATTTTAAGCTTCGGGATACTTTACCCTTCCCTATTTGGACGAGAATACCAGATTTCTGCTATGGTTTGCTGTTTTTTTTTTTGTGTGTGTCTTGTACAGAACACTTTTTTCCATTTCTGTGTATCCCCTGTTGCTGTTTCTGGTTGTTTCTATCTCTGAAATGGCATCAGCCGATCTGTGTAGCAATGTTTCCTTTGAGTTAGAATTCTCAAATCGATGATTCACCTGAGCCACAAATGGAGTTTTTGAAAAACACAGTGCCTTTGTGGATATGATGTCTTTGTTCCTGAAATGCTTCTTTTCCTCCCTCAAGTTGATGTGATAATCAGTGTTTGGACTCTCATGGCCCTTGAAACTTGTAAAAACCCCTCAGAGTTTCAAATGTATGCCTGTCAGTGATAAAAATAAGCACTCTTCGTTATTTCTGTCAAACACACTTTGTATAGGTATGTGGCATTTGTTCAGACAACATCATTTTGTTGGAGTCTCATAGCCACCCACTGTCCTTCTGGAGTTTAGAAGTGAACTGTGTGGGCAGGAAGAGACATGCTTCTGATTATATGAAGACAACCACACTGAGGCTCTACTATTGTGAGTCATTCAGTTTCAACACTGAGCCCATCAGTACTCTACGCTGACGTGGGACGACAGAGGAATCGTTCCCTTTAGTATGTCACATAACACAAACAGTGAGACACAGCAACAATGACTCATTCACACTGTAGGAACGCTGTTTCTGTTTTCTCGCACCTCTTTGTCTCGACCGCCATTTCTTGACAAAATGTTAGAGATGGTGTTCTCACTTGGTTCAGTGCTGCTTCATTTAAACTTCTATGTCTTTGTGTGTCTATACTTGCATGCCTTCAATATTCTCCATCTCTTTTTGTTCATTTTCACATCTTCTTGTATGTTTTGGGTTTTTGTTATACATATATAGTTCTATCTTATTTATTCTGCAGTGCAGAAGAGTCGTATTGACCAAACAACTCTTGAACTCAGATAATGCAGATATATTTGACATACTTTAATAAACCTACTCTGACATTTTATTGTAGAGGGCTGTTCAGCCACTTGTTATAGAGTTTTTTTCTAAGACCCAAGCAAAGTGTACAGCAGATCATTTCACTTACTAGTATTTATTTAGTCAGAAATTAAATTAAACCGTTAGGTGAAAATCACCAGGTATCTTTTGTCGGAGTTTGCAGCACATCAGGAAACAGACATTGTTTTTCTACTGTATCCTTCTGGACAATTATGGCAACATGTATAATTTTAAGTTTTTTTAATTGACAAGTATGTGACACTAAAGCCCTGAGTACGCTTTCATTTTATCTTTCTTTTTCCTTTATCATATGCTGTCTGTCAGACTATGAGATGCTGTCAAGATAGAGTCTTGAGTTAGTTTGTGCGATCCTGTTGGCATACTGTGCAATTGATCATTGGACTTTGGAGAATCCATCAACCTGCACCAATATGCCTAAAAGTACTATAAAACTTTCCTAGAGGCTCAGATTCAGTGCAGATCCAGATAGTTAACTGTCTGTGACCCTCTCATACAGTGCAATGGAGATCAGTGCTTACAATGGAAATTTGTGTCCATGGCAGCCTAAACTGCAGTCTTACTTGATATGCTAAAGAAAGCAAAAAAAGGCACAGAATGTGTGCGAATGCCAGCAGCTCGTTTTCATATGAATAACATGGTTCTACTTTGTATGCTTGTTCAGCCTGTGTTTTGACTGTGGGACTGTTGTCACAAGTGAATCTTTGGTTGTCAGGATTCAGTAGCACAATAGCAGTTCCATATACCTCATTTTAAACCACAGAAATACAAAGAATTACTTTATATGCTTCTATTCACTGGTCACCTTAACCCCATCACCTGTGTTTAATACTCTGGTGTCTGCGGCTGAGAGAAGCACTGTGTGATGTGTCATGTAGTACTGTCTCCCACCTTGTTCAATTCGCTGGCACATGACAGGCCACCAAAATGAAACAACATGTCAGCCATGTTGAACTTTTGCAAAGTGTGTGAGACTGATATACATGCGCCATCTGCAATGCATGCCAACAATGATCGGTATCAGCCTTGGATTGACTGATCTCACCCATAGATGATCAGTATCGGTATCAGTGGCCAAAAAACATGATCGTGTCATCCCTGGTGTACATTATTAATACATTAGACTGAAGATAACTGCTGCTCTGCCGGAAGAATACTCTTGATATTGTCCAGTCTATCAGCTGTCGGCTTTGTCTTGGTCCAAACCTTCGTTATTATATCAACCTTTAAACATCACATTTGTCAGCCTCTTATCTAAAGTCAGTGAAAACTTACATAATGTGACCAGTGAAGACATTATTACATAAAAGTCTCAGATAACTGATGCTGAACACTCTTGAGTTTATTTTCACTCACAGTCCTATGGACTGTGCGTGATCTTTGATGACCATATGTCTTCTTCAATAGCATCTTATCCTGATATACAGTCCACAGAGTGAAACTTGTTCAGCAATACTCCTTCAACTGTAGAAATTCTACTTTAGTAAAACATTCCATGACCTTTTAAAACAGCATTTAATGTTTGGTTAATAGCTCATGTGTACACAAACATGGTGGATGGACATGTTTAAAGATCACACATAGGGAGCTATTAGTTCTTTGACTAGTAACTCCCTTCACCCTGGAGGAAGAATCAGAGAATGGAGCAGAGACAGACAGACATAATGAGACATAAAGGCCCAGACACAGAGAGGGTAAGAACAATGTGTTTCTCTCTGCTCTATTGCTCTCTCCATTATCCTTCAGCACAGAAATACAAGAATTCAATTAAAAGACCATGTAGTGACCTTAACACACATGCACATACGTGAACACACACATTGTTGATGTATCAATTAATCACTGTCTGTCACTTGACCATTATAGCCTGTGTATTCTCACTGGACCATGGGAATTATATACCGTGTGGGTGTGTATGTGTGTGTTTGTAAAATGTCATTCTACTCTATAATGACCATTGTTATTCCCAACTCTTCAAATGGTGTTAGGTCCAGCAGCCCCTCTAATAAGTCTTTTTTGTGTGGGTATGTGTATGTGCACGTATGTGTGTGTGACCAAGTCATTAGTATGCAGTACTATGCACTAGCCTTGTGTTATTAAACATTAAAGCTAGATGACAGAATATGGCCTGAGCCCTGGGGCTAAAACTAACATACTAGGACACACTCAGAGAAACACACAAGTGCACACTGGAAGCCTCAAGACATCCACCCACAAAATGTCCATCTCCATTGGAAGCTAAACCCATTTTATAGTTGATTCTTAAAGCAGTGATTTTGAATGAAGACTGCCATTTATTTTCACACAATAGCAAATTAAAGTCACTGACTCTGGTCAGCTCATTGCTATTGATGTCATGATCTGCACAGGAATTGGTGGCTTTGTGCCAAATAATCATTACACTCACCATTTTGCAAGGATAAGTTTGACTACATTACAGTCTCATATATATATATATATATATATATATATATATATATATATACACACATACACATACTTACTTGCATGTATATGTATGTATGTATATGTGTAATTATAAAAAATTCTCTCAAAGTCAGGCCTGTAAATAACAAGTCTTTGAGATTAAAGGCACCCCAGGGTGATTTTTATGAATAGGAGCTATGTTTTCTGGTCCACAGCTGTGAACCCTACTATAGAAAAAATTACATTTGGCTATTAAAACTAATAAACACCCCATCTGTCCATAAGTTCAGTATATGGTATCAAAGCATGTAGTTAAGTGGGGGCTAAGCAACAGGCAGAGCAGCCTTTTATTAACCGGAGTGTCAAGTTTAAAACATTCTACTCAAAGCTTATTCATTTCACTCCAGCGCTACCATGACACTGGTCTACTGTCAGTCCATCTCTAAAGCTACTAATTCACAATACTGAACTAGGAATACCCATCAAAGGCCATTATTTTTAGTGTGACTTTATTAGATCAGAAACTGCAAAAAAAAAAATACTTTGATTATAGATTACCTTTTAATATTTTATTTATTTATTAACCTTTTTTTATCATAGCATAATAGCAAAGCAACAACACTGAAATATTACACATACAGGACGTGTTGCCAATACAAAACACAGATTAAATGAGCACACCAAAGAATAACATTTAAAGTACAGGTACACTTCAAAGGGAGCCGTATCCCGATGGTTGTGTTGAAAGTATGGTACCTTTTTATTCCATACTACTTGCTTTCCAAAAGCAACCTCTGTGGGTACCAGTCCAGACAATATATGGAGCACATAATTTTAAAAGACAATGACAATGATTATTTAATCTCTCAATCAAGGTTTAGTTGACTCTGGATCTAATGCAAGATGGATTGACTATTGATTAAATATTGAATATAAAATGTTGATTAGCTGGGCATATGGGCAATACAGATGCACATCTCCCCATAAGTAATATTCATCATGCATTCAGCCAAACCATTGTATAAATAGTATTTTATATTTGAACATTTCTAAAAGGAAATCTGGGGGAGCCTGTTTGAATGGGCCTAATGCAGCTGATAAATAAATGATAAAGCTGCAGTCATAGTCTATAGGCATATATTTACATTGTACAGCCAAAGCTAAGTCAGGTGTGACTGTGTGGCAAAAACCTGTGTAGGTCTGCTTTATTTCACACAGAAAATTGAGAATCATTAAGTGAACTGATAAAGAATTGGGCTGAAAAGCAGAATCGATAGTGGCATTGGTATCAATAAGATGTAATCGATACCCATCTCTAATCCTGAAGTACACTTCCACATAACTGCAGCAAGGTGAGAAGTTAAAGCACTGGAAGTCAGCAAAAACAAGATTTATTTCAGGTCGTGGTTTATGGTTTCTTACATATACAGTGCATCCGGAAAGTATTCACACCCCTTCACTTTCCCCACATTTTGTTATGTTACAGCCTTATTCCAAAATGGATTAAATTCCTTTTTTTCTCATCAATCTACACACAATATACCATAATGACAAAGTGAAAAAGTTTTTTTTTTTAGAAATTCTTGCAAATTTATTAAAAATAAAAAAACTGAAATATCGCATGTACATAAGTATTCACACCCTTTACTCAGTACTTTGTTGAGGCACCTTTGGCAGCGATCACAGCCTCAAGTCTTCTTGGATATGAAGCTACAAGCTTGGCACACCTGTATTTGGGGTATTTCTCCCATTCTTCTCTGCAGATCCTCTCAAGCTCTGTCAGGTTAGATGGGGAGCGTCGCTGCACAGCTCTTTTCAGGTCTTTCCAGAGATGTTCAATCAAGTTCAAGTCTGGGTTCTGGCCGGGCCACTCAAGGACATTCACAGACTTATCCCGAAGCCACTCCTTCGTTGTCTTGGCTGAGTACTTAGGGTCGTTGTCCTATTGGAAGGTAAACCTTCACCCCAGTCTGAGGTCCTGAGCGCTCTGGAGCAGGTTTTCATCAAGGATCTCTCTGTACTTTGCTCCGTTCATCTTTCCCTCGATCCTGACTAGTCTCCCAGTTCCTGTCGCTGAAAAACATCCCCACAGCATGATGCTGCCACCACCATGCTTCACCGTAGAGATGGTATTAGCCAGGTGATGAGCGGTGCCTGGTTTCCTCCAGATGTGACACTTGGCATTCAGGCCAAAGAGTTCAATCTTGGTTTCATCAGACCAGAGAATCTTGTTTCTCATGGTCCTTTAGGTGCCTTCTGGCAAACTCCAAGCGGGCTGTCATGTCCCTTTTACTGAGTAGAGGCTTCCGTCTGGCCACTCTACCATAAAGGCTTGATTGGTGGAGTGCTGCAGAGACGGTTGTCCTTCTGGAAGTTTCTCCCATCTCCACAGAGGAACGCTGGAACTCTGTCAGAGTGACAATCGGGTTCTTGGTCACCTCCCTGACCAAGGCCCTTCTCCCCCGGTTGCTCAGTTTGGCTCGGTGACCAGCTCTAGGAAGAGTCCAGGTGGTTCCAAACTTCTTTCATTTACGAATGATGGAGACCACTGTGCTCTTTGGGACCTTCAATGCTGCAGAAATGTTTTTTTACCCTTCCCCAGATCTGTGCCTCGATACAATGCTGTCTCGGCGGTCTATAGACAATTCCTTTGACTTCATGGCTTGGTTTCTGCTCTGACATGCACTGTCTACAGTGGGACCTTATATAGACATGTGTGTGCCTTTCCAAATCATGTCCAATCAATTGAATTTACTACAGGTGGACTCCAATCAAGCTGCAGAAACATCTCAAGGATGATCAGTAGAAACAGGATGCACCTAAGCTCACTTTTGAGTGTCATAGCAAAGGGTGTGAATACTTATGTACATGCGATATTTCAGTTTTTTATTTTTAATAAATTTACAAGAATTTCTAAAAAACCTGTTTTGCTTTGTCATTATGGGGTATTGTGTGTAGATTGATGAGGAAAAAAAGGAATTTGATCCATTTTGGAATAAGGCTGTAACATAACAAAATGCGGGGAAAGTGAAGGGGTGGGAATACTTTCCGGATGCACTGTAGTATATGTTGAATTAAGATTTTGGCAGACAGCCAAATTCATTTGTAAGAAAGTCTTGATCTTTTTCCTTGATCTATTGAAATGCTCAAAAGAGGTGACCTTTTATATATGAAGGAACTTTAGCTATGTTTGCTACCTGCTCCTTGATTTCCCCCTAGAAGACTGGACAGTCATTATTGCTTGAAGGCAAAAAAAATTTTCCCAATTAAAATTGTATCCAGTTTTCAAAACCTGCACTGTAACTTGCTGTTACTGTGACACTTTTAATTATTTTCTTAAAATATAATTGATTTTTAGTTTAATTTTGTTGCCTTATGATGATCACATCCTTCATTTGGTTCATTTTTTTTATCCAGAGACTTCACACATGGAACACAAGGGTGTGGAGAATATGCCTGTGGTTTTGTTGTCTTTGTTTTTAATTTGAATTTGTGTTTGTCATAAAAAATATTTCACATAAACACGGAAAATGGGCCAAACGCCTTCAGGCAACAAGCCATGTTAACATTCAACCATTCACTCAGTGCATGCATGTACATTTGAGTATTTGCCAACATTTGTGTGCAGCATGTGTGTGTGGGTTTGTTACTGAGTGTGTTTGTGTGTGTGTGTGTGAGTTCACTGTTTGGCTCTGTGACACTTTGTGTTGTGTGGTTGTTTGTTGCCTCTAACAAGTCAAAGAAGTAGTTATTACCGCAGGCAAGGTTATACACCTCTGTACACAGACATACACACAAACACAAAGGAATACGTGTTGTTTATTGCCGTAAAACATGAAAGCTGACCTCCACAGTCTAACATTTAATAAAATCTTAATACTATCTCTGTTATTAGGGTTGCAAGGGTTCGCAAAGCCCGTGGTTCGGACTGTATCATGGATTTTAAGTCACGGATCGGATCATCATCATCAGTAGTTTTAGTCTAGTCTGACTCTGAAGCAAAGGGTTGCTAAAATGCTGTTGTGAGAAGTTGTTAATTCTGTCTTGGCTCCTCGTCCTGTCACTGACACACCAGGGTGATGTTGCTTCAAATGTATGCCCATGCTCGGTGTATTGCTATTGTCACATGGTTAAACTTTGCAATTAATCCCCAGTTCATATGCGTGACGAACCATGAGGGGTCCATACAGATCAACTATGATCCATTACAGCCCAATCTATTATCTCTAGCTAACAAATGTTTCATGAAAAGAAGCCGCCATTTTACAGAAGCTGCCCAGCAAGCTAGAGCTCATTTTCAGATCACTCTGGCCAATTCACTTAATCACATTGCACATTAATACATTATTGTTAATGGTTAATATGACTTATAGCCAAAAGCAGAGTCAAAATGCAGAACAGGTGTATTTACTGTCTGTATTCATTTGCCTTGGAGCCAGTCAAATATGACAGTTCAGATAACAAAACTGCTAAGGTAGCTTTGACAATCTGACCTAGGACAAGTAAGAAGTTTGTCTGCAGTACTATACAGTATTTTACCCAACACAATTAATAAAATGTTTCTATTAATACAGAAACAGTCAGTCATATACATTTTTCAATATTGTTAATATTCACTGTCAAACCTAATTTAGAATTTGATATTTTCTATCACTATAAAATTATAGAATGTTATTAACATCAGCATTTTTTTGTTACCATTTATTTTCTGCTGCTGTCAACTTACAATTATGGTTGCGAGCAGATTGAATATTGCCAGTACACTAGACTATTAAGCATTATATAAAATTTAGTAAGCAGTTATATCATAAATTCCTGGTAACTGAAGTAAAGAACTTTACAATATTACAATGAATTCACGTTTTTTTAACATACAATTTCTACACTGGTAGAGAATGTGCATCTGCTCTGATGTTCATCTGAACTCTGTGTGTGTGTGGGTGTGTGTGTACATCTCTCATCATATTTCTTCTCCTTCATTCTGCTTCAGTCTTTTCTTCTTGTCTTCCTCCATCCATATATCGCTCTAATGACTGTCCCTTTAAGGTGCTGTCAGCTCTGACACCTCCCCTTTAAATGCCAGCAGACACATGCAATCTGTCTCTACGTATCTACAAAATACAGGTGTGTGCACTTGCATGCACACACATCTGTGTGCATCTCACATTAATGTGTGTGTCCCTTCCAGTACATGTATTCATGTGTTTGTTTGCCCTTTCTACGTATGCATGTCAGGTTTAATAGTAAGTGATGGGGTAGCCAGCAGCCTAAACAAGCTTTAGCTCAGGGGGGCAGCACTCACTATCTATCTAACTGCCTGAGAGAGAGAAAAGACAGAGAGATAGAGGAAGGGTGGGAGGGGAAGGAGCTACACAACATTTATCATTTAATAGTGGAAGCAACAACTCCTTTTTGGCTAGACCGAAACAGCCAGCCCTATAAATGCAAATGTCTGTCAGTGACTGACTGACTGAGTGATGAAGTTACACCATTGGTCGTTACTCTCTCAAAGATTATGTGGCACAAACAAGCAGTAATTATAACTTAGTGCATTTGTTGCCAGGTAAGGCGACTTGTTCAGACCCCTTTAACAACTTTTTTCAAACCTCAGAGGAGGTGTAGTAGAGGGGATTAGCCATTATTGAGGTTGACCTTTACCTTCAAAGGGCCAACTCTCTATGCTGACCACGCGGAAGCTAACATGAATGAGCTTCTATCTTTCTCTTTGAGTGATAATTTTAGGTAAAATTAAATATAAAAGTAAATATAGCCGAAATCATAGCACAGTATTTGTCTTTAATTTATGTATTTGGTGAATTTATCAGTTTACTTGGAAATGTCTTGGAAGTGTATTCAGTGCTTACATATTATGTTATTCAGTTCAATTTTTTCAACCCAGGTATACAGTGTAGCATGTGTGTGTATAGGAGTGTGAAAAATGAAAGATTTATCTGCATGTGTAATACATTGCAGGTATTGGCAAAATATTCTTCTAGCTTATTTACCACATAGATGTGTGAAAGTTAGTCTTACACACAGCATTCCACAATTATGGATTGGGTCTTTAATGTGCGCCAGTTCATGTCAGTCTGAGTCCCTGTGTGTTTGTCTTGGAACCTCTGGGGCTGACAGGGAGGTTAATCCACTATTCAACCTTAGTCAGAGTGTTTCTCCTCGGGGTGCACGGAGAGCAGCAATGGTCCCTGTCACCTCCAAAGCTCTGGGAGGAGAACCCACCCCCCTCCTCCTCCATGATGCACCACAAAAGGGCTTATCGTCCCTGAGCATCACAGCAGTGTTCTGGCGGATTGGAAGGAATGGATGTTTGCACTGCTGGGTGCCAATAAGTGTGACAAAAAGTGACACGCACACACATATATGGTCTGGCACATGCATGTGAACAGTTAGATGCACACTGCTGACAGATGGCAAGATAAAAGAAGGGGACTGCACATGCAGGCTGATGCATAGTTTTTATATTTTATAAACAGACACAGACACACATGCACATTGGCAAGCATAGACACAAGCCGACAGACAAAACCTAACTAGCAGCACTGGATGGTATCTGCTGGAAGGAAATTGGTTTTCTCCCATTCTGACTTTCAGTCTGGTGTCGCTGAGAGTGTGTCTATGTGCATTCAAGCATATGTGTATGAGGGTTGACAAGGTTTACTTTCTGTAAATCAATCTATGTGGGTTCATCTTTTGTGTGTTGTTAGAGGTCATTGAATCAGAATATTTGTTCTTTGATTCAGTGTCATGATTAAATATTTGCCTTTTCCTGGACAGATGTATTATGGTTTTCATCATTTTCAATTGTCAGGGCCATAGAGTAGCTACATCGAATAAGTATTCAGTTACACACTGATTCCCTCTTGCCATATTTTGAGTGTATTGTCTTATTCAGCTTGCACATTTTAGAGACTTAGAGACCTAACACCACTTTCTGTCTTTCAGTCACTCTTGCTCTCCTCTCTCTCTCTGTGATGAATGGAGCCAGTCAATGAGTGGGGTGTAAAGGTGATCTGGCCAGGGGGCCGATGTGTGTTTGTTGTTGTCTGTGCCTCTGAATTTACGTGTGTATGACTAATTTAATTGATAGCATGCCACCATGGTCAAGAACCCCCCCCCCCACACACATACAAACACACACACACACACACACACACACACACACACACACACACACACACACACACACACACACACACGCACACACACACACACACACACTTACAATTACGCCCGCAGACTGAAATACACACTCAGAGTTCAGGGTGGGTAGCGAATGACTGATTTACAAGACACACCAGTGACTATTGACCACATGTACTGTAACCTGAAAAATGACTGCGGTGTGTGTGTGTGTGTGTGTGTGTGTGTGTGTGTGTGTGTGTGTGTGTGTGTGTGTGTGTGTGTGTGTGTGGTGTGTTTCACTCTGGCTAGTGTTGTTAATCAATCACTCACTACAGACCCTGAACTTTGGACATGAGTAAAGGAAATAAATCTACTGGACATGAAGTGGAAGAGAGAAAAGGAGGGGAGAGATGGCAGTTTTTTTTTTTTTTTAGTACTCTACTACTTTTCATGTCACTTTTAATATGTTGCTAACATTAAGCTACCTTTTAACATTTTGCTCAGATTAAACATATTAATGGATTAATTTATTGTACAGTTGAAGTACTGATTTTTTTCCCCTTAAATTTCTTAATCTTAAAGAAATTCAAAAAGACTAAACGGAGAGAAAGGTGCTGTATCAATCACACATGGCTCCTTCTGATTGATTCTCGATTATAAAACAATGGTTTTGGATCATATCGTATGTGACGGTAAATATTCCATATATACAGTATATTATTGTCAGAAGTGTAGTGTTATTTAAGTACTGGAATGCACCAATGCATACACACGCAAGGTTATGTAACCACTGCTCCTACGGTGACAACTTTACATAGATGAGTCAACTATGATCACATGATGACATTATGATAAAAGTTTTTATTTACTTATGTCAAGCAAATGAATCCGCATTGGAAATCCATTTTGAGCAAAAGCTGCAGTGCATCTAATCATCTAATAGGCTAAGCTATGAAAACGTAGCTAAGCTAGCTTCCATTTCTTGCAACACTTTGGCTGCAGCAAAAGCTGTCCAAGTGTAACAGGCTGACTTAGTCATGTTTCTTTGTAAATGCATCACAAATAAGGAAACATCAGAAGAGTGAATGATGAATGAAAGACTGTTTTCTGTCTTTTCATCTTTACTAATTAAGTAATGACTTAATTCACTGTGTAGCTCAAAGGCTACCGGCAGCTACCAACAGCTACCAGCAACTTTTAAAGTGGAATGTTTTCTTGTGTGTTACTCAATGCAGGATTGACGTTAGGAAATCAGTCCCTGCACCTTAAATGTCAATATGACAACTTTGACCATTTCATTTGTTTTCATTAGCTCTTTTACATGACATACACCTTAGTGATGATTGGCTCTTCAAGCGCTTAAAAATGTATATAAAGCCTACATATAACATGGGTCTTATTGAGCTCCTTCTTCCCCTTGAGGTTATAAAATCCAAAATGAGCCCAAATACTTGCCAAGTTGAATTACTTTTCCTTTACGTTTTCCATTGTGCACAGGTGGTCACTCGGATTACACACACTGCACTTTCCTCTTGCTCATACTAGGGCTGGGCGATAAAACGATAGCAATAATTATCGTAAAATTATTTTACTCGATAGAAACATTAAAAATGTTCGATTAATGTTCAATATAATTCATTTCCATGCTTATAGCGCGCCCACAAATGAATCACTAACAACCAATCATGTCCCAGGAATAGCAAGTTAGGATGCACGGTAAGAGGTATAAATGCAGGCCAGCATGTGATATTATTTACAGACCTAGTAGTGGCTGACGGGCTTGAAGTTGGAGCAGAGTAAGCAAATAAGGCCAAATGAGCGACACTGCAGAAAAAGCAGAATGCAGCTTGGAGGATGAAGATATTGTCAACAAGAGAGGCCACTCAACTTCAGCAGTTTGGAGATATGTTGGCTATATATATTCTTCAACTTTCACTCAAGTGCAAAAATCAGCCTTTAAACCTGAAAGAAATAACGATGTGGCATTTGTCTTGATAAATATCGATATTGGCTGATATGGACATTTTTATTGTGATAACAGTAAAATCTGAAATTGGTCAACTTGAAGTCAACCCTCCCCTCCCACTCTGTCTGATAAAATTAACTTGATGGTTCCTCGTGTATGTGTGTGTGAGAGAGTGGGACTGTCTGATGATCATATGAATATTAACCAGAAACTGCATGATGAAACAACACTGAAATAAGAGAAACTGATGTTCAAGAAATAAAGTAAATACACTGTTACTGTTACTACTAAATAACAATATTGGATGTTGTGTAGGGTTTGATTAAAGACATTCTGCATTTTCGTTAAATGGATCAAATGGTTTCATTTCAGAATGAATTGCCTGTTAAAAGAATGTGTGGATTTCAGAGAGAATGTCATTTAAAATAAGTTAGTCTGATATCTCTTGAAAATTTATGAAATTGTGTGCTCTAGTGAGTTGTCCCCCATGAATTTCAAAGTATCCTCATTCTACTTTGTTTACCTTTGTGTGACTCTAACATAACAACTCATAACATTTAAATACAGCAGACTGGTGTAATAAGTGACAGATATGATTATTTCACAATATAAAGAATTCTGTTTGTTTTAGTAAAGCACGGGTAACATTTCATTTTATTTTGTCTTACTGAATTACATGAGACTAGAGGGTACAAGAAAATCTATTAAAACAAGTTTTCTCATAATTCTTTCCAAATTTAGTTGCAGATCTAATTTCTGCAGGCATTAAAATTTTAAAATAATGAACTTATGTCATCACTCACTACTATGAGTCATTAGTTATTAGCAGAATTACATTAAAACACAGAGTAGATATTGCTACCCCTTCACACAAACATTTGACTTTGTCTATCTCCTTTCTGTGCGGTGAATGGGAGCAATGTTTTTATGCTAATTAATAGTAATTTTTTGAGGTCTTACATTTATTTTGTCACATCTTTGAAAAATTAACTATTTTGTATGACAAATACACTATAACTATGCACAAAAAATACAAGAATAGAGGACCAAACCAAAATACAGTAGTTGTATCATTTAAAAAAAATTAAAACTCTAGAGAGTTCAGTTTTGCTGCTTTTACATTTAGGGACAAAAATATATAATTTACACTGATTGATTTGTAGTTTGAGGTGAAAGGCAAGCAGAGAAAAGAGAAGAAATAGGGTTAGAGGGGCTTTATTGGTTTACATGTAGGAAGCTAGCTGCCTCATAGGAAAGAAAAAAGGGTGGAAAGTAAATGGCCAGGAAATTGACACGGTTCCTCGTCTCACAATAGAAAGAGTCAGGAAATAAGAGAGAATGGGAGGCAGGGGAGGTGGGAAAAGGAAAAGATAGATGGAGGAACATGGAGAGAGACTGCAGGAAGAAGAGGTTCAGAGCATTTTGGTTTGTGGGGTCAGGCCTTGGGTCAGCATCAACTAAAAACTAACTAAACACAACTGCAGATGTACACACTTCCTTTAGCTCACACAGAAACATTCCCTGTGGTCTCTCAGTGCTGCTACTTTGGTGGTTAGGGACTGGTAGCTACACATACTGCTGGTATATGAAGGAAAATAAACAGCCTTTAACTTACAGACTGAGCTCCTATCCCCGTCTTCTTTGATGAGAAAAAAAAATGCAAACTAGCACCTAGTTCTGTGTTCTGTTTAATGAGTACTTTAGCCATAGTCTGTAATATAGAAATCTTTTAGAAAGTACTTGACACTGACTATTGTGTCAAGTGTGTTTTCTGTTGTAGTTATGTTTCTTTTCTTTTTTTTTAACAGTTTTATCTTGTCACCCCTGTCTCTCCTTCTTTAATGGCAGTAATAATGAAAAATATCTCTTCCCTGTTGGCAATAAAGAGACCATCAGATACAAGTGAACAAGAGAGAGAAAAGGAAGAAGAAACTGAGAGAGGGGGTCTGACAATCGCATTAGCCAGACTGCATAGCTGTCTTTTTTTTTTTTTTTTTGATAAAATAAAGAGAACGGTGTGTCTTTAGGTTTGTGAGCATTTGTTTTTCTGTTTGAGATCTTGTGTGTCACCCCTTACGTTTGTGTGTGTGTGGTTGAGACAGCAGAGAAAGCACTCTGCTGATATTAGCTAGTTCTTCATTCACTGGCTAATGTGATTTCACTCGATACGCCACACACTCATGTATACACACACAGTACACATCCACACAGGAATAGAACTTGAATGTTAGACATATTTGGTTCCATCTTTCTTTCTTTCTGTAAAAAGATTTTTGGTTTTACCTCATAAATCTCAAAACGCATAAGTCCAGAGATAAATTGTTACACAGGAAATGGAGTGTACTGGGTGTGTATGTGTGTGGGTGCATATGTATTGAAAGTTTCTGCAGTAGTGACGCATTTCAAATAAGATATTGGAGTGGAAGACAATTGGTTCAAGGTTATTTACATAACATGATATTTGCTTTTTTATGCTGGCTGCATTATATCAAGTTGCTCCTTACAATGCCATGAATGCACATACTGTTTCAATGAGATTGTTCATTTTCCTTTCACTGGTGAATACATATTGGAGCAACACATCTTTTTGAGTTGAAATGTGACCAAGATATGACATGCAGCCAAGACCATTTTGAAAAAAGAAGATGAAAATGTGTCAGGGTATGGCCAGCTTGTAAACTTTAGATACCCAGAGGCAGAAGTGCAACCATGGTGCAAAAAAATCTAAAAAGGGGTTGATGCAAGATGAATAATGTTAAAAAAAGGAATGAGTTATATTATTAGGTGGCAATATGGCAGGCTTCAGTCACTGCCAAACAAAGTACTAAATGCAGCTAATGTGACACAGAAATTACGCTGAAATTAGCCATCTTTCTCTCTCAATAAAGTAACGGGAAGCAATTTCAACAAACACAATCATACAGAAGGTGCAACATGCTGTTATATCGTTGTAACTATGAATGATGTATGTGAGCGTGAGAGCAGTGGTCTGTACGGGTGAGGGATTGAGTTAGATTTCAGGACTGCCAGATTGAAGGAATGCCATACATTGGTACACACACACACTGTGTTTCAGTACTATAGGCTACTTGAAAGTTGTGCATGTGAATGTGCAGAGACCATTTCCTGTTGAGCTTACGCATGGTGAAAAACTGTGCTTCGTTACATGCACATTGTGCTAACGTGCTTACTGCAGGTTAGCCTTAAGATAGGAAGTCTTGTACAGTTATATAACTGGGGGGAATGAGGTCAAGAAGGGCAATGAAACAATACAAAGAACAGCTAATAGTTAAAGGATAAAGGGAAAGGAACACAAAGAAAAAAGAGTGGAGATGAGAAGAGAAAATGACCAAAAATAGGATGGCAGCAGTGAAATACAGATAAGATATAGATTAGGAACAGAGTGAGAGATTAAAGAGATGGTTGGGGGCTTTTAGGAAAGTGGCCACTGTTTGTGCTTTGAGTGGTACTGGACTAGATGAAACAGAACAAAGAAAAAGAAAGTTAGTAAATCAGTTGAGAAACAAGACTTAAGATAGAGAGACAGAGGAAACTCACAACCAGGGAGGGCAAAATGACAGGAGAGGTGGAGGCACACAAGAAGAGCTAAAGCACAGTTTGGATGAACAGAAAAGTGAATGGACAGAATAATTAGAAAAAAGTGCATGTACGAGAGGGGAACAATACAAAGTTCACAACTGAAGAAAAGTAGGAGGAGGGATGGTAGATGGCAATCAAGAAAGGACAGATGGAGAAATACATAGATGAAGACAGAGGTTGGAAGAGGGGAGACAATGAATACAATTTGAATAGGAGGTGAGAGGGTGAAAAAAATATAGAGGAGGATGTTGAGATGAAAGATGAGAGGAGAGGTGATAAACCAGATCCATAATCGAGCATAAAAGCAAGGTAGGGAGAAGAAAAAGATAAAAGAAGGGTTGAGAGGAAGAATAGATAGAAGGCTGAGAGAGGACAGGTTCTTGAAGAAACTGGTTGTTTTTGCTGATAGAAAACTTAATAAATTAAAATGTGTGGACAGAAAGAAAGATGAGAGAACAGACTGAGTAGAGAGATGAGTGCAAGGATAGGGATGTTACTGCATTGTGTGAAGTAAATCGCAATTCTAAGATTCCCTTGCTCCTTAGTCCTTTTCTCTTGCTACAATAACATTAGACAGTAAAGTCCCTTTTGCAAAAAACCCTTTAAAACCCGCTAACATCAGGCTTTTTTCATCAATGTGAAAGGGTACAATTGGCTTTCACTCCTGTGTCAGACGATTCTGCACTAGTTACCGGTATTTATTGGTTCGTGCTGTGATCAGCAGTGATGTAAACACGACACCTGGGTGAATAAGCTAAATTTTGCCCCTTTTTCTTTGCTGTGGCATCTTTCAGAGCACACACACTGTAAACAGACCTGTCAACTGCCCAGCACGGTGCTGTTAAACCAGAAACATTGCGGCTACACCTTCTGCTGCAGAGTGTGCTGCAGGCCCGAAAAAAGTTTTAAAAACACACAATCACAGACCGGAGGCTCTAACATTTAAAGGAAAACCAACCCAGGGATGAGATGCTACGGATCCAATTTACCAGTCTGCATGGCAGCTACCACCTCACTGTTTGAATGTGTGAAGATATTCCCTCCCCTGCGTCTGTGTCTGTGTGTGTGCTCTGAGACTGCATGTGATGACGTTGCTCCCTGCAGTTGTGTGTCTGTGTTCTAGTGCGAGCAGAAAGGCAAACTCATCTGGCAGTGTGAAAGGAGTCAATCACCTTTTACTAGCAGCTTTACCCATGTTTAAAAAATTTGGTTTAAAACGGGTATAAGAGATTACTTCTACTTTTTTTACAACTCATGGGTGCAAATGTTGGTAGACACTGAATTAGCCTCCAGTGTCACTATTTTCTGGTATTCCTGATTCCTATTTTACTGATATATATTGTATTATGAAAGACAAGGCAGGAAGCACAATGAAAGGGTGAGAAGAAAAGGCAATACACACAGGTACACATGGTTCTGAGGAATGAGAAAGGATCAGTCAAGAGCAGATAACTACTGATTAGATATTAAATTGGTTCCAGAAAAAAATAAGATGACACATACAAAACAGAAAGTTACAATGAATTGTATTCTTAACCATGATTAAATTTATTACAAATTGCACTTGACTGGGAGTGAATTCAGACAGAAAAGAAAGGTGATACAGAAAAAAGAAATGAAAGTATCAAAGATGAAGAGGATTAAGCGAAATTAAGTGACAGGTGAAAAGGAAAGGTTGCAAGACAAAAGAAAGCGATGGGGAAGTTAAAAACAAAAAGGTGGTATGAAGGCCAGGTAAAGGGGAAGGTGGAGAGATGAGAATAAGCAAAAAGAAGAGAGGAAGAAGAGATTTAGGTGGATAAATGCGACTGAGAGAAGAGAGGAGAGGAAGACAGAGAAGAGGGGGAGGAAGTGTGTAAGGGTGGTGGAAGTAAAGAGGGAAGAAAAGAAGGAGTTGGAAGGCTTAATGCTGGAGGAAAGGATGGCACAGTATGAGTAGATTGAGGGAAAAGGAAGAGAAGGAGGAGAGATGAAAGAGAAAAGGAGGGAAAGGAAGGAAGGAGGGAGGTGAAATAAAAGGAAGAATGGTAGCTGCAGGATAAGAAAAAATGTGTCGCAGTGGCAGCAAGAAGGTTTGGCTCTTTTCCATACCTGAAAAAGAAGCTGGCCTCCCATTCCCCCCTCTCTCTTCTTCATTTAATTCAAGGAATCTAAAAGCTGATGGCACACCTCGGCTGTTGCGTGTAAGCTTCTTTTTGGGGGACAGACTCAAACATGTGGGGTGCAGATTAAAGGCTACCTTCCTCTACAACTTGACTTCTATTTAATTGTTTGCCTATCTGTACACAAACCCATTTTGGTATTACTGATTAGCTGACCAAGGCTCACTTTTTTGTTGGTACACTTTGATCTTGTGGCTTAATTTATTTAAAAGCCTCTATTGACTAGTGGGTTTTAGTGCAGCCCGTCTTTATATTTGAAATATAATGGAGGGTTGTTTGTGGTCTGCCTCAGAGGCTCTATTCCAGGTAGGGGTACTGGTAAGAGCAAACATCCGAGATTGTATAATTATACTGGCAAGTATAAATAGGAACAGAAAATAGTGAAGTCATTATGTATATCATTATGTATGTCTCATGTGATGAGTACCAATTGTAGTTCATAAGAAGTTTCTTGAAGCACATAATATATTCATATTTGTTCTAAACTCCTATAAAAACAGAAGATATATCAAACGTTTTACATTTCTGTGTTAGTATGTTATTTTATTAAAGCAGGAAGCAGTCAAGCCTGCTACAAATGTCTTTTACACTCTTCCCAGCACAAGATGCTTGTTCCTCTTGTCTTTTATTGATGAATGTGTCTGTAGGTATTTTTAACACATCAGTATGTAAATGTCTTTGTTACTGTAGGTTAACAAGCTGTAAGGCCTTTTATGTAATCAACAATAGAGTGTGTGTGGCATGTTTTTCTTGAATATTAAATGTGTCTGGTAAATTTTTGATAATGTCAACACGTTCTTCTCTGTGTTTCTACAGGCTGACAGGTTTCCAGGTTCCTCCCCCGGTCACCAGTACAGGAAATGTCTTCTCTTTGAGGTTGACCAGTGACTTTGCTGTCTCAGCACATGGCTTCAAACTCAACTATGAAGGTCAGTAAAGTGTCTGTATGTATTTGTGTTTGTGTGCGGGGGTTTGTTTGTGAGAATGTGTAGGCTGTGCCTCAATGCTGACCTCTTTAGTTCAGAAAAATGAACAATGAATGTAAAAACCTATTTAAAAACCTGTCAGATAAAATTCCAAAGCCCACACGGAAATGTGGGTATGAATCATGTAAGAAAGAAGGGCATTCAGACAACTAAAACTCAGCCTTGGTTGACCATTTCTTTTTGAATGCAGGAATAACTGATCAGGAGCACTGTGTGTTGTTTACCTTAAGCAAACCCTGTTGATATTTGCTGACACACATTATACTTGGAGAAATCAAAATACCACACAAAGAAAAACTTTATAACATAAGGTTATATGTTATTTTTTTATGGTGGTGTGGCTGTAGAGTACCTGATTTCATCCCAATTCCTTTGAGGGGCCATTGAGATTCTAAAGGTTTTCAAAGAGAACTGCCATGTTCTAAAATTAGTCCAAATTTTTTTACTTATTTCCCCTCGCTCACTAATGGGTGACAAGTTCATTCCCTTTCATAAAGGGAGGCTGTCAATCTTACTAGATCAAGAGAGAAGAGGCATGGACAGGGCATGACACAAAATGAAAGTATACAGACAGCTCAATATTATACATGTGTTTGGACAGGGACAAAGGTATTTTGTGTTAATCTTTATGTCACAGTACACCAATCTGCCAGATGTTGTGGTTCATATAAAACTGATCAAATTGGACCTACCAAAGACAATTGTTTGGGCACTACACAATATTTATAAGATCAATTTATTTAACTTCAAATAGTATAACCAAAGCTCAGAATTAGATTCTATCCACTTTCTGAAATGAATTATAATAACCTTGTTATATTATGTATTTTTTCTTTTTATCCAATGTGTTTAAACAATTTAAGAGAAAAAATGATTTAGGGGTTGGTTCCATAGGGAACATGGCCCATTCCGAGGGTAGCTCAAGCATCCCCTTTCACCCTCTTCCTTTAGCGCCTGGGTAAACAGCATGGTACCATTTTCACAGATAAAAGAAGAGATATGAATGGTTGAAGTGATGGTTAGAATTAGAACTCAGTATATATCAGCACCATGTCCTGTGTGCATTAAAGATTTCAGATTAGATTTAGATTAGGAAAACTTTGATGTCCTCAACGAGGCAGTTAGTTCCAGAGCATAAAACAGAGGAGGATAAAACTGTCTACCGGAGGCACGCACATGACACTGAGCAAACCAACGAAACAAATAAGTACACAATTATGTAGTTCCTTGCTTTTCATCGAGCAGATCTTTTATATGTTATCAGCTGACAAGATGACAATGCTGTCTGACTCACATATATATATATATATATAAGTATATACTGTATAGGACCCTATATGTCATTCCAAAGGACACAGTTCAATACATCTATTTATGCAGTAGATTATACATATTAAACATAAAGTTTTACAATCATTATAGGTATGATAGCTACATAATAATCACACACTTATTGTTACATGTTAGTACACTCAGTTGCAGTATATATGAAAGTTGCAGAGGTACACAGATGGTGTATAAAATGTTGTCCTGGTCATGTAGTCTTATGTACGGCTGGGATATTAATACTGAATGTGGATTATGGCTTGTTACAGAATGTACTGTAACCAAGATAGCATTAGTGATGGGTCTCCCAAGAAACTAAAACTTTAATAGAGAGCGAGGAAAGAGTTTTAATAAAAAGGCATGTATATTTTAAAGCAGTATTCTGAATGGGTGTCAGTCATGCAGGCCCATATTCACAGTGGGGAGTGTTCTGTCTAAAGAAATTGTATCTGTATTTAGGCTTTTATTCTTCAAACAGTGGAGGTTGTGGTTGGAATGAAAACCTGCAGATTATTCCAGACAACTGGTTAGCACTGGTTAAGACTGCAATAGAAATGGGGGAGCTGCACCAGTCACAGTGCTCCATCATCATAAACTTTCATAGATAAGCTAAATACCAGCCAAATCAGTGTTTTGTTGACATATTTATCATATAGGTTGTTAGGTTCTTTGGGGTTTTGAGGATGTTTTGTAGGGTGGTGTATGCCTCAGGAAGTGCCGGCGATTATTTATTGTAAGATAAGTTAACACAATCCTCTTTCACAGAGAAAAAATTGTGACATGTTGTAGTAGGGAAAGCACAGGTGTAAATAATAAAATTAACGTTGACTGATTTTGATTTAGCTGCTACAGTTTCAAGGTTCTGGTATTGTGTGTGCTGGCTCATGGATTACTGGGAAGGTGAAGGAGAACAGAACCATCATTAATGTTATTAACACCTGTGGTTCTACTGCTACACACACACACACACACACACACACACACACACACGTTGTTCTTGGTCACCTTTGGGGATATTACATAGACTTGCAATCATTTCATGTAGACTGAACTTAACCCTAACCACGATTTGTTTAACCCCTATGTTAACTACTGACACAAAAATCAGCTACATGGCTTTTGTCCCCAATTAACTGGACACACACACACACACACACACACACACACACACACACACACACACACACACACACATGATATACTCCTGAACTGTCTCTCTGTGTGTCTCTCTGCTTCCCTCTGTGGGCCTTTGTGCTTGTTTGTGTGTAGGTTGGTTGGTTGGTTGGTGGGTGTTCATCTTGTTGATATGTGTGTGGTGCGCCGCATAATGACAGTATCACTGATTGCAAAGTGCCTTGGTTTAAGTCTGCACACATGCTGTGTCTGGGTTATATGTGTGTCTGTGCCTGTTTGTGCTACTTGTATGTCCAAGCAGTTGTCCCAGATTTATTCACTGGCACAAGCTTCTACTTGCTACTTGGCCCATGTTCATTCCATTCCCATTCTGTGTGTGTGTGTGTGTGTGTGTGTGTGTGTGTGTGTGTGTGTGTGTGTGTGTGTGTGTGTGTGTGTGTGTGTGTGTGTGTGTGTGTGTGTGTGTGTGTTTGACACAGAAAGAGTTTGCTCCCTGTGAGAGCTTCCAGGGGACTTATCTGAAGAGCCCCTGCTGCTGATACATTCAGCTGTTTGACTTACTCTGCGTCTGTCAGAGAGGGGGAGTCAGTGAGACAGAGAGGCAGACCATACTTGGCATTTGCAAAAATGCAACATTATGCTGATGATCTGTGTCTTTTCGTATTCAGCATCTCATACTGTCCACAACACACAGCTAGGCTATGAATTTATACAGCAAGGAGGAGATTTACTCAGATTACTCGGAAGGAAGGAATGATCCAAATGGTTTGAACCATTTTTGGTCAGCCTTAGTCCATGTAATCCTTATGTCTAATCTGCTATTGGAGCCATTTCAGGTTTTAGATTTTTTGCACATATTGCCTCTGCAAACAGCAAATTAAAAAAAAAAAAAAAAAGTAATGAATTAAAAAATACCTGCTCATCATCATTATTATGGGAGGTAATGTTTACAAACACAACTGTTATCGATCTTTAAAGTTAGTTTGTGGATTAGAAAATAATCTAAAAGTCTTAACATGAATCCTTATTGATATCAGGTTCAAATGAAGGCCCCTGCATCAGATGTCATTATCAATATGTTTCCAGATACAGATCAAGCATATGGAAATGGAGTCGAAGAGTTGGACTACTCTCCCATGTGTGATGTCAGTTTTGATCCTGCAGTAGTTTCACAAAGAAAAAAAAAAGATTTAACTAAATAGATTAATTAGTAAAAAAAAAAAAATCCATGTAAAAAAACACTTAAAGAAATACAAAGATTTACATTTTACAAGGAGGAGTAAATTGGAACATGTGAACAACAGGTAGATAAGGCAGCACCAGACATGATGCAGGCATTACTAACCGACTGCTGTGTGAACCAGAGTGAAACCCCCGGCTTTACCAATAGATGTATGCTCCAGCCCTCACCTTCAGTCATGAGCTCTGGACAGGAACTGAAAGAAAGAAATCTTGATCCTTTACAGCCTGACTGGGCTTACTTGTAGGGAGAGGCTAAGGACCTTAGAAATTTGAAAGGAGCTCGGAGTACAACCACTGGTCCTACACGCTGAGAGGTGCCCAGACTGTTTGGGCATCTGATGAGGAATCCTCCAGGACATTTCCTGTGGAGGTTTTCCAGGTACGTCAAACTATGAAGAGACCCTGGGGCAGACTCAGAAGATGCTAGAGGGCTTTTATATCCCACCTGGCCTGGGAATGCCTGGGGACTTGCCTCAGGAACCCAGAAAAATCTTAAAGATGTGGATGGGTAGATGGAGGTGTGGACTGCCTTGCCTGTTCTGCTGCTACTGCACTTTATGGAAAATGGATGAATGGATATGAATGTATAGATGGATGGATTAACATACTGTGGGATTTATGATAAAAAATAAAGTGGTATGGAGGTACGGTATGCATTATATCCTTATTGTAAAACAGAACATCTATTGAAAAAGTTAATTCATTGATCGCATGACAGGAAGTTATTTGACAGGGTGATTGGCGGGGCAGAGGTACAGCAGTGCTGCTCCATCCTTTTCAGCCTGTCTGCTTGGTTGTGGGATACACTTTGATGTGATTGTTGGCCTCCTTGAACATTTCTTCCTAACCCTCTGAAGACTGTCGGGTCATAACTAATTCATGCACCAGCACATGCCATACAGTCTGAATATGTGTGTGTATGTTCGTGTGTGTGTATGTGTGTGTGTGTTCGTGTGTGAAACAGAGAGAGAAAGAGAGTGATGTATTATTTAGCATGATGTCGGAGGCAGTTTGATATTGTGCTGATGAGACGGAATCACAGATTATCACAGCACTTAAACACACACACACACACACACACACACACACACACACACACACACTGTTCTTTCTCAACATGATTGTTGTTGAAGAATTATTCTTTTTGTTTCTTCTGACTCCTCCCACTTTTCTGTCTTCGTCTGCTCCACCTTCTCCTTGTTCATGTTCATCTTCTCTCACAAAACTGAAGTACATGGTAAAGAAAACTGTACAGAACAGAAAAATAAGAATAAAATGGGAAATAATATCTTTCACATAAGCTGTTTTAATGACAAGAACTATATGACACAAGTTAATTACATAGAGTATTGTAGAAAAGTGAATTTTGTCTTTCATTTTATGCCAATATTTTTTGCAAGGAAGAAAGCTTTGTTTGAAACTTGTAGGTTGTACTGTATTGTGGAAAAAGCGTGCTGGAGAAATCTAACAGGCGTAATTTGATTTGAATACAGTCTGGGAAACGAGCCCACTTTGAAGTATGTGGGAATAAAAACACGCAACTCGTAGACACATAATATGAAATAACATCAAACTGTGGTAACATCAAACATAAATGTACATTACCCACATTCATACAATAAACATTCAGACACATCCATGTGTCCAGAGGCACAGTCATGCGTAGGAGCACAAACAGACATGGACATGCGTACGGTACACATGCAGACACACAGCTCCCAGATGTAATAATATTCTCCAGAACATGGACCACAGAGCATGTTCCACATCCCAGAACATTCCGCCATGTGACTAAGAAGTCAGCAGAGATTTCACTTCACGCCTCCCATCCCCAGCCATCTCTTCACTGCTGCTACTTTTCCACCTCTCCTCTGCACTCACGATATCTCCATTGTATGTTTTTCTCCTCTTCTAAGATGAAACAGTAATACACTTCTTTTACCTTCATTTACTCTCCACAGAGAGAGTTTACATAGTGCCGCAAGAGAGGGCATAAAGAAAGACCAATAAAATACAGGAGGATATAAAAAAGAAAATACATTCAGTGTAAAACGGTTAAAGGCGTAAAACACACTCACAATTTTTTTTTTGTACTAGATAAAAGCAGGAACAACTGGTTTCCACATAGTCTATCACACATTGTTTTATTTCAAGTAATGGAAAGTTATTTAAGTTATTTAAAGTAATTCATCTGTATTTGTTGCATTCCTAAGGAACTGGATGTAAAAATGTGACTGAAGCTGGGGTGGAGGAAGTCGCATCAGTCAAAATGAAATAAGATAAAATGAGGGGTGACCTTCTTTTGATCTGGTCACTCCTTACCCTTCAACTTTTACCCTTTTTCTTTTTCTTTTTTTTGGGGGGGGATTGTATTTTTGCAAAGAAACAGAAGATGCTGGCAGCAGGTTAAATGCTCTGGGAGCTCTCACTGGCCAAATGTCAGTCCCATCGATGGACCCTTCTCCATCTGCAAATTTATTCAGTAGTACAAAATATGATGGAGAGTGCTACTTAGTCACAGAGGTCTACAAACAATCCAGTAACATTTCGGCTGTGTTACTCATAACATGAACCTACTCCTCTACGATCTTGATATAAATGATTTAGAATTTCTAAGAGGGAGTGAGTGGAGATCCTCACTCAGGGGTGACATCCCACTATCGATAAAATTATGTTTGTGTTTATGAATCTCCAGTCATTTATGGAGCTACCATAAAATTACCCCTTTTGGCTAATATAACAGTCAGTGTTGTGCCAGTTCAAACTTAAAAAGAACTAGTTCAAAGTTCAGTTCATATAGATGAAAATGAACTAGCTCATGTTCATTTGTTCCTTTTCTTTTTTTTTATTTTTTATAAATACGCTGCTATTCTTTTTCAATAGAACCTCCTTCTACCCATCCATCACCTGCCCAAAATCATTGCCACTCCCAAACTAAATGAATTATTGTACACCACTGAAGAATCACAGACATGAGTTACATTTAAATTCTGTATATAAATATTATCTGTCTGAGTTTTCACTTGCTCAAAGAAACTGGCTTCAGCAGTAGTAGATGCGTCTGTACGGCTAGAACCATCCATGCTGGGCCATGTCTATGGAGACGTCATACAGCGTGCTGTAAAACTGTCATAAAACGTGGGCGGCATTCACAAAGAATATGAACAACGCCGCTCATCGAACATGTTCATGCACATCACTGATAACTGTGGATTACAGTTGTCTAGTTAGCTTATTGACAAATTCCTATTTGCACTGGCCAAGTCGCTTTTTATCAGTTATTCTGATATTACATTCTGGTGACATTGGAAATCCAGTCGTTTTCAAAATTTGGCCACAACAATGCAGCAAAATACAAAAGATGCAAGATGCTTTGGTTCATGCATTCTCTTGTATAAATTGTGAAGGGAGCTTTTTTGTGCTTTTTTTCTACTCACTCACACGCCTGTTAATATAACATGTTCGGCTCTCATTTTAGAGCCACTATTTAGACTCCTTGATAGTGTGCTGCATTTGATGAAAGCTATTCAGTCCAAAATTCAAAGTTTTAAAACAGACAATACCGCCTTTGGACAAACTTTTCTCAAAGTTGTACCAGACAAAAGGTAATTGTTCAAGTTCCTTTTGAGAGGGAACTTGAGAGTAAAGAAAAACAGATTTCAGTCAGCTCGAAACCTCAATAAACACAGAGAGTATTATTTCTAACCCTTAGAAATCCAATGGACAAATACTATATGTAAAATGCTATACTACTCAAGTTTTTTCACTCCAAACTGACTTCAACAATGATTACCTACAAATAATATAAATCGAACACTCAAATAACCCAGCAAAGTGGAAACAGAACACGAATGGTTTTGGAAGTGGCACTGTTGATATATACGGCACGTACGAAATAAAGGAGATGAATGTTATAAATGGTACTGTATTTGCAAACCACACAAATAAACATGATGTTTTGATTTTTTTTGTTTTTTTGTTTTTGAATTGTGTAGTGCCTTGCTAATTTTTTCTTTAACTACTGCAAAATGCTGTTAGTAAATTGATTTTTTAATAAGTTTATGGCTACTAACAATGTGATTCAATGTCCATTTCATTAACTAATTTGATTTACTTATCTTTAATAAATGCATGTTTATCCCCTAATTTGTATTTGTATAACACTGAGCTGCATTGGAGGTCATAAGGATCAATTAATGGCACACATCTAGACTGTTTGACCTGACAAGCTGAGAAAATGAGGATGAAATGTTGGTTAACAAAACTAAGAACCAGTTGTATAGAAAGGAAAATATGGCCAATTGCCTTTGAGGTCATTGCTCTATCTGGCCCCATAAAATATGTGATCAATAATCACTCTGGTTCTTTGTTGACAAAATTAAACCAAAGTTGATGCAGAAGCATCAAGGAGATGTGAAGCTTTATTTGAAGCAGAGCTTAATGGCTTTCCACATAAGAATTCAGTGAAAATCAACATCTCTCATTGAGAAAGGTCTCCTAAAGTTTTCACTTTAGACACAACTGAGATCTCATGGGGCTAAATCTCAATCACAAAAAGCGTTTGCATCCATATTTAAAAGCAGCCATTAAAGGAACATTGCACCATTTGTTTCTCTGGGTCTCTGATCCCTTATCAGCACTTGATTGATTTTGTCTCTGGTCTCTTTGACTTGAACATGATCTGAGTGTAAAAGTCGTGTGTGTTTGTCTGCGTGTGTGTGTGTGCACGTGTGTGTGCGTGTGTGCGTGCTTACATCCAAGGGCAAGTATTAGTGGTGTCTATTGCACAAGTGTGAGCAGTGTTTGTATGTGTTTGTGTGTCTGTGATTTAGGTGCTGGCTGCAGCTGCTCTGATCTTTATCAAAGAGACCTGAGGGGACTGACAATATCCACTCCTCTATCTATCATCCCTCCATCTGTCTGTCTCTTTTCTTTCTCAATTTTCTTTCATTCAGTCTTTTTCTCCCTCCCTCAATTCAACAATTCAATCCAGGTCAGTTAATGTGCTAATGGTCAGTTTCCATCATGGGAAAGAGAAGGTGACCCTAACAGTTGAGATCAGTTGAAGGAGGTGCACCTTAATAGGATTGTGAAGGTGATATTATATACTACCATAAAATATATATGAATTACTAAAATTATGAATGTACAGTTGTTTTACATTTGTGCGGCTGGTCAAAGGGCATCAGTCCAAGGCGGAATTTCTTTCCCAGTCAAGCCAATACTGGTCTGGCTTTTCCTCCATAGAGAGCCCTACGAGCTGCTAAAGGGTTCCAGCTTGACTTGGAACTGGCTTTTCTTCTTCTTCAATGCGCAAGTAACTTGATGGCTACATAATGTTACATGTCTGTTTATAGATATTATGAATTTGTTTGGCAAATGTTGCTATCACTCGCTGGCTTACTGCCAGCATTGCTGTGGAGAATATCACCTCAATGCTAGCGTGTGCTAATGGTCGTGGCTGGACTGGTTTTTGTTGCCTCTCGTGCACACATGGTAACTTTATTGAGTTGTGCCCGAGGTGTGGCCAACGAAGCATTTGTTCTGGTCTGAGATGCTGGGGGTCTAGTATGACTTCTAGTGGGAGTGATAATTGTTAACAGAAGCTTTAAAGTACTTTATTTTGTGAGGTCATTTTTTCATTTATGTTTGCCTTCAGTTTTTGCGTTAATTTACTCAATTTCTGCAGTGTGATATAGAGATGTATTGGAAGGTGAAAGAATTAAAGATCTTCTGTTATGTTTCAACATTTAAGATGGAAACTGATTGGTCTTGGGAGGAAAAGCAGCCAGATAACATAATTTATACACAATTGTAACTCAACTGACTGATTTTATTTCTGCTTTCTTACTCTTAATTTGTTTCTCTCTGGCTCTTTTTTGTACACAGCTCAGTACACATATTTTGCACCCTCAATACACCCAGTACACAAAAACATGTATGTGTGTCTACACATACAACTATGCCTCAGTTCATGCATTTAAAATGAGAAGGGATATGTCAGTTCTGTCCCTGGAGAGTGGTGTTTGTGTGTGCATATGTATGTGTATATATGTGTGTGCCTATGTCTGTGTATATAATGTATATGCACATGTCCTACTTATTCCCATGTGTATATAATAAACAAAGGTGAAGTATGAGATACAATGGGAGAGGAACAGACAGTATAGATGAAGCAATGAAATGCTGTGAAGAAAAGAGAAAAATAAGAAATCAAAGTAAGGAAAGAAAGAAATATGGGTAAAAGTGAGAAAAGCAAATCTGTACTGCACAGAGGAGAAGCAGGAATATGAGAGCATTGAAGAAAAGAAGAGGAGCTCCTTGTATTAATGTTATGTGCTCCATGCTTTCTAGTTGAACAGGACAAATCAATGCTATTTTAAACCTGAATATGTGTGTCTGTGTGTGCGTGTGTGCGTGTGAGAGAGAGAGAGAGAGTGTGTGTGTGTATGTGTGTGGTGCATGTGTGTCAGTTATCTACAGTGTGAATGCAGCTGCAAGGTCAGCTCCAACGTAGGGGCATCAATCAAAACAATCACACAAACATAACACAACACAACACACAAATACGCACCCACAGTAACAGCAGATGTGGAGAGCAGATTGTATGAAACAGAATTTTGATTGAAAATATGGACATTTTTGAATTAATTTCTCCATCTGCCTGTCTTTATCTCCTCAGTTTGCTTTATTGTCGTGGCTGTGGCGTGGAAAGAGTCCTAAAAGTATCAAAACACAATGACAAATTCAATGTCAGTGACTCATATACCTATGAACCAGTGAATTTGGATTTCTTATCTGTAACCATAGTGCCATGCAACATTTGCAACCCACTGGAGACTGAAGTAAGCAACAAATGATCTAAAGAAAAACATGTTGACAGGGCTATGACACAGTTATATACCTTTTCATATAATCTGTGGAATTACACTATTAAATATTTAACTTTATAGTAATGTTGAATTTTTTTTTTCACATCTGTTCTGCTTGGTCCCAATCATGTGATTATAACGCAGCACAATTGTCAGCATAGGCAGGATAGATGTGTGACACAAAAAAACGTCCAACTACATTACTATTACGGCAGCCCTCTTATAAGAACAGCAACAGACAATGAGTGAGCTTTTCAGTGTTATGCAGAAAGAAATGTGACTCCCAAGGTCACCAACCTTTGTCAAAAGCAATTGGCATAAGCTCATTATCTGGATCATTGTATATAATTTTATAATGCTATAGTAGAAAATAGCTGCCAGATCTCTGTGTCGGTCCTTCAACAACTGTCCACACAATGTATCAATTTGATGTCTGGATAATGTAATCACAGTAAATGGCTGCCAGACGTCTTAGTTGGCTAGGCAGAATACTCTAGGTGCCTCACATCACAAAGTCCAGCAAATGACAAATTAATAAGATACCTGGATAAAATAGACTAATTCAGTGATGGATTTATATTAAGAAGCTGCCAAACGTTTTACTGCCTGGAAAGGATAGGTGTCTAACATTAAAGACTGTCCAAAAAATAGTCAGCAGTCTGATACCTGGACAACGTATTAGTGTAAAGTTTTTCAGTGCCTAGATTGGCAAGATAGGCATGATATATTGCCCTCATATCTGAATGATATTATATAAATATTTTATTTTAAACACCTTTATGATGGAATTACAGGGACCAACAGCCAACCCCCCTGTGCTGAGACAGGAAAGAAATTACATGAAATGATATATTGATTTGATATTCAGGTCTGTCAGACAACCACTTGCCACCTGACTAAAATATAGGCTATCCTGGTGCATAGTTATTATCAGTGTGTGTAGAAGTGTGCTAATGTGCTGCACTAGTGTGTGTGTTTGTGTGTATGTTAGTGTGTATTGATAATAATACAGCATCTTGGCCAATGTCAGTCCATTATTCAGCTTTATATCAGCCAACCAATCAAACGGCCTCCCTTCAGGGTCACCACCTCGGCCCATCCAATCATCTCCTCCTGCCAAGCAGGAAGGAATGTCACCTGATTAGCATAACCAGAAAATGAGCAGGGTCATGCTGACATGGCAGTTTCTGATGAGCTAGACACTACTCTGAGGCAGCATTTAGACAAACGTATCTCTCAACACTGTCAGCCAGTCAAAGAGGATTTTCACCAAATGTATCACCACCCTATAAAATGTGATGAGACACATCGACAGAATGGTCTCTAACCTCTTTGAGTTGCTTCTCATCAGCAGGTTTTATTATTTAAGGGCATTCCATGGGGTTTTTCTCTCAATATTTAATCATCTTTCTATCAGCAGTTTTTGTTACTTCGTTTTCCCACTGCTTTTGATATCTTAACTACAGTCTCCGAGGAAGAAAAACTGCACTTTAACAGTGGAAAGGATTGTAACACAACACTACAAGCTAGTAGTAGAACAAGTGATTCATTGGATTTTTTTTTTCCTTCAAAAATGGCTGCTCATTTGATGTAATTGGGAGTCTGAGGATTAGAAAGGTCTCTTCATAGTTCATCTGTTAACCTAAACTATAAAAAGAAGAGCATTGAACTGATTCAAAACGCGATAGGGTTGGCATGCGTTGCCAATGGAACTGTTTCCACTAATTTGACAGTATTTGCTGTGGAGCATTACCCAGTTTTTGAAGGAAGATTCCTACTCAGATATTATCGTAACACAAAGGCTTACCAACAGTATTCAACACCAGACCCTATCTGATTATGATGTTGCTCCTTTGACTTTGCATTCTTGACATCTTGTCTTGTTTAATTTCTAATTGAGTATTGTCTCAATTATGTTTATTTATACCGTATGTTGCAATTCCTTTGTCTTTAATTGGCACTTTGAAAACATTTTCCTTCTCCAGCAGAAATAGATGGTCAGGCATAGCAAAGTTCAGCATGTTGTACAATTTTTAATTGCTTTACACAGGTTTTAATGCTATTAGGGTTGTGGAACTTTGTGCACAAATCGTTTTATGTTGATTGCAAGGAAATAAGTAAAATGCAGTGTGCTACAACAACTACAACAAAAGAAAAGCCTTCATTTAATTCTTTTGGGAAAATATTATCTTAACATCAGATTTTGATCACATGCAGTTAACAGTCCACAGAACTAAAGAACATAAATCCAATTAGAATAGCTCCTTTACTTTGCAGCAGACAGGAGAGAGTTTTGCTTTGTGATGTCAGTGTCTGTCATGACAGATAGTTGCAATTATTGAAGTTTTGTCCTCTGATGAAAAGAACTTCTTTACAAATTGATTCCCCAAAGACTGCACACTCCCAAATACACACAAATACACAAACAACACACACCCAAACACTGTGCTATCATGTGCAAGGAGTGAAATAAATTGTGCAGAGGAAACACTTGTTGATTTGTAGCTGATGTTAGGCTGTACTGCACTAATGGTACAAAGACTGGTGACAGAGGAGGAGATGAGGACAAGGAGAGAGATGAAAGAAGACGAGATTAAAAGGGACAAGATGGAAACGAGTTGAAAGAACAGAAACAGGACACAAGCCAGCTGCTTATGTCTTGAAGTATACTTCAGCATAAAGGCTGCCACTGTGCTGTATATTTTGATATCACTTCAACAAGAATAAATATGAAGGATAGTTTCAAATCTTCAATTGATCAGCTTTTGCTTCAGGAGTCACGACAGGTGTTTTAACCATTAAGCTAAAACTCCTGCACTTTGTCTCATAAAGAGAAGGGATGTGGTTTCTGGATCCATATCCATGTTGAATCTTAGTGTAAACATTTTTTCTGCAAAGTTTATGATTGCTTATTTCACTCAGTACCCATAATTAGGAGTAGCATTAATGAGAAAACAAGCCAGCTGTGTGTGTCGAGGTGCCTGTTGATGTGGTAATGACCTATTTACTTCAGTTTGTTATTCAACCTTTACTTTTTTGATGGGAAAGTAAGGTAATGCAATATTTGTGCTTCTTAATTTACATTCTGTTTGGTTTTCAGACATCATATTGTCACTGCCTTTATGTGTAGGATGATTACTCGGCTGTGTCTGTGTTGGTTGGTTAGTTTCATATTTAAGGTGAGCTTGGTAGTTTTAAATTTGTGTGTGCTTGTGTGAGAGTGTGTGAGTGTGTCTGTGTTTGTATGTGTGCTGGTATCTGTCAGTCAGCTTTCCAGGGGGTCTCTTGATGTTAAATTTAATAAGTCACGCTACAGTAACCACAGCTATTAGATATCACACACATACTGGCACACACACACACAAAGCTAGCTAGCTTAGCTTACCGCGACTGTGCAACCAGGCAACACACAAAGATGTTATCAGCACAAAGCGATGACTCTCTATCTCACACACACACACACACACACACACACACACACACACACACACACACACATACACACACACAAACACACACACACACACACACATACATAGAAGAACTCTGTGCACTTTTATTAAATATACTCAGTATACACCAGAGTATAGCTGAAGTCGTCACTGGAGACACGAACACACTGTCTTGATTCATCTCTGGGCTCTCTCGTTCCCTCCTGTGGGCTTACCATCTCTACTGTTTTTATTTCCATTTCCATCCTGTTTATTTTGGCCTCCGTCTCCTGCCACTCTCCATCCTCCCACCATATATCCTTTCCTCCCAATCTCAGTCACCTGACTGCCAGATCCACCTACTCACCTGTCTCATAATCCCAATCACCTGAGATTCTCTGCCCACTCATACAGCTGTTCCCAGGTTCTTCATTTTCCCAGCCAGTACTTAAACCTACCATTTCCCCAGATCGTCTGCGTATACCCCAGTACGTTTCCCCATGTGCCTGCTACCTGTTTGTAGTAACTTATTTTCTGCCCATCTACCTGCCTGCGTTTCTTTTCGCCTGCTAGTCAATCCATCTGTCTGTAACCCTGGTTTTCTTCAGTTCATCCATTAAATTTCTTTCACCAAACCTGCCTACCTGCATGTCTGCTTGTGCTTCTGTCACCAACTCCGTAACACACACATTAACAATGTCTGTCTCTACAAGCGGATGGTCTATCTGACAGTATTAGAGACATAGGAAAGAGCCCAGCTAGTGACCCGTAGAGACAGCAATGTTTATTTCATATATAATACTAAATTTGCAACTTTAAAGTGTTTGTGTTGGTTTCAGTGTCTTTGTATCCTTGTCAAACACAGAGAATAATGTGAAGTTGTGATGAAGAAATAATTGGGTGGATATTCAAGTTGATTTGTGGTGCACAGTTTCATACAAAAAAAAAATTATATTGGTGGCAGGGTGGTACTAGAGGTTAGGTAGGGCATGATGCTGAGACGTCAATATGTGGGTGGGTTTGAAATGGTATATCGAGCTGACCTTCTGCAAGCTCAGGAATAACATATCTTTATCCCATCAAGCAAACTACCAGTTCTACAAGATTCCTTTTGTAAACTTCTTCTCTTCTCTTCTCTTCTCTTCTCTTCTCTTCTCTTCTCTTCTCTTCTCTAATAATAAACATACTGAGGTTATGGTCAAAGTTTTATTCACACTTATCTGTCTGACTGAATATCATGCTAATGTGCATGTGGTAGAGGAGAGAAAGAACGCTCTGGTATTGATCAGCACAAAAAAGCCCTCTGAGAGGACACACTCATTTACTCTGTTCTGTTCAATGACAACTATGGTATATGATTTTTCTTTGAAATCCTCTCTCTCTCTCTCTCTCTCTCTCTCTCTCTCTCTCTCTCTCTCTCTTTCTCTCTCTCTCTCTTTCTCTCTGTCTTGCTTTCCTTAATGGATATTGATTTAGTTTTAGGGACATACAGTAAGCTTCTATCTATTGCACCAGTTGTGTCTTGCTAACCTCTGCTGCTTCTAAACTCTCTCTGTCTCTCTCGCAACCTTTTGAGGTGAACCTGTCTCTCCAGATGACAGTAGTGTGAGTTTAAGTGCAAATCTGTGTGTATAAGTGCAGGTGTGTGTGTCTGTGTGTGCATGTGTCACAGTGCAGCTCAGCTTTAGCAGAGTGACAGTGAAGTCAGACACATAACGATTTCCTATTGGCTGTTGCCCCCTGAGGCCTAACGACCCGTTATTGATCTGACCAATTAGCATTCACACCTTTAATTAATACTGAAGCCTGACGTGCACACACAAACGCTTGTGCAGACACACAAGTGTGTGTGTGTGAGCATACACACACACAGATTTTTAATTAATAGTGAGGAGAGGGGTGGCTGTGAGAAGAGATAAGAGAAGAAGAGAGGCAAAGAGGCTGGGAGGGCAAGATGGATGTGTGAGCTAGAGAAGGGTCAGTTAGAGAGAGAGGAAGGCAGATCAGGACTCTGACTTAAATCAGTGCAGCCCCTTGATATAAGGACTAATGGTCAGAGTGTAATGGTATACTGACTTTCAATAATATAAACAAGCTTACTTATGTTTATTTAGAAAACTTCTATTAGGTCTACATCTGTAGGTGTAATATTCAGTGTGATAAGTGTGAACATGATGAAAATCAGCCTAGAAAACAGTTTGTTGAACTGTAGCGAAGTAAATAACTGCAGTGTTGGATACAGATAATGTAAGGTGCTGTATTTTCCATGACTAAGCCTATGAAAGATCATAATTGCCAAAATCCGAATGCATTCCTTTAACACGGCTGTCATGTACAGTAAGTCAATTTTAATGAAAAACCTGTCTGATTTTGCAATGCCTGTAAACACTGAGGCCTGTGCCATTTCGTTTGATCACGTCTGATGGAGCTTTGCTCTGGTCTTCAGAAAGTCTGAGTCAGCCCTTTCAGGTCAGATCAAATGATAGCGTTCAGTGTACTGCTGTAGATTCTACAAAAAGTAGGCCTCAGTAAACAAACTAACCCATGATCTTGTTCAATCCTGATGGCTACAGCTTGTAAACACAGAACAAGTCACAGCTGGTGGTAGGAGCACAGACAGGGAAGATCCAAGCGCAGACACACACAGACAAGCTGGTACAATGAAGGAACTTTAATAGAGTAAGTGATGAGGACCGGGCTTACAGACAGATTGATGGACAGGCAGACAACAGGTGAGCACATACATATTGCAGGAACGGGAATCCACAGCATATACAGCACAAAGGGAAACAAGCAGGCTTAAGCAAAAGATCTGACAACTGTCTGGGGAGAAAGGGCTGGTATAAATACCAGGGAGCAGATAAGGGAAATGAGCAGATGACGGCCTCCGTAGCAGACGGGACTAAGGAACAGCCTCAAGAACAGGCAAGATGTCAGCTGGGGCCCCTAATTCAGGACCAGACGAGACATTGGCTGGGACCGCCAACTAAGGAGTGGACTAATGAATATACAGTATGTCGACTGGGACAGAGTGGGATGGCCCACTCAGTGTCCGGCTTAGGGCCTGGCTGGTCGTTGATCATGGCACTGGGCAGCTGAAGCTCTGATGTGATGATGAGGACCAGGCTTGTAGATAGACAGACGGACAGGCAGACATGGAAACACACAGACATTAGCTAACAGTCTGGCAACTGACTGGGTAAAAACGGGTGGTGTAAATAGTAGGTCCACTGATTTTGAAACGGAAAACAGGTGAGCAGGTGGATGTGCAAACGGGAAGAATGTCTGGGGACATCTGGTGGGCAGGTGGAGTATAACAGGAGGCCAATAAACAGGGCTGAGACAGAAACCCTGACAAAACCCTGTGTGTATTATTTTTGTTTTTGTTTGTATTTTTTTTTGTATGTATGTGTGTTGGTCTAATGAAGTTCTGTTGGCAGGATGTCTTTAGGGGAAAATCTAATGGTTTATTGAACCATGCCTCAGAGAAACATTGATCACTGCATCAAGGAGCTATACTCGCACGGACACACAGACACAAACACACACACACACACACACACACACACACACACACACCACACACACACGCACACACACACACATCCTTGTTTGTACACATGCAGTGACACGTACACAGGCACTAGTGTGGCACACACACCGGCGAAGTGGAGGTAAATGCCTTATAATTGACATCCCCATGTGTCTTTGTGAGCAGTCAGACTGCCATCATTATGTGCTCATTCAATTACATTCAGGGAAATTGCAAGGCTGGAAAAGTACATCTTTTCAACTAACGTTCTTAGATGGATTTTCTATCTGTAAAAATGAGGTAATTGTGTTGCACAGGGTTATTGTCTTCTTCAAAATGAATAACTTGTTTCACCCAGTCTCATTAAATTGCATCCTCACCCGGCTGCCTCTAATTGTGTATTTCTATCATGAAAGTTTATACTTAACTAAACTGCATTTCCAAGAATGACCATACTATTCACTTCACTGCATCAATGTGAGCATGTACTTATTAATTCTATTGATGAAATAACTTTTGCATGCACAGTGGTCCATAAAATGATTTATATTTGACCAGTGTCATCACAAGTAGACAAAGGCTAAATAATCAGTTTGAGCCTAAGCTGTTGTGGTTGAACAAGATTTAGCAAATACTATCCAAATACATTTAGCTCCATACTTTACCTTTCACAGCTAAATTTTCTGGGTATTTTGATGCCAATTTGGCAGTAATGTGCCTCAGTAATTTAACATCATCATAGATCATTTTGAATTGCCAAGTAAGACAGTTCTGCCTCTGACAATTCTGTGTGAGGTAATGTCTATATAGAATATACTGTCCTGGTTTTGGACTGTTTAGGCTGAAGAGAGGATCACGTAAAATGTACACTGGGCTGCTTGAAGCTGCTTCATGACTGTATTGAATACAGATAATTATTGCTCACACAGAGCAATAAGGCAATCCTCAGGACTGCCTTTACCTCGAGGATTAGGACTCAGATTAGAATTAGGTTTAGGTCAGGGATAGGATAAGGGGTTGGTGTTAGGCATTTATATGTGTCTACAAGTGTCCTCAGAAGTAACATAAGACGAGCGTGCGTGTGCATGCTTTTTGTGGCATGTAATAAACCTAGAAAGACACTACTGGTCTGTTGCTTTGGCTCCACAGTGTTTGATCTCCACTAGATGCTACAGTCATTAGCAACACAGTTGTGTGTGTTTATTAACTGATCTTTACAGCCGCCAAATGATCTAGTGCTTTGAACAGCCATTACTCTATCTGGGAGCTCTCTCTTTTTCCTGCTTTAACGCTCCCTCAGAATCCCTCTGTCTCTCTCTGACACACACACCTTCTGCTGCCACTTAGTCCATTTCCCCTCCATTAATGTTTTCATAATTAATCATAATTACTTATAATTACATCATCACCAAGCAGTCTCCAATCAACAGTTTCTGAGGGGAATTGCAAGTCTAATGCATGTGTATGTGTGGTTTATTAGTGAAGTTCATTCTTGTCCTTGACTCTGTGTACAGGGTCACAGAAGACAAAATACACCTAACCCCAGACAAACTGTTGATATTGGACGACCTTTTTATGCCTCTGTGCGACAGACAGGGCCAGAGGCATTAGGTTTTTTGATTGTCTGTCCATCATTCCAATTCTTGTGAACACGGTATCTCAGTAATACCTTGATGGAATTTCTTCACATTTGGCACAAACCTTCACTTGGACTCAAGGATAAACTGATTAGATTTTGGTGATCAAAGACAAGCCATGTATTTTGACAAAATGATTAAAGCAGACAAATTGTGATGACATCATGAATTTGTCAGCTTTACCAAAATGCAAAGTTGTGGAACTTTGAATGTTAAGTGTTCATGTAATCACAATTCAAGTGGATGATTGGTGCAGAAATGGAACTCACTATAAAGCCAACAACTCTTAATAGTTTCACTGCTGTAATCTGCAGAGGTGGAATATGGCAAATATCTTTACACAAATACTGCAGAGGCGTACGGCTTTTGGTACTTAGGCATTTCTATTATTCCACTAAATTAGGCATTTCCATTATTGAGAAGCATATAACTTTACTTGCATCACAGCCTTTGAAAAGAAAAAAATAAATGAAAAACTAAAATGATCAAATAAGTCATTCATGGTTGACCTGGGTCTGAACAAAAGTAACCATAATTCCTCAAGTACCCTCTTTAGATCAAGTAAGAGAGCCTTTCTTGCTTCATGAATAGAGAAATGTTGTTTCTCCATCATGAGAACCATTTTCCTTGAGCTGAATCTGGCTTCAAAATTCAGACATTTTTGTGCCAATGTAAGCAGTACTCTAGTTATATTAATTTGAAGTTGGACTTATTGGACTGCGGATGGTGATGGTTGAAGGAGGCCAGAACCGTGGGGGCTTGTTGTACTGCTTTATTGCATATCTTGCCTGTGCTCTCCTTGCGTAGAGGTCTGTTTTAATGCCTTGAAGAGCTAGTGTTATTACCACCATTGACGGGCGAAGTGTGTTCTTCCATAAGTACTCTTATCAAGCACTGACCATTTCAGTTGGCACCTTTTGTCTGTCTCGATCATACTCTTGAGGCATAAAGTAGTTCCAACACACTTTACTGTTTGTTTAAAATAGATTCTGGTTCCCCGTCTCTTAGCTGTTGTATGAAATATCGTCTGACCATTGAATAATATCTACAGATGTGTAAATGAGTTTGAGCATCATGTAACCACTTCAGGGAAAATAAACCTGGCACTTATCTCTTTCCCTTCAGGCATTCTTTTTGCTCAATGTTTGCCCAGTATTATCCCTAAAAAAAAATGTTTATTGTCATTTTACATTTTATGCTATTAATGCTTTTGTATAAAAAGGTGTCACAGTTTTAAAATAGTGGATATCTCATCTTGGCATTAATGTTTTCATATTGAAAGAACACAGCCATGTAGAATAATTCCATATTATCCTTCTCCTGATTGTTGAGCTGTCATAGTTAGAATTTGAGGAAATCGCCTGAATCCTAATATGAATGACAGTTGCTTGACAGCTCTGCAGCAACTTTCTAACAATGGAGGGTTTGTTTGGGGGGAAAAATTGTGTCAAAATTGTACATATGGATGTATTATTGTTGATTGAAATGGGCACAAAATGGCTTATTTTTTTAACCTAGACATTGTTTCCAAAACTGCACTAAAACCCTTTAAACCTCAAGTTTCCATGTATTTTCCATAATTTTTCTTCTTCACATTCAGTTTCAGCTAATCCAGAGGCCTCCTAATTCAGTGATGTTAATCAGTCACTGTGAACAAGAAAGTGTGAATTGTGTTTTGCCAAGTTAAAATATTCTGTACGCACACTGGAGCACTGAGCTGAAATGAAATGGACCTATTTAACTTCAGATATTTGCTTGTATGACATCTGTATGATGCTCTTTCAAAAATAAACCCTAAGATGCTAAAGAAAATTATCCACAATGATGTATAATACTATGACAAGAGGTAACTAACAGTGTTGACAACTGCTATTTGACTTTTTTGTAATGCCCTAAAAATTACAGTGAATTTAAAAAAAAAAAAAAGACATTGACAAGTGTTCATGAGAAGATTCGTGGAGAATGGTCATACAAATTGAATGGACACTGTGGGATCTAAACAGTAACAGTATTGTAAACAGACTGAGGTCATTGTGAAATTAAATCTGTGTTTTTGCCTATGGCTTTGTCAGAAGGAGGCCACGAGACCACAAAAATGATGCACAACTGACACCATAAAATTCCATTAACTTAACGGACTAAAAATGTTTTATGACACAAGTTTTTCACAAGTCTATAAAAAGAGTTGGTCAAAGTGTTGAATAAATCAAACTGACAGGCAACTGACTCTTAAGTTGACAGCCAGTGAAACCTTCTACAGATGTAGGTGCCCCAGAACACATATCTGTTTGTTACAGACCTCAGGACTCATTCGTCTGTTCTGTTACAGTTCTTATAAACCTTACATCTTTTATGGAAAATGTCTTGAAATGAACTTTTGAAAATAATTTTTCAGATAAAGTAAATAGAAAATCCATGTACATGGTTTCTTGTAACAAATTCTATGCTTTATTTTCAAGCATTCAGCATCTATTCTGTTCCGGTATAAAACCTGGTTCATCTTTTATAAAAGTTACTGCTGACGGAGGTGTAAAACCTCCAAACTCAGTGAATCATCCCTCTCTGTCTTTGCCTCTCTTTTCTTATTTTTGTCTTCTTCTCTGTCTCTCTTTCTCTTTCTCTCTCTGTCTTTGCTGTCCTTCACTCCCCCTCTCCAATCCTCCCATCTGCAGTGTCATCCGTCTCACTTAAAACTCTTAAAGCATGGCAGCATTCTCTCTCTTTTCCACCACTTTGCTCTCGCTTTTTACCCACTACTCAGTTCTTTTCTCCCATCTCACTTCTTCCCTCTCTGTCTCGTGCTCCCTGTACCTGGACTCAACTGTAATTGCTTATCTAGGGAGAAATAAAAGCCAGGTAAATGGTTGGGGTGGTGATGGTTGATGGGGTGTTTGTGTGTGTGTTTGTGTGTGTGCGTGTGTGTGTGCGTATGTGTGTGTGTGTGTGTGTGTGTGTCTGTGTGTGTAGCTCAAGTTTTACTTATATTGTTGGGACCTAAATCCATTTACACAGTCACATAAGATCAAGTTCCCATTATATAAAGGGGTTAGGGTTAAGCATGTAGTAGTTATGGTTACGGTTAGAGTAAGTCTTCAGCAATTGTATGTAAGTCAATGTACTGTCCTCTGAAGTCATGGAGGCACGACTCTGTGTATGTGTTCGACAAAGTGTACGTGTGTGTGTGTGTGGGTGTGTGTGTGCATGAGTGTTGGTGGGTGTGTGTGTATATATATATATATATATATGTGTGTGTGTGTGTGTGTGTGTGTGTGTGTGTGCACGCGCACTTGTGACGAATGCAGATAGTTCTACAGATGGCCCATAAAAGCAGCAGCTTGTAATGAAGCAACTGAGACTGAAATCATGGTTATGGTAAACTGGGGACAGACAGAGATAGGGAAAGAGAGGCAGAGATAGATAGATAAAGAGAGTGAATAGAGAGGAGGAAGAAGTGAGGGTAAGAGAGAATAAATAAGAGAGGGCAGGCAGCAATAAACCATGGAAAGGAGTGTGGTGTAGCCGCTGGCTACTGAATAAACTAGTGTAATGAAAGTATGTGATGTTCACAATAAACTAGGCAGAGAAAGAATGGAAGAATGAAGGGATGCACAGAAGGGATGATATAGTGGTATGGATGGAACAAGAGAGAGAGAGCGAGAGAGAGGCAAGGAGCTGGCATGTCATCAAAGTTTTTAGTTGAGGAGGAGGGAATGGAGGAACAGGAGGGAGGGGATGGGTGGAGTGAGACAGACGGAGACACTGAAGGAAGAGGGGGGAGAGATTAAAACATGGGAATTAGAGATAAAAATAAAGGGCTAAAGAAGCAGAAACAGATGGATAAAAGAAGGAAGAAAGAAATAAAAAAGGGAAAATGAGGCAGAGGAACAGTAAAAACGATGAGTGTTAGAACAAAGATGGGTATCATGAAAATGTGGTGGAAGGCACCAATTAAAAATGGAATGGCTAAGAAGGGAAAGTCTCCGTTTGTGTGTTTCTGATAGCACCTGGAATCACCAACAGACTAGCTCTGTGTGTGTGTGTGTGTGTGTGTGTGTGTGTGTGTGTGTGTGTGTGTGTGTGTGTGTGTGTGTGTGTGTGTGTGTGTGTGTGTGTGTTTGTTTGTTTGGGGTGGGGGTAGGGGGGGTGTTGGTGAGAGGAAATGTGTGTCTGATAGGATACTGAGTAACAAACATCCTGACACAGAGTAGGGCCACACTGACTGGCAAAATCAATAGGCCAACAGGTCACAGCACTAGGCCAACCTGACATCCAGACACAATACAGCACAGGAGGTCGCCACAGTGATGGATTACCCTTGTTGTGTGTGTGTGTGTGTGTGTGTGTGTGCTAGTGTCCAACTGTGTCTTGTCAGTGTGCATTTCTGTAACTGTGTGTCTATGTGGAGATAAGGAGGATGGGGGGTGGGGTCAGGGTCTTTAGCAAAACGATTTTCCTCTCTCGAATATGCTGTTCATGCTTTGTGAACACCAGGATGTTATACACCCTTTACAGAAAACCTGAAACAGAAACTTTATAGCAACTAATTAAAGCACTTGAAGGGATGCTTGGTGTTTTTATTTGACTGCAAAGGAAACAAATTTTAAAGCAAAGTTAATTCTGTTATTAGGGTCTTTATGTTCTAGTTATATCTGTTTTGAAATCAAATTCAAAATCAATGAGTCTAGTGGACCTCATCACATTCAAGATAGATGCTAATAAATGCAGAACATCCACATGACCCTTTTGAGTAATCATCGGCAGCGTGGCTGCAGTGGAGGTACAGAAGTAGAGAGAGGGAGGGAAGCATAATTGAAAGGTATGACAATAAAGTCATTGTACAAATGAATCAATCAGCCAACCAATCTAAGAATCATTTAACAGTTCATTTACTGACATCAAATCTTGTCTACCCTCTGCCTGCTTTGTGAAAAATTTTTGTCGTTAGCATGGAGAGGATTCCCCTGCAGTTGTACGCTTAGCTTTTTATTTGAAGATTATTGCACATATTTGAAGTTTAAGGAGTGAAGCACAGCAAGGTTGTCTGAGTTTCTGGTGACAATTAAAAAAAAAAAAAGAGCAGTTCTGACGCCACCTCTCATTTGGGAGCATACTGAGCATGGTCTTTCTCACTGCTACTTTAACTTCCTATCCTTTCTCTCATTTTCTCTTCACCTTTAACTTTCTCTATTCTTCCCTCTAAAGCTCCTTCTGTCTGAGTAGTTTCATAGTTCTATCTGTCATGTTGGGCATCCTCCATCTCTCGTTTTCTTTACCTCCCCCTCTTCCTGTCTCTCCCTGCTCCCTCCTCCCCCTCACCTCGTCTGTCTCTCCCCTTCTCCCTAACCCCCTATCTGTCTGAACAGTTTCATAGTTGTATCAATCAAGCTCAAACAATAAGACCAGAGTTGGTCCCTGTTCTCCCATCTACTTCCTGGTTTATGGCTTCTAATACCCCTTTTCTCACTCTCTCTCTGTTGTGTGTGTGTGTGTGCTTGTGTATGCGGATGTTTATCTGCACACTTGTACATGTGTCATAGGCACAGAACTGTAGATGTATCTAGGTGGAATAATGTGATTAGCTATAAAACATTTTTACATTACCTCTCTCGCTGTCTCTGAGGCTGAGTTCTGAGTCTGCTTTGACTGGGAATGCAGTCAAAATGTCCTTTTACAACCATCATGCTTTGCAATATGTGTTATAAAGAAATATATATATATAGGCTTAAGGATCTATATATAGGCTAATTGTGTGCTTGGTGTAAGATTTTAGAATAGCCAACAGTGACAATATGTCACAAGCTATTTCTGACTATGAAACTGTATTTTGCAGTGTTTGGACTGAGGCTGTAAATGCTCCAGATGAGTCTCTGGAGTAGATGCATTACTGTGCAAGAGCTGGGTATATTATTTGGTCAAGTGATGGATGAGTTAGGGGAAATGCATAGTGAAATGTTTTAATAGAATTAATCCCAAAAAGACATTGAACAAGCCTAAGACTTGTCCATTTCTCTTTCGCTCTTTCCCTCTGCAGAACTTCACAGCACATCTTGTGGAAACCCTGGTGTTCCACCCAAAGCAGTGCTAAGTGGTGGCGGCCGTTTTGCTGTGGGAGATCGTGTGCGGTACAGCTGTGTTCCTGGTTACGTCTTGGATGGCCATGCTACGCTCACTTGCATCACCAACGCCGGAAACACTGCTGTGTGGGACTTTCCTGCTCCAATCTGCCGAGGTACAGACAACTAAACCTATATGTGTATGTGCTCGACTGGATATGAAGAGTTTTATTCTAAAATGAAAATATGCCATCCATCAATTTGAACTACATGTCTACATAAAAATGGATGATTAAAACAGAATTTAGAATGATTAGATAAATAAACACTTGACACTTAATTTTAGAAATTTTAGAAATACTGACCTATATATAATGCTTCTTCAAACAAAATATATAGAATTTTGGAAGAAAACTCTTAATATAATATTTCTGTGTGTGTGTGTCTGTGAGAGAGGCAGAAAGACAGACAGACTGCGCATGCGTTTGTCATTGTGTATGTGAAAGAGAATGAGGCAGGCAATCCAAGAATGCTTTTGAGGACTAGGTGTTTGCAGTTAATTTTATGCTCGATATTATGATCAAAGGTGTGTGTAGGAGAGAGGCAAATATGGAGTGTGGATGCGGAGTGCACTGTATGCTGTTGTCTGTTTTTGGATTCCGGGGTAGGTGCAGATGGTCTGTGTACATAGTGCTGTATGCTATGTCACACTACAGTACGTACTGTAAAGAACTCTGTTTCATTTTATGCATTTCCACAGACAGATATCGCCCATATAGTGTAGGTGGGTGCAAATATAGTAGATTGTACTGTATCGTTGCATGTAAAAGTACATGCAAATATTTGCACAGTTTGCTTTAGAAATATGTTTTATGTAATTTGTATTAAAATGACAACGGCAGTAAATAATATATAGATAGCGTATCATTCTATACATTATTGTTCTATACTTAAAATAACAATTGTAGATAATGATTTCATCAAATTTATGTAAATAACTCCATGTAATATAGAGGGTTGCTTGAGAATCACACCCCTTATCTGCAGATTTATGCAGCCCTCCGCTGCTGATTGCTCATTGTTTTACTTTGCCAGTCCATATTGGTGAGTCGCAACAGCACTCATTGGCCTCTATTTACAAAACTTTGTGTCGCCAGTACGCAAGCTTCCTCAGAAACAGAGATCCAGAGTAAAGGAGTGACCAATAAAGATGACCGAACATCTAGTAAAACGCAGAGACACAGATATATTTCTGTGTAGTTGGGGGACAAATCAGGAGCTAAAGGTGATGGCATATTGGACTTGACAGGATTGACAGGTGATGACAAAGATGACTTCTCTTGAATGCCCATGTCTGTTTTTATTGGATGAGTAATTAGGCAAGTGATAGTCAACCAAACCATAGCTATATGAATTTGAGATTAAGTCAGTTATTATGGTATGCAACTGCACAAACTGCAACCTTTGTGGTTTTCTTTATTGGATGTCAGCCAGATATTGACAGTTTAACGTGTCTGGACTATTCCAGAGTTTGCAACTCGACTTTACACTGGGACCACAAGTAAAAGAAGGTCTAGTCTCACAGCCTTAGCACCACGCTTCTTATCACAAAATGGTCATGGGTGACCATGTCCTTGAAGCCTGAGGTGAAGAAATAACATTACGTTGCACCTTTTCTAATTTGTCTGCCCTGAGCTGCTTTGTTAATTAAGACTATGTATCAAATATCAAATAAATTACTAAATTACAGCAACATTACAATAACCATATATATATATGCACACATGCATACAATGAATACAGATATACGCCATAGAGACATGTATACCTTGAATTTAAAATTTCTGGAATTATTGATTAGTATACTTTATCCAACACTAGATAACACTGGATTTGAGTTAAAGATGTTTCTCCTTTCATTAAAGCTGCTTCATCAGTGACTCCCTGCTCCTCCCACTGTGCTATTCATATGACTGCCAAGTGACATCAGTGACCTGAAATTGCCCAGGCAGAAGCAGTGATTTAGTTAAGGGATTGAACTTTGCCACTCCACCTGAATGCATGCCGGGTGTAGATCTGATAAGCAACACAGAGTCAGTCATCCAGAAGAGGAACATCCCTTAACGCACAGGAGAAGGCACTTACACCTCTCAGAAGGGCCCAAACATTACCACCCTCCCTGGGGAGAGGGGGCGGATTCACAGTATTAAACTTGGAGGACTATCAGTTCATGGTATGTGCACTCCTTTGTGATTCAAGCGCAAGTGATAAACAAGATAGATACCACCAACAGCTACAAAGAAAGAAGGCAGTTAATTGCTTACAATCACTGGAAACACAGAAAGTTTATATCACCATAGCGTCAACCTCTGGGAAGCTGCTAAGGGAGCTGTGCTCAGACTCACTGTCAACAGCAATGATTTGGGAGACTCTGTAAACAAGGTTCAAGGACACACACTGGAAATATTCTCGCCAATATTCATGTGTGATGACAATGGACAGGATATATTGACAACAGCAGGCTCCCAACCAGATCAAACAAAGAGAATGCAATCAAGGCCAAGGACTTTATTGGATCTTTGCTTGAACACCACATAGTTGTAGATTGGTTTGGGTACATTGGATACTGACTGGTGGTCACTGGTTGACATATGTGGATGTCAAAAAACAAAAACAAGGTGGAGGTTAAGGCTGTGACTACTTAACTGTGGAAACTAGTGCCAGTATTATGAAGAACAAGTTGTGGAACAACAGCGTGGCATTTCTGGACTGTGCAGGTTTCATGCAACCAATCCATAAATCCAATATAAGGTCTGTTTTTTGATTTATACCAGAACTGAACACTTTGAAAGACAAAACAACATCTGATCAGCAGACATCTGAGAAACAGCAAGAATTTCCACAAATACTCACAATACCAAAAAAGACATTTTGTTATTTTGTATGTAGCCAGACTTCAGAAACTTGCACCTACACAATATCTCAGTATTTTTTAAACTGGCAATGAGCTCAGGCAAAACCTGTTCCATAATACTAACATTGTGTTTGCCATGGAGCGCAGTAAGCTATGAAGACTTTTAAACTGGTGACATTAAACAGCCCTTTAATCTACTCTAGTCTATACTCCATTTACAAAGAGTAGAAAGATGGTTTAAGATTGCCATTAAATGGTACATAAGGGGCAGTTCTCTTTAAGGAAAAGAAGCAGCTGCTAATTCACATCATTGCTATATGCTGCATTGTCACAACATATTTCCCTTTGCTGTTCTGAGTCACACCATCATTTCTCTGTGAAGAGGAGTTACTATCATAAGGACAACGCTGATGTTTGACATCTAACCTTTGTAGTTTTACTTTCATATCTCTCTTCATTTTATGTAAAGCTGCTATATAGCCTTATTTGACACTTTAAAATTGAATGCAAAGGACTTTCCCACTCAGTAGAACTGAAAATACAACTTTTACTGATTACTGAAATGTCTTCTAATACAAGTCCAGTGGATTTTGCATTGTATGTTGTCTGACGGTGTAAGCCAGTGTACAGGTGGGTTGCATTGGTACCAGTCACTAATTACAGTAGGTTATCTCATTTTTATTTCATAACATTTTACAGTGGTGACAACAAACACAGAAACGAGTAAAGTTTGTATTTCTGATATCACATGACAGAACCAAAATGCAAAATAGACATGTAAATTTACTTCACTCGTATAATGGTTGGGACCCTACCAGTGTGTATAATGCTTGTGAAATTTCCCCAATTAGCCCTACCTTTTTGTGCACAACAGTGCCTTTCAAATGTATGCAACAATGTGCTGAATTGTTGCACAACATACCACACTTTGCAGTGAACTGTAATTTGGGTCTAGGGAAGGAAAAGAGGGGGATGGGGAGGGGAGAAAGAGAAGCGGCAGAAATGGCAACTTGTCAGTGCTGGATTAGCAATGTCTCTGTCACTCTGTCAGTAAGGCTAAGAGGAGCTAAGCTACTAATACGTTCACACCAACTCAGAAACATACACATACCCAACTATTCACCCCCAAAGCCCTAACAACACATGCACACACACACATATGTCATGCAAAAAACCTCTACTTGAGTGCCTCTGCTCATATGTGTGCAAGGTGGTGGGGTGGTGGCACCTAGAGGCATTCACACCAGCCTTAATAGCTTTCTATCAATTATTCAGTCATGCAATCAAATGACTTGAAATGCAGTACTTTTGGCAATATCACTGTAAATGTGACTCCCCACCCCCTTCCCTCCCTGTCTCTCTTTCTCTTTTTTTCTCTCTGTCTCTCTCATTCTATGATTCTGCCTCTTTATTCCTACAGTAATATAAATATAAACATGAGCAACTATCTACATTACACACGGTGCTTAGATTATCTTGCATTCAGCATGAATAGAATAGATAAGAATAGAAAACTTACTTACTTAAAATGATAAGATGTTCCTTTCAACTCTCTATCCATATTCACCTCCTACTTTTATGACCAAAACATGATACAAGTGAAATCAGTAAAACACATTTTATCCTGAGTTTCAGAAATAGAATATAGCTACATGCTGTGGTATAAATAGCAAGAGTATTCCGGTTCAATACACTGCCCTTTCTTTGTGGAAACTAATTGTCTTTATTTGGGTTTCTCTCCCATACATACTCCATCCTCTCTGGGAAATTTAAATTACCCTTAGGTGTAAATATGAATGTTATGGTTTCATAATTCCCTGCCTTTCTGTTGGAGCCATTATGGTCCTGAGTGCAGAAACAAACTAAAGTACTCCTTATAATACAGTATAATGGAACCTAATATAAGGTGCTGGATCACATTACAACAGATGTTCCTTTTTGACTTTTCACTTCATATATTTAGTGTATTGTTAATTTGTTATTATTTTTATAGTTGGAATATCTTTTCCACCTCTGAGCAATTACATTGCAAACTGGATTGTTTTCTAACAGGTATACAAAAAATGACTGCCATCACTAGGAACATACAGTATAATGCCAGTCCTGTAATGATGATTCCAGTGATTTAGAGGGACATAATTTTAGAATCTGGCTGGAATGAGAGGGGGGACTCTCATTCCAGCCACAGTCTAAAATTATGAAGTTACAAAGCACCACTGTTAATATTTTTGACTCAGTTTGTCTCTTTGTGTACAATGTTCCATGCTTCTTTTTTTTTTGAATTAAGTAGATAACCTCTGATATACTGCCCCAAATTGATAGGAACAAGTATTCACCTGACTACATTTTTGAAAAGTCACAATTCATTACAATGACGCCAGATCTAATACAGTCTGATTTTTGTTGTACAGTTTGTCTTGCACTTTTTTTGTAATAAATTTGAGGTCAAGTAGCTAAGCTAAGCTTACAAAGCTGAGTAACTTAGAAACATCATTAGGTTTGGCTACCAGTAAGCTACCATTAAATTTGTCTCAAGTAGCTTCCTCTAGTTTTCTATACCATTCGGAAAAATAAAATCTTACAGAGACAGACAGATGAAGAACACATGACAGCTTTAAATAGGCTCTAACATTAAAGCCAACTACAAATTTTGTAGTTGGCTTTAACTTAATGTGACAATAACAGTAGATAAAATTACCACTCTTTGTATCAAATGTGCAATTACTTGACTTTTTTTTCGCTTTGTTTTGCATTTAAGTTTCCTTCCTCATTCTTGAATAAAGAGTACAGTACCCTTCATTGGTGTAGTGACGTTGTTGCTGTCAGAAATGTATGTCACCATACAGAATTTGTCTAACATAGCAAGAGCAACTAGATGCTGGCAGAATTTAGGATTGTTCATTTAATAATTCAGAGATCTTTGAATGGGCTGGGAACCATTCTTGATGTGTGCCTACAGTCGCTGTATGTGATTTTGAGGTACACAAATAAACTTCACTTGACTTGACGTGTAACTGCAGCAACAGCAGAACCAATCTTACAAACACCATTTGAAATTGGGCTAGTATTGGGAGGTTGCTGTTTCAGCACACTTCTATTATACCCAAACTGTTATATACTACCATGAGCAAAATATAATGGAAAAACATACAGCACAGCTACAGTATGTCACACTAATGCCTACTGCATAAAAACATAATGTATACATTGTATATGTTGTGAAGGAAACTCTGTGTGGGATGATGAGTGCATTTGTTTGTATTTATGAAGAATTGCCAGTAAGTGTGCTGCTTCTAGTTGGTGCAGAATTATTTACAGGACAGAAATATCCTTTAGCAATCAAGACATCCATACTCACACAAACATGCACATACACATGAGCACAGTTGGCCCAGAGAAAATTTCATCATGATCTCATAGATACAGAGTATGCATGAATATTCATGAGTTTGGGTGAATGTGTATGTGTGTGTATGTGTGTATGTGTGCATGTGTGCATGAGTGCGTGGGGTGGAGGTGGTCTGTGTGAAAGAGAGCAAGACAGAGATAAAATGAGACAGAGCATCTGTGAATATATTGTGCATATTTCTATGGTGCAAGGAAGAGAGTTTGAACTGAAAATGTGTGAATTTAAGAGAAACTGTGACTGACCCTGTGCATGCTTGTGTATGTAAAGGTGCATTAATATGCATTAATAACTGTGAGTATACCATAAAGAGAAACGGCTTTCTGTACAATATCTTCAAGTCATAATAACAGCATTTGGAGGAGAGAGATAGAAGGAGAGAGACAGATCCACACGCAGTGAAAGAGAGAAATGTGTAACACAAAAGGGAACAAAAGTGGGGTTGAAGAGAGGTGGAAGAGCTATAAGGAGAGGAAGTAGGGGGTTATTGTTGGAATTGAAAAAGTAATAATGTGCTCTGACAAAACTCGAAATTAGACTGGCTGAGGAACGGAAATGAAATGAATGTGTGTAGTTGTTTGTTTGTGAGTGTGTGCTGGTGTGTGTAGTCAGCATAATGAGATTGAGCCTGCTTAGGTGCATGTTTTTTTGTGTTCACGGGTATGCATATTATTGGTTGAGCTCATAGTGCTAATTCTTCTGCAGTCTGATCAGGCAACATTTGAATTTTTTTTTCCTGTTGTGAGCAATAACACTGATGTCAGACTATGTCCCAAGCAAAAGCCATGCTGTGGCTTCGGCCTTAGCTTCAGCCTGTGCCCTCATATAACCCTTATGGTGAGTTCAGACAAAACATGAAGCCAATTGTAGAGGTAGCAATGCATGGCATGCATACAGTACTGAAAAATGCACATTTATCCCAATGACATAAGACCTCCCTTCATGAACATACATACATAAGAAATATGAGGAAAACTAGAAAAATAAAACCAACTACTGGAATTTCTAGTTTTGAGATCAGTCCCACACACACAGTTGGATATGAATTGTCAGCTAGCTACAGGCTAATATGCAACTTTGGATGTTTGTGCTGAATAAGACAGACTCCAAGTCACTCCAGTTGTCATATTTGCATGAACAAAGTAAGTCTTAAATTCATTTTAAATACAGTGTTCATTTCAAAACACCTTCAGTTACAGCTCAGTGATTTACTCAGGGAACTTGTAAAACTGAAATACTTTTACTTCCTGTCCTAATGTGTGATTAGTATTACACAGTATAAGCTCAAAAGTCACTGCAAGAGTGAAATACATTTAATTTATTATGAAAGCTGCCTCATGAGCTACAGTACCCATCACTAACCACAGGAATGTCAGTGTCTTGCCTGTTTGCACCAGGATTAATTATTTTTCAGCTTCAATATTTTAGCAATGAGTTTAAGCCATGTATAATCTGACAAACTCAGACACATTTAAAACACAACTGAAAGGAAGCCTGACAGTGAGGAAAGAAATTAAAATGCTTATTTAGTTGTAACTGTTCATTCTAGCTTAACAAAGGACAAAATAAATTTGGAAAGACAGAGAGAAAGCATTAAATAAATAATTCGTTTAGAATCCTTTCACAGTAGTTGCTATGGATACAGTCTATATGCTAATTAGGGAGTCAAATTAGCTAGCTTCATTCTATGGTGTCAAAGCTTTGTATAAACAGATCTATCATTTAGACATATTTTGTTCCTGTCGTGCTGATCTGACCCGTATGAAGATACTGTAAATGTGTAGTCTTTGATCTGATGTCACAACGAAAAATCCATAATTACATATGATGGATATGATTCTGCACAAGAACAACAGAAATTCATTTTATCATATTCAAGTCACTGAACCTAAATCAGAAAACACTAAAGCAGATATCGAAAGAAGGAAACTCTTCCTATTCTTCACATAGACATTAATTCTCACATTTTCAGGACCTGTGGATTTTTACAGCACTTTTAAACTGACATAATGGACACGGTGGCCTTTATACGTATAATTGCTTTTCCCAGAGGCATAGGTAATTTCATCAATTTAATTATTCTTTATTGTTCTCTCATCATTGTTTACTATAGCAGGAATGCTAAAGAGGACATTTTTGATGTAGTTGACAGTTTGCTGGTGATGTGGAAGGCATGAGACAAGTGATTTGTACTTAGCAGCACTGAATCACAGTTGTTAGAAAAAAAAAAAATCCTGACAAGCAGTGAAGCAAAAGAGCTCAAAGGTTCAGTAGCATCATCAGGTGTGAAAACGCATGTCATCATTTTAAGTAATTAGTAATGATGTTATGTTATATAAGGATGTCTCTGATGATATGGCATTGAAGAGTTTGCAACGAAATGTCTTTCACAGGACTGGAAATCCACTATATGTTTGGAAAAACAGCACAGGGCATTTCTATGTAGTAAATATTAAAGTCATAGGCTTTACAAAATTCTGCATCACACGCTAACCCTTTCCATTTCACTTGAAAACACATAAAAAAAACCTAAACCAGGTTTATAGCAAGTGATGTTATATTAGACAGTATATACTATTTCCTTAATGTAAGCTTATTGAGGATGTTTGCTCTTTTTAAATAACATTCTGCCAGAGTCAGAACTTTTAACTTTGCTGAATTTGTTTGTTTGACTTTCACATTAACTTTCTATGACTTTCACCATTCACTTTTACATCTTTGTGTGCGTGACAGAGAGTGTGAGTGACTACTTCTGACAGTGTGCATGACCTTGTATGTATGTGCCATTGTGTTTATGTGTGTGTGCGTGTGTGTGTTTTGCCCAAGGCTGACTAGAATTCTTGCTAGCTGAAATGGTAAGATCGTCACGGTGGTATTGTTATCGTCATGACAGTGTTAGTTTCCAGGTAGCAACTTTTCTATTCTTTTTCCTCTTTCTCTGCTTCTTTCACTTCTTCACTTCTTCCTGCTGTCCTCTCTTCTCATTTCACTTTTCTTTAAGTTACTCGTCAGGTACCAATGACATGGAGGCTGACGCAAATTCTAAGCTGTTGTTTTATTAGCAAAATTTGTTGTTGTTGCCCAGTGACACATAAAATGCTTGCAGTTAACAAGTCAACCTTGTATAATTAAGGCATTTCCTTTTGAAACTTCTAGTTTAACCTTGTGTTGACTATTTTGATTAGAGATGTTCTTTTTCCAGAGAAACAATTAAAAGCAGAATAGTTAAAACAGTGGACAATATAGCATTTTCTATTCTCTTTCTGCTGCAGTTTCTCAGTTTCAGTCTGTGTAACATTATTTCATGCATCAGATACCCTCACAAAGAGAGGAGGAGAGAGGGACCTCAGTGCCAATTTCAAACACTGTATATCTGTAAGTGTCTATGTGCATGTGTGCGTGTATGTTCTTGAGTACGATGAAGTACGTTAGCTGAGATTAGATAGAGTTGCGTTTATGCAGGTAGTTTCCTCCACCTGAGACACACACAGACACAAATGTCCTTGTCTTACTATATTTGTGGGGACCTGACATTCACAATTCATTCCCTAGCCCCTTAACCTAACCGTAACCATAACAACTGAATGCCTAACTCTAACTTTAAAACCAAGTCTTAACCCTCAAACAGCCATTTAAACTTGTAGGGTCCAGCATTTCAGACCCGACAAGTATAGCGGGCTCCTAGTTTTCAGACCCCACAAATACAGTTAAAAGAAGCCCACACACACCCCCCCTCACTTGGGCATATACACACACCCCTTGCAGGGCAGGAGATTCAAGCTGAGCTGTCTTCGTGATTCAAACATACTGCACGTACACTCAGACTAGCTGTATGTTTATGTGCTTATATCTTCCTGTATTTGTGTGTATATGGCTGTGTGTATTTGTGTATTCACTAGTGATTATATACTCGCTAGCACCTCTCCGTGTTGCTTAGTGAGGAGAATCAAAGAGTTCTCAGACTCCTGAAATGATCAAATGAACTTCTACAAACCAGCAGCAGAAATCTCTCTCCAACAGGTGAAACTTTCAGAAACTATGAAAAATAAATGGGTAATTTTCCCCCATTAACAACCTGCAGTGATCACGGCAGAATGACATTTTCAGCAGGTCAATATAGTGACCGTATCCAATTAGCATCAGGAATCAGTGATTGCATTTGGTAAAGCTAGAGTCAAAGTGTTTGTACGTTTATGCTGTAAAGATCAGTTGTTAGTCAGTTTATCAAAGTGCTAGCTAGCTGATATTTACCCATGTTGGGAATTTGCACTTATATCACAGAAAGTGTTTACACCATTTCTAATTAAATAGGTTTATACGTGAAGCATCTGCTCATTCCTTTTCAATGCAGCTAATTATTCCAAGTCTCATCTATTTATAAGTACATTTCAAAGGAATATATTTTCATAATATTTCTCAAGAAACGACAAACTAAAGTAGCTTTAAACTAATAACATGCTTGATAGCTGAATATCATGAAACAGATGTTTTCTGACAACACCTCTGAGTAACACCTTTTCTGAGATGATAAAAGGTTTTAGGTTAGAGATTGAGAAGAAATCAAATAAAAGTAATTCCTCCATATTAATGATACATGAAACATGAAAATGCACCGGTGTGGTGCATTTATATTTAAATCAGGTTAGCCACCCTTTTCAGTGAAAGAACCTACAATTTTGATGTTATCCTTCTCACTCTGTTTTTTTAATGGTGTGTCTGCAAAATTATAAGTCCATTAGTCTGCACTTTAAGTAACACACAAGTTTGACAAAAACAAAACCAAGCGTGATGCTGGTTGTGATGGATTCAAGCAAGTTTCAGGACTCTATTAGGTGAGTTTCAAATAGAGTATTGAAAACTGAAAAGAATGATTACCTTTAAAGTGGGTAAAACACATTTAAGGACAAATAAAAGGGTCTTGGTTAATAAGTTTATAATTTTGACAGAATTTGAGTAATGAAAAAGCAATGAGGAAAACTTAAATTTCTCTGCTTTAACAATATCCAATGGTACAGAAAGGTATAGTAGACATACGTGCTTTAACTTCAAAATACAGATTTTTTTTCCAGACATCCTGGCACTTTTATTTTACCACTCAAGTTACTCCACAGATAAAACAAACTAGTCTTTGCTTGTGATGTTTCTCTTGCTCTCTCTCTCTCTCTCTGTCTTTTTCTTTCTCTCTCTGTCTCTCTCTCTCTCTTTGTCCCTTTCTTTTAAACATATACACACATCTCTTCTCCATGGTCTCATTATTATCTTGCTAATGGTTCCCTGTGGATGTAAAGCTCTGCTGATCCAAGCAGCTGGAGACACACATACACCCCCACACAGACAGACAGCGAGTGCCCCCCGCACACACACACACACACACACACACACACACGCACGCACACAGCCAAACAGCGAGTGCCACGCACACTGTATACAGTACATGCCCAGGTAGCGACTAAGGTAATACAGAACCATATGTTCCCACCAGTGCAAAAAAAATTGCTACATTTATTAATGCAATACCCTGCCCTACCACTTATCATACACACACATACACACACACACACACACACACACACACACACACACACACACACACACACACACACACACACACACACACACAGATCCATCCTGACCATACTGCTAATCCCTCTCAGTAGAAGTCAGTATGGGGATTTAATTCTGTAATACGTCCTTGTGCGTTGAAATCCTAGAGTGCAGTTACTGAAACTGCAAATTATAGGCTACTGTCCAAACTGCGTAGGCATATTTTACTCTTAATTTCTAAAAAGCTACGGTAATCCGTGTCCCATCACTTACTGGCCATGGTTTGCATTTTCAAATTGTTTTAGCTGCCAGGTTAAAGATCAATAGAATATCGTTATTGAGGTGTAGCTTTTTATGTTGTTCTCAATCTGTGGTATGTTTGAAGTATACATTTCTTAGCATTTTGTTTTGATGTTGTACATTTTACAAACTGCTACGGCATGTTATTAACAGAAATACTATTATCATATTTAAAAACAAATTGGGCAGTAAACTTTATGAAGCACTGTGTCTTTCTATGACAGTTGATATTAGAGCTCCTGACTTTCAGAAACTCTAAAATATAGAATATGTAAAAAAATTTTTTTCTTTTTTTCTTTTTAATATGGCAAGTAGTTACGTGTTTGTTTTATCTATAACATAATAGTGGTGCAGCATTTGAAATTATATTCAAAACACTGTGTTCGCGGTAATGAAACTCTCCTACACCCCTCTCTCTCACTCGCTCTCTCAGATCAATGTACCGGTCGTGTAGTGACACTTGAAGTACTCTTATCTCGTCACTGCAGACCTGCTCAATTCTTGCTACTTCTCTCCTCTCCTCCCCTCCACTTCTCTTTCTCCCCTCTTTTCCCTTCCTGTCCTGTCCTTGCTTCTTCCTTGCTCTGCACGTACTGCTCCTCTCCTCTCCTCTCCTCTCCTCTCCTCTCCTCTCCTCTCCTCTCCTCTCCTCGATGCTGATGATGGGTGCTGTCTAAACTTGGATTATCGGTGACATATGAGGTTGCTGTTGCAGTTCTCTGCAACTATTCTGCACTGCTAACATTTTGCCAAATAAGACTGATACTGCACTCTTTCCCTAGTTCTCTCTGTATGTCCTCCTCTCTTTCTGTTTCATATCTTTCTCTTATCCATGCTCCCTTGCACATGCAGATGTGCGGCGTACTTTGTATGAAGTCCCTCTCTCTGTAACCTTTAGTGCTTTCTATGTTTATATTTGTAGTAGAACTGCATAATTCTTCATATGCAGAGTAGTTTCCATGACCCTAAGGCTGTGGCTGTAATGTTCTAAAATGCCTCTCAACAGGGTAACATAATGCCACAGCATCACAGCTTATGGTGTCATTGCCATTTAAATGCCAATTTAAAGTCTGCCCACAGCCTCTTCTCCTCTGTGTTTATTCAATCAAAGGGTAAAGCATTAAAGACAACTTTCGGAGCAAAAATAGTCCAGGGAGTGGAGAGAGAAAACCAATTAATTACGTTTTTTTCATAAGCTATGCGAGATGGGGAAATATTTCTGTCAAACATTTTGACAAGACAAACATTTGATTCAATATTGATTACACAGCTATTTATATTGATCAGCCTTCCTTGATAAACTTAGTTGATAAATGGATCCTCAATTATATCTCATTACAATAAATTACAATAAACAAAAGCACACTTTTAAACAGCAAGAATTTGCTGAATCAACCCTTCATTCTATTCATTCAGCCAAAACAGAAAACAAAAATCAAACATTGTTATTATATGAGGTTAAGAGGATTGTGCTGCTAAAGCTTACCTGCACTAACTTACTCAGACATTGGATCAGCAGGCTGCTAAACATCATAAAGATCTGCAGCTTCAACACAGTCTGTGGTGCCAGATTCCACCGAGACACTATTAATTTAGTGATTCAACATTTTAATGTATTTATGAATTTGCAGTTATTGGCTCATTTAAGCCTCAGTGCGGCAAAAATACACTAAATCAGTGTGTGGCTATGTGATCAGCAGATTTATGATAATGTCCATAAGACACCACAGATACTGGGACAGCAGGAGCACGCCACATTCATGTGGTGTAGCTGGTCTGTCTTTATATATTGGGTGAGATGATATTGCATGCAATTATTTTTATATTGTCGGAGTCGAGAAACATCATCTACCATGACGATGCTCAAATATGTCTTTACACTTCCTCCTCAGAAATAGAACAATACTGTGTTTAGCCACCATGTGAGGTCTGGCATTAGCCAGAATAGTACTAATTCACCTATGTAAAATATCTTCTTCTTTTATTTGCCTTAAGTTATTGGTTTCAGAATGAAAAAAATAAAAATCTGATGGAAAATAGGTTAAGAATGAGCCATATGGCTACATTCACTCATCTGAACTAGCTTCACTGTAAATTTGTCAGAATTGAATATAGCTGTATAAAAAGGATTTTGGTCAAATTCCAAGTAGAAAGTGTTAGTGTTGATGTACCTCTAGTGTTTATGTGTCTTGTGACACATTCTCTCTCCTTCCAGGTTCTTCAGTACGTAATGACGGTACGCACTTTGAGCTACCCAGCTCCTGAAAAAAATCATACATGGAAGAAAATGCCAGCCTTCACTGAAATCTTGTTCTCAAAAGAAATTACAGTATGCAAGACATGGGACGAGACAATACCGTTAAACTACACCATTTCACAATCACACTACTTCACAAGACCAGGTCACAAGACCACTATAGCAACAGCAGCTAACACTAGCACCAAAGCACACTTGCCCATAACCCCTACTAGTTGATGGCAGTAACTTTGCAAAGTCATGCACCCATATTGCATTGTTGAAAGTTTTGGATTTCTGTGGATTCTACTGACCCAGGAAGTGAGGTACAATACTTTTTTGATCTGCCTTTATCTTTGGAATAAAATTTATTGAAATGAATTAATTAGATGCATTTAGGTAAATATAAACCGTAATAAATCAAATTTGATTTGTACCAGATCAAACCACAAACAGATTCTGAGCTTTGTTGAAATTATAGTGGTGTTTTAGTAATTTGGATTTAAACAGAGCAACAAGTTAACCTTCAGCAGTCAACAGCACTTTGACCAAACCACATCTCTGCAGCTGCTTTATGACACCTCCACTGTTGTCATTAATTACTGTGCTATTTGAATTGAAACTCTTTAAATGTGTCTCACTTTTGCAGTCTCTCTGTTAAAATATCTAATAATCTGTTAAAAAGAAAAAGTATGTATTTGTCTCCTCAGTGTCTGAAAAGATTAAAATTCACTCATCAGTGAGTTCAGCAGCATGCTATTAAAAAGTTTTCTTTTCACATCAAAGAAATGTTAATTTAGTTGAATTATCGTGGTTGTTTTGTTACCAACACCTGATTTATTCAAAGCACAGATTTTGGCGGCACAGAATGTGGTTTCTGTCAGCCGGCAGAAGGGTTGTGTCAGGTGTACTTTAGTTAACTGAACAGTGATTGGTTTAAAAACGTGTTTACCATGATGGCTTTCTTTCGCTTGTTGGTCTGCTGACACTGCAACACACACAAACACACAATGCAGTGTGCACCACAAAAATCCAGATACTTGTATACGCATGCATACACAGCTATGGTACAAGACATGCACACACACACACACGTTCACAAAGTCGCTGTTTCACGCTCTAACACACACAGACACGTAGATACACACAGCATAGGAGCAGAGCCGTTGTCAGCAGGGGTTCATTTAGCCACTAAACGATCCAGTTTGTGTGTGTGTGTGTGTGTGTGTGTGTGTGTGTGTGTGTGTGTGTGTGTGTGTGTGTGTGTGTGTGTGTGTGTGTGTGTGTGTGTGTGTGTGTGTGTGTGTGTGTGTGTGAGTGTGTGAATGAGTGTGTGTGTGTGTGTGTGTATGTGGCCGTGTGTGGCCGACAGTACCATGGATTTTCAGGACAGCAGGTTTCTCTTCTTTCCAATCTTGTACTGCCTTCTCATGCAGGATCAATTTCCTTTTTCATACCCATTCTCTAGGTCTCTTAAATAAATATCTTAATTGTAAATGACTCACTACTGTATTTCTTAAACTGTAGAACAGGCCAGTACAAGTTTTGCATCTGATATTGATGTCGATAACTGCTTAGCGACATCGTCAGTGCCCCACCCAAAGTATCTCCCTCGACACAGCTTACTTTGTGATTTTGTCAAAGATGTGTCTGATTGGACAGGATCAATAACTGTCAATTACCCTCCATCCAGCAATTTCCTCCCAGCAGAATGTAACAAAAACCAAGAAGGCGCACCCTGGTACCCTTTGGTTTCAGAAACTGCCCACTATGAGTCTTATGTGGTCTATTATGGCAAAATTCACCACACACATTCTTCACCACAGTCTGGACCCGTCCGCATTATCTGTTATTATGGTCAGTAAGTTGGCTCTGTGATGGCACCAATGTTTGCTTTGTCACCATGTAAGTGATTTTGCACAACTGTGCACAGCCACAGTGCCTGCACTCGTCAACATTTTATTTCATACACTACATCTCATTTCATTCAATGAGCCCCTAATGTTGCACTTGACCACTGGAGTGTTGGTCACGTCATTTCATTTGCTCGTCTGCTGCAACTACACAGTATGCTGTAATGGTCACACATGGCTATTGTTATTTTAATGTCACATACATGCATAATCTACTTCCTAATGCGCTCCTTGTTGGTGTTCTCTTCCCTGCTATTGTATGAGGTTCTGCAACACGGATTGGTATTTTAATCCAGCTGTTTGTGCAACTGTAGGAGGAAAATAGAATGCTTTCAGTGATGAAGAAATGTCATTGGTTACTACGCACACACAAATTAAAGTGTAAGATATTTTCATATTTAAGTAAGTGTATACATGTTGTTTGTGTTTTCAGTGTGTGTATATGAGTATGTATGTTTATGTGTAACCTGTGTATATGTTCATCATTGTTGTTTGGGGGGAAATAAAGATTGAAGATTAGTCGTGGCTGCTTAGTCACATCTATAAGATACACATTGCTGCTGTGACAAGTGAAACAGTCTTGTACATAGACAATAGAACAATAATCATGGGTGCCATAATAACACAAAGAAGCTGCTGCATAAACAGTCAAATTCTGTATTTACATTGTCACTAGGAGAGAGAGATTTGCTGAATACCTTTAGTTGTTTGAAGATATATGAAAACGCATACTTGCGTTATAGTTATGAGTAGTGTACAGTATTTGTAGTAGTTGTTATTCTAAATTATAACAGTAATTGAAGGGAGTATTATGAGGTTTTGCGACAGAGAGAAATCTCAGTGTTAATGTTTAATGTGCGGACAAAAATGGCGTATAGAAATGTGTAATTGTGCTACGATAGAGGAAAAAAGTAAAACCTTTGATATAGTTTAGGGTCCCTTTAATCAGTTAATAAGGAATCTTAATGTGTCAGATACAATATGAAGTGATGACTAGCAATACATGAGAAACCTGATCTACAAATAGGGGACAACACATGATCATCAACTGGATCTTTGCTCACTGCTTGACATGGCAAATATGTCCAATATATTTTTTCTTTTACTTTTTATTTTTTTTAAATTGTCTTTGCCTCATTATATGTACCTTTGTTGTACATTTAAGTTATGTCTTGTCGTATAATTAAAAAAAAATAGTTAAAAAAATGTGTGGACATGAAGCGCATTTGGTTTGTTACAGTAGTAATGTGTTGTCACATTGAATTTCATGATCCCTGAGACCTTGAGAGCAATTTATTGTTTAATATCATGAATATATAGACATAAGCAGTGTCATCAGCAGACAGACATGTGTTACTATTATGGAAAATAATATCATATTTTGGTGTCAGCACTCTGTCAAACAGGTATGACTGTACTAACAAACCTATACCTGTTGTTAATAGTGTGGCACACAGACAGGCTGTAGTTTCTGTAGTTAGACTCCATGTATGCTATAGATCTAGTAGAAAAGATGTTATGGGAACAGAACCACCTCCGCTACCTAGCAACACGTAGAGTTCTGGATCTGCTGACCCGACTCCCTCTTCTTTTCTCTCGCTTTCTCTGTCACTCCCTCTCCCTCAATTTCTCGTCCTTGCTCTCTTTTTCCCCTGTCTCTTGATACTTTGACAGGTTAATGCTCAGCTTCCGTGTCTGGCTTATACACACACACACACAAAGACACACACACAGACACACAAACACACACAGCCTGAGGTGGTGTGTAACAGGGGATTTCAAGGGGGACAGCAGGATAGACAGTTTAATCTGAGAGAGGGAGGGATGGTGAAAAAGCAAGAGGGAGAGGGTGATACAGAGAGATAGAGTGAGCGGCAGAGGGGGGGAAAGGTTATGGCCAGGACATGTCTGTGAGAAACAGAGAGGAAAAACTTCATTACCCTTCCACTCCAGAGAGAAAGAGTGAGAGAGGAAGTGAGTTGTAGGGATGCAGAGCAAAACTTTTGCTTTTGATGGTATTTTATTTGAGTACATCACAAAACAGCAGTACGACAGGTCTCAGAGCATAGTTAATTCATCCTACTATCAGTTGTAATGCTGCCATGAAATAATAATAAAATCAGAATCGATACCAACATCACTAAATACTTTCCTATTACTCAAGGTTTTGAGCTAGATTAAGTTTAGCGGATAGTTAACAACTTCAGGTTTGAAAAATATTTCGCTGCCGTTAAGGCAATGAGGAAGTCTCCATAGATAACCCTGATTGCTGTTGCTGTCTGTGTGTGTGTTTTTTTTTTTTTTAAACCATCTGCTCAGGGGCCCCCTGGTGGTAAAGGGCCCTTGTGCACCAACCTGCTGCATGTCAGATTATGACGGATCTGGTCATACCCAACTTTAATATCTGTGTGTGTGTGTGTGTGTGTGTGTATTTGTGTGTGTGTGTGTGTGTGTGTGTGTGTGTGTGTGTGTTTGTGTGTGCGTGTGCTGAAAGTTGTGTGTAATCTCACAGTTGATATAGTGTGATGGTGAATGCCCTACACAACACAGTTCCTGTGTATGTATCTATCCACCTGTTTTGTGTGTGTGTGTGTGTGTGTGTGTGTGTGTGTGTGTGTGTGTGTGTGTGTGTGTTGTGTGTGTGTGTGTGTGTGTGCGCACGCAGGCGTGTTCGTTTATCTGTATCTGTCTGTGCATATGTGGGTGTTAAGGCTTATTTCGGGTTCCCCTGGGACAGTGCTGACTGACATCTCCATCCATGGTTGTCATGGTGATGATGATGGATGTGTTTTGGGTTACCACGGAGACCGCTGTTTAGACGTTCTATCTGCATGCATAATAAAGTTTTAGCATAAGGAGATTCTGTTACTGACAGATAGATAGAGAGAAGGAGACATGCAGAAAAAAAACACACAACTTTACTGGCTGACTTTGCTACTTGTAGTTGGTGTTACACACATGCCCTAAACATTATCTGTTATGTGGGGAGATTGCATATTAAATGGGATACGTAACAGTAGTTTGCCAAGTTGAAGCCTACCTACAAATAGAGAGATGACAGATGGGCAGACAGTTAGAGAGACAGGCAGGCAAGTGTTCAAAACAGCGCACGTCCTCTGATAAAGATGAAAGAGTCAGTGCTCGGGAATTATAGAATTTTAACTATCCTCCACCTGTAGTGCTGAATTTTTAACACCTTCATCTGCTGACTTATCCAAAAGTTTTACTTTTTACAATGAAAGTATAGGAAATGAATCAACCCCCCATAGATTTACAGACATGAGATGTGTTGGAATGTAGTTTCTAAAAAAGCATTTCCAAAGGCTATACTTTTATGACATACTAACAAGCAGAACAGTTTCTCTCTTTCCACTTTTAAATTATTTAATGTGTGGGTGAGGGGGGATTTTAGTTACGGTTCAACATTTGACGCAATTACTGAACATGTTGCAATGCTGACTCGGGCAGTATCACTGCAAATTGTAAATAATGAACCTTTAAATGTGCTGTGAAAATACTTTTGATACAAATGTATAGTTGTATTTCTGTTAGTTTTACTTGGGAGTGCCACATGTAGATGATCCTGTAGTTATAGCCTAGCACTGCTGAGGTGGTCCATGCCACAACTACAAGAAATTTGACATGTTGGATTGTCTAAAACAGTGCAGACATGATTCTCACTGTGGTTACCTTTCACCACTGAATGAAAATAAATGACATGCCACGCTACAGTGTACTGACGTGAACTTAGTCATTCATATTCATTTTTACGCAGCAACAATACACATATATCATAGCTAACACCCACACTTACATTTACACAAACACACAGACACACTCCCTAAGGAGATGCCACTACACATGCATTTGCTTGTTTAGTGTGGCTTCAGGGCAACCATTTAGTGAAACTAGACATTTGAACACACTGTTATCACTGTATGACACTCAGACATAGCCATGCAGATTGACACACAAACACGCACATACACATTCTCCATTGGGTGCTGGTATGTGTATCAGTAGTCAACATGCATGACTGGCTCATTCACAATGTAGGAGGCAATCAGGCTGTTCACCTATGCATGACTCAGAGATACACACCCTTTATCACACACACATTATTTGACATACAAATATAACTATCTGTGTTTATAAGACAAAGACAATATCACACACAATCACAATTACACTAATGGTCACAGGAGGTAGACACAGATACACATGATAGTCCGTGTTAATGAAAAGCACATTGCATCAAAGCAATACCCACAAGCACACAGACACAATGTACTTGTGTAAATGCATAGAATCAGGCTAAATCAAACAATAAAGAGACATTTCCACAAGCATTAGTAACAGTTGAGAATGCACCCTGGCACAGCTTGTCAGGCTAGCCTGTCTGTCTCAATTTATTCACTCACCATTTCCTAGCATGTCCGTGTGGATTTCTTTTGGTGTAGTGTGTACAACCTCAGAAGCATTACCTAAGTCACTGATTCCCAACCAGTTTGGCACGTGAACTTCTCATATTGTTTGATTTGAGTAATAATGTGAGACAAAAAAAGATTTCAGAAGAGCATGAAAAAGCAAGCATGATTTTATTAGAATCAGAAATTACTACAATTTCCACCACAGCACTTCAGATTTATCTGGAGCGTGACCCTATCCCCAGGTTAACAACCAGTGGCCAAACTGGCTAGATATACGCCGTTACGTATGCAGATAAACATACATACAGTGGAAACGAATCAGTTCTGTCAAAACTGGTGGTGCATGCAGTTGGCATGTAGTGCACGCTTCTTGGCACGGCTAGATGACCTAATTTACATCAGAAAGTATAATTTGTTAACTAACCATCTGTACAATGTATGTATAACATGCAGTGAATTGCACTTATGCACACAATGTGTAACACAAAGTGCTGTGACAATTAAAAATGTATTCTGTACCAGGATAAATGGTATAGGCAAATCAATATGTTGACATGTATATGTATGGGGGGTTAAACCGGCTATCTTTAATCCATGCCCCTTTGGGAGAGCTTGCTTGGTCATCACTGACTGGGATCTTCTGCAAACCTCACCTGAAGGTTGCATAATGTTAAACAGTGTTGCCTTGAATTGAGAAACATGACAGTTCTTTCAGTGAGTGGTAGAATATTCTGGAATGTTAAACAGACAGTAACCACATTAAGATTGAAGATTGTTTAATGTACATGTCAGGGTCAAGACGTGATAGCTCTACACCATTCAGTAAACTGTACAGCAATATGTGAAGATTATGGACTGTGAAGATATTTTTAAGATATTGTGCATATTAACTATATGTTATTGAAATGTGTTGCCCAGTGTCCAGTTTTAGGTTTGAAAACTTAAATCTCCTCAGGCGATGGATGTTTTAAACATAGATAGACATGTTGTGAATAAAATATTAGAAATGTGTTGCATTGCATTCCTCCCACAGGAGCACTTTAGCCTCATAAATAATTCAAACACACTATAACTCACAGACACTCACAAAAGCATGCTACCCACCAATGGACATGCACAGATACACATGCTCATGCGTGCACAAACATACAGTACACACACATCCAGATACCAGGCAGTTCCTGCATTGATCTTGAACTGTTAAAAACTGCTTGAAAGGGACCTTTCCTGGAAGAGGGGGGAGTGACTGGTGAACATGTGAGAAAGAGATACAGACAGAGAGAGAGGGCAGGATAGGATGTAAAGTGGAAAGAAAGACAAAGACAAAGGAAAATGGCTTTACTTGTTTGCGATCCTTCGGCAACATTCTGCATGCAACATTGAATTAGAACTGAATTCAAGGTCAGAAACCAAGAAGGTAGGGAGTGGGAGGAAAAACAAAACCTTGAAAAGTGATGGAAAATGGGAAAACAAGGTGCTTCAGGCAGCAGTAGAAAGAAAATTTCCAGCACTTTGTTCTCTCTCCTTCCATTAAACATTCAAGAGAGACAGAATGAGACAAAACCACAAGTAAAAAAGAGTTCAAAAATACTCAGACACTGTTTGGGTATCAGATACATACAGGCCCAGACACATGCACAGGCCTACAAATGCACACATAATCCTTGGGTTTTCCATTACGCATGCTAATTTCTGCTTTTGTAACATTTTGTAACAAATGTTGTATTTTACTATTTGGTTACTTAGTTGGTTCACTAAAATAAATTTGCTAAATTTTGTCAATATTCCCCATCCCCATATTTGAAACTTGCTTTTTGGCAAAGTAAGCACTGGTACATTTTGGAGGTTTTCTTTTAGCTGTTCTCTATCCTTGAAAGGCATTTTCATCATCATTCAGTCCTTCCGAATTCCTTCCCCACCTCCCTCTCTCACTGACTCACACATACACACTGCGATGCTCAAATCTCTCTATTTTTCCATGTGATATTATCTGAAATTCTTATCTTTAAATCATTGTCCGTTGATCTTTCTTTCTCCTTTCCTGTCTCTGTCTGCATAACACTTCAGTCTATCTGCATGTCCCTACCTGTTTCTTGTGTTGCTCTTTATCTATATTAATATTTCTCTGTCTCTCTCCTTACCTCGCCATTGTTCTTGCTAATCCTCTTGATCGCTGTCTTGATCCATCTCTATCTGATATTCATCCATCTTCCTTCTCATTCCTTTCTTCCTTTATCTCTTTCTCCCTCTACCCATGCTTCTGTTTTGTCTTCTAATTGGTTTTCTTTCCTTCCAGCCAGTCAGTTCTTCATTAAATCATCTGTCATCATCTTGGTTTGGTCTGTCATCTGTCTTTCCCTGAGCTAACATGTCTGTCTCTCATTCTCTCTCTCTCTCTCTCTCTCCCTCTATCTGACTCTCTCACTCTGTCTGACTCTCTCACTCAGCCTCTTTCTCTCACTCTCCAGAATTTTATGACAGCTGGAAGATAGATACCACATCTCAAATTGTAACTTAATGCATTGGTATAGATGGGTCTGTCCTGAAAAAGCTCTATAGTTGCTGCTGTTAACAGTGTTGGGGATATATGGGAAAAGTGTTACAATCTTACTTCATCACTGTGGCCATTCATTAAAGGCAGTTCTTGAAAATCTTGGTCTCCTTCCCCTTTTTATTTGTAACTCTCATTTTCAATATTTCTTCTTTTGACTTCACTGAAAAAGTAGTTTGTAATGTGTTAATGAATGCACACACATACTGCAGCTCAAGAGCAAAGCGTCTAATTATTTCCAATATTGAAATTACAAAGTGGACATCAGAAAAACCTAGACACCATTTTATGTGTGTGATCGTTATTTTGACTCTCTCTCTCGCTGGTCAGGTTAAATAAAATTTATTCATGAACCTCTTCAAAAGAAGGTTTATAATATTGCTTTAAAAAGCAACAAAAAACATAAACACAGATAAAAGCAGAGACAGTAATCATAGACACACACACACACACACACACACACACAGGCATCTCTTTGTTTTGTTGTCGCTCTTATTCTGTTACTTTCTATTTTCACCAATGAAAGAATAATTGAATGTGAGTCTCAAAGTCATCATAGATACTGCACTTCCCCTCTATTCTCTGATCCTTGTCTTTCCTCTCTATCTCAGTCTCTATTATCTCCACTGATCACTTTTGTCCCTCTTCCTCCTGCTTCTTCTCTTCCTGTTCAGTTTTTATGTACCATACAGCAATTCTCTTTTCTGGATGGAAGGTTTTTCTCATACACACACACACACACACACACACACACACACACACACACAGTGACAGACAGACAGAATTATTTGGCCAATTGAACATCCACTGGTCATAGTGACATTTTGTAAGATATAATACAGATTAAGTTTCTCACACATTAATCACTGCGCTTGCTTTTAAAATCTCTCTTTTTATATCAGTTTTTCATGAAGAGTTATTGAAGACTTGACCAGGTGTTAATGTAAACACCTTTGTCCTGCTGATCCTTTGTGGCATAACTTGTTACTTCTAGTGCTGATTTGCATTTTCATGCCCAAGTATTGATTACGGAAAGCAGAAAAGGTCATCTATACACGCAGAGAAAGAGTGATGGCGTTTGGTGGTGGTACATGTGATCAGCCTGCTGACTTTTTCTTACTAATATTGACCAGCATCTTTGCTTCTATGTATTGATTATGTAGGGCTGAAAGTCAACTAGATATAGAGTAGCATACAGATCTGACTTCATGGTTGTGGTCTATCTGTGTCAGGACATATTGCTGTTGCCTGTTCAAGTCTGTGCAGACTATAGATGGTCTGTCAGAAACTATTTGGAAGTGGTGATTTAAGATTTGTCTCATAAGCATTTTGAGAGATTAGAGACACGTGGCATTCTGCTATCAAATTCTTTGTGACACTACCTTATTACTGTGACTAAACTTGGTGACACTAATCTAATAATTCTCTTTTCATAGCGGGCCATTTTTATTTCACTTCATCATTTTATTTCTGCCATCTTGTCTGTGTCCTCTATAATAGAGACATTGCATACGTTTGTTATTCACACACAATGAGTTAAAGTTAAAGGTATCCTGTGGTGTTTTCTTGTTTTACATTCACTCTTTATTATCCAAAAAATGTTCTTGTGCATTCCTTCATATTCCAGCATTCGTACATATTGAATTAATTTGCTTCATCATTAAACATTTTCAATGCTTTTTCTCCTGGTTTCCTAGCTTCATGCTGTTCCAACATTGATCTGTGGAACAGCATGAAACTGAGGCATGTCATGTTAGTAAGCATGTGATGCAGCTTTGTGTGCGTTCAGGCAGAGCACTAAAGCTGCACTCGCGTCAGCTTTGACAGACATCTTGATGCCGAAACTGCATCCACCGCCTCGGCCTCCTCCTCATGTAATTTCACCTTCAATATTTTTGTCTTGCTATTTTGTAATGTTCATGTTTTCAACTACCTTTCATTCTGTACCATAATGTGGTAGGGGGATTAGATGATCAAGTCCTTGACTAAAGTGTCTCTGACTGATGTACACATTTGCATTGCCATTCTCTGTAGTTGGCAGGAAGGTGTGTCAGATCATGTCATACCATGACGTACACGGCCTTTTGCATTCCTTCTTTGATCACATTGTGACTAACTCATTTTGAGAGAACCTTCATTTTAGCTATTTTTTCGAGACTTTTCAGCACATCATGTAGCATGGTTGGTTTAGCTTTCTTTTTCGACACATTAGGCAATATTTGTGTGTGAGTGTGTTTTACTGTGTTTAACCAATGCCCTTGCAGGCTGCAAAAAAGTGAAGGATGTGGGAGGAAAGGAGAGCAGAAGAGAAGTGAATCTGGCTTTAGAAAAGAGAGACAAGAGTGGAATGTATTTCGTCAGGGCTGTGATGCGTTAAACCCTCAGTATGCAGCTATTTGTTTAAGATGTCAGGGATGACATTTAACACTCACTGGCACCCAGGGTCTCTCTCTCACTCTGTCTCCCCACACACACGGATGAAAGCACATTCAAATACGCAGGCACGTACACAAACCTGGGGACAGACGCAGGTGAACACACACACACACACACACACACACACACACACACACACGGCCAAACATGCGCATAAATGGACACACAGTCAGACACACTTGCTCTCAGAGAATAAAAGAGAGCGAGAGAGAGGAGGGTAAACGAATGAGAGGCAGTACTTATAAATCACAACTTCAGCAGTTTGTCATTATGGTTTATAATTTAGAAAATGTTTAATGACTAAGTGAGAAAACAGGTACACTGGTCTCATCCATCTCAATACTGTTCCGGAGTGTGACGACGAGAGAGGCAGTCTCTTTTCCATTCAGCCCCTTTTTTGTTTACTCTCAACTTGCTTTGTTTTTGTTAGTTTTTTTTTTTGCTTTTCCCATTGATTTGTCGTTTTGGTTAACATCTCTTACCTTCTTCTGCAACCTTCCTCTAACTGTATATTACAGCCATTTTTACCTTTTATTATTTTTTGTTGGGGCAAGACGGAGGTACAGTGGAGGGCAGTACCACTTTACAACCACAGGATCTGTACTACTGAAGTGTCCCTGAGCAAAACACTACTAGCTCCAGGGATGCTGTAATGTAGCTGATTCTGTCAGCTCACAAGGTAAGCGAACAGAGAAATTCCCCAGTAGGCTCAGCACAGAATCACAATGACATTATTGCCCTGGATGTTGCAGTAGTGTTTTAAAATAAAAATATTCTGCCAAGGTATATTCTGATATTGCCTTTCTGACACAAGTCAAGTGGAGTCAGTTGTGGGGGTCAGATGGTATCAATAATGAGAGGAGAATAATTACACTATAATGAGAGTCAAATTCTATCTCACTATTTCTGTTACCAGCAAATATGATTCAGTTGATCAGGTTGCTAAGGCTACTGTAAGAATAATAATCATGATAGCAATCATTCTATCAATCCATGCCTTCTCTCTTTATGTCTCCTTCTGGTGATCTACCATTAAATTACTCTTCTGCCCTAATTGGTCTAAATGTCGGGCAGTTAGTTGACTGGCAGACAGCATCTGTTCTTTGATTTGTGGACAGATGGTGGGAAGATCTGAAGGTCAGCATGGTTACTAGTTGTGTGTGTGTGTGTGTGTGTGTGTGGGTGTGTGTGTGTGTGTGTGTGTGTGTGTTGTGTGTGTGTGCCTGCCCTAAACGCTATGACTGTTGGTCTAAAATGTAATGCTGGCAAGCATAGGACAGCAGCCAATATGTTTCTAATGTGGTTTAAAAGAGTGATAGAAAAATATGATGGCAGTATAAAGGGGAATCATATGAAAAGGACTGAATTTGAAGTTACTAAATCAGAGTCACAAAGGCAGCCAAACAGATGAGTCATACAAAGTTGAATGTGCGTATTTGTCTGCTTTAAGTGTAGTCTGACAGCCATCACTTTTATGAGTTTTCAAAGCAAAATGCGGCAGCAGAGCTCCAAAGACACAACAGTTGATTCATGAATACCTGAGTGGGAGCAGTTTCCGGTCATGACAAACTATTGCATCAGCAAACAATGGTCACAAGTTGAAGCATGGCAACGGGGACAGAATCTAGACAGGATAGATGTTAACCACACAAAACCACAGCTTTAAAAGTCTCCATCGAATTCATCCTGTCAACTGTCTCAAAACAACTGTTCATGCGATGCTTTGCAGAGCTGTTGTTTATGACGGGGCTGCAATGACACAATGGCACACTCTAGCTGTGAGGAGGATACAACCTGTACATGTGAAAAAGTAATGCCTGATATCACAATTTATTCTGCATCCAGATGGGTTTACATTTGGCAAAAAGAAGGATGCCTTTAGCCCACATGTCTGCTGCATGGTCGAGTAGCAGCCAAGGAGATGAGGCCGTTTTATAAGACCAGATGGTGCAAACACTTTTTTCCTGATGCATCATTTTCCATATACACTAGTAGATCAACTCAAATTGTTTCTTGAACAACTAGATTAAGTCAGACATCTTTCCTGGAAGATGAAGAAGCTAGATTTCTGTTTTGTTTGTGCTTCACTAAACTGCAGGTTACCCTTGAAGAACAGTCCAATATCCTATTACAAACAGTACAGGACTGAAGCATCATCAAAGGCAAATGCTGGCCCTACTTCTTGTAGAAGGAAAAGGAATAAAAAACATGAAGAGTAAATGGGCAGTTAAAACTGATTAAAACAGACCATTATATAGTAAAACAAAGGAGCTGTTGGAAAGGCATTAAGGAGTTTAGCAGAACACCATGCATGACTCCTATGGCGACTACCATACCAATGGCCAAAAATGACAGATTTACATTCAAGTAATGAAACCCTCAGCAGCCGTATGACTCTTATCAAGAGCAAAGCAGAGACAGTGTGGCATTGTTATAGTCACAAAGTCCAGGAGGAGGTTGATTTCGAAAACAAAACTTTGGTCACTGACATGGAAGACTGCTGTTGCTGTCGTATTTCTTAAAGACAGTTGACCCAGTGATTCCCTAACCTTCATCAAGGATTCTCTAACCGTAGCTATGTCATTTTGTCCCTGAACCTAACGAAACATTAACCACAGCGGCGTCAGATCAGAAACCATTCATATGTGTGGGTCTGAGGGGGAGTTACAAGTTGTGATTTGGAGGACTTGATTCTCCAAAGGGAGGGCAAACGCTCGCTGCATTCAAGACTCTAGAGCACACAATATAGGTATAGAGTTTGTATGTAGGATTTCAATATAATTTCTCTGCAACCTGATCCTTAAAATTAGATTGTAGGAGTTACAATTTTTTTTCCACCCCGCCTTTTTCTTTGCATCATCTGTATGCACATTGGACTGCATCCAAAGGCTAAGTTGGATTCTGTTCACAATGCCACCAATTCCATTACTAGGTTAGTTATGCGGATCTGATGGCACTGTCCGTAAGATCAGATTGTTAGTGATATTGCATCCTCTGTGCATTCAGGCAGCATGGCACAAAATTCAGCTGCTGAAGAAGCTTGAAGAGTGTCCAGCAGCGCCTCAGACCAGGAGCAAATTAAAATAAAGAAGTAAAAGGATGATCATTCATGTTCACATGTTTAACAGTTTCCCTCCTGTCTGTTCTGCCATTCATGACATGTAAACTGAGGCATGAAAGGTATAGGGGGAGTGATGAGGGAGAAAGAAGGGTGGCTATATATATTCAGTTTTACAGCGTATGGGGGGCAAGAGGTTGATGGATGGGTGGGTGGATGCAGATAAGAGAGCAGAAGGGATGGATGGATACAGCCTGAAGACAGAGGAGAGGAGAGGATGATGTAGATGGCCCATAATCCTTAGAGGCTGACAGCACACTGGGTCCTCTGTGATTGAAGTGTGTGTGTGCATGTACGTGCGTGTACGTGCGTGTGTGTGTGTGTGTGTGTGTGTACGAATCTGATTGTGATAGTGATCTGCCTATCAAAGTGATGCAGGAAAGGGATAGAGTTATGGGACACAAGGAAAGGAAGAGGGGGGAGAAACAGCAAGTGGAAAAAAGAGATGAGGCCAGAAAAGCCATTAAACATAAAATCAATCAGCAGAAAGAGAGAGAGAGAGAGAGAGAGAGAGAGAGATGGAAAGTGAAATGCAGAGAGAGTAAGATCTTAAAGAAAGACAGCAAAACAGAGAAGGATAAAGAAGGGATCCTCAGATGACTGCGATATTGATGACAGCACAGTGGGGAAGAGGGGATGAACGGATGGGAGAGAGGGAGGCAGGATAAGGAGGCTAAGAACGAGTGATCAAAGCACCCCAGGCCATGAGAGAGAAGGAGCAAGGGAGGGTGAGACGGGGAGAGTTAGGAAGGGGGAATGATGAGGAAGGAGAGTGGGAGAGTGAGAGGCGAGGATGAATATGGAAGAGAGAGGGAAGCATGGAGGGGAGAACAGAGGGAAGGAAGAGGAGGGTAAGGAGAAAAAAGATGAGAGGAGGGTAGAGGAGCTGGTTTACTATAAAAATTATCTTAATGCAGAAAAGGGAAGAGACAAGGTGTAGTAAGCAGAGAACCAGTATGGAAGAAAAGAGGAGAGGTGGTGCTACAGCAACAACTAGAGAGAGCGAGAGATGAAGAGGCAAAGAAAAGGGCAACACTAGCTCACTGATGTGATAAGAAATGAAGGCAACATGGCCAACACTACCTCTCTCTTTCCGTCTCCCTTCCTCTCACACACACACACAGAGTCACAGTCAAACTAACACATATAGCACCCTCCTCCACATGCACTTTCCCTCCTCCTGTGGGTCAGTGCGCTGGGGCATGAGCATGAGTTCAGCCTCCCCAGGTTTCAGTCTGAAAGAAAAGCATAGAGCATATCACAGCAGAACACTGCTGCCAGATTGCAAAGAACTCACTTACCTATAGATTTGCTCAAGTTGGCCCCTGTGATGAAATCAGATCAGAAACACTGATCTGAAAGAAGCTTTTTTTCCCCCTTCATGCTAATTTATCTTTTTTTTAATCTATCTATCTTTTTCATGTGTAATACCTCAGATAGTACCAAAAACTCTTATTTACCTTTTTACAGAGCCTCTAATAAAAGTGAAAGTGACATATGATATCTGTCAGTGTAATGTTGGGTGTGATGCAGTACTAGCAACAGTCTCACATTACAGGGAATCATTTGAATTAATGTTTATATCAACTGCTAACGGGCTGCACAGTGGTGCAGTGGTTAGCGCTGTCGCCTCACAGCAAGAAGGTTCCGGGTTCAAGTCCCGGCTCGGCCGTGGGATGTTTCTGTGTGGAGTTTGCATGTTCTCCCCGTACCAGTGTGGGTTCTCTCCGGGTACTCCGGCTTCCTCCCACAGTCCAAAGACATGCGAAATGGGGACTAGGCTAATCGGATACTCTAAATTGACCATAGGTGTTGCTGTGAGTGTGAATGGTTGTCTGTCTCTATGTGTTTGCCCTGCGATGGACTGGTGACCTGTCCAGGGCGTACCCCACCTCTCGCCCGAAAAGATGCTGGGATAGGCTCCAGCCCCCCCCTAGAGGATAAGCGGTAGAAAATGGATGGATGGATCAACTGCTAACTTTGAGAGCACACCCAGAGTCAGGAGCATTCAAAATGAATGTTGATTTATAGAGATTATTTGCCATATGTCAATCTATGTTCTATGGGTGCATAAAAACTTTATAACCAAGAAAAACAAAATAAGAGAGAGAGAACTTAATTATAAACATAAATAAGAGGCTGAAACTGTGTCGCTTTTCACAAAGCTATTAAGCTCTAACTGGCAGATTTAGGGATAACCATAATCCTTAATAAAGTAACTTTAATCTAACCATTGCATGCTGATTTAGGTTCAACCTTAACAGTATTTTGAGCATCAAATACCAATGACTTCACTGTCATTCATTTTGTAATGATCAATAATCAGTTATATCAATTTTCAAACAAAACTCCATCAACGCATTGGATGTAGCTGCAGTGGCCTCCTCCTTTGTTGTCAGGCACATATTAAATGAAATGTTTATAGGATTTAACAATTTAGGCTATAAGATGATCAGACTTACTGTCTATGTAATGAAATTCCATTTGTCAGCTCAGTTCAGATTGTGCAAGTTTCCAAAATGTGAAGATAATTTATTTAATATACTATAATATTTGATTTAGTATGGAGGAATAATAACATGAAACATAGTTCACTGTGACCTGCTGTTAATGGTGAGGTAGACTTTTGCTGTTTTTGTAGTGACATACTCGTTTTATATGGCCACTGAGACAGAGAGTGAAGTGATGGGACGAGGATGAGGTAGACACAGTAACATTCAACACTGTCACACAGATGTCCCATTATGATTGATGGAGCAGGAGTGAGCGCTGTACAAAATTAGCAGGTGCAACATGGAAAGCCGACAAGTTCCATATCATTTTTGATGCATGCAGATTTAACAGAAGGTAATCAGTTTTGGCTATAGGTATCTGAACTTCTCACCCCACCCCCCCTTGTGAGCACACAACAAATGTCACTTTTTATTAGAGCAGCTGCTTCTGAAGCTCTCTCTGCGCAGTTCTGCCGTTACTAGATGACACACAACAGAATTACTGAGGATCCTAATTGCATCATGCATCATTGCATCAGCTAAAAATTATTACATTTATATCATCATCCTTGCATGACTTTCAGGTTTCCTCCAGATCTACAGAAGTGTTTGAATCTGCTTATATTAAAAATAATGATAGGCATTATTTTTTATGCTATACTTAACAGTAACAAATTGTGAGAGAAAATAAGACGGAGCACATCATCGCTGAATGACCTTAATACTAACATCATAATGTCACATTCACCAAAGGTCCAGCACTGCTCAGTTGTTTAGTCATCCTTTTTTTTTTACTCTACTAAGTTCATTTTCTGTTCTTTAATAAGAGCCACACATCAGTGCACCTTGAGGCCTTTCCACCTGTCTGTCAACTGTCATGGGCACATCAATAAGCTGGAGGACAGGACAAAGTGTGTGTGTGTGTGTGTGTGTGTGTGTGTGTGTGTGTGTGTGTGTGTGTGTGTGTGTGTGTGTGTGTGTGTGAGTGTGCGTTCGTGTATCTGCGTACGTGTGTGTGTGTGTGTGTGTGTGTGTGTGTGTGTGTGTGTGTGTATGTGTGTGTGTGTCTGCGCGCGCGCACGCGTGCCGATGCGTGTCCACCAGTGCTTGCAGACGTCCTGTTGTCATGATAAACCTGTGACAGCTGTCATCCTGCAAGCAGCACTCTCTCCCACGGTGCACACACACACACACACACATACACATACACACACACACAAACACATACACATACACACACACACACACACACACATACATACATGCACGTACACACACACACATACATACATACACACACACATACATACATGCACATACACACACACATACATACACATACACACACACACACACACACACACACACACACACACACACACACTAGTGCTGCATCATTGCTCTGCTGCAAATGTGATGGGGTCTCAGCAGGTCTTGGTTCGGGTGTTGGGTCATTTACACAAATCTCCTTAACTGTCCAGCTGTGGGATGGATGTCTATCTGGATAACTGAATGGTCTGTCTGTCAGTGCCTGCCCTGCCTGCCTGTCTACCTGTCTGTCTTTCTGGCTGTCTGAATGATTCAGCGGCCTATTTGAATGTGGTTAATTGAATGAATGAATTGTAAATGAATAAATAATGCATTTCTGGACTTAATTTTGAATACACCAGAGCCTTTAGTTTGGGACAATGCACACCTTATATTTCATCTCAAACAGTTTTGAACACTGGCTTGTGTCAATACATAAGCAAAATATAAGACATAAACTAATTAAGAGCGTGTTTTGTTCCTAACTGAAACACTATGATTTATGGCTCAGTCTATTTTGAAATTCATTTCAAACCATTTATTTTGTTGCATCATGTTTCTCGTTTCCTATCTGATACTTTTTGTACCAACCCTTTGTCTATTTCAGTCTGATTCTCAATTTTTCGTTTCACTCTAATTCTGTTTGTCTCTGTTCTTCTCTATTTATGTTCCCCCGTTAGCCTCCATGTATTTCCTGTCTCTACTCAGTGCTCTCTGTTCCGTCCAATTTCTAATATCTTTTGCTAATGTTTTATTCATTTCTATTGGTTATCGTCTGTTGCTCGGTGTCAGTCTTGGACCACAGTTATTCTCTTTACCCCTCCTGTGGGTGGAGTCTGGCTTGGTCCCTACCTTATCTCTGTCATCTGTACATGCATCCCCCAAGGATGAGCCCGAAGGATGTGCATGTACACCTGACAGCGCCTGTCTACACTCTTATAAAGGGTGTGTCTTTTTCAGCTTATCAGTGAGTGCAGTTTAGGAGCACACATCTGGTGTTTCTCTGTCTTCTTTAAATACTGATGATATGAACATGTGAAGTGTTGTAGAGAGTAATATCATGTGTCATCCCAAATTGCACTCACTGGTTATGAAGGAAAATGCATGTCTGTTGTAAGAGCGTGTTACATACAGTATTGCCTCTTTTATGTATAACTATAAATTATACAGGTATAATTTATACCGTGTTTACAGGTGGACTTGTACGCTCTCAGAAAAAAAGGTTCAACATTGTATCTTGATTGTATCTATCACTGGGGCAATGGATACTTGACTGGGCTCAATTTGCTTTTGATAAATACATTTCAAAATGTTAAGACAGGCCTTCCCTTTTCTTTTTTTTTCTTTTTTTTTTTTTTTACAAGGATATATCTGAATATATTGGGTTTAAAAAACAGTATTTTGAAAAAGTGAATTGTTGCCAGTCTCTTAAATAACTTACCAGACAACCAATGTCCCAGTGACACAACAAGGTCCAATGTAGTATGTTTTTTCTCCGTGAGTGTAACTGTATAAATTATATGTGTATAATTTATGCCGTGTGCACAGCGCAATCCATGTGTCTTTATCTGTTATACAGTAATCAGCACTACTATCAATTATGAATATTACTATCGATCAGATGTGATCAGCAATTAGACAAAACTAGGCAAATCTATTATCACATCTGGTCTTCATGTTTTGAAACCAACTGGGGATCAATTGATAGACTGCCACTAAACCAGCCAATTGGGAAAAAGTTGATTCTAAAGTCCCTTGGTGGCGATTGGAGGAGACGAGAGCGGAGCTCTGTGATTGGAGAAAAGGAAAACATACCTTGTTATAGGAGGAGAGGACAGCAGCTCTGAGTGTGACAGGAACTGCAGCCTAACCGCTAAACCCCGCCCCCAAATCTAACTGGCTAAAAGAAACCAGTGTCATTCTCCAAAATCTACTGGCTTAACGCCAATAAAATAAGAACTGTATATATATATATATATATATATATATATATATATATATATATATTACTATGTATATTCTTTTTATATCTACTTCATATCTGAAGTGTGATGTAAGAGCTCCATATTTTCATAATATGGCTTGCTAATATTAAAGTCATCCATTTTCTAACATTCAAGCCACAAAATAACATTAAGAGTTGAGCACAGAGTGTACCTGTAATATACTACAATTAAGATCATTGAAAAAAATTGCCTCATAGAGAGAGAGAGGTGGGGAGTTGGGCTGGCTGACCTTTAATCAACTTGAATGGTTAAGAAATAATGCTAGGTTGATTTGAGAATTAGATCTTAATTACCAATTTGGAAAATAAACTGAATGGAAACATTTGTTAATTGACCCACCCCATCTTATATAGCTGTGAAAATCAAAAAAAAATTATCCAAAAAGCAAGAAATTGAATTTTTAAAAAGTCCGCCCCTCGGTCCCTCCTCCTCTCCCTAACCCAGGTTTTCTATTTGTCACTCTGATTTGATTGACAGCTGAGGACACATGTGGGGGCACTGTGAGGGGCGGCAGTGGGGTGGTGACCAGTCCCGGTTACCCCGGCAACTATGGTAACCAGGCCGACTGTACTTGGATCCTATTGGCCGAACCTGGAGACACCATCTCTGTCATCTTTACAGACTTCCAGACAGAGGAGAAGTATGACTACTTGGAAGTGGAGGGATCTGAACCACCAACCATTTGGTGAGTCACTATTAATTTATTTATTTATTCAGTCACATGTGTATATTGTCCCATTCATTGTGTTAGTAAGAAATGTGGCAGTGTGGGGATAGCAGAGCTGTCTGCTTATCTGTGGGATTCAGTATTTTATGTTTTAGAACCATTTCTGAATTGCAGTAGAGGGATAAGTCACAGTTTAGCGTTAGATTGCAGAAGGGTATGGGACATATTTCCAGGTGTAAGAGATGTACAATTAGCCAGATGGTGAAAATGAAAAATATTTACACGTCAAACAACAAAATTCCAGAGTGGATAGTAAGTTTTAAGACCTTGGTTGCCTGATTATTAAAAAGTTGAGATATCCAAACAAATGTACAGCAGCAGAGCATCATAGTGTAGGAGCCAATGTGGTGAGCAGTGTCCCACTGGACATGAGTGGTTGTGGAATGTGATAGTGTTCCCGATCCATACTTAAAAAAAAAAAGAAGAAAGGATTCTGTTGACACTTCTGACCTGGCATTTCTGTGAAGATAGTGCAGTCACGCTGTCACCGAATTTATAGTACAATTTAACCACACTTGGAGTATAGTAATAAAACGTTAGAACAGGTAATAAAAATAAGTTAGAACTCAGGTGAGAACGGGTAATAAAAAGAAAACTTTACTACAGATATAAAGAAGTATAGCATCTTTTTCATGAAAAAAAAATAGATGCAATCTTGAAGTGTGTTTGTGTGTGTGTGTGCGTGTGCGTGTGTGTGTGTGTGCAAAGGCACAATGCATAAGTACATTCTTTCTGCATGGGCCTCGCATTTAACAGCAATTAACTGATCAGTGCTAGTTAGACTTTTAACAGCTCTCTGTGGTTTTCTATTATTTCCTCATGTGTATTTAGATGGTTCACTCATAACAATATTTTACAACTCTGGCTGCTTATTGATGGTTGGTAAATTAAGCTATTGATCATTTATTGCTTTTGCTGTAACCAATTTGAATCTAATTATGGTCAGGGATATTGGTGTGTGCGTGTGTAATTGATTTGGACGTAATAATGGCCAGGCAACTGCTTTTAGGGAAGTGTTAGTGTTTCTATACAAGTGCACGCCATCCTGCTCACTCATCTGTGCCTGTTTGCATGTGTGTATACAGGTATGTGGGTATGTGTCTGCAATTCATGTTAAAAAAAAACTCACAATACCGCAGTAGAATAGTGCTACACAACAGCTGGCAACTTTTCACTTGCCTCTCTGTTGGTGACTGATCATGCTTCTCTGGTCACATTTTATCACATGCACTTAATCATACCTTCCATTATGGGCTGCAGGAAACTAATTTTTAGCATGCCACAGTGAACCATCGATTAAGTCTTTATTCTTAGCTTGAAAATAGTAATTTTCTTGTTTTCTTGTCAGAAATGCCATATTTAATAATTATTTGAGAATTAGCATGTTGGTGTTATCATTCTGCACTTTAGACATCCATTATACAAAGGCAAAACAATGTTAATCATCAAAGGCAGATTTATAAGAAGATAAAGATAAAAGACATAAAGATAAAACTGTTATTTTTGATTAATTTACTTAATAATTAATTCACTGTTTTTATTTGATGTTTAACACTGTCTTGAGTTTGTTTTTTGAGAGGCAGACCAAAATGTTAGTACATTTGTGAATATAGTACAAACTAGCATACATGCAAAAAGAGAGCAGGTGTAGTAAGTTGATGGTTAATAATCAGCAATATATAATAAATAAAATAATCTAAAATTATTCATATTTTACTTGTTCTTATGTCCAACTAGGGATGGCCAGGACACAACATGAATACCACATCTTCCCCGAGTCCCAAGTAACCACAAAAATGAATTATTAAACTTATCAACGGGAGTCTTTATTTTTAAAAATGAGCAAATTATAGGGTGGACACAGGCCAAAATAACAAACAAAAGAAGTCTACCTGAAAACCAAACATTACTCAAAGATAACCAAAACCAAATCAAATAACATCAAATAACAATGCACAAAGATGTCATGCGGATGAAACATGTGTGGCTGGGCAAAAGAAGTGGCTCTCCCCTCTAGCTGCTTGGTTGCACAATCTTTAAATGCTGGTGGCCAGGACAGGAGCCAATCAGCTGCTACCGTCAAAGCTGCGCCTCAATCACCGTTTGGTCCCGGCACGTGTACATTTACATACATACAGAACACATACAATGAAATACAATACAACCGCAGTTGTAGCACTTGCTATGATGTTGTCAATAACTGATAATAAACTGACCCTATTTAAAGTCGGGGTTTTGTTTGAGCTCATTGTTTTCTGATAAGAAAAACATACACTTCAGCATAAGGAGCTGAAATACAACACGGTATAGTCAGTGAATAAGTTAATAAATTATTGGGGTTTTCACTCAAGCAGAGTGCTTTAGAAAATATACAGGAAAGTCGCATTTAAAATATGACAGTGTCTGACATACACACATTAACAAATGTTTTGTATCCACTACATTATCCATTTTGTAAGCACTCCATGTTCACAAACAGTATGTTCCTTTCAGTGAGACACACACAATTATAGAAATAAATGTAAGAATGCACAAGACACCTAATTTAAATAAGTGACTTTAATGGCTTCCCACCTGGGAAGAAAACGTAAGAAAACGAGTACTCCTGTGGAGAAGAGTGTCTTGTTCATTACACATGATAGAAAAAGTCATGAAAAGGCTTGTTTGAGATGATGCAATGCTCACAGGAGCTTTGCAGCACAACTCTTCAAGCCTCGCAGTGGATGTGCTACATTACGTCAATGCGTGGTTCAACTCCTGTCAAACATGAAGATGAAATAACACTTCATAATATCATATCATCAACAAAACTGAACCCCTGCGGAGTGGATAAATGTTTCCTATTATGTATTATCCATCTCTTTTGAGACTTCCTGATGACAGGGTCAGAATTTGGTATAAACAGCCCGTTCCCATCGATTCTTTCATGCTTTAAATGGTACCGGAGTATGTTGGTGTTGTAATTGTCTGGAGGATTCTTTCTTGACATGAACTAGGCTGCCCTGGACCCTGCAGTACCAATTTAGAAATGTTTAAATGCCAGGGTTAACCCAAGCAAAGTGCTGTGGTGCATCCCCTCATGGCTGAAGTATGCCTTTTTCAGTGAGATACTTTGAGCAGAATAATGCGCCAATATGCGTCATCTCCAGATGGCTCTAGGGAAATGACAGTGATGCTAGTTTACTCCAGTCACCTACAACTCATAGTGCAATCTTATGGAAAAAGCCTGAGCGGTAAATTTGCATAATAAATATTCCGCAGCATGTGTCAATGCTGTACATGAATGTGTGCTGGAAAACCAGTACGGACACATGAGGGAACAAGTTCTATATGGAAGCAGAGTAATTCTATGACTTAATCTGTGATTTAACAGATTCAATCTTTTATAGGGTCAAAATAAAAGACAAATGCGTGTATACTGATTATATAATCTGTTTTCCTTATATATTCGTACATTCACACAGCATGGAATAGGTATATGTGCTGGGATCAAGAGCTGACATGAAAGTAATCAATGGCATTTTTGACATTGGTTAGTCTGTCTAATGTGTAAAATATGCTGCTTTTTCTCTTTTCATATCCTTGTAAGTGTAATCTCCCTTGTATTTTTTTCCTTGTGGTCAGACAAAGTAGTAACTCAACATCAATTTAAGATCAGTAGCTTGTCATGAACCTGCTGGGTGTGGGGAAGTTAACCCTGCGCACATTTGCGAGATCAGTCAGTAAGTTGTCATCTTTGAAGCCCTTTCTCCCGTTAACGGCCTCGTCAAACAGGGGTATGTTTTTACTTTTACAGTTCTAGATAGAGCTGAAATTGGTTGCAAATCGAATGACATTTATTTTCTAGTTAGGTTCAGTGCAAAGAATGGAGGCCAACCACTGATTCACATGTCTTTGTGTGTATGTGTATGTGTATGTCTGTGTTTGTATCTGTGCTTGTTTGCATGCAAGTACATGCATTTTTAATTACGTGTGCATGTGTGTCACATTGGTGTACAGTCATGCAATAACTAGTGTGTCTGTTCTCTTTCTATGTATGTACAGTGGCAACAGTTGATATTTGTTCTCTTTGTTCTAGTAAAAACTGTTTGATATTGAGAAGCTTGATATTGAAAAAAAGTCACTGTAAACAATCCTCTTCCCACCCCTTCTCTGTAAACAACCTTTAGTTATATGTCTTATCAGAATGATGGTGGTTATGCAAAGAAAGACACATTGAAATGACATTAAAGCAGTGTAGCAATGAAGCATACTAAATTTCCAGGAATGAAAGTGAAGCGAGTTTTAGCCTGTAATGTGAACGATAGGGATCAAAGGGACATTCTTTTGAGATGATCTTGACAACAAACCTACACCGATATGAATACCATTTGCGCTGTTAGGTCTCCATAGACAGAAAATCAGGCCCAGCTGTTTGGGTTTGAACTGGCAGGAATCTGTTGACAACCGTCTTTTTCTTTGTAAAAAATGTTTCCCCAAGACATATTTGAGTTAACATGCACATTGAAAATTCTGGATAGATGCTGTATACAAAACAAGACACAATAAAAACACTGGGCTGTAGCTCTATTTGGAGCTTGTTCAGCAAAGATTAAAGCATGACATCACCATTACTGTTTTGGGTTATTTTAAAACAAATTGCACTTTTGGTCTTTGATTGGATGCCATCTGCTTTACTGCATTTTTCATGATATACAGTACATATATAGTGCAACACTCAATTCCAAAATTGAAGAAGTAGCGGGCAGATAAATATTCACAAGATTACCTGCCAACTTAGGGATGCATTGGAGGATGACTTTGCTAATGAGAGTGTCCCTGAGAAGTCCCAAGACTCATAACATCATTTCCAAACAGCATTATAGTCTCTGTGAATGCATGCAAATTAGATCTTTATTTACTGTGGGCACAACAAACACAAAAACAATCTGAAATGAAAGAATGCTTGTTTTAAAGAACATCTTAAACACTATAATATTCTGGTATCTAAGTATCAATTAACTGTTTTGGTAATATCTAAACTTGCTGGAAATTAAGACCTTGCATATGCCACTATTACACAAACATGCCTTCACTTTGTTCACTTTAAATGGATGTACTAGCTATTACAGGATTTAAACTATTGATTCTTTTGTTGCAGAGTAGTCTTTGTGAAAACTAGGTCATGCTGCCTGATTCCTTAGCAGTTGCCTCACAACACCAAGTACTAATATACTAATTTCCGTTAGAAATTTGGGAAAAAGCTAATAGCTGAAGTAACACTTTCCAATGGCAATTAGCAGAGAAAGCTAATGGCTGATTTGCTAATATGTGAAAGTGTGCAGGAATTTGTTATGTGTTTATCAGTTGCTGTAGGGCTGACAACAGCAGTCTACCACACACAAACACACACAGATATAGCCCACATTCATGTTCACACACAAACTGACACACACAAGCACACTGTCACTCTTTACAGACACACATTCACAAACTTGCACATTTACTCCCATTCCCACACAGACATTTGTGTCTAATCAGTATGCAGAGAGGTGTTCTCACGCCTGTGAGAGTAGTATATCGCTGTGAGCTAAGTGCCTGTAATCCTAGCCTAACACTACACACTAATATATGAACACACACAAACACACACAAGTTTTATATTTCGTTGTTTCAGAGTCAGTTGCCCTTGAAACCAAGTCGAGCATCTTGAATAGAATGATGTCTCTCCCTCTCTCTGTCTTACTGTCTCTTCCTGCCTCTCTCTCCCTGTCTCTTTGTCTTCCTGTTCATCCGTACGTCTGTTTCTGTCTCTCTCTGTCTGTCGGTCTCTGAATCTGTCTTACTCTCTCCTGTCTTACAAGTCTCTCACTACATGACTCCAAGAAATAGCATGCTGTTTTGTGCTCTTACTGTAGGTGCACCCACTTGACAGCTCATCACCAAAATTATGGTAAGGGTGGACTGAGCTATTCAAAGTCTGTCATTTATCAATCTCTGTCTTGTCTACGATTTGTTTTTAAGAGGCACTAAAAATTAATTTGTCAGGCTTGAGCTGGAGTTGAAGCCTTGTCTCCAAGTGCCTGAAGTCATGTCACTGTAGGCGAGTTGGTTTAGCAGACAGTTAATTCCACCCAAATGCCACAGTGTGACACATATATTCACATACATCCATTGCACATTGATCACCACTTACTTTTCCCCAAAGCCCTGAAAACTGCAGTCATCAAACCACTGTAAAAAAAAAAGCTAATCTGGATCCTTCAGTACTGAATAATTACAGGCTCATATCAAACCTGCCATTTATTAGTAAAGTCATAGAGAAAGCTGTGTTTAGACATCTTACCAACCTTCTGGCAGAAAATAATTATCTTGACATTTATCAGACTGGATTTAGGCCCCAACACAGTGCTGAGACAGCTCTTATCAAGGTTTTGATAAGACCTGAGACATTAATCTCTGCATGAGTTTGGAAAAGTCTCTGTCCTCATGCTCTTAGATCTTACCACTGCTTTATGGTTGATGACAGTATACTAATAGACAGTCTCAATCACTGTTTAAGCCTCACTGACTGTGTCCTGAACTGGTTTAAGTTCTACGTCCATGATATATCAATTCTTAGCTATAAATCAGAGCTCCTTCCAACAACGTGTGGAGTCCGGCAAGGGTCGATTCTTGGAACTTTATTATTCAATCTTGACATGCTTCCATTACCGAATATAATTAAAAATTGTTTGGATTCTTATCACATGTACACAAATTTGTATCTGTGTCACCAAATAATTATTACTTATTAGATCCCCTGATAGTATACAAACTGTATTAAATAATTTAGTAGCTTAAAACTTAAATTATTGTCTTTGGTGCTAATTACAAAAGATTTAAAGTCAGTGCCAAACGGCAACTTCTGAGGCTGAAAAATGAGGTAAACGCGGCAGTACCAAAAACAATGGCCACTTGAGGCTGGCTCCAAAAGTGAATCAATCCTTTGATTCACTGAGTACTTCCATACTGAGTCTTCCATTAAGACTCAGTATTTGTATGTGAAAACAGCTAAACTGCACATCTCTATGTACATATTTACTGCTGACAGTTATAGAAGTTTAAGTGTCCTGAGTCATTTCAGTATGGTTGGTGTTCTGCATGTAACACCATCACTTCTTCATATTATCAGTAGTTCCATTGTGCCTGTATGGATGGTAGAGGTTATGTGCTCACAAATGCATGGAATAGTGTATTTGTTTTGTTTTGTTTTTGTTTTACAAAATAACAAAATTAGCTTCTATTCTACTTGGTCTACAGGCTTCACTGTATCAGTATGGCTAACCTGTTGTTATTGTTTAATGGAGAGAAACAGCTAAGTTCGGTACACAGCCCATCCTGTCCGACATCATGAATCAAAATTTACTCATTCTGTGCCGTGTTGAATTTGGTCTGCTGTTTCACTTGGCTCATCTTCGTATTGTTCTGCTGTGTCTGGTCTTAGTCTATACAAATACTGTAACAGGTCGGATGTTTGTGGGTGAATTTGTGTGAGAGATCTGAACAGTGACGCATTTACTAGCTGCTCTCCTCAAAGCATTAGCATTTGTTGAGATGCAAAAGGAGCTGAGACAAGAGACAAAGAGTTTAAGTGTGTTGCTATGGGGGTGTGTTTGAGGGTATGTGTATCTGGTTGTGTGAGTGCGTGATTTTATGCTTGCCGAGTGCTAATCAATGCTCCTGGCAGAGAGGATGCTGGGATAGCAGCACTATCCCAAATAGGAAATGGAACGGTGACCTTGAACACAAACACACACCCCTTTTCTGTTTCTCACACATACACATAAACAAACACACATACAGGGAGGCAGACTAGCCTGGTTCCAGACCTCTGACACAAAGTCCACATCCCAATTTTTCTAGCTATTCAAAAAGATTTTATATTGTAGTCAGTAATGAGTGAGAAATACCTTTACAGTCAGATCCATTGTGGGCATGGTTTAAAAGTACTCTGTCGGGTTCTAAGCCACTACTATTTTTTTTTTTATTTGATAGGGACAATGCAGTTCAACATAGTTTCACAAAAGGGTATAAAACTAATGTGTTGCACAAATTTTCTAACTATAGCACTATGGTGGTATGTTTTTTGAGTGGGCCCAATTTTGTTTCTATCTTGTGCAAAAGCCTGAGGAAACACATGCCAATGGTTTTCCAATAATCCACAGATTGACAGGTGTGGGTAATAAATAAGCCACGTGCCAGTAAAATGCAGGGAATCGGAAAATGGCAAGCTGGCAAACATGGATGTAAGCAGTGCCAATTTCTAAATGTTTTTGTAAAAGTTTTATGAGGAAGGCAAAGCATTCTCCATATTTGTAAGACCTCAAGGGTACGCACAAAGCTTTTTGGTGAAAAAAAAACTGAATGTAAGGAGAACTTTGATAACAGAAAATTCTACGGTGTACCTGTAAACTAGTGAAACCAAAGTTATCCAGTGGTTAGATCATCTTCCACAGTTTCATCACTGCTCACTGTATATTAAACGACACATTGCCATATAATACGTAATGTCTCATGATCACATTGTTTTTAAGACAGGTAAATAAAGGTAAAATTCAGTTTCTAAACAACCATGAGACTGTGCATGTAGCTGGGCGTGCTAGCTGATGATAGCTGCCTGCCAGGTTCAGCCAGTGGTCTACCCGTTCACTCCTGCTGATGGGCAGTGCTGTTTGTCAGTGGAACATAAGGATCATGCTGTTTTTAAGTACAGTAATGTTATGTTGGTAGAACAGCAGGGCAAAATGCCACTGTAACTTATAATAATATATATTAGTAATTTATAGTGAAGCTGAATTGTTATTCTTGTACATTCTGTTTGTAGGTAGAGTTGGAGTGGGAAAAAACAACTTAGAAAGTTTTTTGATGTATTGACTTAGATAATGTTAAATATGGCTGTAATTTACACAGCACTGCTCTGACACTGTGTAGTCAGCATCAGTGCATCAAAATTAGTGGCTGTCTTCATAACAACAGAGCAAGACAAAGCCTCAAACACACAGGAAAAAAGTTTGTTGTTGTTGTGGTTATTATTGTTGTTGTTGTTGTGGTGGTTATTGTTGTTGTTGTTGTTTTGGTTATTGTTGTTGTTGTTGTTGTTGTTGTGGTGGTGGTTGTGCTGGTGGTTGTGGTTGTGGTTGTGATGATTTTTTTCCCCAAAATGAACTGCTGCAAATCACATCAACCATTTATCACAGAGTCAGGGAGGACTCTGGAGAATCCATTCCCACCCACATTTATAGGCCAAACGACTTTCATAGGGAGCTTGTAAACAAGTTCATGATGTAGGCTATTTTCTCGTGGATCTATTTGCAGTATTGGGGCTTATAGGTTATACCAGTGACCTTCACACCGTTTCTCTGGGGGCATCAATTTTTAAATCCAATTTCTGGTGGCCCAAAGAATAATTTAGGTCTACAGGGCTATTGTTTAGGCATGTCTAAGCAAATTTACCACAATATTAACCCACACCTTTGATAGCCTTTGAAACAAATTACTGGGATCTTTTGGGAATCACACCTTCTTATTTGTGGGAGCTTACATAGAGGAGAGGAGAGGAGAGACAAGGAGAGGCGAGATGGGAGGCAAAATGAGAGGAGAGCGAGAGAGGTATCAGGAAGGCAGTGTCAGGCCATGCAGAAGAAGACAAGAGAGGCAAAGAGACAGAGAGGAATGGGTAAAAAAGAGGAGCAGAAAGGGCAATTGGGGTGACAAGAGGAGCCAGGAGAGAAGAAGTAGAGATGAGAGGTAAGAAGGTGAGGTAGGGAGGAGACAAAAGCAGAGGTGCAGAATTAGGGATGTGGGGGAGATGAGAGTTGACAGGAGAAGAGAGGTGGAAAGAAGAATAAGAGGAATGGAGGGGGAGACAGGAAGAGAAAGCCATCAGCAGGACTAATGGGGAGGAAAGAGGTTGTAGAGAGAAAGAGACAGACACTGAGAAGGACTGAGAAAGACAGAGAAGGACAGACCGAGACAGACAAACAAAAAATAAACTTTATCTGACATTTGCTACCTGTACATAAAGCGAAATGTGATCACTGCAGTGAGATTAAAACCATGTAAACAAGTTAATCCCACGTTTGTCTAACTCAGGTCATATGGAAAGTCTTTGCTGTAGGATTAAAATGTGTGGAGAACTGTGAAATTAGTCGCATTATAGGAAGATTGGTTAGAGGTATAAACACCATACGCTGAGTAAGTCTGTCCATCCGATTTCTCCCAAGCTGCGCAGCTTGACCAATATATGAGTGTTCATTTTTAGAGTAACTGTCCTTTCCAAAGCTGGCATTGATGTCTCAAATCTTGGCAAACTGCAGAGGTGTTGCATAGATGCAGCCAAGGATACAGGCATATGCATTTTATGGGGACAGTATCAAAAATTTACTAGTTGCCTATAGGGAAAAATGCACATGACAATTAATTCAATCAACACACACTGTGCAAGATTGCATTAAGATGAGTATATTAAGATAAATCTTCTTCTGCTATGCATGTAAACAGCTTAATGAAATTACTCTTAGAATCAAAGTGAGGTTTATAATTGGATTAGTGTATGATAATTAGATTATAGTGTTTATGCAAACAAAGTCACGTTATACACATTCACTCAGGATAAAAACCCAAAATAGGTCACTTTCACTCTAGGGCTTTGAGGCATCTTAAAGTTTTGCACTATTCTGAGCACCATGACAAAGCTAAATCTGAAATGTCTTAAATTCATTCGATCTTTGTTTTTTTGTTTCTTTTAACTGTCCAAACGATTGGCCATGACTTTGAGAGATTCCAAAACACATTTGTCAGGGTAAAAAAAAAATAGCCAAAGTTCTTTTGCCTTCTGGACTGTCTAATTTGCAATATCCACTGAATGGAGCTCTTTCTTTTGTGTGTTTGTGTGTGGTGCTTTGGCAGAATTTTGTGAAAATCATAGCTCACTTTTTTATTCTAAAGTATAACTCTGTTGGCTTCAAGGGCTATGACATATCATATTTCATGTAGACGACATTGCCAGACATGAATTACAGTGAGCATGTGTCGTCTCTACAGGAGCTGTGTTTTCTCAGGTCACTGTTGCTGGGCTGTGATATTTGATATTTACCATTCCCACAGCAAAAAACCTTTCCAGGTGGTGCTAAGCCAAACCCAAGGGACAAGGCCAGAGGTTGAGCACCACTGGAGCACAATATGTAGTTTGGCCCGGCCACAGCAAATTAATTCTACCATCACAAACGTGTTGTCATTGTCATTCCCGGTACTAGACTTAGTCTGTGTGTATGTGCGTGTATCAATGTCTTTGTTTTAGTTGCGTGTGTTTCTGGCTGTGTCCTTGTGTGTATGTGCTTAAAAAGTATAGTGTGTTGAATAGTCAGCCACTGATAGTGGTAGCTAGGGTGATGAAATTATAATATTATGTAATGTAATAATAATAACACCAGCTCCCTCTCCGTCTCTCTGTTCCCCTTCTCTCCTCCCAATTTCTCTCCTGTTCCCTGTCTCTGCTCCGATTACTGTGTTGTCCCGCAGGCTACACACACACACACACACACACACACACACACACACACACACACACACACACACACATACATACACACACACACATGCATACACACACATACATGAAAGAGGGTTTGAGAAGAGGTGGGGAGTTGCCCAGAATTGCAGTGGCTTCTGGGAAGAGACTGAGCTAAAAGGAAGGAGTGAACAGACAGTGACGGAGAGTAAACCCTGGAGAGAGAGCAAGGAGAAGAGAAAAAAGAGGGGGGGTAACAGAGACAAGTAATAGTTTTTAACTCTGTTATCAGGTATTCACTGGCTTTTTCACCCAGTTCCTCCTTTTTCTGTCAAAGGAACATGATCATTCTTAAAAGAAAGGTGGCTGCCTTTCCTTACATGAACAGCTAACAAGGAGTAAACACACACGGAACAATAACACCTTTCCCTTATGATAATTATTTTAAGTAGAAAAATAAACAAATTTAAACACAACTCAGATTTTTTTTAAAGTGTTATTGTTATACAGCGTTATTGAGCATCTAAGTTTTTGTTCTGTGCCAATTTGGGTCCAAGCCATGTGTTACATCTAGTCAGACAGAGTAGACAGATATCAACATGGTAACACCTAAAAGTATGATATTGAGTTCATCTTGTGGTTTAACAAGCCAAAGCCAGTCATGATGTCTCAGTGTTTGGCGAGGACTGTGTTTTCTATCACATCAAGAAGCAGAAGAAGATAGCTAGATTTGCAAACTGCTTGCTCTGTCATCACAAGCATAAATTACCCAACAGATGGTACAGAAATTATTTACACTGGGTGCTTCTGTCTATCATAAACAAAACTCACCTGTTTCTGTCTGGAAAACGATATTGTTTAGTATAGAGTTTATTCATTTAGCAGTAAAAATGTTTTTAACTCTTCAAAGTTGCTCTGTGAGAGTTTTATTTAGTGTTATCACTATGCTCACTGTATGAGTTAAGATCGGCAGAGTGAATATTCTGGTCCATCAACATGATTTTAAGCAATGCTGAGAGAATTATTTTGGTTTATTTAGATGTATTTTGAAAATACAGTTCACGTGGGCTGCCAAATATTACACCTAGCTGTAAAGGTTAATGAATCCTCTCATTCCAGAGCCACGGGCACTAATTTGCCGCCATAACAGCCTCCACTGTTCTGGAAAGCCTTGCCACAAGATCTTTGGAACTTTGCTGCAGGGATTTGCTCCCATTTTGCCACAAGAGCATTACTGAGGTCAGGTGATGATGTTGGGTGATAGGTCCTGGCTCGCAGTCAGCGTTATAGTTCATTGCCAAGGTGTTCAATGGAGTTGGGGTCAGGGCTTTGTGCAAGCCAGTCATTTTCTTCCACAGCATTCTTGGACAAGCCAGCACAGACCAAAGGACCTTCCCCAAACTGTTGCCACAGAATTCTAAGTAGACCGTTTCCTGTCAGTGTATATTTCAGCATTAAGAATATCTTTATTTGGAGCTAAGGAGCCCAACCCAAAGTGCACATAAGAAATTATTTTGACATTTCACTGGTCTCAAAGGTTAATGCCTACTATCTCAATTTATAAATTATCGATGTCAGAGTGATTTTCTTTTTCCAAATAAGGTTCACAGCCACCCACTCATGTTTTATTTCAGCCCTCAGCTGTCCGTGTGAGCAAGCTAGTTTAAAAACACCTTGCTGCTCTGTGAAGGGGCAAGCAGGGAGGAGGAGAGAAATTTAGATGAGATAAAGGGAAGGGAGGGAGAGACAGAGCAGGGTCCTGTTGTGAACACTGATTACTCTCTGCCCACTTGAGATTGATGGAGAGTGACACAGCAGGCACGCTCACGCAAGCAAAAACGCATACACACACATAAACAACATGCACACAACGCATACATACACAGTGTATCTAAACAATCGCGTGCACGCACACAGACACACACACACAGTTGCAGAGGACTTCTCTGTCTCTGTATGCTGATTGATGATGGCTCCACCTAGACTACATTCAGCCCAACACTCCTGCAGTGTGTGTGTGTGTGTTTGTGTGTGTGTGCTCATTTCTCTGTGTGACTACAAGTGTGTGAAACAGCATTCTCTCTCTCTCTCTCTCTCTCTCTCTCTCTCTCTCTCTCTCTATCTCGCTCTCTCTTTCTCTCTCTCTTTCTCTCTCTCTCTCCCTGCATGTTTGAGTGTGTTTGTGGGTATATGTGTTTGGCAGTTCCCACCTGTCTTAATTAGAGGAGGCTATTAAGACAGATTGCCTGATTAAGTAGCATTCCCCTACTGTCTAATGAATAGCCACACACAAGCACACACACAAGCAGACACACAGACATACATGCACACAAAAGTTAGTATTGAGTAGTGTAGCTCTCTAACCCACATGACCACTGATGTGAGGATTCTGTCTGGGTGTATGTGTGTGTGTGTGTGTGTGTGTGCGTGCGTGCGTGCGTGCGTGCGTGCGTGCGTGCGTGCGTGTGTGTGTGGAGCCATTCATTCACTATAGGTAGCAACTCTTGCAGTCTCTCAGGTCAAATATGAAGTTGTCAGTGTCACATCTGTTTTTTCTGTGCAAAATTTCACTCATGATATAAAAACTCCTCCAGCAGAACATCCACAGTGAACAGTTTAACAGATCACATCAGGGTTGACCTGCACAGACACATTGGGCCTTGATGATGACAATTGCATTTTCCACCAAAGGTTTGGTGAAACAAATCTCATAATGAAAGGTACTATTCATTTGAAACAACATTTTTATAAAGATGTTTGGAACAAGAGCATGATGCTGTGAAAGAAAATTGTAGGAGCTCCTTACATAACAGAAAACATCAGTTCAATCGACTAAACTGGCGCACTCTGTTCTAAAATAGAGTAAATAGATTGTTTACAATTTTCATACGGTCTAGGGCTGAGTACAACTGTGATTGCAAAGCAATTTGAAGATGTTCAATGTGCGAGAGATGTTATTACAATCTCCAGCTTGCACTGAATCATCATACACCCTATAACAACACAGGTGGCAAAAAAGGCCAACTGAACTTGTTTTTGAGCTGAAATATAACTTTAACAATGTGTCACAGCTGGATTAAATCAATTTTGAGAAGTTTTAAGAGGTTCCCCACATATGCAGATAATACTGTAGCCTATCTGAAAAAACGGAATGAAAAATTGTGTAAGGTTTCAAAGCTTAAAAACTTTGAACGTTTTTGTAATGTTGATCTGACAATAATGTTGCTTTATTGAAAACACATTGTGCTGCAGATTTTCCTAATATTTTTCTATTCTGTAAACATGTAAAATTACAATAAATCAATGAACCGCTTCAGTGACAACTGAGTGTATAATATATTAGCTTTCTTGTGTTCAACATGGCAGAAAATGACCTTTTTTATTTTCAACATTATTTATGTTTTATTCATAAATTGCCCACACTAAAATCTGCTCTCTTATAATAGTGTTTTCTGCGTTTTGTGATTATATTCAGTTTAAATGTTAGAATGAATAATTAACAACATAACAAATGAACTCATGTACCTCTGTCAGCTTCTGTGTGTCTTCCTCCCTCCCTTCACTGCTTCCCCCGCTCTCTCCCTTCATGTCTCACCATACCGCCATCAATCTTTGCCTCCTTGCACCCTCCTTCCACCCCATGCTTCTTTATTTCCTCCTTCTCCCTCTCTTTTATTCCCATACTGCCGGTGGAATATCTGGTTTGTATTTCCGTGGAGGAAGAGGGGCACAGAGGATGGATGGATGGGAGGATGGTAGACAGAGAGAGGCGAGAAATGCTCTTTTGGTCCATTGTATTTAATCAGTTACGTTCTCTTGCTCCCTCCGGCAGCTTTCAACTCGATATTCTCTCTCTTCTGCAGACACACACGCATGCACACAAATGGTCACATATTCACTCCTCATCTCAGTATTTATTTTCTCAATTTTACCCAGTTGTAGTTGGACACAAGAGGCATTCAAAATGTATTAGTGTATTAGTCAGGTAAGGTTGATGACTTTCAGAGAACAGTAGTTGTAATGTGACCTCCCTGCACATTCACAGGAACAACCATTGTTGGTGGTTGATTGCTGACGAACTGATGTGAGGTATTGAGCACCGATTGTACAGTATTTATAGGAAATACTGCATTCGGATCTACAGTGTTTCATACAAAGGTGTTGCACAAGAGGGATATATCAACAGAGCAAGTCATTTCTTCTGAATCTCCAAAAAAGAACACCAATTTATGTTATTTCTCAAAAAAAGAACAAGGGACCATGCCATACATCTGTTAGATACTTTTATGTACAACAGGTCAAATTTAAGTAGTAATTGTGATATTAAGATGAGTTGCAAAAATTCTGGCAGTGTGATTGAGTCCACAACAGTTTAATGCACTCAGGTAACCATTAAGAGCCTTTGTTCTCTACACCACAACAGCAGGGCCAGCCCTCTAAATGCTTATGTATGTTGCTGACTGACTGACGGCTGGCTGAGCATTGGAGTTTTTCAAAATGAATTGGTGCAAACAGTTTCTATCATGTCATCAGGGAGCGTTTAAAGACAGTTGTTTGCAGCAGATCCTTAATATCACACACTGACCCTACATGGTCCAGCTAAATACTAGGTTTTGATCTGGTCTTGTTTAAACTTCCTTGAGGATCGCAGGCATACAAACTACCCCACAAGCTTTGTTGATCGTCCATCTTTCCTTTTTACTGTATTTCCCCTTTTGGAAGTTTTAAAGTGTTAGTGGCCCGTTGTATCAAGCCTGCCTTCACCCAATGCATTATGCCTGTGTCATTGTGTCACAGAGTAGGACACCCTCTCAGACCATGATATTTAAAAAAAAAAAACAGTGTAGCCTATCTGAAGATGATCTATAACACCTCAGGGCTCCTCTGAAGTGCTTTTATAGCAGATATTTCGGGGGAACACTTAACAGTCACAGAAATGAGCAATCAGCATAGATGACTGATTTAATAATGCATTACAAATTGTCCACGTGGGGAAAATCAACATAGCTTCTCAGCAGCTCAGACACTGATGTTTTTTTGGAAGTATTAGGTTTTCTGCTGGCAGCTTCATTTAGGTTTTAATTATCCATGTAAGTAGTTGCTAAACAGACCTGCTCTTTTTTCAATGTCAACCTTCATGTACATTAATGTTTGGTACATGTGCAATAGCTTTGATATATCTCAACAGTACTTATTGAGACAAAGCACTGAGAGGAGTGTTCCTTTCTACTGAGGCGATCCAGGTTGGTGACCTTTTTAGTCACCAGCTTGTTTCTCTAACTTTCGAGCTGCTGCTGGAAGAGAGATTTTTCTAATTATACCTTCATCCCGCACTTCAGAGTTGTTAAGCGCTTCCTGAGCATGCACTCTCTGCATAGATTTATGATTTAATTCCTGTTTTAATACTGGAGCAGATTGAATATGCACACACTCTACTCTTAATGATGCACTCTGGGTAATGATGTCATAGCAGGAAGTGAATTAAGAGATGTAAACATGAATAATATGTGTGAAAGAGAGAGTGCATATATGAAGAGATGGAGGGGGGCAGGAAAAAGGGCAAAGAGGGGAGCTAAATGTGTAATAGCACCAAACAATGAAATGCTTATGTAGTGTCTCTTGGCTTTTCAGCCTGCATCAGATTATAATATAATAACACAGGTGACAACTTTGAGTTAAGGACATCCTGCACATTCTAAGAAGGACTGGAGTGAACATTATGTCCATTCTTATCAAAGTGTCTAATATAACCTAATAGACTTTTATTAAGTCTAAACTCAATTCAATTCAATTTCAGTTCAATTTTATTGATATAGCGCCGAATCGTAACATAAGTTATCTCAGGGCACTTTTCACATAGAGCCACTCTAGACTATACTCTTTATAGTTTTATAAACTGAGGATAGTTTTCATTGTCTTTCTTCCTCTGGAAAAGGTTAATCTATTTTGGATACTTAGGTCTCTTGAGGGTTGGTACTCACCTTGTTTCTATGCCTTATAATTATTAAGCATGCACCATAATATTTTACAGTCTGTTCACAGCAGAGACAGACACACATTAAAGTCCTTTAAGAAAATCACTTGTTTTTCAGTCTTTATTTTTCATATATTTCACATAGACTTTGAGACAATTATTTTTTGTCTGGATTTATGCTGATAATTAGATTACCTCCTGCACATGTATTGACATTTGAAACATCCTATAAATGTGAAATGTCTTGTGTCAATCGAGGGACTTGATATCAGTGACTATTATCTGAAACCTCTTTCATTTCATTCACTGCCCAGTCTCTCTCCCAGCTAATAGACTAATTCAGGATTGATTTGCTATAGTTTATTCAATTTAAATTACATTTTAATGGTCTTTCTGAATGTGATCCACCAGGGTGAGACTGGTGAGATGTGATAGAATAAGACAAATAGATTTAAGCAATAAACGGATATGGTAAAGTTCAACTGTCTCTTCATGTTATGCGACGTTTATGGTTTATTCTTTCTTCCAAACAAAATTAATTGAATTTTCTAATTATGTTTTCCTCTAGTACATGGAAAAAATCCTGATGTAGGCGATTACTAAGGACATTTTCACATTTAGAGTTGTGTTCTTGTATCATTGTGTATGTAAATCAGCCAATTTGTGTGCATCTGGGCCTGTGAAACCACTGTGTGTGTATGTGTGTGTGACTAATAGCAGACATCAGAGAATCCTACTGATCTAGGGCACAAGGTGACCCTCTCTCTGTCTCACTCACTCTCACACACACACGCACGCACACACAAATACATACACACACACACACACACACACACACACACACACACAGACACTCTTACACACACACACACACACACACACACACACACACACACACACACACACACACACACTTCTATCACACACAGCTATTTTTGTGGGGACCCGTCATTGACCCAACCTAAATCCCCACAAAGCTCTCAGACCCGACAAGTATAGTGGGCTCCCAGTTTTTAGGCCCCATGACTATAGTAAAACAAGGCCCCCACATACACACACACAGAGACACAGAGACACACACACACACACACACACACATATATACAAACCAGCACACCTTCTAAAACACCTGCTCAGCATTCTTGTGCTCCACTTTATACTGCTGTTATTAGAGGGTATGGGTGTAGTGTAGTAGTATATGCACTATAATGCCACCATCTGAGTATGTGTGTGTGTGTGTGTGTCTGTGTGTGTGTGTGTGTAAGTTGATATTAATGGACTGTGAAGGTTAACAGGAGGGTTTTATAGAAGGAGACAGGCGAACATGGGAGGGCAGCCCACTTCATACTTTACACCAGTTATGTTGAGTGTTTCTGTTTCTCAAATGTAACAGCCAAGGTGATATTACTATAAAAAAAAAAAAAACATCAATGTAAATGTAATGGGAGAGAAATACCACCTGTTGTGTGACGCTACAAGATGAAAGCACCATACAACAAAGGACTGATGTATGGAATTGGGATCATTGCTAGCAGAGATTGTATTTGAGCTGCAGATATTTGAAGTTATACTGGAACAAGGATGTTTTATTCTCTAAGTGTCAAGTGCAAAGCCTCCTGTAAAGCTGCCAGCAGTGACCTGTCATTATGCACTTTGGCCAACCACAAGAGCTTTGTTCATATTCTCAGTCAATTAAGAATTCTCACCCTATCTATCTACTCATGCTGTGTGCCATCAAAGCCTCAGTACATTAGCCAACTTCAATGCAAAAAAGCCAGTGGTATATTCCAGTCTGACTGTCCGGTACGCTCTTGTTCCTGTATAACTGAAACCTGCTGTATTTGTATAAACCAGTCTATTAGGTGCAATTGAGGTAAATAGTAGTGGAGAAAGTATTAGAAATAATAATAATCACTGTGGTCCAGTACAACACCAACCACCAACTACAGCTTCAGAAACCACCATGAGAATTGAGTTTTTGATTAGAGTTGCTGGGTCAAATCCTCTAACCACCTGGGGAAATCTTGGCAAAAATTATGAATAAGAAATACCATTTCCTTCTTCATTAAAAGCGTTTGAGGCACCCTAGAGCATGCAGCATAATCCCCAGTAACTCCAGCGGAGCCGCAGAAACACACTGGTTATATTGGGAGGTGAACTCCTGACACTCTGTGTAATTCAGTTTGTGCTGTCTTCTCACTTCATTCTAGACAGCTACAAACACAAAGACACACTGGGATGTTTTCTGAACATGCCCTTTCTCTTCCATGCACACACTTGAGATACCCAGGCAAGATAAGAAAAGTTTAAGAAAACGATCAACAGTAAACTAAACCTTGTGCTGATGTTTAGCACCTGTTGTTCCGGTGACATTTTTACATGACTACCTTGTTTTACAGACTTCAGTTTTGTTCTTTTATTAAATGGCTTCACGGTTTTATGTTTTTTCACTGCTCATCTAAGACAAGTATTTTTTGCATGTACTAATACATGAGTGTGTGTCTATAATTTTATCTTTAAAAGAGCATATTTAAGTTTAAGACTTTCAGAGCAAGGGCATTTATGCAACACTTTGGTCATTGTGCCTGAGCCTCAAGGGTCTTTTGTAGGATTAAGTGAAAAAAGGGCAAGAGCAAAGGTTTTATAACTGTGTGTGTGTTTGTTCTATTTCTTACAAACGTTCTTTATATCACTCTTTCAGGTTGTCAGGCAGTAATGTCCCCTCACCCATCATTAGCAACAAGAACTGGCTCCGGCTACATTTTGTGACTGATAGCAACCACCGTTACCGTGGTTTCAGCGCACATTATCAAGGTAAGATGGGTAAGATATGATTCATTCACAGAGACGGGCATCTTAATTTCTACACTTTTCTACACTTTCTTTTCAAGGTTCTGTTTTTGCTTCTTTGCCTTTTTCTTTTCTTTTTTTTCCTTTTTCTTTATCTGTTTCTGTGCAGCTTTTTTCCTTTTCAGCTGACAGTTTGTCTCCATCATTTTGCCTCTAACTCCCTTTAATTACGCCTGTTGACTCCAATCTTCTTGTCTCCTCACTACTGCAGTTTCTCTCTCTGTCTCCATCTTTCAGCAACTATCTCTCCCTCCCTTTCCCCACTGCCTAGTTCTCTCTCTTTCACTTTCTTTTTCTCTCGGGTAACTGGTCATAGAGGCGTATAGTTTTTTCCTTGACACAAACCCTAACTGGTGGAAAACATTTGGAAATTTGTTTGGCAATGTCCACGTCTTCCAACAGCGATAATGAGGGCTGAATGTTTGGAACAACTGCACAGACAAGCTGGAACAGAGAGGGTTTATATTTTACACTTTACTTGTTTTTCTTGCTCTCCCATGTTTTGTTTTACTCTCAGAGTGTCTGTTGTTCTTTCAGAAAATGAACCATTGGCTTTTTTTTTGTTAATCACCAGTGCATGGTGCATAAAATCCATTCAACATCACAAGATACACAGGGAATGGGACTGTGTGTGGTATTTTCATGGCCAGAGGAGTGTGGCCCACCTACATTACAGTTGGAAACAGGGTGGCATTGACAGACACTGCCAGTGTTTCATGGGCTGGCATCAGCCACGGTCAACCAATCAGCTCCTCTAATCCACTTAAATCAAAATACTGGGAACATGTTTTATTTGTGTGTTCATTGTTAGAAAGTTGAACTAGTGTAAACTAAAGTCATGGGAACGGTACACTGTGTCTTCTTTCATGCATCATTGAACTGGTCTGAGTGGGCGGGCAGCACAAGCGTAGATCGTGGTCATGCTTGATACCAAAATTGCATGGTACCACTTGATTGGTACTGACACACTCCCTGCTGTGCCTCGCCTCTCACCTCAGTACATTCAAGTTCACTGCGGGTCACCAAAATATCAAGCAGACTCAGGCATGCAAAATAAGGTGTGCACCCATCCAAAGGGCTAGCTCTTGGGGTGCAGGGTCTGCACCATGTGCTGCCCTCAGAACTGGGCCCTGTTTGTGTACAAGCCCACAATGATGGGCTTGTGTATGTATTTTGGAGAGACATAAAACAGACATTATGTCAGAAGTGACACAATCATACACAACTCAATACACAACTCAATGACGCAATGTGAAAGTGTTTCACAAGACTATTTTCTTTGTTCCTCCCTCCTTCTTCTCTTATTACAATCTTTTAACATATTCTCCTTTAACCCAAATCTTTTTTTTAACTCTCTCTTTGCCACCATTTGTTCCATACACAAAGGTGTATTTTTTCATACACAACAGTAATTAGGGTGATTTGCTGTCACTCCATCACTGAGTAACCTTACAGAATATCTTATCTATCTATTTTTTTCAAGTAATGGTTTTCCAACATGAAAAATGTAACTTTTGAGAAAGTGGCTATTGAGGTAGTAATGTGGATTGATGAGAACCAAGTCAATGCACAAATATTGTTTTATAGCTGGAATTATATACTGTATATACCAGATATATATAATATTTCCAAACCTATAACTAAAAATGTGAATAATTACATAGCTCTGTGTCTGTGTCTTGAATGCATTTTTCGATATTTGCTTTAGAATTAATAAAAACATACAAAGGAAATTGCATCCTTGCTTTAAAGGTCATTTAGTGCTAATTGAAATTACTGATATAAAATATTTACATTTCAAAATAGTTTCTTTATGACCCTGCAAATTCTCAACGTATTGGTCGCATGTGCCACTTGCAGGACTGTGGTCAATTACAACAATTAAGTGACTGAGACTGCTATTAATTCACGTTTTATATTAACTCTGCATAATTTTCCAATCTGCTGGTATGATGAGCTTATTAAGTTGGCTATGACCCCATATGACATCTCATGGCATATGTTGTGTTCGATTTTTAAAGAATGCCCACAGTGGCAGGATATCTATAAGGCTGTCTTTTATGTCTCCGCTGTGAAAAGTCTAGTAAAGGCGAAATGCCCCCCCAAAAAAAAGATAAATAACCATTTACAGATTTGAATTTAGATATCAAAAGCAATGTATAAGAGTTAAACCACACATTTAAATAGCCAAAGCTTTATTCTTATAGTACACATGCAGCGTGTAGTATGATTTAGAAAGGAGCTTTTTGAAGATTTAAATTCCAGTCATTATTAAACCTCATCCCTCTTCCCCCTTGCTCTTTCTACAATACATCTTTCCTCTCTCTCTCATCCTTCTCCTTGACCCCCCTTTAATTGTTTCCTCCCGCTTCCTCCTCTCATCTGTCTTTCTCCTCGATCCTCTCCTGTTGTCCTTATCCTCCCTCTCTCTACCTCTCTCTTCTTCTGGCTATCTCGGACATTCTTCTTGATTGATTGACTGACAGCCTGACCACTCCCCTTGAGATGAGCTTTTAATTGGTTTAATTGATTTTAATTGAGCTTAATTAGTTCAAAAGACTAATCAATGTGTTAATGAGGGGTGTCAGTTTGATAGGTTAGTTGATTAATTAGTGAAGTTCTTAACAAACTTGTGATTGATTGACTACTTCCTGTCAGCTGTCAGTCATCCCCATTAATGGAAAGGCTGGTTAGGTGGCTGAAAAGGTTACTGCTACTGAGAAATCTAGTTGTTGATTTGAAAATCCTTACAAATTGTTCCTACAATATTGCAAAATATGCCATAGCACATAGTTCTTTGAAATAGTGTGTGATCTTTGCCTCAGTGGATTGCATTTAACCAGTTCCACAAGGAAAATTAATGTGTCGTCCGAAGTTAATCTATTTCTTAACTGAAAGTTAAACTGAAAGTTAAGAAATGCATGCAAACAGTGCCATTATGAAGTGAGGATAGGTCAATATTGTGAATGAAATAACATGCTAATGCCACTACTGATCATTGCAAGATGACTGATGAATCACCTGTTGATTTCATATCTTGTGGAACCACTAAACAGTAAAGGAAACTGCAGATATCTTCATTCACATGTGCAGTTCTTTGAACCTTAGAAGAGTATATTAATTTGTATTTGATTCAGTTTATTTACATTTTGTTCAGTTTATTGCACTTTTTTATACTGCATTATTCTCTATCCTCTTCAGATTTACTCTTTAATTAGCATTCTTAGAGTGAAACCCTGCTTTATTGTAAATTGTTCCACTTAATGATAATCCAGTTTGTTTTTACTTAGACTGGGCTACTAAATTCTACCTTTCTCTAGGAGAATAAATTGTAATGGCCAAGCCCACTGGGTTAGTTTAGTGTAGTGGCGAGCACCATTTGAAAACATTTTCAAATTTGTCTCTGAGAGACTGAATGAACAAATCTGCTTTGGCAGGGTTGGTTTAGTTTGTAAGACACTGCTATGAGACCTCAGAGGGAGATGTTTGGCTCTAGGTGCTGCCAGCTAGCTGGGCACTGTGTGTGTGTGTGTGTGTGTGTGTGTGTGTGTGTGTGTGTGTTTGTTAGGTCAGCCACTCGGCTCATAAAAACCTCCTCCTTCTGTTGTTTCACAATAATGAAGTTCCGAATTAATAATAATCTCCTAATGATTTATGTCCAAGTTGGGGGGGCGGGGGGCGGGGGAGGGGGGGGGGGGGGCAGAGAGGCAGCAAAAAACATCAAAGGAACAACAGAGAAAAAGAGAGTGGGGAGGTGGTACAACAGTGAGGAGATCCAGAGAAGAGATTAAAAGAGGAAAAGAGATTGAAACCAGCAGAGAAAAGTAGAGAAAAAGACAAAAAAAATGAAATAAAAGAGAGTGTTAGGTAGTTAGAGAGAGATGGAGGGGGTCAAGGGGACTGGTCATTTGGCAGCGAGGTTATCTAAGTAAGTAACTAACTGAGTAATAACATAAAGAGTTTTAATGTCCCACTGTCATAAATGGCTGTTGTAGACCACCAGAAAAAAATAAGTGTGTGAGTGTGTCTGCGTGCGTATGCGTGCAGGCGTGGGCATGCGTGTGGGAGGCTCGAAGTCTGTGGTCTTAGAAAAGGGAAAAACATTTTCTTAAATTTGTGTGTTCGGTAACGTAAAGCCTGCAGCTCCGCTTCATGGCTAAACCAAATTTACAGAGTTAATTGTCATGTCAACATGCCATAGGCTTTATATGGCATTAACCATTTCAATTCAAATATCTCTCCCAAGGACATAGTGCTCTTGTTAAAGAAAGAAATTACTCCTATTTGCATAATTTACGTTTTATCCCACCAATCTCAGGCAGTTCTATTAATATTTATAGAAACGATCAAATATCCATAAATGCCAGCATTTATATCTTAGGTTAAGGACTTTACAGCAAAATACAAGTTCAAACATTAAGTGTCCATTAGCATGTTTAATTGAAGCTCAGTAATTATTCAGCTACGTCAACATCTCTGAGCATTTCACCTCAGGACCAAAATGCATTTAAAGATTCGTTTCACCCCATTATACAAAGCTAGTATGTGGTTTCTGAGTGTGTTTTGAAGCACACTATAGAGTCTTACTGTAGTACTTTGCAGGCCAAGATGAAATCAGAGTTGATGTAGTTCCTTACCATGGGAACTGCTGTAAGTTCATTTAATCATCCTTGTACTCACAATGTGTCATTAGGGACTGTACCCAAGCTATCTAAGTGTGTGTCGCACCCTGGGACAAAGACTTAGTAAAACATTCAGCTTGCACACTGTAGGTCAGTATTGTAGACTGTGAGCTAACATGTCATGTGGGGGTTTCCAAGAAGTCTGTTTTGTGGTGTCCAATTGAAAATCTTAAAATCATAAATCATAAAACTTTCTAAAGCAATTTCAAATTATGTACTGTTTACTGTGTAAGTAATTCTTTTCTTTTACAGACCTTTGGAAATATTGCATGTACAACGGATGTTATGAAAACTCACTTAGGTCATCTCTGGTGTCCTTGTCAGTAATATTTTTACCATAAAGTCACTGGATGTCTTTCAGCAGTATTTAAATCAGGAGAGACACCGCTCATAAACAAAATGTAGATGCACCATTTTTAATAATTCATAAGACTTTTGCGCTGGCCTTGTCAATTTCATCAGCTTCAATGGGGTAAAATCCTACAAATAGCAGCCATTCTGACATCTTCCTAGGAAGGCATAGAGGGGACCTTGGCACTAGTGGTGGTTGGGTGATGAAGTGGCAAAGTGATATAGACAGCTATGACAGCAGAGCAACATAACAAGTAAAGTAGTTGGAATACCCTTCAGCTAGGATGATCATTTGTTGATAGGAAAGCCTGCAAGCTATTCCCAGAGAAGACATTGGATAATAACTGAGGTGGATCCCAAGTGTGATGATCAAATTAGAAGGGTAATTGTCTTCCTGCTTGAACTTTTGCTAAAAGACCAAAAGGCATTTATACTGAAACAACAAATCAGATTACATTCTTTTTTGTGCATGTAACCTCTGCAGGTCAGATTTTGATAATGGACCAGTGTTTGCTTGAAGATCATATAGGAATGTGAAGACTGCTGGTTTGAATGTGTAGACAGGTTGAGAAAAACCGAGTTGTAAAAGATTGAGCAATGCTCAGTTCCCTTTGAGCAAAGTACTGAAGCCCATCTGTTCCATTGACTTTAGCAGAACAAGCCAGCTTCCAGATGTGGCCGGGTATGATACAGTATGCTCTAACCCCCAACAGATACACCCGTAGGCTGCAGCTGGAAGTGGAAATGTGTTTCCTGTTAAATAAAAAAAGAACATCAACAGCTCTCCCTCAAAGCTAGAAACCAGTGAATCATATTGCCAGATAAACTAAATGGTCAACGGCCACAGGAATAATATATAAGAACACAATTTTACAGTGAATTTACCTTTTAAACAGGTCAAGTGTTATCATTTTCAGGGCCATGCTATATCAAGAAAAAAAATCTTGCTATGTAATCATTTATAACTAGAACTGGAAGAAAAGCTGTGGACACCTATTCAACCTGTGAGTCACATATTCACCCAGCTATGCAACCACAGGTAATCTACAGTCATTCAGGTAACTGCTCCTCCAGGATGTAATGCATGCATAGCGTACAAAAGTAATAAGGTTGTTGAAAAGTAAGTGATAAAAAATAGCAGTAATTTAACTAAACCCCTCCCCTGGAGAGTGATTATCCTATCATAGCTTAGCAATCATAACTAAGCACAGCATGCCTTTCAATGTCTGAATGTCTACATGCTGAAGTAGTGGGCATGGGGCTCTAACAGTGTGTTTAGAGGGTCAGATCCTTTTCAAAACCAAAGAACACAAAAGTAAAATTGCAGCATGCTTGACTGCTCTAACAGTAAGCCACAGTCCTTAGCATGCTCAGCTAATGAGCTCACTACCTACAGTAGTTCTAAGTCATCAAGTTATAAATATTCGGGATCTGTTGGGGATCAAGGATGTTTTGTTGTTGCTGTAGAAACATAGTGTCTTGGTTTGGGAGTATTTCATTGATCATCATCATTTAGTATAAATGAAATGTTGGAACATGCAGATACTGAATGCATGTCTATAGATTGCAGGTAACAGCAATAAACTGATCATTCCAGACATGTTGAATATTTGATAAACAACATCAAAATACATATTCAGGCAGTTTTACTAAATAATGGCTATAGCCTATGATTCTCATTTAATTTTGTGTTGTTACTGTCAACAAGCTGTTTTTAATTATAGCAATGTGTTTTTAATCATAATATATATGTTTGCCTCTTCACTTTTTTTTTTAGCATTTGTCATTCTGTGTGTGATTTCATAATGCTCTCAAGCAATATTTTCACCACATCAACTTTTCATTGTACTCACCTCCAATCCTTAGTGGAACATATTGGTAGCCATTTAGTTAGCCAGGCAGATATACAGGTTATTAACTGTGTAGTTAGTCAGCCATTCAGTCTGGCAGTCTGCCAGTTAGTGGCTCAGTCAACTGACAATGTAGTCAATTGAATGGTTGCCAGGGGTTCCATTTACTGTACACATTTCAGTCGGAACACTGAGAACTAATGTCTTGCTCTTATTAATTAACATCAACATAACAGAAAGTGGAGATGTAGGGGGCAGAAAAATAGGAGCATAGAAACCCTGGCAATGCTGCAAAATCGGGATGTCACAGTTTACCTGAAAAGACGAGTATTAAAATCATAAAATGAACTTTAACCTCACAAGAATCCCCGTGTCTAAATCTGTTAAATAGATTTAAAAGACAAAGGTGTGATCATTGCTTGAGGCAAACGGGGCAGGAAACCAAATATATGAAGGAGAGAGTTAAAAATGGCTGTGAGGTTGTGATTCAGAAAGTATTGTACATGGTCATCTGAAGATCCTCCTAACTGGGTCATTGCTACAAAATTCTCTCTCAAACATCAGGGGTTGTTTGTGTAATGCATAATTTGAATTATGTTTTGATGGCCTTTGCTTTTACATGTATTAGTGTGTCAGTGTAGTGGTTTGTATTAGTTTCACTGTATGTACAAAAGCAGAACAATTAATACAGGTGCAAGAACTTTGATCTGTATGTTTTATATATCCATAATGCTTTGAGCCCAACCTATTGAATCCTTTGAACCTAATCTATATCCAGCCCTGTGATAGACTGGCCACCTGTCCACTGTGTGCCCCACCTCTAGCCCAGTGTCAGCTTCGAATCTTGTATGGTGATTGCAAAGCACGTAAACCATTTTTATACTTTTCTAATGTTTACTGGCTTAACATGTATGCACATCTCCTGATTCAGAACTTGCTGAATGCAGAACTGGTGTTCTGAAGGTCTCTTCCAGTATTTCACAGCATATTTTGTATTTTCATTTTTCATTAAAATAGAGCAAGTCCAGGAGTCCACACTGTGCTAGCAGGTGCATTTTCAAGGTTTTGCAATGGCAGATTCCAATCGGCCAAATAATATAAATGGCAGGTTTCCACACAGCCTTCCTGACAGTTTCAATATTTTTCTTTACCCCCTGGCACCACTGGAAGCTGCAGTACAGCCTGTAAAAGGCTCAGCTGGATTAGGATGGCACAAAAAATTATAATATATATCAAATATATTTCTGCTTGTGTATTCATTTTTTAAAATAATAATTAGGCTGGGACTCTGCACAGCAAATAGGTACAATCCATGCTTTTTAGTATGGGCGCATGATTCAGAAAATCTCACGGTTCTTCAATTCTTGGGCTCAGGATTTGATTCAAAATTGATTCCCTTTTCAAAAACGATGGTAATAGGTCATATAGTATATGACAGTATGTATTTCATATATATATGATGGTCAGAGGTGTAGTGTTATTTCTTTAAGTACCGTAGCGCACCTATGATGTGTCTAATGTAGTCATTCATTTAGTCCCCTTTTGGCCAATATAACATATGCCATTGACTATGGATGATGCTATAAACCAACATTATTCAGTTACACTCATTCCCCTCATGGGTATTGTGCAAGTAGGATGCTTTGCACTTGTGATATACCACTTCCTTGCTCAAACAGTGTGTACTGCAATAATTACTATGCATTGCAGGCAGACACACACTCGAAGGGCTGTTTACACACCGGAAACCTTTCATTTTATCGTTGAATGATAAGATAAAGACATAGGCTCCTTCTAGATCAGGAGTGTACTAGCTTCCTTACCTCTGTTATTTACATTGTTTACTCATTCTCTCTGGCTCTGTGCTTAGTTTTTCTACTGATTCTGTTTGAATGCAACAGGAAAATAACATTTTTGATGGGGTTTAGCAAATGCATTCAGGTTATATTGATTAGATATTCTGTCCACACACTTCCCTGTGTGGTACTATGCTCTAATGCCCAACACTACACCCTCAACACCTGGCCGTGTGTGTGTGTGTGTGTGTGTGTGTGTGTGTTGTGTGTGTGTGTGTGTGTGTGTGTGTGTGTGTGTGTGTGTGGATTATGTCACTGTGCGTGCCTGTATGTGTGTGTGTGTGCTTAAAGTATATCTGTATCCCTGTATATGTGTGTCTGTCTGAACTCACTCTTGTTAGTGCTGCCGCATCTGTGCATTTACAAGTGTCTGCACGTATGTGTGTCTATTTTAAGTTGACAAATCGATCAGTATATGTGTTTCTTTGTATGTATTTGTTAATGTCTCACGATAATGTATCTGTGCAGCTGTATTTGTGTGTCCGTTTGGATCCTGGTGTATGTGTGTATGAGTTTGGGTGTGCGCCTGTTTGTCTGTTGTCTATGCATGTGTCAGGTATGAACAATCTGTTTCCTTCCCTGCGGCTGAACCTACCAATCACATCCCTCCATCATCTCTCTTCATTACGTATTCATGAGTTTCTGTGTCTGCAGGGCTGTGATTGGCTCTTAATGAACAACTGACGGCATTATCAGTCAGCTAGGCAACAAAATAAGTCAGTCAGTACAAAAGAAACACCAGTCAACCACTGGTACGGAAACATTATTCAACTCGAGCAGAGAGACAGCATACGCCTCAGGGAGGTTGACATATTGGATATTGTCGACTGTATGGTACGTTTGATATGACTCTCATAATGTCTCAAACCTACTTGTGATCAAGTGCATACATCTTGAAATGCTAATTACCATGGATAATTACATCCAAGGAAAAGAGAGCATTTAGCACATGTGGAATATACCATTAAGTTTTTGTGTAAATAAATCCCCATGTCCTTTTCCTTGTCAGGCCTGGCTTAAGAATCATTAGTCAAACTGAATACAGACACACTGCAGGCCTCAGGGGGTTCATATGAGCTCATAAATCTATGGACTACCCCTTTATCATCTTTTATATTATTTTGGGAGCTTGCATTTCACCATCACTGGCTTCCATTGTTGGCTCTGACTCTGCTGTTACTATATCAAAAGGGCTGTAGCACTGGGATCATTACAGTAAGTGTAGCTGGGAATGTACTTGCTTGAATTAATGCAGCTAGTTTGCATAGACACAATCTGGTGATGTTGTGTGATTGCTGGTTTGTGGTTACAAAATAGCTCATCAGATGTGGATGATGTCTACAGCACTGACAACCGCCCTCACCCACTGATTGTACTCACTAACTGTATATATTACAATGGTGATTAACTCAGTGTAGGCAGAGTTGTATATTGTGCATTGTAGCCCACACACTCATTAATATTTTTGATTAATACCTTTTGCCTAGTTAATGTAAAATTTTAGCCAGTTAGATATTATACAGATCCACAACTAAATAATTTCCTTGAAGAATTATCTAAGTCTTTTATGAATATATTACTCTTTTTTTTTTTTAATTAAAAAATGCACCATTAAATCATCTGTCTAACTATATGTGTCTACCTATATCCAGCTCTGTCCACTTATATTTGCTGTACACACTGCTCTGCGTGGCCGCCGCAGAATGTCTTGATTTTCATTTTTGCAGCCATGTTAACAGGTTAGAGCGGCGACACAGCCTGCGTCTTGCACACGGATCTAGCCTCAAAGCCGAGGCGCATCGTCTAGGGTTTCGGCATCTCGCCTATTTTTCATGCGTGAAGCGCATGATTCCTAGCAAAAAGAGACGGGGCAATCATCTGCTGATAGTCATATTGACATCATACCAGCAATATTATATAAACCTGACACCTTTCACTATAGTTTCAAATTTCTAGGTTGTATCTAACCATTTCAACATCTGCACATGGAGACATGTACATGTACTATATCGTGAGAGCAGGCGCTCAGTGTAATTATATTATTTCAATAATTTAACAGGTGAAGGGCTGTATTTCAAAAATGCTCTCTCTCTCTTTGTTTGTGTGAGTGTGTTGCTCTGAATGAAGGTAAATAAGGTTGATAAGGTTTATAATGAAAATAAATCAAACATCCGATTATGATGGCCTTTATCCAAAGCAAACTCAATGTTGAAAGATAGAGCTGGTAGTAACAGCGGCGCAACAGAGTCGCAGCAAACACGTTTACTCCTGCAACCTGCAGCAGTTCAGCGACAGTGACAGGTAGCCGTCATGCACGCACTACGCAGGCAGCGTGTCCTGAGCATGACTCTTGTTAAGAAAGCAAATACGTGCATTCCCCAAAATGTCAAACTGTACTGTTAGTACAAGCACTTGCTACTCACAGGCATTAGCACTAAGGCATCAGCATTAATTCAACATCTCTTGCAGCATGGACTGTTTAATTTATGATTCATTAGTAGTTGGCAACTACATCACATCCTCACCATCTCTTTGACTTAAACAGCCAACCAGTCCAATTTAAACCGCCTCAAACCTCACTTCAGCCTGGATCCCTCCAGATGAATCACTTTTCCTCATATCTGCCAGTTAACCACGTGAGTGTTCAGTTTTGAAAATAAGCCAGGTACCTCCATGTTTGGAGCTGGTTTTTAAAATGCTTCCATGATGTATCAGTCCTTGGTGTAGATTATGTGTTACCATAGACAGCAGTAAATATTCGCTTTGCGAGGGGCATCCAGCCCAAAAGCTGATGAGTTCTATTAAAATGCATCATGCGTGTTTGCCTGAATCACCTCCTTAGAGAATGTCTCACTGTTCCACATTACCAGTCTTAAGAAATTTAAAAGCCAGACGGCATTGTGGTTAACAAATAAGTACGACTAAAATAACACAGTCATTGAGCTGGATCCTGCTTTGGGTAACAGGATAGCTGTAGCTTTTGGTATTAAATTTTGAATTGCTCTAATAATAAGAGAATAGAGTTTAGTTTTGGTTTTGTAACAAAATGCAGTTCAGTGTGCATTTTATTTAATAAGGAACAAGAACTGAACTAGTGTCTGTTCTCTTACTGTTAAATTTAGTTCAGTTCTTGTTCATTCTGTTGCTAGTGAAATATAGTTTTGTTAAATATGCAATATTTGAGTTCATAAATATGGTTTACTTAAATGCAGCTGCCCTTCCATCTGTTGTTTGCAGTAGAACTGCTGCTTGTAGGCTAGAATATTAACATGGGCATATTTAACTTTGATGCATATTCACACCGGGCAGGTTTTATGATGCATATTAACAGGGGCTTGATATAGTGAATGAATTTTCACAGACAAAAACAAATTTGACTTTTAACTATTTTTGTCCCAGATTCCCAGATTTGGCTGCTTAATGGGGGAAATACATCTCAAACCTGACTGTAAGACTTTGATCTAGAGCACAGCTTCCCCCGGTTGTTGAAAATAACAAGTCTGTTGATGAACATTCTTAATTTCTGACAACTGGGACATTTTCAAATACAAGTTTAATCTGAAGGCAGCGCTACAATTATGTAATATATTGTTTCTCACCCCGTCTTTTGCTATTGGCACTTTGACTTTTTTTTCTTTATTTGGAAAAATGAGGACTATACCATCCATTGTCAGAAGGACGAAGGCTAAATGCGTCTGAAATTGTTGATTTCATGTCTGCAATGCAGTGGAATGGAAAATGTATCAACTATACTTTTATCATAGTTTCTTATGAGCCATATTTTTAAATACAGCTGTCTGTAGTTGTTCCAAATTGTTTGTGAAATGACCTGAAAGCAGTAGAATAAGCGGGGGATGTATGAATCACTGCTCTTAAATATTATAAATTAAATGCAGCGAAAGACGCTTTTTATCTGAGAGATCGCAGATACTGTATCAGATATCAAGCGTGTTCCCCCCTCATTTCGAATAGGTATGACACCAGTGTCAGGAATAATAAATTTCATCCTTTGTGTAGGTGGATTCCTGTGAAGTCAGTTAAAGTGTTTTTGCATTCTGTTTATGTGTGCATGCTGCTCAGAGGCTGTTATAAACAGTAGTGATACATGAGTTGCAAAGAGAAAACTCATTAATGGAGAATTTATTAATGAAATGTATTGATTTATATAATGAAATTATAAGAGGTAAGGGAAATTCATATCTATCCATGATTAGTTTGACTTATTGCTAAAAAAAGTGACTTCTCAAAATACATTATGTTCTAAAGCTAATGTGCTTTTTAACCAAACTCTGTTTAAAGGTAAATCACTCTTTTGAAAGGTTTGTGATCAGGAGGCGTCACAGTGAACATTTTAAAGGGAGACAATCTTTACAGCCTTGAATGAACATGATTTACAAACCTTTCGGCTTAAGAAAAGGAGCTAAACCTAAATTGAAAGCAAAATAAATGAATCACAAAACGTAACTTTTATTTTTAGTTACACTGCTGATGGTTACTTGAAAACCCATTGTGTTACTGTATATATCACAATCGCAATATCTGCCATAATAATCACAATATATTTTTTTTTCTTATATTGTTCAGCCCTTTTGTTGACTGTCAGTGTTTTACATGAGGTACAGTATTTCTGTGACAATATCTAGGTCTGGTATCACTTGCAGTAATTTCTGAAAGAAAATGATGTGCTAGCATTTCTTAAAGACGCTTAACGTAGAGAAATGCAAGGATAATTAAAGTACCATACTCACACACATACAGTTGGAACCATATTAAGTTATTATGCTGGTAAGATGCACAAATAGAGTTAATGTTCAGCCACTTTAGATGAGATTGATCGTTAGTACATTAATCGATTTGGTGTAGTGTCAACATGGTAAGTAGAGTGCTACTAACATATGTGCATGTGATTAGCCTCTGTATAACATTAGGACAATTGTTGGCAGATAAATACACATGATCTAATTTAACCATGTCAAATGGAATACCACTGATGTATGTGCATATATGTAGCCACTGTATAACATTAGGATAATTGTAGCACATTAACTCATCTGCCATTTGTCAACATTCAGTGGATTAGTCTAGTCATTATGAAAATGACGTCTGTCAGCCACTCTATCAGACATTCATTAAAGAGATTTGTCACTATACTTTGTCATTCAGGACAAGATATATTTTGTGTTTATATTTTCATTATTAATGTTTGTAATGTATTGATTTATTTTGACAGAGTAGAGCAGAAAAAACTCTAATCTGGAGGGAGTCAAATTAAGATTACCCCAGGGTGTTTTGTTTTTATTATTATTGCATGGAGTCACATACAGCGGTCGCCCCCTCACTTTGTCTCTTGTATTTCTATCTTTCCAAGCATACATGCTGAGCTATAGTAACAGTTAGTTCAACATCACTAACCTTGAAATGAAATAATGTCACCCATGTTATAAAACAGAGCCTATGCTGACAGGGATCCCTCTGTCAGTTTGTCTCCTCTTGTCCTTGATTTACTCTGATTAAAGGAACCATTTATTTTCTAACGTACCATTATCTGAATGCTTTGATTACAGAGCTGCATCATTGTCATTTTGATTAAAGCTGCAATTTCCTTTACCAGCTTTTGTTCAGAATATGATGGGGCTTCCAGTAAAACACCTCAAAATCTGATGTATGTGTCCGAGTGACAGAGAGAGAAAAAGATGAAGCTTCTTTATGAACAAATAACCTGAATGTTCAATCATTTTCCCTACATTCTTCCTTCTTTTTGCTTCTGCCTTTCTCTTTTTGTCTCTCTCTGCCCCTGTTGCTGTCTGTTTCCACCATTTTAAAATTTACTTTGCCTTAGTAACTTTATTTTCCACTGTACTCTTCTCTCTCTCAGCATTGTGAGGGAGAAGATTTGCCACTTTTTAAAATTCCTTCAAGGTCTCATTTTTTCCACTTTATCCAATCTGTTTTCTGATTTTTCTTCTCTTTTCTGTATTCTGTTCTCTGCAGTGAAGCGATCAGTAGATTTTAAATCGCGGGGCGTTAAATTATTCCCTGGCAAAGACTCCAGCAACAAGTTTTCAATATGTGAGTTCACATCTTAATGTCACTTTGGCTAATGAACTAATGTGTGATGGTTTGGTTTGGCTTGGCTTGGACTGGCCTTGTTTTTAGCTTTGGTTTTGTTTTGGTTTTGCTTTTATTCATTTTGTCTCTTAGAAAGGCTGTTACATTCAAAACTTTGTGCTTCTAATTATTGACACCCCACAAACATATGGCCTTACCTTTGCAGACAACATTTGTTAACATCAATTCATGGACACATAGTACAAAACCTTCTGATTGACACGTTGAAAATGTGACACTTTTGTTACGCAAATGTGTTGAAAATGCGACAGCCTTTATGAGAGCATGCTCTTGCTATTCTTTACTGTTTGATGTTTTGTATATGTATTTTGGTCATGGTGTCTTGGTTTATGCATGCTTCTTCATGGCTTGCTTTGATATATTTAATCACAGCTTGTTCTGATAAGCTTAATCATGGTTTGTTTTGGCTTGCTTTGGGCTTGTTCAGGGAATGTGTATCAGCTGTTGTAATATTGTTTACTGCCCCCTTCTGTCTCTTCGCCTTTATTTCTTCTCTTCTCTTCTCTTCTCTTCTCTTCTCTTCTCTTCTCTTCTCTTCTCTTCTCTTCTCTTCTCTTCTCTTCTCTTCTCTTCTCTTCTCTTCTCTTCTATTCATTGGGTTTATAACAAAATCTTTCTGCCACAGAGGCTAATGGTCAAATTACAGAAAGGAATATAGTGTATCATTCTAGTTATTAACATATAACGAGTATGATGATCCATAACCCCTCACAGTTAGCAGAAAATTAAAACACTATGGCAGATTTATTAATTACAATCTCTCTACACAATACTAAAATAGGGGGGTTCACACTTAAGTACAAAAAGGTCCCTGTTAATTTAGTGATCTGCTTTTGGAACTACCACCACTTCCTTTAACTTTGTGAAATTCCAAGTCACTTTGGAAACTCTTTAATTAGACACCCTAAGGTGAAATTATCAAGTACGAGGGGGCTGGTGGTTCATAAGTCATTTGACGTCCCATAATGCAAAAAAAAAAGAAAAAAAAGAAAATGGTCACACAAACATTATATCATTCCGTTTGAAATCTCTTCAACACACTTACATAGGGAGAACATGCAGAGGAAGCATGAAAAACCTCAAGAGAAAGAGCAATACCTTTGTTACTGGGGTTTCTCTTATTAAAGCTGTCAGTGCCCACTTTAACCTCACATATTTTAGATTTATTTTACATCCAATTTCCTCTTTATGTCTTTCTCACTTCTTTGTCTCTTTATAATACTCCTTCTACTCTCTCTGTCTCTCACACATGTATATGCACGTACTCACACATCCTACTTATGTATGAAGGTCAGCTGTTTGTGTGCAACAGATGAAGGAGATATTTATGTAATTTGTCTTTTATCACAACTAACAAACACACACACACACACACACACACACACACACACACACACACACACACACACACACACACACACACACTTGCACAGCCAGTGGTACATACTCATAAATACCGAACATGCATATGCACATAATTGCACACCTGCAGGGACATATGCAGACACATGCACATATGCACTGATACAAGGACACTAATACAAACAAAACACAAACATGTAACAACATGTACATACACATAGACCCTGCTTGTCTATGTTGTGAATTGGTTTGCATGTTTGCTATTGATGCTCTTTTTAACATATCTGATTTATTTACTCGTCCAATTTGTGTTTGTGTGAGTGTATGTTTATGTGTGAATCTCTTAAATACTGTATGAGCTGCTGGAAAAGCACAGAGACACGGTGCAGTGCAGATTCATCAGGTTTCCTGACAGTTTGGAGAGTCATGGTTGAGGTTTGATTCTGCAAGTGTGAATTTGTGTGTTAATTGTCCTGGCTCCGATTGGTTCAGGCGTTAATTTCCTCTCCTCTGACTGGTTTAACTCTGCAGTGAAGCACAAAACCTCTTTGTGTGTGTCTGTCCGTCTGTCGATGCCTATACACATGTTTTAGTTTCTGTACGTGTGTTTTTGTGTAAGTTCATGTATGTATATGTGTGTGTAAGTGTGTGACTTCTGTGAGTTTTGTGTGTAAGAGTGTGTGCTTGTAGTACTCATACTGTAACCAGTCCCTCTGTTATGGTGTTAATAGTCCAGATGGTCAAATTAGCCGCTCCAACAAAGCAACAAACTATCTACTCTAACAAATACACACACAAACACACACCAACCACCTGCTGGGTTTGCTGATACAGACTGAACATGTACATGCATGTGAGTCGAATAGCCCAGACAGCCTGGGTGGGAGGGTGTTTGTGTGAAAGCAGAAACTGGCAGTATAATCATCCAGCTCGTGTTTGTTACATCTAATTGAGTTTTCTGGCATCAGCATTTTTGTTTGACATAAGATAAAATTGAACTTTAGTATTAGTTTTCACCAATATCTGTTTGCAGCTATAGTACCAGAAAAACACAAAAACAAACTAAAAACTAAAATGGCATATTTAGGGCATATATTTTAAAAACCTAAAACTTAATCAGTGTTCATTTTAAATATTTGAAAAACCTGTAAATTTGGATTAACATTTTTTTTTTAAATTTTGGAGCTGTATGCAATGCAAAAAGACATTGTTTAGTTGTGATGAACAGTGACATATTACAGCAGCAAAAATAACTTATAGACATAAAAGATGACAAAAGCTGGGTGAAGATGAGTTTAAACTGATGGGGTGAAAGTATGCAGAAAACAAAAATGCTGAGTCATGAGGATGTACTCAGAACCCAAATATCATTATGAATTCTTCCACATTCAAACGTAATTTAATCAGACAAAACAAATAAGTAATCAAAAGAACACCGCCACATCGTTGTGTAGTTGCTGCTTTAAAGATAAACTGAATATTGTACCACACCAAAGTACGCGATAAGTTGTGTTTCTCTCTCATTTGATCAGTCCATGCATTTGAATATCAAAATACACCATGGGGTATTTTTTTTGCTGTATAGTTTTAAGTAAATAAGTACACCAAGACAGTTTCTCCCCCTGGTAATATTCTACTGACACCAGACATTAGGAAACGATGAGCAACTGAAAAAAACACACTTTAAAATCCTCAGAGTGGCCTAATTTAACTTTCATTGGTGTGAATGAAAGATGAGGGGAACTCAATGATTATTCAAATAATTTTTCTCTCACCCTGATCTCATTTACAAATACGAGAGATCCCGTCATGTGAGGCCCTAAATTGAGTAAAAAAATAGGTCATCAATGGACTGTGGCTCATTAAAATACTATATTACAAATACTTTTGTTGTGTGCCAGCCTTCTGGAAACAGCTCTGTGGCACATGATGGATCATTTTCAGCTTTAAAAAAAAAAAAGCTTTTATGTTTAATGTGTTTAAGCTGGAAAAGTTTTAAAATGAAAAGCTTTTGAATTGGAACAGACTTATTTGTGTTTTCATTCTTTCACTGACCTGACAGCTATGTTTCTTTGGCTTCCCTGAGTAGACACAGAAGCTTTTTATCTTTTCTCTCTGCCCTCATCCACATGCATACTGACACACACTGTCCGTTGCTCAAAGTAAACCCAGCAGCTATGTTTCTTGAAAGTTTTATACCTTTTAAATGCTCAGGAGAAAGAATAGACTCTGAATGGTTCAGGTTTATGGAAATAAAAATTCTATACTGTGGTGTCTTTTAAGGAAAGCCAGTGAAATATAGTTGTGGGGTTATTGATATGGAAAAGGAGGCAGGGGACGAAGGCGAAGGACAGGAATACATTAAGAAACCCAACAAGTAAGCAAGAATAAAAAAAAGAAGACAGCAGCAAAAACACTTTAAAAAAAAACATGAAAAGAAAGGAAGAATAGAAAAAAGAAATAAAAGCTAGCTACATATATTGTACTACAACAGGAGTTTTATAATTATAGACAGAAAGAGACAAAAAAAAAAAAGATGCATCGTGTCAGATGTATGTTTGTCATGGTGTCTGAGTCTCAAAGTATTTGTACAGTTTCGTCTGTTGTCTCTGTTCTGCCACTGGGATGTTTGGAGTGTTATTGTCAAGATTAGCTTGCTGAGAGAATTAAGATTGTATCTGGAGTAGAGTGTCGACCCTGTTTGCCTACCTAACTGTCTAACCCGTCTGTCTCCCTATCTCCTTGTCTGTCGAACCTGATTCTTCCTCCACCTGTTTCCTGCTGCCTGTAAAGTGAATAAGTGACAGGGCAGGCAGGCTTCCAAAACCGAAACTAAAAGTGGAGAGCTCGAAATTTCCTGGGCAAGACTTGTGCTGAATACTATCAATAGAATATCAGGCAGTTGAAGATTCATGCCAGTATGCATTGAAGCAGTTCTTTGGTCTTAATTTGGCAGCAATGTTTATAGCATGGCGACATAATCAAATTCATAATCATAATCACCTGGAACATAAAAAGAAAAGTATTATGTATAACAGTCAAAATATTAAAGTGGTAGTATAAGCCATGCATGCACATGCATGTAGACGAATGTTTGTTTATAAAGGGATTGTCTGTTTGCTTTACCTGTGTAGCTCTACTGTAGGCCATGTCCTTACCGTATCCTAACCTGTCTGTCCCCGAATCTCCACCTGTCTGTCTCTCTGTGTAGTAAATGAAGGCGGTGTAAGACAGGCGTCCAACTCCTGCCCTGACCCAGGAGAGCCAGAGAATGGAAAACGCCATGGCAGCGACTTCAGGTACAATTTGCACTCAATAACATGCACACGTGGACCTAAGATTAAAGGTTTGTATTCAGACATATAGCATGTGTATGCATCTATACAGATTGAGTGCACATGTGTTTACAAAGATGATTTTCCTATCTATCTGTATATCTGAATCCCTGCCTTCCCACTGTGTGTGTGTGTGCGTGTGTGTATGTGTGTGTGTGTGTGTGTGTGTGTGTGTGTGTGTGTGTAGCATTGGCAGTGTGGTGCAGTTCAGCTGTGGAGAAGACTATGTTCTTCAGGGCAGTAAAACTATTAGCTGCCAGAGAGTGGCTGAAGTCTTCGCAGCCTGGAGTGACCATAGACCGGTCTGTAAAGGTAAGAAATAGCTCTCGACATGCATCGCCACAAGTATACAAAATTACTGACACCACAGTAATTCATATTGCCAAGACTCTGTGATACCAACACAGAGGAAGAGACTGTAATCATAAATGTGAAGGGACTGTAAGTAAACACTCAAGCACAACTGCCCATGTACACTGCCTCAAATTGTTGCCAGTGTGTTGCCTTGGCCTCTCCTCAGCACAAGTTTGTATTGATCAGGGCTGCGTTTATAGTGGAAAAAATCCCAATTCTGTTTCAAGCCTCTGGCTATAAAATCATGAATCAAAACACTCCGTAATCCAATGTTTGCAGTGTAGTGCCTCACTAACATGCAGCAGTTATATGCTTTCATCAGGGAAGCTATGATAGTGATTGTTCAGGGCCTAAAATGACACCGTTTATCATAAAAGCAGTTCACAGTAGGTAAAGGCTTCTGTAAGCAAGCTCCATGTCTGATCATTATTGGTCAATATATCATATAAATCAAACAGCAATTTGCAATACAGGTTCTAAAATGACACAAGATATGTCATCTGCTCGTACTTACAGTAAAGAGGCAAAAGTGACAACAGATTCTAAAGATTTAATTACACGAGGACAGATGTGTGTTTTTCCTCATTCCTCTAAGTGCTCTGATAATTAACACGTTTCATTCTTCAGCTTTCCACACTGGTTCTGGTTTCACATCTGCCACTGTTTTAGTCTCAGACTTGCAACACACACACACACATGCACACGTGCACGCACAGAGGGACTGAGACAAAGAGAGAGGGCGTCTGTCATGTTAAATGCCAAAGCCGTTTGTCATGTCTCCCTTCACTAGGCTTCAGACTGTGGCTGGAGACACATACTTTAACATAAAAACCAATATTCACTGTGTGTGTGTGTGTGTGTGTGTGTGTGTGTGTGTCTGTGTGTGTCTGTGTGTGTATGTGAGATAGAGAGAGAAGGAGATAGGAAAGAAAGGATGAGAGAGAGCTACTTGAACAGCTAACTAATAATCACAGAAAAGGAGAAAGATCAGCGGACAAAGGCAAAGCTAAAAATTGTCACACCTACTCTTTCTGCTGAAATTCTAGCTTCTCTGAAATTACTGAAATTAAATCTATCACAATACATTAGCATATGAACACCAGTTAAACTGGGTAATGCAACATTTTAGCAAAAATAAATATACAGTGTTTGGAACATAACTCAGAGATAGAAATGCTAGTTGAACCAGTTTCAGCTTCACAGTTTTAACCTTACTGTAGGAGGAGCCTCAAGAAAACGCTGAATCCATCCAGGCTTGGATGATGATTTTGTGATGTACCAGCGCTCTTCCACTGTGAGGTCAAAGTGCAAGGTCAGTTACAAAGTTGAAACCTGGGAGTCCGCAGGGATTCAAATTATTGTTTAAAACAAATGAACAGGGTAGATGCTAGTCAGTCATGGGTCCTGCTCTCTTACTCTCTGGTTAAAGGACATAGTCCAACCGCTATCCTCAACTGTTACTCTGGATTTCACATGTGAATCAGACACACAGGGGACTGATGTTGCCATGACAGCACAGACCCTTGTAATCAGGCAAGATATAACCTAGCCAACACAGTTTGGATATGACTTGAGCTCTGATTGGTCCCTGCCAATCAACCTCATTATCCAACTCATTATCAGAGATATTATAGTGCTGATACCCTTTGATTGGGTCTTTAAGATTGTTACTGGCTCTAAGGTATTCATCATCTCTAAACACTTTATAACGAGCAATTAAGCATAGCCACTGACATTAAGCCAATCAACTCCTGCGTTTACCTGCATGTGGCAATGGGTTTAAGCATAAGTATGATTACCATTGACATTAAAAGTCACTGATGTCCCTTGAAGCAGTAAATGAAAAAGAATGACCGCAGTCACCACAAAACAGAGCCATCAGGCCCCCAGTCAACAGGGATGTTTGAAGGAAAAGGATGTGAGCAGGGTGAGACACTTTCACAGAACTATGCAACTTCTGAGTAGCAGGTCTGTATCGTTACAGCTCTATTCATTTAAAACAAAAGAACACTTGTATTCCCAGCACGAACAACTGTTCAGTGAACAACTTTTTGACAAAACCATGACAAAGTGAACCATCCCGCTCCATGGTTGTTGCTAAGTAACTAGTGATTCTGTGCTAGTTGATCTTTGTTATTCTGAGGATCTCACAATGGAAGGCACTGTTACTCCAGCTTGGTCCCCTAATACAAAATGCATATACTAAATTTTGCTACCCTATCCTAAAAGGCAAACAGTTCATATTTATTGTTTACCATTCATGACATAATTTTTGGCAAGCCTACCCGTACACACATTAAATAATCCACATTCCATGCTTGTTAAGACAATAATAGTGTTGAGAAAGAAGACACAGTTTTTTTCTGTTTGATATTCTGTAAGCAAGTACTGCTGTGTGTCATTGTTATGCAGTATATCTCTGTCCTCGTCTGGTGAAACAGAAAGGTCTGCATCTTCAGAAATCCCATAAAACCCAGAATGACAATATTGAGGTTGCTTGAAGGACAAGATACATGTAAAACTGGGATCATATCTTCTTGACAATAATGCTGAGATTTTGAGCTCTATGACAGTATCACTCAAAAGAAAAAACAGAAAAGCAAAACATTGCAAATATACATTTAAAGCTGTTTTGGTAGCATTGCCTTAGATGAAAAGCATATAGTAGAATATAGAGACTGCTCCTCTGTTTTTAAATCTAGTCACAAAAATCTGTTTCCCCTTAGGGACAAAACGCCAATATTGAAATTCCGAAAATAAAAATGGCCCAAAGGCAAAAGAAAAGGGTTTTTCTAAAGCTAATAGACTGTGAGTAGAATAAACTTTGCTCTTGTCTTTGAATGGTCTGTGGCTCATTAATTAGATAAGCTTTATTTTACCAGTCAGCAACCAGGATATATTATTATCATATCTATTGGATGTAGGCATCCAATCAAGATGTGAAAGGATTTTCTAGGCATCTGACACTCCAGGCTCTATTACACTGAATGCCAGTGTATGCAGAATCATGCATTTTTGCAATTTTAGTAAAAAGAGGAAAAAGTTCCAGCTTGGCAAACGTAGCACAATCCGGAAGGGGAGCTAGCTTGCATTGTTAGGGGGAGGGCTATAGTATCAGCAGGTGGGGTGAAGATGGACTTCAGTAATGGACAGCATCACATCAGTTCATCTCATCTTCTGTGTAAGCTGCAGTTTCTGGCCCCTAACAGAGAACAATGATTGTGGAGCCTGTGGTTATGCAGCACACCAAAATGCTTCCGAAACTTGGAAGCTCTAAAGTTGATTTTAAATGTGAATATACAGAGATACTGAAATTCAGATCATGAATGATACTGAAAGACATATCTACTCAGTTAGGTTGCAACTACAATAAGCTGCAGTACAGTAAAATATATCAAGTATCATTGACTACATTTTTTTCAAATGATTTTCTCTGTATAAACATGGAACCTGTGAGGCAGTGGAAAAATACAGGAGGTTAACTGCCAGTTTTAATTAATTAAGATACCCACAATGTTTGAAGAGGTGGACTGAGCTGGTGGAAGTGCCGGTGCATGTCCATACCAGAATGTGTAAGCCAACAAAAGAAAATTGTGCTGCATATGCATAAACACAACCTAATTTGCACCACTCCACCTTGGCATAAGTATGTTGATTTGGAACCATGAAATTACCTAACAGACGCAAGCACAAAAAGTATGTACTTGATCCCAATGAAAATGGCCTTTTGCCGCTTTTTACACCTCCACTTGCTTTGCAGGTGCATGAAAATAAATAAAATTTTGAAATGAGTTCAACAGGTAAACTATAATGGGAGTGCAGAACAGCCATGATTGTGTTTCATTACAAGTACATTTGATTGTCAGTGAGAAAACATTGTGTTCTCTAAAGTACGATGTCCTTATTTAGCCTATTTTGTTTCATCGTGTTAAACAAAAATGGAATGAGAGAAAGGCTGTGTCTAGCTGAACACAGTTCAGATTTGACCTTTCCATCCACACCAGCCAATAGCCAATGTGGAAACTCATGAATAACATTGAGAGAGGCAATCTGTCAGGAAGCATCAAGCCAGCTGACTTATTAAAGGGTCATTTCTGTCAAAACACTTGAATACAGCTAAATGTGTCTATTGAAACATTAGAGAGAACATAAATTGAATGTATCGTGAAAATTTGCCCTTTATATCGCAACAGCGAGCCAACAGAAAGAGACAGATTAGAGAGGGACAGAGTGTTAATCACTTTATTAGATACAATAAAACAATTACAAAACTTGATAAAAATAAACAACAAAAACAGCCATCAAACTGCAGTGTCCTTCTGTCCACTCCTACAACACTTTATGAGTGAGAGAGAGAGCGAAAGAGATTGTCCATGTGGCACCTTGATTAATGGACAGATGGCAAGGTCACTGAGCCAACTCTCCCTCTCTCTCTCTATCTCTCTCTCTCTCTCTCTCTCTTGCTTTCTCTCTCTCTCTCTTTCTGTGTGAGTGTGTGTGACAGAGAGAGAGAGAGAAGTCGAGGGGAGTTCAGTTGATTTGCTCAAATATACTCAATGAAGAGTGCTACGTGTCAGCCTGACGCACACATACACACGCAAGCACATGCACATGTTGACGTAAAATTGGAAACAATGAAAAGGAAGTAAGAAGAAGAAAGGGCAGAAATGAATGTGTATACACACTGTACAACAACTACACTAAATGGCACTGTGACATTTTCACATTGTCACAGTGTCAATCACAACTGCACGTGTGATTGAGTGTGTGTGTGTGTGTGTGTGTGTGTGTTGTGTGTGTGTGTGTGTGTGTGTGTGTATGTATGTATGTGTACCCATTAAAGCTCTAACCATAGCGAGGGACATGGGAACAATGTGTGCCAGCTTAATGATGTCATCAATCATCCTCTGTGTCCATTGGTCAATCTGTCTGTTCCTGTAGGCAGTCTGTTAAAACGGCAAGTTTGGCTTTCCTGCTAAACCAAATCAAATCAAAACCATGATCTAAGCCTTAGTGTGACCACATTAACTTTATGAAAAGTTCTCACTCAAAAACTCTTATTTGGTCGAAGTGTATTTTACTGGTGTAAACGTTTTCTGACATTGTAATATTCATCCAAACTCAAATTTGCTAGACTTGTGGGTACCATATAAAACTTTGAAATACAATCCAGGCAAGGACTGCCTGTGATTAAAATTGAACGTGATTGCCTGACAAGTAATATTTGTATCCTTGTCATCGACATAAAAATAGAAGGTACCCTCTAACCCTTTTTGTCAAAATCGAGATTTGATGATTTCATTTTAGCTTACCTGTCTCATTCGTTACACATCATCCTTGTCAAAGTTACTTTAATGAGAACTTTCTTTTTATGGGGATTGTTCTTTAATTATTAATTTACTTTAATCATAAACTTCCTTTGATGAGGAAATTACCATCATAAGCAAGTTAACCATTCTTTCAAAATCACCTTACTCTTGGCTTGTAGGCTTTTCGTGATGAACTGGTAGATTATATGCACTGTCAACAGGGCATGCCATTAATTTATCTTTGATGACATCAAAAAGTTGGCCATCTTACAAACTAGCACTGAAACCAAACATGCATTTGCACCAAGAGGACATTGTTCCTCCAGAAGTGCTCCATCTCAAAATCAGCACATGAATTTTGTACTTCTGAAAACTCATGCGTATGATTTGGTTTTATTTTCTTTCTGACTTACACCCATCTCCAGCACACAGTTCTCTTTATGCACTCTGTTTGGGGAGCAGGGTCGGGCACACAATCTGGAACAGGTAGGGGTTAAGTGTCCTTGGTATGCTTCAGCAGGGTTTGCCGTATGGGTGACTGAACCTGAGGCTTCCACTGGGGGGGCAACTCACTAACCGCAAAGACCATCCTGCTGAGAAAACAGCCCAGTTATGGACCTTGAGTGTGAGGCAGAGATCGGACTGAATGAGACACTTATGAGTTTCTGCTATGCTAGAATGGGGAACTAAGTTAAAACACTGTGAAGCTGAACAGTGTTGAAATTCATACTCAAAAGCATTTCTCAAAGAAACCTTCCCAGTGCTTATTGGGTGTGTCAGTTATACTCTGAAGCCATAAAACAAAACTTTGGAGAACTGTGAGCAAGGGCATTGGAGCTACAGCATAAGCTTTGGCAATGTGATCCTTGCCTGAAACATAATTTAATTTTGGTCGCCTCCCAATGGTTTGTGTGGGTATGCATGTTTGTGTCAATTTGCTAGAGTGAGAGAGAGAAAGTGAGAATCCTGGGGGAATCCAGTTGATCTGAATATATAAACTCAAAAGAGGATATGTTGTTACACACAAACACACAGAAACACACACACACACTCTCTCTCTCTCTCTCTCTCTCTGCCCTCCCAGCCTAAAGTATTCAGTTAATCTCGCTCATGATTCCAACAATATGCTTTTAGTACCAGATAGACCTCATCAAAATTTTAATTTAATCTAGAATTCATTATCACTTCAATGATAGTGTGGCCCTTTTGGCTTCAAGCCCTCTATACTGTGTGCCAGTATAAATAATGATGAGAGGGGGAGAAAGAGACACAGAGACAAAGTTACACAGACTGACAGGCAGGCTGTCAGAGTGAGTGAGACCACCATTATGAAAATATTCCATTACAAGTGATAGTCCTACACTCAAAATCTTACTTAAAGCTGCTGACTGTGTTTATATTACAATGGGTGAAAGGATTATGTGTAATCTAAAAGGTGTCACGGTGACACACCTACAGAGAATTATGACCAGGCTCTGCAGCTCTATAGATCTTATAGCTCATTGTGTTTTTTTGTGGTTTATTTGGCCACCAAACTCAGCTCTCATCAACCACAGGAGACAAAAACCCTCTGACACTGTCTGTACATTATCTGCAACAGCAGAAAGAGAACTTATAAACAGAGGGGGAGCATTTAGCCACTAAAGAGCTAGATAATTCCACCAGGCATTGGTCGAGACCAAAACAGAGCTAAAAGTAGCATTAGTTAGTGTACATACCCCAACTACTTACCCAAGACCAAATAAATGCTAATTGCTTTGCGACTGTTGGATGTGTAAATATGCAATTATTTACCAACAGCATGTTCAGCATAACAGCTTTATAAGATGCTAATGTGCTAACCTTGTTATAAAGTCAGTTATAATGTGGTGAGGGAATATCAGGAATATTCAGTATTATTATACACTATATTAACTGATTGGGTTATTACTTATGATGCATTAATATGTAAGTAAAACATACAAAAGACACAAGAGGAGACACGAAGAAAAATGGAGAGAAAAAGAGATGGACAGATACTAACAGCAGATGACAGAGTACACTGTGAATCATGAACTGCAGACAATGGCTGACAGAGGGACCAAGACAGCGTGAATAAAAAGCACAGAGAGAAAGACAGAGTGAGCGAGAGACGGACAGATGCAGGCCAAGAGACGGATGGAGTTTAATATAAATTATGGGATGTTAGCTCCTCTGGTAATTCTAGTGATAACTCTCTCAGCACTATCGCTATAGCAACACCGTGCCCATTCTGCTGTTGGCACGGCGATGGACTGGCCATTCGTTCAGGCCACGCTGATTGAGCTGTCAATGTACACACATACACCCACTGTTACTAAGATACACGCTCTCTTTGAGACATGCAGATAAATCATTTCTCATGTGCAACTCAAACACACACCCACTTCATCTCTGTGTATCTATCAGTTTATGAACTGCAGTGAGCTGAGCACAAGAGAAGGTCATCTCAAGATGCATTGAGAATTAGAGAAACAAGCATCAACTGGATTCAGTCATGGGAAATTCAGGCAGAGATCCAGGCGGCGAGAGAGACAGGGAAACAAACATAGAGAGAGAGAGAGACAGACTACAGAGATATAAGGTGTCTCTAAGGTTTCTTGAACTTGTTCTGACACTCTCTTACAGCATCTCATGGACACACCCCATTACACACACAAAGAAACGCACACAAACACACTGTGGGGTATGACTCTTTTACTTGTCCCTTGCTTTCATTCTGACCACGATGTCACAGAAGCAGCCATGTGTGTGTTTATGTGACTGGGAGCATTTGTAAATATGCGCTTCTGTGAATTGTGTGTGGATGGTGAGCATGTATGAAGTATGTTTGGATACACGTCCATTATGTATTTGTACACACAAATCTCCTGTGACACTGCTAATTGTATGTGTGTGTGTGTGTATGTCTGTTACTTTGTAGTGTTAAATGCATTTGTTTCTTGACTGTGCAGTACGTGTCAGTGTGTGACTGGATGTGGTGTGTCTATGTAAAATGTGACCATATAAACGTTTGTGCTCATGTGCTTTTATTTTTTGTGTGTGTGTTTGTGTGTGTGTGCGTGGCTGTTAACTGTACGTGTTCTTATGGCCTACCACTGAACAAACTAATTAAGGAACAAATGCTGCTTCAACCCAACCAGAAAATTACTTCCCAACTCTAACAGGACGACCCAAGGACAGAAAAGCAGGTTCCCTATCACATCAAGTCAGAACACACAGCCTAATAAAGGCTTAGCTGGTTTATCGAACAACTAGCATGTGTCATTTTCAACACCCCACTGAGTGTAACTTCAGTATTAGTGTATTACTTTCCAGCACACAAGTGTTGACATACAGGAATATTCTTCTATGGAGTTGCATAGAGAATCTCCACTCAAACCACACCGTGATACACTTTTAGACCTTTGGTCAACCGGTCAAGCGTCATTGCTCACTGTAAGATGTGTGTTGTACCAAGCTGCACTATAGATGTTTTACTTCTTTAAAAGATGGAATGTAATTATTACTCAGGTGGTAGATGGAAGTTGTTGACTTTCAATAGATTTTGAGAGTAAATTGCTGGTGAGTCTCTCTATCAGTCAATACTGCAACTCTTGCTAATCCTGTGGTATTTCACAGCCAATAGCTTCCAATTAAGTACTTCTATCCAGGGAGATGTCGCTGACAGTATCAATAACATCTATCCGACCCTCTTCTCTTCTCTTCTCTTCTCTTCTCTTCTCTTCTCTTCTTCCTGTCACCACACCCTTTCTTTTGATCTCAGCGTTGTATTAGTGTCACTTTTAATTGTTCTTCACTGGATTACTACTGTCACCCACAAGTGCTATATTTTGCTGTTTGATTTATTCTGAGAACATTTGTTTAAGCATCACCTAAATGGTTTACTTTTGAAGGTAATTGTCTCTATTGTAGTGCAGTGACCCCATGATGTACAATTTCCTTTTGCTAATATCACTCACAGTTGCTACTAATAAAAATGACCTTATTTTTCTCTGTTCACAGTGAAGACATGTGGCAGTAATCTTCAAGGTCCATCAGGAACCTTTACATCTCCTAACTTCCCAATTCAATATGAGAGCAACGCACAGTGTGTGTGGATAATTACTGCTTCAAATCCCAATAAGGTAAATGTCATTCTTTCTCCCTTTATCTCTGTCTGTCTAACAAACTCTGATATTCATATTGTTGTTGTTGATTAACATACATTGCTATCAATCATTTCTAAATCTAAATGGATATATGAATATGACTTTTTGATTTGTTTATTGTATTAAAACATAGCTTATTGTCAAGTTACTCTCTGCAAGTATACCCAAACACTTAGAATATGACAATAACTCCTACCAAAAGGGGAATTTAAATCAGAAAGGTGAGAGATGGTGTGGAAGTGGTGCTTATGGAACGTTAAAAAAGCAACAGCAGCAATTGCAAGAGCAAGAATAGGGAGTGCATGTAGTCTTCAAGTTGTCTTCCTGAACTAGCTCCCAGGCTTTGCTCCATTTGAATTTCATGCATCCAATCTAATTTTAATTGATATAACACAGCACATCTTACAGGCATTTACAAAGTTAGTTTAGCAGCATTTTTACATAATTGAAATGTGTTGATAATAATTCTTGTAGGAGGTACTGTAAATTATATGCTAGTCAGGGCATATCAGTGTCGAATTCTGCGTGATTGGTTAATCCTGCAAAGGGGCAGATGATAGGCTGGAGGTCAGATGGATAGCTGCGATTGGTTGCTTGATGTCCCAGGAGAAATCTGATTGGTATTCAGGATACACATCCTTATTCCTCTCAGGGTCACTGTGGTGACCGCTCTGTCGTCAATGGCAACACCTGCGTCAGCACCATAGGGACACACATACACATATGTGCACCCTCACATGCGCGCGTAGACAGACTTTTTCATACATGTGTGATGAAACACACACTGTAGTTTATTTTTTCACCCACACAAATACACAACACACACACACACACACACACACACACACTTTGTTGCTTTGATCTTGCTCAAAAACTTTCTCTCTCTCTCTCTCTCTCTCTCTCTCTCCCTCTCCCCCTCTGCCTCTCCCTCCCTCTGTCACTGCCCAAGGCCTCTGGTTTATGGCCTGGAGCAATACATTCTCTGTTGAAGGCTACAATGTGTATGTGTCTGTTGAAGGCTACAGTACTAATGCCCTTCTGCACTCTCTGGAGTGTGTATGTATACATGTGTGATGTGTGGGAAGAAGTTGAAAATGAATGTGTATGTATTATGTATGATAGTGGATGTTGCCGAACATGTTGGTTAAAACAAAGACCAGATCAACTGTGGCTACATCAAGTCATATTTTATAGCCCTTTATCTTAAAGGCTTTACAGATGGCATCTTTCCATGTACTTTAATGTTCAGTACTATATCATGTACATGTCATGCGCTATATTGCATCACATAAACAGTATGTCATGGACTATACTGAATCATATGCATGCCCTTTATCACCACATCATATATATAAATATGTACAATATGTCATACGCCATATTGAATTATATGCATGTCATGTACTGCTCCACACAGTATACGTCTTGTATGACATAACATCAAACTAGAGGCTTGGTGAGTCTGTAAATGTGTGCAGTTTCTGACCTGAGGAGTGTGGGAAGCCGTTTAGAATCACAGACGCAGTGCATCAGGGGCTAAGACACCTATCACACAAACCACCACTTGCCTGGTTCAGCTTTCTCTTTAACCATTGCCTCTTTCACTCTGTATATACTCACTATATACCATCAATAAAATGCAAAACATTCCAAAACAATATTTTTAAAGAATAATAAGTAAATAAATAAATAAAAAGCACTTAAAGGGGCTGTAGTGAAACTCAGTGTGTAGTGTAAGTAAAGGAGAACCAAACATATCCAAGTTGCATTGCTTCTGGCCAAAATCTGAAAGTTTAACCCAGGGCTATGGCCACATTCATCAGTTAGGCGTTTATAGAAATTTTGTATGACAGAGAAGGAGTAGGAGAAGGAGGCTTATAAATATACTAAGCCTATTTAGAGCCAGATGAAGCTATAAGGCGAGGGAAAAAGAGATGATCATCACAAAAAAGTGACTAATCCTTAGTTTGGACCATCTCCCATATCATTCATTTTTCATCTGTCTTGGCAAGTTTTTGTATCCGTGCGGGACACCTGTGAAGAGGCACATGCGAGAGCAGTCATATTAGCTAAATCGTGAAGAAAGTCAACCTCCATTTTCATCTCCCTCATGGATTAGCATCTTTGGTACAATCAGACTTCAGATCAGTGTCATTGCTTGCTGGTGGATTTTTGGCTGAATTTAAACAAAAATGCTTTAAAGTCTGTGAAGTCAGTAGCATTAATCAATCAATTTGACGATACAGTTTTCCAGAAATGTTGTGTATTTAATATTTAGAAATAGTACAGTGACATGAGGTACGATTTAAAAAAAGAAATCCAACTATGATGGACTTTTTCAGTTATTTGCTGACTTTAATGTACATTTAATGTGTTTTACTTTAACAAAGTGAATACTAACCGATTGGTACATATTTGTTTAATTAGAAAGGGGCATCAAAGATGGTAAAGGCTTAAAATAAATCACATACATGGCTTTTATGTCACAATGTTGACAATGTTTAATGAACCATTTCAATGTTGCAAAAATGGTTTGGTGTACACATATTGAGATATACAGATATTCCAGTAAAGGCTTTGGACACGGTCACATTCCAGTGTTTGTAGGTTCACTGTGGTTTAGGAACTCACATTCTGTCATTGTTCAGTAGGAAATTGCAGATCCAGAGAAGCATCTAGAGGAGTAAAAGGTAATTTACTAGGTTCAAAAGCAGGCTTATGTTGTGCAGGTGGCACAGGCAAACAAACAGTGGGGAATTGGCAGGTGAACAACAGGTAACAGGCGAGAATGGCTAGAACAGAATGAGAGCACTGATGATCTGGCACACTGGCAGTAAAAAGCTGTCCTCAGTTAGGAGGCTGATGAGGGAATGAGGGGCAGCTTAGCGGGCAGGTGAGTGGTCAGTTGATCTCCTGAGGAGAGAAGGCAAAAAAAAATAGACAAATACGCACTGGGAAAAGGAGAGAGAGTCTGTAGCTGAAGAGGGGGGAGATGGGGAAGAGGGTGATGGTGCAAGCAGCATAACACATTCAGAGTAAGGGAATAGTCCCAACTGAGCCTGCCTCTCCAACTAGCAGAACATCTCTTTTTTTATTGCTTGTACATGTCTCTCCCTATTTCATCCTGTACTCCCTTTCTCTCATTCCCCCTGTCTCATGCTTCTTTTTCTCTCTTTTTTACACTGCCCATCCCTCCTCCTCTCTCACTCCCAGAGGGTCTGTCCTCAGAATTACCCAGATTCTTCATTAAAGAGCTCTGCCTGAAACCATCAAATTACTATGGAAAGAGGAAGAATAAAGAGAGGGAGATGGAGGAGGGAACTTGAGGGGAAAAGTCTGTTTTCACTGTTTCACTCGTATCACTCTCTCCATTACACCCTTTCCCATACATATTCCACATTTCTTATTGTCTCCCTCTCATTCTCTGAAAGTAAAGAGATACAGAGTTTCTTCTCTGTGTCTCTTTCTGTCAGCCCCATTCCATCCATCCTTCTCTTAATCTCTCTCTCTGCCTACCCTTCTGCTCCCTCTCTCTCAGGTTAAGTGTTAATGGGGTTCTATAGCTCTCTGATGTTATTGCTTCATTTAGTTTTGGCAGAATGAGCCTTTAGAGCCAATTCATTCTCTCCTGTTCTCATTTAACCTTGGGGATGGCAGGACAGGAAGGCCATTACTAGACATCTTCTCTTCTCTTCTCTTCTCTTCTCTTCTCTTCTCTTCTCTTCTCTTCTCTTCTCTTCTCTTCTCTCATCTTCTCAAAAATAAATCTGCTGTACTATTTTCTAATTTTTTTCCTGCTTTTTCTCTTCCCCGTCAGTGAGCCAAAGCATTTTCTTCAAATCACCTGTTTATGATGTGTGAGATAAGATGAAATTTGTGGCAATTTCATGTCTACTCTATATGTCTAGCTATTTTCTTAGTTCATTAACACAGTATACAGCTGCTCCGTTATATATATTGACAGCATTAAGTATGAACTGGCTAGGCATAACTTCATATGCATTTGCATGCAGAGTACCATGTATAACACATGGATATAAGAAGACTGGATTTAAGACAAACACAAAAAAGTGTAATATCATGGCATTCAGAAAGAATAGAAAGTTGCACTTTTGATTGGACTTTCTTTGCACTAATTTACAGGCAGTGAAATCAGAAATCAGATATACAATCTGAATCCACAAGGCAGAAATCACAAGACAAACAAAATCACTGCGCTGGCTCCTTTAGCTCACTGTTAGTCATTAAAATGGCGTGCGCCTGCATCTTCTTGACAGGATGAACAGCATAGCACTTTTTTAGGGTTCAGGTTAAAAAATGTTAAACATTTAGTAAAAGAGAACTGTGACTCAAATGCATTTTTCAGTAGTTGCATAGCAACAGTATAAGCCATGCATAGCCTTTCCCACAGGTTCCTGTTCAGAGTTGGTTTCTGGTGGGTTCAGCTCAATGAAACAGAAGTAAATGGAAAAACACTAAGTTGCAATAGACTCGAGCCATCAGTCTTCATCAGCTAATGCCCAGCTCTCGTCACACTGGCACAACTTATACCATCTAGGCAGAAGCATGTTCAAGGGGAGTGACGAGTGGCATAGGGTTTACTGTAATGCTGTCACAGACAATCTGTTATTCCCCGGGCCTGTCTGCGCCCGCTTTACATCACTGACTGCGTCGATCACCAGGTGTTCCAGATATTCCTACAGTAAATGTATCTTCAAGGTATCCCTAGATCTTATTATAATATGGGTAGGGAGCCTCCCCCACCTCATTGTCTCCACGACAACCAAAAGGAAGTGCTTTATCAAGCAGAAATTCAATTCTGTCGCCTCATTGGCTAGAAGCCATAGATGGATGGAAAGAAGGAATGCAGCAGCCAATTAGAAAGAGAGAGACAGGGAGGATGACAGCAAGAGAGAGAGAAAGACAGAGAGATGCAAGGGAGAGAGAGAGAGAGAGAGAGAGAGATGGATGTTTGCATGAACACCAACCAATTAGAGGAAAGGAGAAATATGTAGAGTGTTCAGTTTCATCTATCACACACACATATGCACACACACACACATACACACACACACACGCACACACACACACACACACACACACACACACACACACACCACACACACACACCACACACACCGCACACTAAAAGAGATATACAACACACACATAAACACTAACCCACATACTGTCAGTAATGAGGTTCCAAATGGAGTTGACTTCAGTGCAGTGCTCACATTCATACACACACACATAGACACACATGGGCTCAGTGTAATGTAGTTATATCCCTGCTGTGTTTAATGCTGTGTGAACAGTGCTGATGTGGCATTAGGGTGTTCTGTAAAGGATGCATACAAAAGATAGCTGGACCACTTTTCATCAGTGGAACACACAGACCCTCGTCTGTTTTAAGAAACCGCATGGGCGAACAGGGTTGTTTTGTTTCTTGCCACAGAACCCGAGGAGGCTGGATGGTTTCTAATACCTGTCCAACTAACAGACCTTATTTCTCATGTTTCACATCACATGTTACTCAGTACTTGCCCCCTTTCATTTTCTTTCTTCAGCACATTTGTTTGAATTTTTTTGATGCTTTCATTCCCCTCATCCCTTTTTATTGGCCAGAGTTCTTTTTCACCTTTATAGCAAAAAAACACTGTTGAGGAAGTACACCCCACTGTGTGTTCAAATGTAAATCAAATAACAACTTTCAGCTACTAGAAAGGGCAAATTTTCTCTTTTTAGACTTGCAGATGAATGGCAGCTATATTAGCACAGCATCTATTCACCACTGTGACTTCATACGAACCTTCAGGAATATTTTCCAGTTGTGAAGCACCGGTTGACGTTCTTGAGGAAGTCCAGAGCTGGTGTCAAAGCTACATAACCACACTGAGATGAAGCATGTATTTGTCTTGAGGGGTTTGTTTGTAGCTTGTAAAATATTCATACATTCACACTTTTTCTTTTCATATTATGATGTTGATGAACCCAAAAGACTAAATGCAGGAAGAGATCCAAATCACCTCCACTTTTTAACATGTGTCAGGAGGTAGCATCTTCTTTGCTGGTAGGCTACTATATTAGAATCAGTAAAAACATCATCTGTAAGCGAAATCCCCACACAAACCAGCATTTGTAAACCTCAAGCACATTAAGTGTGCTGTTTAAAAGGTAATCTATTCTCCATGTGCATACATTAATGCTGCACCTGCAGAATTTCCTGCAATGGTAGCCTCACTAAGATAACTATAGAAGTGAGCCTATAAAACATAAATGTACTAAAAATTATGTTGCCACAAGAAATGAAAGAAAGTATCCAACATAGAATTTTAATGTGAAACGATACATCTTTCTTTAAGATCTGATCTTGCTTTTTGATGATACTGTGGGTGTTTCAGAAAAAAACACACAAAAAAAACCATCATCACATATACTGGTGCACATTATTTTTCTGTCAGACTTGCTGTTGTATTGAAAGCCTGCTTTGGGCTCAAAGGAATAATGTGATAAGTGTGAAAATGGTGACTATGTAATCACAGGAATAGACACATTAATCTCCACCTAGATGTGCCTGTATGTGTGAGTGTGTTTCTATGTGTGTGCTTGAGTGCCGGTGTGCGTGCGTGTGCTTGCTAGAGAGAGTTTAGCAGGTTTGTAGGTAATGCTTTAATCCAATCTGCTGCCTTACATGCCGATAAGACTGAGTCAGCATTGTGAGCAATGGGCAGACCACTGCTTCATCTTTGTAGCTCCCCTCGTTTAACTCCTTTCCAGTCACATCACGTGATGTTGGTGCTGGGGCTCTCCATCTTGCTTAATTTTATTGTGGTATGGCCACATCGGTTGTTGTTTCACATGTGGACTTGATGTCGGACAAAACATTAGTCTGCCTTTGCTGCCACAAGCTACATCAAAAACTGTGGTAGGTCCTAGTTGTGAGTGAAATAAAAATTAACCCCATGAACAAGAGTAAATCAGGCAACACTGCCACCAGATAAGCAACTGAACAGCAGGTAAGGGAAAAGGCGTAGTCACTGTTTTTGTGTGCTCGGTTTTTCGTTTGTTCCCTCTTTCTTCACAGATTCAGTGATTAAGGTAATAGTGAGGATAAGCTGTTTACACCTCAGCATGCACATGGTGGTATCATGTTCCCAGGTTATTTATGATGTCTGTCTCAAACAGAATCTTTGAATACAAAATACAAAAACCGCTAGGAATATGTGCACTATTAACACCCCAGCATGCAGATGATTCAGACTTGTATGATTTCTTTTTTTTTCTTTTTTTCTTTTTTTCTTTTTTTCTTTTTTTCTTTTTTTCTTTTTTCTTTTTTTCTTTTTTTCTTTTTTCTTTGTGGAAGGGGGGAGGGGGGTTGAAGTCCTCCAGCAGAATATTGTATCTGGAAATCTGAAAACTCCTCACAAGGAAAGAGGAATAGGAGGGAGTTTCGGGAAAGTGAGCTTTCCCCTCAGGGTCAAGTCAGAATTCTAGTTTGAAATATTCTAACACTGCACATTGCTAGCATCAAAGATTCATTATCACCCCCCCAACCCCCCCATACTCCTCTCTGTTGCCTCCTCCTTTTCTCTCCTCCCCTTTTCCATCTGCCTCCATCTCCTTCCTTCTGTCTATGTACTCCCCCCTTTCTGTCTCGCTCCTGCTTTATTTCTCTTTTTTCTTCCTCCTCCCCTCTGCTTTTCTCTCTTCTTTTCTGCCAAATATGTTTCTCTCTGGTCTTAGATGAAACAGAAAGTGTTGCTTTAATAATTCCTGATCAGAGTTTTGAGCTGTGTGCTGATTCTCACAGCTTCCGGTGCACTGTAGGAGGTGCTCCTCATCTCTTCCGTGTTCCTTATGCTGTGTTGAATTAAGTCACACCACATTGTGAGGTGCATTAATGAATTCTAATGATTCACCTTTGGTCTAGTTTAATTCCACGAGAGCAAAATGTGTCTTTGATATGGTCATAGGTGAAAGTCTAAACATAAAAACAGCTATGGAGCATATGCTGGTTATGATTGGGATCAATGCAGAGCAATATCATTTTAAACATATATTTTTGACATTATTCTAATTTATTTCTTGGCCATACCCTCCTCTTTTCAGTAGTTTTTTTGTTGTTGTTACTTTTATTACTTTCTTACTTACTTTTATCATTTTTTCTGTAAATCTATGCTCAATGCTTTTCATGCATTTACCCCAGTCTATTTAACCGCCATATTTCAGAGTTTCTGTTGAAAAAATGGGTCAAGCTAAACTGACATCTTCAATGAGTCTTAGGGCCACTATTAGGACATTAGTTACATCATGAGAATAAAGTCACAATTTAAATAAAAATATGTAATATTATTCGGCAAAGTTGTAATGTTTCAACAATAGAGCTGGAATTTTACAAGACATTTTACTGTTTTTTTTCAGTGGTCCTAATACTCTGTAATAGATATCATGGCCCACTTCTACATCCTCTAAACTGATGGTACTTAACCTGGGATCATTAAACAAATCCCCATGCACTGTAGGGTTTTGGTCTTTATAATGTTTGTTTGTTTTCAGTATGTGCTTTCTTCTTTTTCTTGTGGTTATTACTTTTAGAAGCACTGACTTTTGTAACCATACGCTTAAATACCAGTCTTTTGATTTTGACTGGGTCGAACTGAAAGTGTCTTGAACCTGATATGTCTGTGTCTTTTTTTCTGTGTGTGAACTGTAGGTGATCCAGATCAACTTTGAAGAGTTTGACCTGGAGATAGCCTATGATACTCTGACTATAGGAGATGGAGGGGAGGTGGGAGATCCTACAACTATACTGCAAGTGTGAGTATTACACTGTCCTTTACATACTCCAATTAATTTTCTGTGAAAGGTTTTTTTCATGTCCAAATCAAGCATAGAGAGTGTCAAATGGAATACAGTAAAACCCTCAAAGAGAAACAATTTAGAATTCATAAATATTTAACTGCTGTATTATTCATCTGTGAATCAGAGGTGGCAGATCCTACACTGTATCATACCTCTAACAACGCCAACATGCGTGGTGGTGGTGGTTAGTAGCTGTTCTGAAAAAAACACATTGAAAATTCCAGAGGCAAAGAAGTATCACTGAGATGTTGTACTGTAAAATGCAATAAAAAAAATAATAATAATGAAAAAAACCCACAACAACCGTCAAATTAAAAGAGGTACTTAAGTAGAAATACACTCAAAGCATCACCCTGGCTTGAAAATCATGCATAATAAGTTCAGTTACCGTCCTAGAGCCATAATAACTAGATACATACAAAGCAAGGTCTGTCGTTGTACAAGGCAGCCCATCGCAACAAAGCGATCACTAAAGTAATGTTGTGAGATAAACTGAGAAATGAATGAAATAACTTTGAGAAAATGTGCTGCCTTTACTAACTCTTTGCATTTTATTTCGGTGATTTCATAAAGCACATTGTGATTTGTCTCCATAAGGACCAGCTGGATTCATAAGCAGCAGCGCTATTGTTAGTTTATGAAACTGTAAAGTCTAAGTGATCAGAGTAAAAACTACCACTGCTTCTATTCTGTCCACTTTCATTCTAGTTCTTGATTTAAGCCGTCAGTTGCCAGTTGGCTTGAAATCCTCCATCATCGTTGTTGTGACTGGTTAGATCGTAAAACAACAGTCCATTATTTGTGTTCCTTTTAAAAAGTTGAACTGTTCTTGAGTGTGAAAGCGCTCTGCTGTGCCCAAAAGGATAACAGATGCAGAGTCCTAAAAAAATTTATGATTTCAGTTCACTTTGCATATAGTCACTATTCGCTTGCACATCTAAAAGGCGCTGGCACGCTGAAAAAAGGTCGGATAGTATGAATGAACGATGAGAAACTTGCATTCAGTTCTAGCGCATTATGCTGCAGCAATTTGGTCACATTCAGCAGCAGCACTTGAGAATCTGATTATGACTGTGATTGCAGTGATGAAAATGATACTTTATATAATGGCAGTTACGATGATAATGATTTAATAGTCGTGCATTTTGTGCTCCAGCCTGTCAGGTAGCTTTGTTCCTGACCTGATAGTCAGTATGACCCACCAGATGTGGCTTCACCTACAGTCAGATGAGAGTGTCGGATCTATAGGATTTAAGATCAACTACAAAGGTAAGTTATGAGCATGCAATTGAGTGAAAGAGGGAAAGTAAGTAAATCAGCCCACTTACTTTTGACTCCGTCTAATTTTGCTTCTCTTTATCTTAGCATGACACAAACATTTTAATCTTTTTTTTTTTTTTAAAGTATGTCACAGATAAACTTTTAAGTTGTTTTATCACTAAGATAAAACAAGAACATCAGGAAAGTGTTTTGCTCCCTGCCTGTGGTCCTGTTCCATTCTCTCTTAGTCAGGTTGCTTAATGATGAGCTCTTTAAAGCAAGTCACTCGAGGGAAATCTTGGGAAATGAAGGGAAATTCAATGTGCCATTATCCTGCAATTATGACTTTTGTCCGTAGTGGCTGCTGTTTAGTAAACCTGCAGTCATTGTCTCACTTTGGATCTAAACTCACTGGAAAACTCCATTGCATTCTGTGTATTCAACAACTTTGAGGAAATACATTAACTAAGAGCTACTAAGATGCTTGCAGCAGAGATGTAATAGGCTTGGAGCCAGTTCTGTCATCTCTTAAACCACAGAAGTTTACAAGGTCAATACTCGTCACCATCAATCAGTCCAGCAGTACAGGGGGTTTTATTTGAAGATGATTTGTTTTGTAAGGATGGCCTCAGTAGTAGTGATGTAGAGTACCTGGGGTGCAGGTAGACACTGTTGCAAAGACTGGAGAGACTCTTCCAATCAGATTCAAAATACATGTTTTTGTAGCAACACCTAACCTTTTTCTGAATATCAATGAAGAACAGAGATTTTTTTTTTTTTTCACTGTCAAATCAGCTCCTGCCATATTAAAAACATTAACCTTTCCAAAGTTCCCTGTGTGATGGATGTAGTGTGAATTTGATTACAGTCCACGAAACACAGTGTAGCAAGCTTTGCTGCAGAAATGAACTTTGTGTGCCTCATTTGAGTGTCATCATCTGTGGATTTATCGTCATAATGAGGTCACAGTGCTGAGTCCATTGATGTAGTGAGTTCCACGAGTGGAGGGACGATGACACATTGTTTTGATATATTTTTGCCCTTTATACTCCTTGAGTTTCAATGTGAAGTTCAAATGATACCAATACAAAATGGTTAACATACAGTCTAATTAAATTGAAGGTTTTTATATTTGGTTTATAGGTCTACTGTATTTTCCAATAGTGCAACGTTGTATATACACTGAAGATTCTGTAGTGCACAAAGGCATTCAAATAGAAAATGATCAAGTAATACAATTCTATCTCTCTTATAGAAACTCTACCAACACAGTTGTCTTGTTTCAGTGATTTTATTTAAGCGGTATGACCCATAATCTTCTCTAAGGCATGCAATGGTTCACAACACATGCCCACATAAAGAACTGCATGTTTAAAAAGGAGTCAACTTCAAATAATAAAGGACATCTGCTTAGGGGCTCTATGATATCCTCATTCATTGCTCCTGAGTAATTTCCCCACAGAGATCAATAGAAAAATTAATGGAGAGAACTGCCATCTAAATGCATCCATGCTTATAATAATGCTCCATTGTACGGGCATGATGGTCCGACATTCTTTTATTTTCAGGAATTTACCTGTCTATATACTCTGCAGTGCATATATTCCCATACGTTTAACAGCGGAGGATACATTTATATTGGATGTATCCTATAAGGCTAATCAAATGCCAGATTTTTTTGTAGGTGTTCATTTGATTGCACAGATTATAATTTCGGCCAGTGTTAGCTAGTCACTTGTTTTGGTGTTCAAGTGTATAGATCTAGTTAGTCGATGGGTAATATGCAACTGCATTATAGAAATTTTACAGATATGTTTATGTCTCCATTGCGTTGTTTGTTAACAAGAGATGACTGACAAGTTTACTTTTCAACTTAAAAAGTACGTACATACAGTATATTCTTTAAAAACAAAATTTAAGGGATCCTTATTAAAATGTGTGTTTGTTTTATACATGTTTGAAAGGAATGGTGGCCCATTCATTTCAAGTATGGAGCCCAGTATGTCTGTGCTGTCTTATTCTATAATTATTTGTATCTGCCTGTCCTAAAGTCTTGTAACATTCTTAGATTGCCATATACTACAGAAAAGGTAGTACATATTTACCTGAATGTATATATCCCTGTATGGGACTTTCTCACTAAAACCTAAATACCCTGAAAAGTTCTATCAATACTCTGAGCAAGATAAATGTGTTTGCCCCAGAGTGCTGGCTCCATCACCCACAAGATTTACTATAAAGGTTGGTGCCTGTGGTGTTAGTGGGTGGCTGTGTGACATGTTTGTGTGTTATTGAGAAATGGGAGAAAGGAAAAATGGGAGAAAGAGACTATGTATGTGTGCATGTGTGTATGTGTTTATGCATGTGTGTTCCTAAAGCCACATTCCATAGACCTTGGCTATGTAATATAAACATTATCAGTAACTCAAGCCTTGCTGCAAAGTCACTGAAGCACTACACAATGTATACGTGTGCGTGTGTGTGTGTGTGTGTGTGTGTGTGTGTGCGTGTGTGTGTGTGTGTGAGTGTGCGTGTGATTGTGTGTGTGTCTGTGTGTGTGTGTTTGCGTGACTGTGTGTGCGTGTGTGTGAGTGTGTGTGTGTGTGTTTGCGTGAGTGTGTGTGTGTGTGTGTGTGTGTGTGTGTGTGTGTGTGTGTGTGTGTGTGTGTGTGTGTGTGTTAGACAGGTCCTCCATCAGTGAGCCAACGGAGCTCTACCAACAAGTCACTCACCTCTTTCACTCCTCACATTCTCCCTCTCTTCCCTTTCTCTCTGTATTTGTCTCTCTATCGGTCTCATTTTTCTTCATTAAGAGTCTCTCTATCCCCCTCTCTTTCCCTTCTTTCTAAAATAACTGCATTTTCTGTCAGTTACTCTATAATGCACTGTTATTTGGTCTCACTGCCTCTGCCTTCCTCTCTCTCAACCCATTTCCTATATCAGCCACCCATCTTCTGTGTGTTGTCTCTCAGCTGCCCCGTCCTGCTTCTCTGTTTCTTGTTTTCACTTATTCACTCCCCACCTGACTGTGTTTCTGCTTTTGTCTGTCTCATGGCCTCTCTCTCTCTCTCTCTCTCTCTCTCTCTCTTGCTCGCTCGCTGTCCCTCTCTTTTTCTTGTCACCATCCATCTATTATTAAAGCCAAGGTCACCAACCTGGCCACACTTTGACTCCACTCTCTCTTGCAAGGCAAGACCACACACACACACACACACACACACACACACACACACACACACACACACGCAGCAGTCCAGGTTGTCTGCACGGCAATCTTTTAGTCGATCTTGAACCGTGGCATGCCACAGCTATAGATTTAAGAGAGCATTGTAACATTATTGGCATCATTTACATTAAAGTTTCAGTGACTTTGTGTCTACTCCATGAATAAATAAATATAGTAAAAGCTTATATATCTGTCTGCACAGAGGCTTTAGAGCATAATATATCAGTGTGTGTATGTTTATGTGTGATTATGGAGTTACACAATACCTATGCACACATACTTTCAAAGCATAATATTTGCCTTGAATTTTCTTTATGGTTTGAGTTAAACAACGATAAAACAGCATATCAGTGATTTATTTTTGTTTTCTATGGAATGAAAAAGATATTGAGTGTTTCACTGCATGGATGCATGTCAGACCTTTCGTCGCATATATATTTACAGAATGATATTTGACTTAAAATTGGATTTTGGTTTAAGAATAGAAACAGCCACAGTTTGTTCAAAACAAGTCACTCTTAGAGGCTACAATGAGTATCTGTGGATATTTCTGAGGAATCAGTTATGTTTTCATTCTAATTTACTTTAGTTGTAAATGTTATTTTTTGGGAATAACAATGACAGTATTACATGTTTTATTTATTATGCATTTTAGTGTTGAATGTACAACCTCATGAAACACAGCACACAGATATCACATGAGTAGTGTTTCAGATTGTTTATCTATTGAATGAATAGTACATATTCAAAATGTGAAAATGTGTTATCATTCAAACTGAATGGAGCAGGCACAGGGAATGTGCTGAATTTTCTTCTTAAAATTGGTGCAGAGTCTGTACAGCTTTCAGATACATTTTTTTGGTGAAGTCCATCACATGAAGTAATGTTTTAATAACTTTGTCATATTCTAAGTCAGAAGGAAGGTTTGGTATGGCTAGCAGGGTTTACCTACCTCAGTTCCTCTTCTCCTCTTTTCATGTTTTTCTAATCAGTGATTTGGTTGCAAAGTCCGTTCAAATTGATTGTGAGATCTCTGTGTGGCTTCTGCAGCAATCCATCACCAGCTCATCTTACTTTCGACATTTTAAGGGCCTCCACAGAGTAGGATTTTAGAGCACCACCATCGGTTTCTATAATTTAAATGCAGCAGCTGCCCATTGGATTGATGCAGGATTCAGCGCTCCGCACAGAGTAAACCTTCTGTTACTCTGAGGATTAGCAGCTGATTCCTGCCAAATGAAAAAAGGCACAGGTGCTCATTTGCCCTGAGTCACCTTTTATTCACTAAAGCCATATTTTGATGAAGGGACATGGCAGGTAAAAGGTAAAGACACCTGTACTTCACTTTAATGGCACTGTCAGGTGTGTTGTGATGTGAGTTGTCTCATGTGATGCCAGACATGAGCTTTGAGTAATGAGACACAAGAGCTACGACTCCAGTCAGGGCAGGTCAGAACTGATATTATGAGTGAGAGTGAGAAGAAGTGCTCAGTAAAATAGACTGCATCACCAATAATTGTTTCACTTATAGTGTGTACATTAATACAGTATAGAAATCTGTCTGCCAGACATATGACAGCATGTATAATTACTGTCCTTTCAAGTATTTTGATAAACGACAGAGAACATTGAACGATAAGTGCAAATATTTGCCTCACCACTCATCCATTTTCAATGAAACTCAAGTGAATGGTGATTTTGAGAATTTGTTTCCGGGGATGAGTCATTCCCTCGAGCACCGGCTTTTTTAAGTGCATCAGTCTAGTATTATCCCATCATTCTATGTTATATAACACTGTGCTAGGAGACTACAAAGTGCAGCATAGATGTCAAGTTACTGCTTCACAGCCAGTTGTAAAGGAGGGTTAGATGGTACACGTGTTTATCTCATGACAAATGGCTTTAACCTGGTTTACTCCACATGCTAGATGTTACCAGATTTATCTCAGAGCTTAGCGAGCCTGCTATTACTCTGCAGCTAAGACAAACACATGATATGAATTTGAATGTTACTATATCATCACTCTTCTCTTCTCTTCTCTTCTCTTCTTTTCTCTTCTCTTCTCTTCTCTTCTCTTCTCTTCTCTTCTCTTCTCTTCTCTTCTCTTCTCTCTTCAGCAGATCCCATCACAGAGTCATAATGTCAGCGCTTACTTTTAAGATTTTATTTTAGATTTTTCATCTGTTTTTTTATGGTTTTTAATATGTGATGTATTTTATAGGAGGGAAAGATGTCAAGGTGGATTTTTACAGCACAGTTGACCCCTGGTTCGATTGATCTGCAGTGTGTGTGTGTGTGTGCATACATATTATGCGTGCGCTGACAGGGACAGAGAGACTGCAATGCGTGTGTGCGTCTGTTTTTGCTTCATATCTCCTTACATTTTTGCATCCATATGTTTCTGTGTGTGTTATGTTTTAGAATGTAACTTTTGATTGGTAGATTATAATAGGGATAAAAATTTATTTCATGTTAATGACACATATAATTTTTTATTCTAATTACATAATTTGGTACCAAAAATCATTTATGAATGACAAAACGTTCAATGATATTGGACGCCCGCTCAATCCGACATTAGTGTGAATATTTTCTGCACCAATAAAATTTGTTTTTGCGTCCCTTGGGATCTCAGTCCTCTTGCAGCACTGTAGTCCAAATACTGAGCAGGACTCTCTTAATCACACAGCACTAAACAGCATTTTATTCACAGCAGCTGAAACACCATGAAATATGAATTCATGAAATATTCATTCACAACATAACTAGAAATGTGGTTCAATTTTACAGTCAATAACCTTAGTATTGAGGTAGTGAGTCAAAGCTTCTTTGGTTGTTTGTGTGTGTGTGCACATATATATGCATGCTTATGTGCTTCAAAGGTAATCTGTGAAGGGCAGGGCTTACTTAATCACAGCACTATAAACAGCATTTCATTTTATAGTCATGCATTATTGACTCATGTGATATTTAGTCCTCTTGTAGCCAGTCATATTGAAATACTGCAGTCAGTCAAAATTCGTTGTAAAAATTGATTCTTCCTCTCATTAGGACTTAATAATATATTCCATACATTTCAAATCAATTATAACACTGGGTAACTGAGCAGGCACAATGAATGTGATTCCTGTTTTGCCTGCTGGTCATTTAATTGTCAACACCAGCTTCCCTAACAATGGAATATCCTACGTACTAAAATAGATTAAATGGACAGGGATTGACGAAGCAATGTTGTACTTAGTAGAACATACGAGGGGGTTTTGGCCCTTATTGGTCATGAAGTACGTTGAAAGGCTCATCAAGAACAAGCTCCAGATGGTTGAGAGCTCGTTAGATTCTTTGTCTTTACTATAAGCAGAAGAGAGGTTTGGAAAATGCAGCTTTGACCTTGGTTAAGTATAGTCTTGCCAGGCGTTTAGTGGTTTTACTCTCTGATGTGATGTGACACAGCGTACTTAAGGCAATACTGTATTCACTGATGAAACATTTATTTGGTTATTCATTCAGATTTTCTAACATGTTGTTCTCAGGTGGGAGGAGGAAGTGACAGGGACACCTTAGTGGAACAAAAATGACAAAAAAGCCTCTGAGATGTGGTTGTCCTGTTCTCTCACCTGTACTTTCTGTACATAGATGATTACCAGAATCTCTGTGAGGACAGGCACATCCTGAAATTCACTGATTATGTTGGAATCACAAGCCTATTACAAGGTCATGAGAGTCTGGGTGTTTTTACAGCAGCCTCTGGAGTGATGTATTTCTGCACTGGGATGTGTCCAGATCAAAGAGAACAGCCCAATTACTGTCTATGATCTTAAAGTCCAATTTACAGAGTTCCAGGTATTTGGGAGTTACACCATTGAGTATAAAAAAAAAATGATTTTGTGCACTTTGTAACAAGAGTGGGCAGAAATTGTGTGTTTTAATGAGAACAGAAAATTGATGTCTTTCTTACACACATCCCTTACCAAATCAATCCTCAAAAGCTCCTCAGTGGCCTGGTTTGAAACCTGAGAGCGGCAGAAAAAATGTCAGCATTGCGAGTGTAATAAATGAGATCATTTTCATTCAACAGACCATCCTCACTGATGTCTACAGTGTGAACAAGTCAATTTGAGCCACTCCCTTTAGGTCACAGATTCATACAACCACAAGCTAATTAGACAGGCTGAAGTTCTCATTTCTTCCTTCCATTGCAAACCCGCTTGAGTCTACATAATAGACTTTCCACTCCCTCCCTCTCCTGCTGTGGCTACTATGGCTACTGTTTGATGTGGTTTAATGTGTTTAATGCATCTTACTTTTGTTTCTGTAGCATTAGTAAGGGATACACATCTACAATAGAACCACAGCATCAACAGAAACATGCAGGAGACAGTTTTTAGCATATGACAAGCATTAGACTATACATCAAGCATACATCTATACATTCAGCATTTGATCACTATTAGCAGCCTAGCCAATAAGTTTATTTTCGGCAAATCTCGTTACACCCCCCAAATCTATTACCTTACTCACTTACAGGTAGTGTATTCATTCTCCTTTTATGTGTGTTTGTGTCCATGGTGTGTATATATTTGTGTGCATACATGTGTATTACCATGGACAAAGTAGTGTGAACATAATGGAATATTATAGAACAGAATGGAATGGGGCATCATCACAAGCATAATATTGTTTGTTGCCCCCCCCCCCCACACACACACACACACACATACACACACATACACATACACACACATACATACGCTTTAAGGAGCCTAATCCCCCTTTGTGAATCTGTCAACCTTGTTGTTACAAACACAATAGGATTATGTGTGTGTGTATGTGTGTGAGAGAGACAGAAATGTGTGTGTCCATGTGTGCAATGCTAAGCGAGAGACTGACTTCGGATGTGTGATCGTGTGGCTTTGTGTGTGTGTGTGTGTGTGTGTGTGTGTGTGCGCGTGCGCGTGCGTGCTTGCGTGTGCGTGTGTGTGTGTGTGAGAGAGAGTACCAGTATAGGAATGTTCCGACAGTATGCCTGTTTTCTCTCCAAAGCAATTTGTTCTCCATTCTTCTGCTAGGTGTTTGTGTATCTGTGTGTGTTCACGCACCAGCATGTGTGTTAGGCAGGTTGTGATTGGTTGAGTCTGCGGGTCTCATAAAGACGATGTCATGATGGAAATTAATGCAATACATCACAAACATGCATTCAGACACGCACGTAAGCGCACGCACACACACACACACACACACGTATATACTAACTGTAAAGCACACACACAAAGCACACACCTTTGCTTCCTGCCATGGGCCAATCCTGTAAATAATACTGAAAACAGGAGAAGAGAACAGGGGAATAAAGGAGAGGAAGGCTTGGGAAATAGAGGGTGTATTTCCAGAGATACTGTACACAAGATTTTTACAGAGAATTATGGCGGCACAGTGGCACCTTTATATAGAATCAAAGGAGCATCTGTCTAACCTTACGGTCAGAGCGAACTGGAAAAAAGAGGTGTCAGGAATACTTGCAAACTCAGGGGAAGGAGACATGCAGAAAGAGATGGATACAAACTTGCTCAGGGCTAAATGAACTACGTAAGTAAAAGCATTCAAGAAATTCATCTGACTCAGCAAACCAAGAGCCAATCATCTTCAAGCAAGACTATTCAGTTGGCAGTAGATTTCTGTTGAAATGAATGATGAGCTCATGTAGCATGATACAGTGCTTCACAGCCGGGAAAGATGGACATTGAGTACTTGAGGCTGATAACACTGCATGGTGTTATTTGCTCAAATGTTTTTAAAGCTAGACTCCAGAAAAATACAGGATATGCTAATGGTTCTTTAAAATACCCTTCCAAAGCAAGAGCCCTGTTTTACCAAATTTACAACATCCAAACATACGATATCACAAAAAGAAATACAGACTATGCAACTTATACATATGAGAGACATATAATTTATCTAAAATTTATGAACCACAATCATTTGTGGCTTCTCCATTTGCAATCTGTCTGTAAGTAGCGTTTGCAAATTGGTTGCTAGTTAGCAATATTTGTCACACCTCTGTAGTGTATACAGTGCTTTAGTTATGTGTCTCTTGTGATCATTGTGCCTTATTTTTCATTATTTTCAAGCCTTTATCCTTGAAAACTTTTTTGCATATCTCATAAATAACACATGTACATGCGTAACACACGTCAAGGCTGAATCCTGACCGCAGCGGCCTAAGTTTGAATCCAGCCCCAGGCCCTTTGCTGCATGTCATACTGTCTCTCTCTCTCTTGCTGTGTTTCCCGTCACTCTCTTCAGTCTCTGTCAGAGATGCCAGCAAAAAATAATTAAGAAAAGATGTTATTTCTGTTCCAGTTTGTGTACAGAGTCAACAGGATAGAGGACCCGATCACAGACAGAGTCTGAGCAGATAGATTTAAGGGGCTTTACTTGAATGAACTGTCAAAAAACAGGCTTACAGATTGACCTCAGTAAGGCAGTCTAAGCAAGCAAGTCCAGTAAGGCAAGGCAGGCAGATGAGGCACAGGCACCAGATCTAAACACAGGAGGCAGGTCACAAACAGATTCATGGGAAAGTGGGAGGGGACAGGGTACAGACAGGCAAGTACAAGGTTCAAGGTTGGCTTGGACGCAAAATCACACAGCAGCATTGTAGATCAGGCAGAGGACTGCTATTAAGTGGGCAGGGTGGGTGAATAGGGGGACTTAGCGCCAAGTGTACTGACGGGTGTGGATGTCAGACTGGAAAGGTGGGAAAGTCCAAGGACATCTGGTGGATGAGTGGAGAATGGCAAGGACTGGAAAGTTCCATTGAAATACACAGAGGAAGTGAGAGGGCAGGGAGAGTGAGAGAGAACGTCCCATGGCATGTTCATTATATTCTTTGCCTTTTTTTTTGATTGTTTTGCCTATTAATTGTATTTTCTAAAATTAGTTTGAAAACACTAAGTAAACCCTTTGAGACTGGCTGAAGATTCATATTAACACAGGTCCTTCGGCCTGGTCTTAGTCTCCAAGGTCCACACAGATGTTGATATCTCCTTTTGAAAATGTATCTTTACAGAAATAGACAAAGAGAGCTGTGGTGACCCAGGGACTCCTCTCTATGGAATAAGAGAGGGGGATAGCTTTTCAAATGGAGGGATCCTGAGATTTGAGTGCCAGTTTGGCTTCGAGCTGATTGGAGAGAAAACGATATCCTGCCAAGACAACAATCAGTGGTCGGCAAACATCCCCATATGCATATGTAAGTAATACAATCGTTGATATGTGATTTTCAGTGAAATGGCCGAAGAAGATAGAATTTTCTTTAAAAAAGTATGGCATGTGCTCTGCTGTGATGTGTTAATAACATTCAGTCTGACCTGTCACCATGGTGACAGTACAGAGTTTATTATGGCCCGGAGCGGATGATGACCGATGATGCTGTGGAGAATTAATATTTAACAGAAAATGTCTCTCTCTGCATCTCTTTTACTTCCCTCCCATTCCTTTCCGACATTTTTATTTCCTTCTCTGTCTCTCTTTGTCTTTGTCTGTCTCTCTGTCTGTCTGTACATCTCTTCCTCCGAAAGTCCCCTGCATGTCCAACTTCACAGCTCCCTCAGGAACCGTCCTCTCCCCAGATTACCCAGAAGGCTATGGGAACAATATGAACTGTGTCTGGCTCATCCAATCAGATCCAGGCTCCAGAATCCACTTGGCATTTAATGACTTTGACCTGGAGGCACCCTATGATTCCCTAACGGTGAAAGATGGCGAGACAAATGACGCCGTTGTTATTGGGAGGTTTTCTGGAGCTGAGAGTCCTTCCCATCTGACGTCCAATACCAACACGTTGAGGCTGGAGTTTCAGGCTGATCACTCCATGTCAGGAAGAGGATTTAATATTACTTACAGTAGTATGTATTTTTCTTATTTATTTTTATTCTACTTTGCTACTTAAATAAAAGGAAATGACAGATTATATTTGCTTTGCTGCAAAACAAGATGAAATGTGGCAATACACTATATATGATCAAAATCATTTTTGTTTTGACCCATGGTTACAGCAGGAAAATGATCATTTATATTTATTTTCCTTTGCAGCAGAATAATGCAGGAGACGAAGCTATAAGGCAGCATTTCTCATATAACTGTATATGAATTTTATGCATGACTTTCAGCCTAGACCACAAGTACCTGTATGGGACGTGAGGTGTATTCATTGTGAAGCTCTATATCCATCCATACTTGAACCATTTTGTGGTCTAAACTTCATCTGTTACAATCAAAACTATGTTTAGTGAAAGGTGTTTCAATGTCAGCTTCTTATCATCTTTTTAATTTTCAAGTGAACAGTTACTAAGAAAATGCAATTTTTCCCCCTCGTGGGTTAGATGTTTGGATGTTTCATTTTAGGTAGAAGCTCTTTTAATTCACTAACAGTTAGATCAGGCAGGCAGCCTCAACAACACAAAGTGTTTCTTAAAAGACAAAAGACAAACTGTATTGATTCAAGAGAGGTCATGTGGTCATTACATCAGCTAAGAATAGAGGTGTAGGTTGCAGATTAAAGAGGAAAATAAGGCAAGGAAAGCATTAAAGAAAGACTTTTCAGGAACTTTTTGGCTTGTTTGTTGTCATACCTAGAGTCAGATGAGACGATTGATATCTATTTCATCTCTGCGCGTCCAGTACAGAGAGAGGTCCAGGATGTGTTTAGCCCTACTTTGCGCAAAGACTTGAAGTAAGCGGAAAATGTTATCCTAGTTCCGTCAAAAGTAAAATAATACACCTTCCAAACGCTCCCAAATTGCCTTTTTTTAACATCGTATTTAGAGTCAAAATAGAATCCAAGACATTAGGGTTTGAGGAGCAGTTAGCATCTCAGAAGTTCTGTCTTCATTGTAAACTTGGCAGCTACTACTTTTGTAATTGATCAAAACCCAGGTGACTCTTAGATGTATTGATGACTGTCTTGCAAGACAACAGGATACAACATGTACAGTAAATGAAATAGTTTTGGGTTTCTTGGAAGGCATATTTGTTCATTTGTGATGCAGGTCAACTGTTTGCCCCTGCTTGCAGTCTTTGAGCTAATTTAGGCTCCATACCGGACAGACAGAGATGGAATTGATCTTCTCCTCTGACTGTGGTTTTGATGGCAAACAGACATATTTCCCAACATGCTGAAATGTTCCGTCCACAAGTTCCCTGACAGTGTTACTGTGATTTCAGCTCATACTGTTCTGTGTATTTCTGACTTTTTTTGGGTCACTGCATTTGTAATTTTTAATCTCTCTATCACATGAACACCAGATTGCTTCAACTGGCAAAACACAGGCATTTTAAAGTTGGACTTTATATTCTTGTAATCTGATGAGCCAGATCATATCCTGAAGCAGACATGCTCACAGAAATTTTGTCGGGAAATTTTCTTAGCTCAAACCCAAGCACAGTGCAAATATACTGTAGCGTGAGAAACGAGCGTATGAGCAAAGACACAGAAATACAGGGCAGGAATATGGAACAGACGGATTACAGGAGACATTTATAGACGTCTCCTTGGCCAGGTCTGTTACATTGCAGCAATAGATCTATATGATTGGTTCTCAGAAATTTCATCAAAATGATGAATAAAATGTCGCCCGTGAGTACCCGTAAAGTATAGGTCTCATATTCTTTAATAACATTTTTCATGCACATGTCTATCTCCTTCTGTGGGTGTCTAGTGTCCAATATCTTCCTCATCATATTTCTGTCTCCTTGTAACTTTTTACCCCCAGCATTTGGCCATAATGAGTGTCCAGACCCTGGCATTCCTATCAACGCTCGACGCTTCGGAGACAGCTTCCAGCTTGGCAGCTCCATCTCTGTGGTCTGCGAGGACGGTTTTATCAAGACCCAAGGAACCGAGACCATCTCCTGTCAGTTAGAAAGAGGAAAAGTCATGTGGAGCGGCCCCATCCCTAAATGTGAAGGTAAATATTGACTAGATTGCTGATTAAACTATTAACTTGGGAACAATATGTCATCCAGGATATCATCATTATTACAGCGTAAAGACCCAGGAGTTGGAATTTATCTGCTGTCAGTTTGACAGAGGGAAAAAATGGAGGTGGCCAGTTAACCTAAATGCCTAGAGAGAGAACTGAAGCTACAGATACTCTTGACTGTAGTCGTAATTAAGAATATGAAACCCTTTCTTGTAAGGTATATGTGGGAAGAAAATCTATGGAATGACATTTAAGTTAAATGTGTTAAGTTAATGTCACACATATGAATATGTTAGATATGACTAGACATAATTATCATAGTGGCATGTTATAAAAATCACAAGAAACTGTCACCACTTCCTTGAAAAGTGAAGTAAAGTCTTCTTATTAGTCTTTACACCACTCCACTGTATAATTTTTATATCAATTTCACACTATTAACACTGTCATTTATCATCCATAGTTTAAAGTCATAGTAATTATATTTAAATTTAAATATATGGTCATTTTTCAAAGTGGTATTAGCACCAAATCTAATCAAAAAAAGTCTAACAGCTTGTATGGAACTACATGGGACAAAAGGACTGAAAGTGTGTAAGTGTTTTAGTTATAATTCCAACAGCAGATATAATTAACTGTAAGTATTTCTAACACAGCTCCTCTTGATGGAGCTGTTTATAGTACAAAGAAAGCTGACGTTAATTGTGCTCCAGGTCATTTAATGTCCCTAGATCCATTGTAGCTAATGTGTGTCTGTAACTACTTAGATGGAAAATTCACTTACTTGTATTCAGGAGGTACAGACCAGAACGAATTGAATCAGACACTAAGTTAAACTCTAAACAAGATCAAATTTAAAAGAAGAGTGGGACAGAATGGCTTCTGGCTAATGTAATATGGTGATAACAGATAACGTTCTGATATAAATTCTGTATATATACAGTGTATATATATATATACACTGTATATATGTGTGTGTGTGTGTGTGTGTGTGTGTGTGTGTGTGTGTGTGTGTGTGTGTGTGTGTGTGTGTGTGTGCATGATGTGTATGAATATGAATATTCTTGATTGTTCAGATTTCTTTTGGGTGTTAATGTATATTTTTTGCATAACATTTAATACCATCCTTACATTCTAGAGTGTATTGAAAGAGAATCCTTGAGCACGTAGTTCATTTGTATTTTTAATGAGCATGTAATGGAAATGATCTAACGATGCAGATATAGTGTTCATCTGAGTCAGTCTCTGGCAGGATTTTTGCATACAAAGTTATTTTAAGTATGTGGAAGACTTTTCCTGACAGTAAATTTGAAGCTGCTCTATCAATATTTTATATTAACAATGGATTAAATGGCTACATGTCATGTGGAAGATGTTACTCGTAGTGAAAAATCCATATATAATTATCTCCCGACTGTGCTGCTTTCCCCCTATTCTACAGAGTGTTCTTGCAAATTTCAGCTAATTCTTTTGGTATAGCAGCCAGCACCTTGAATTCACTTAGAGCAAAAAGATGTGCTAAACCCACTGTATGCTATCTGTGCCAACCGGCAGACAGAGTCAGCAACTAGCTGGTGAACATGATCGACCATTTTAGCATGTTTCTCTCAGGAGTTGGTGGAGACCAAAGCAGTGCTAAAAAGAGACAAAATATTAGATTTTGATTGATCAGGGGTCCAGAAACACAGCAGCTGTATCATCAGGAAACAAAATTTCAGACAAGAAGATTGACTAAATAAAAGATATATTCAAGTTGCCTTCATGTCAGCTACTCATGGAACTTAAGCTACATACTAAATCCTGCCAGATCTCTCCGGTGTCTGTTCTCCCTCATCAACCTGGACTTGGACTTCACTTCCACTCTCACTATACAAATCATCTTTCTTCTTCAATTTTATTTGTGTCCACTATATCTCCCTTTCTCTTTCTCTTTCTCTCCTCCTCCAGCCCCGTGTGGAGGCCACTATTCAGCCCCAAGTGGAGTGATTTTGTCTCCTGGTTGGCCTGGTTACTATAAAGACTCCCTGAGCTGTGAGTGGGTGATTGAATCAGAACCTGGGCGCTCCATCAAAATCACATTTGACAGGTGGGTGGTTTAATTCTTTGATTCTGCGTATTATAAAAGCTCTCAGAGCTTTGAACGGGCAAAACTGTGCAGATTCATCAGAATCATCATCGATTACTTCTCACAAGCAAAGATTTGCAAGACTTAAAGATCATGGGGATTCACCATGAATAAAATTACGAACTCTTAAATTTCATTGGCTGAATAATTAACATTGGGAGCTGTATGTTGATCAGGAAGGCTGGTTAATATTTTGGTTTATGTTATGTGTTCTCTGAGCTGTGAACTGGCAAAATATGCAAGACTTTAGAGAATCCTTTCAATTAAATTTTCATGGGTTTGAGCTTCTGTTTCAACTTCATTTCATTGTAAAGTGTATTTAACAATATTGGCTCAAAACTCTGTAGAGGGCTTGGGAGCCTGGACCTCTTAAACATTTCTTTTTCTCTCCCTACAGCATGTTAACTCCATTAAAAAAGATTTTCAGTCAGGTTTACAAAATTATTATCACCATAAAGGTAATGATCAAGAAAATGTAATGTTTTATTATTTTTGTCTTACAGGTTCCAGACAGAGTTGGGTTATGACTTCCTGGAGATCCATGATGGGCCAAACCTCCTGTCTCCTCTGGTTGGCTCCTTTAATGGCACCCAGGTGCCTCAGTTCCTGTTCAGCAGCAGCAACTTTCTGTATCTGCTGTTTACCACCGATAACAGCCGTTCAAACGCTGGCTTCAAAATATTATATGAAAGTAAGTAAGAAACAAATAAAGCATATGTATACATATACTCTGTGGGCAGTCATTCATAAATGCAAAGCTGACTTAAAGATAATGTCCTCTGTCTTCTACAGATCTGAATAATACACATGCAGTTAATGTGTATAAAATTGTACCAGATGCTGAATATATAAGAAAACAATGAGAATATGTTTTGCAGAAATGTATTTTCATTGTTTCTCTAAACACACACACAGTGGGAAACAACATCACAGTCCTCCTCACACAGTTTCACAAGCTGGCCACACATAAAATCATTACCTGCAAAAACCAAACAACCATGATTATATGCATCCTTTTCTCTTCTTCAGGTGTTACAGTGGACAGCTACTCATGTCTGGACCCTGGTATTCCTGTCAATGGTATTCGGTATGGACAGGATTTCTCCATTGGGTCCACAGTGTCATTTGGCTGTGATTCTGGCTACAGACTCAGCCATGAAGAGCCACTAGTATGTGAGAAGAACCACTGGTGGAGCCACCCTTTGCCTACATGTGATGGTAAATACCTCAAAAGAGCTTCTAATTTGTGTTGCGACACAGTTGAAGCTGTGATTTACTACACAGAATAAGTAAGAGAAAGAGGTTTCTTTGAATATGACATGTCCTCTGTCATCATCGGGTCACTTTATAAACAATGTATGGTACTTTGTTGTTATTCCTTCCTATTCATTTTCAAGAACAAAAGGTGCATAAAATGAAACACAACATTTCATCTTGACCTTGGTGTAGATACAGTACACACAGTATGCGGTGTGGGAGCACATAATGACATGACATGGCCCAAGGTCAACTTGACTGCAGTCCTACTAATGGTAGTACACTGATAAATTACAAATGAGCAGGGTTTTTCTAAAATGAAATATCTACTTTTTAAAAATGGCATTCATACTCATCAGACAGTTTGTGGAAAAAAGTCTTAAGATGAAAGGTAAGATAAGTTCACAGAAATAATTATTATTTCTAAAGACCCAATACACTTTTGAGACTAATACAGATTATCTAGCTTATCCATTACAATAGCCTCAGAGAAACTGGGGTGTGTGAGAAAGATCAGCAGTGGAGCCACCATCCCTATGTGGGGAGCTGAGTCACATAGAACATGCTGTTCTGCGACAAAACCACTGGTTGAATAGCGCACACACACACACGCACGCACGCACAAACACATGTACGCACATAGACACATGCACTTACACTGTGGTCTACGTAGGGGCAATTTGCAGTGAAGGCTGCTGTGGCTGATAGGGGATGATTTGAGGAGAAGATTAGAGATCTCTGGGCATATACATTGTGTGTGTGTGTGTGTGCATGCGCGCAAGCATGTGTACTGTATGTCAGGAAATATATGTGTGCTTGTGCCTGTGTGTGTGGTGCTTTTATCCACGGGCTTCCTGTCACCCCCTCTCCTGTGTGAACTGTGAACACAGGAAGGTTTGAGGTAAGGGTGACGAGAGCCTGTGTTGGCTGTCACCTCCTCTCTCTTCTCTCTCAAATCAAGGAGTGAGGAGGGTCACATGAGTGGGTGAGGGGAGGAGGGGGATCTCTCTCTGTCTCTCTCTTCCTCTCTCTCTGTCTCTCTCTCCCCTCTTCCAATCATGGTGGAGCAGAATAGGAGAAAGGCAGGAGAGATGCGACACTGCTGCATCAGTTTTGTGGTGGCTTGCTTGGTTCGGCTTGTTGGCTCATTCGCTTGTTAACCACATTTGAATTGCACATTTCCTGGGACTGTTAGAAGTTTTTTCCGAGGAGGCTGTTTGAGCATATAAACATCAAGTACACCGCCTGGAATTTACAGACCGAATGCCATTAGACTGTGTTTACACAGTATGCACCATACAGATATTTATATTTATATTTGCTGCTCTGGTTGGTGAGAAATGGTCTATGCTGATGATTGACAACTAGTACACAATGAACAGTGCCAAAGGCAGCTGAGTCAGCCTTGGAAAATGTAGCAGAAATCAAATGTTGTTCATACTGTATATTCAGAGAGATGAAAATAAGCAGCATTCCCTAATTTAATGTGGTCTGTAATATGAAAAGGATGATGATAAGATTATCACAGAAGCCATACAAAAAAAAGATCCAAAGATTTATCAATTTTTAACCAAAACAGTAAGGTAATGTTACGTGACCAATGACCAATATGAATCAACCTTTCTCTGGGCTGCAGGATTCTTTTACCAGTTGTATGAATTTAAGTACAATTTAAGCAAATCATTTTGTCAATGTTTGTCCTTTTTTGAAGGCCAAAGATTGGTGTCGAAGTGGAAACACTTAGCAGCACTTCTGCACTGCATTGAGCCACAGAAAAAGAGAGGGAGAGAGAATGGATAGAAACTCCTCCTAACGACAGAGGTGGAGACAAAGCAAGATGAGAGGACATGAAAAAGAAAATCTACAGATAGAGCAAGAGATTAAGAGAGAGAGAAAGAGAAAGAAACTGGCAGAGAGAGAGATGTAATGCAGTTTTTCAAATTTCTCACATAGCTCAGCGTTTAACATTAAGAGCTTCCTGGCAGAAAAGTATTAATAATTAATAGCGCTATGTGTGCATGCATGGTTTTGTGCATGAGTCATTGTGTCAGGCTGTATGTATACGGTATGTGTGTTTGTGTGTGTGTGTGTGTGTGTGTGTGTGTGTGTGTGTGTGTGTGTGTGTGTGTGTGTGTGTGTGTGTGTGTGCGTGCATGCTTGCATGTGTGCCTTCTTGCATCTGTGTATTGGTTTTGTTTGGAAATGCTCTCTGTCCTCACCCTTGTTTTGGGAGATGCTGATGTTGTAAAAAACATGGAGGTTGAGTGTGAATACTTGTGTTCTCTTGTGGTTTGAGCACATTTTCAATGTCTGACATATCTGTTTTATGTGGTTATAGCAGTGGTCAGCAGAGGAAATGCATGGAAATGAAATACAGATTTTACAGATTTTAGTCTAGGTTGCAGTTCTCAGAGTTGGAGGTTTTCAGCTTCCATGTACCTGGTAGAATGTCCGGCTCAAGGAAACAGGTTTGACCTTCTCCCTGCTGCTTTGCCACCGTTGCACTTTTGAGGTAATGTTATGGCATTTTATCGGCATATTGTAAGAGAAAATGACAGGCCAGTCCGCCAACTGTAAGATGAAGCAACTGGAGCGAGCAGAAATGAAGAACCTTGCAATACATGCATGCATTAGTATGCATAGAATCGGCAACAGATTTTTCCAAACTTTTCTGAGGACCTGGTCTCAACTCTGAGCATCTCTGTGCCAGCACAACTCTCATCCTGCATAACAATGTGCACAGCTGAACCGTGTGCAGAACTTGCAGGGTTATCCTGAGGCCATACTGTGAGGTTCAAAAAGTTTTAAGTAGTCCCTAAGAAACATCTGTGTAGCTTCACTGCTTTGAATATTACTGCTTTGAATCGCCTGGAATTACAAATTGCCTGTATTAATAGAAAACAAAATATATTTTGCAGTTCTTTCACACTATACAGCTTTCACACAGCATTGATATTGTGGAAAACTAGCTCAAATAATATCCAATCGTTTCTCTTTAATTCATATTTCATGTCTCAGTTTGCTGCTGAGAGACTGTACGTCCTAAAAGCAACCAAATCTTGAACATAGGTTTCAAATCTTCCACCTCTCAGCTAAAGAAGTTACACTTATTGTCTAGATGGTCACTTGTTACATAACAATCAACTTTGCATTTTAGCCAGTAACTCCAGTTACTTCAATACACTTATTTTTCTCTATATTTTTATTACATTCCTTGGCTCGCTACATATCCACTGTATATAATGATTTTCAGTCATTTTCATGCAAATCCAAACAAGTTGATTCCAAACAATCAACACCTCACAGAACAAAAATATTTATTTGCCAAGCAGGCACTGAAATATAATTGATCTAATTTGATCAAGGTCAGGAATGTAGTTGACACATTAGAAGTTGAGATAAGTCACTAAGATATGGAAGGTGTTACATTTACAGCAGGGATCTTGAAACTTGAACTTATTACAGCTAAACATAGAAGTTGATGCGTACCCTTTGCTCTGCTGGAGACAGGTGCCATCATCACACTATCATTGTCATTATATGTGTTAGCACCCACAGAGTGTACCTACGTGTGCCTGTGCTTTTATAGAATCCTCTGAGCCTTCCCTATACAGGTTGCTACACTAATTATGTGAGAGCTGTTTCTGCCTGGTGAGCATGTCACAATTAAACAACTAAAAACAAGTTTGCATAATTCACATACCAGCAGTTAAACTGAAAAGTTTCATTAAACACATAACACATGGTTAGTTCAGGGAAATTAAACTACTTGAGACAACAAATAATCCATTATTTCTATTTAAATTCAGTGTGTGGGAGATTTTCCAACCATTTATATCATCATTTTTTGTCTGTGCAACAGTCGAGGGACATTCAAAGTAAAGCTATTAGGGAATACATGTTGATATAACAGTGTTTTAACGTTTCCTAATGTGTGACATCACACAAATTTTGCAGCTGTTAGTGCAGGCAGAACTTTCTACACAGAACTCTCTCTCTCTCTCTCTCTCTCTCTCTCTCTCTCTCTCTCTCTCTGTATACCACTCCTGCTCTTGTAGCATTTGTGTGTGCATGTGCTTGTGTGTACGTGCTATATAAGTACTATTTAAGGTCCACAGGGAAACATTATCTGTTTGAGCTATCAACAATCTGATGCTAACCTTCTCTGCCCCTCTCTCTGCATATCTCCCTCTCTCTTTCTGCCTCTCTCTCTCCCACTCCGTCTCTCTCAATCTATCCAGCTCTCTGTGGCGGAGATGTTAGAGGTCCCTGGGGAACCATCCTTAGTCCCGGCTATCCAGACAGCTACCCTTCATCTCTCAACTGTACCTGGACTGTTGAAGTCAGCCACGGGAAAGGCAAGACACACACACACACACACAGATTCACACTACTTAATAGAGAGAGACAGAGTGAGAGACAGTCGCAAGTAGCACACATAGTAGTGCAGCTACTGCTACACTACAACCACTGACTTGCAATACATGAAGTTTATGCCATAATGCCACTTTATTATTCAATTCCTATGATACAAGACATTAACGATTTGTGCCTGCTGTGATCACACTGTAAAATGATTCATACCAATTCCAGGTATATGAGCCCGCTCAGAATGAAACAAACGTGTGTGTATGTGTGTGTGTGTGTGTGTGTGTGTGTGTGTGTGTGTGTGTGTGTGTGTGTCTTGAACAGGAGTCCAGTTTCAGTTCAATTCTTTTCATCTGGAGGACCAACACGATTACCTCTTGGTTACTGAGAACGGGAGTTTCCTGCAACCACTGGCTCGCCTGACTGGCAACGAGTTGCCTAGCAACATCAATGCTGGTCTCTATGGCAACTTCAAAGCCCAGCTTCGATTCATCTCTGACTTTTCCATTTCATATGAGGGCTTCAACATAACTTTCTCTGGTAATTTACTCCCCTATAGTCATGTTGTACCATTATACTCCAACAAGATCTAGATATAATTTACCATCACTTTTATTTAAGAAGTTGACGTTCCTCTTCTCATACTGTAAAAAAAAAACAGCCTTATCCTGTATAACAATGTGAAGTTTATTTTCAAATCCAAACCAGGCTTTGTTAAACACAGTCATGTAATAACACCCGTTATGAATATTGCACAGGATCAGCCTAGAAACCCACGCAAAGAGGATCCAAGACACCACAGTGAAATAATAGCCTATCTTCTCTTTAAAGACTCTCTCTAAAGAGAAGAAAGCAGAGCAATGTTTCTACTTGGACAGAGACAGTTGCAGCCTCTTAAATTGTAATGATCAGTGATAGCTTTACTTTGTGATCTGAGATTTTGACAAGAACCGTTTCTGTGGAGTGGAACCAACAGATGCCTTGACTGACAACTGTTTTTCTAAAACTTGAACTTCAAATGGCAGTTTAGAACAGAGTCCTGCATCGGTCCAGTTTTGCAAATCCACATCCGCTGTGCGCCCACAGAGCTCAGTACTGGAACCAACATCTTACCTGTTATTATCTCAAAATCAAATCTAGACCAACCTGACTCAGTAGTAGAAGTTTCACAACTCAACCCAACACATAGACCATAAAGTCGCTCACTTTAAAATTCATCCCGATTGTATTTAAGCAGGGCTTGCATGATGGCTGGTCTGAGGTTATCTGCTGGTTGGCGTAATGTACTGTTCCATTCAGATGTGCAAAACACTCTCAGTCAGCTCCCACTTGTTTTTGACGTAATGCAAAGTGACACAACGATAACTGAAGTTGCAGTAACCATCTGTCCTCCTTTTCCAAAGTTACTCCCTGTTGCTATCACTCAGTATTTTGATTTGTTTCCTTGTCATTTTAATTCCTGTTTTTTTTTTTTCCAGTCTCATGTTTATTTATCTGCACCTGTGAATTAATATAAATATATTTTTGACCCGTTACACATCTTTTTTGTGGGTCCTGCCAAGTGGAGCGCAGCCAGATTTTACATATCAAACTTTTACATTTTTTTCAACAGTTTCTGTTAAGGGATTTGGCACAGGACATCCATTTATAAAATAAAAATGTTTTTTGACTTAAAAAAAAGAAAAAAGTCAAATGTTTTCTATTTTTTATGCCACATCGACACAAAACTGTTACTGTGTTAAGTGAATGTTAAACTCTCACTTTTCCTCTGAATAGAGATGTTTCACCACTGGCCTCAAGGACTACCAACAAACCCTGTTCTTGAATAGCTCAAGAAAAAAGCTGAACAGAGGAGAGAGGTTACGCAACATTAAACTGAATGTAATCAACCATTAAACAACACAAAAGAAGAAAAAAAAAGAGACAGAGATGGATTCCCTTCAGCCTCATCGTGGTAGTCTGAGAAAGTGTGGAAGTCACAGGTGCTGTCCCGATCCATGGTCGCGTGACTTCACCACCACCGCCATCCAAAACAGTTCAGGGTCATAATTAAGACAAAGACCAAGGCTACATCTGCCCCTCATAACTCAAGATCATTTGCCTCAATGCCCTTACAAGGCTCTCCTATTGACTCTGAAATAAAGGAGCACCTGAATCTGAGTATAAACTGAAGGATGTTGTACCACCTCCCAGATGGCATAAGCTGATACTCAGAATGTAACACATACAAGGCGTCACTGTGACTCATAAGTCGTAACATGTTCAACAACCCGTGTGAAACTGCAGCACCCTGAAATACACATCACATCATCGGTCTTAGCCCACTGAAAACACATCTCCTCTTGTACTTCGCTAAACATGAAATCAACAAGTTCAGTCCCGGACATGGTGGAGTCAATTGAGACTCACAACTTATGTACAAATTGTTCACTGTTGTTCATAAGTTGTTATGCAAAGGTTATATTTTAATGGACTGCATTAGTTTTTATCATAAGAGTTACTGAATTATTGAAAAGGGTTAGGCTACTTCACATGGAAGGAAATCATGTTTGCTCTGTCAGTGAATATTTAATGAATTAAGTTAATGATTATGACGTCAGTCTTATTGTAGTTATGAGAGTGGATTTTTCCTGGACTTTTCTTGGAGAGTGATGGGTATCGATTTGATGATTTAATAGAAAAATGTTTGTACACTTTAATCTTATAATTTTTCACTTACTCTAATGGCACTTATGCCACATTCAGAAAATGCAATAAATAAAACTTTTAAAGAGCAGGCTTCACAGTGCTGACCCATTTTTACCATTTTAAATGCTTATTCATATATAATTGTTATGTACTCAGTTTCCATTTATTTTCTGTAGAATATACTTTGGAGCCATGTGAGGACCCTGGAATGCCCCGGTTCGGCAGGAGAAATGGCTACAGTTTCGGCGTTGGTGACACCTTGTCTTTTTCCTGCAACATGGGCTACCGCCTAGAAGGGGCACCAGAGTTGGTCTGTCTGGGAGGTGGGCGGAGAATGTGGAGTGCTCCTCTACCAAGATGTGTCGGTACGTGGTAATATTACTGTTTTTGTTATCTTTGACAACAGTATCACACTTCACACACACCACAGTTTGATTGCTGAGTTTTGTGGCAAGTCAGGTGGCACGAAAAGGTTCTAGAGGTATGAAGGCATTATATTTAGAATAGTACGGTTAGTAGCCACCAAGCTAAAGTTCTTCCACCGTGTAGCATTTACTGTGTGTAAAGTGCACCACTTAAAATCACCAAGGCATGTGTATGTGTAATCAGACAAAATACCTTACTCACAGTGTAAGAAAATAATGATTCATTTGTTTCTATTCCCTTCCTTATTCACAAGAAAAGCAAATAAGATTTTAATTATGTAACTAATGATGGAACAGAGTGCTGACCTTCAGTGACCAGGGAACGTGTTGAGCTGTTTAGCTGCTGATACTCTGATGTTTATGAAAAATTATGAACCTGCACAGCCTCAGTTCAAAAGCCAGCAGACACACAACACACAAGTTCAACATTGTTTTCTTTTACAAGATAGTGAGGGAGATGGCACTACACAAAGGTAAAGCAAGTGACTGAAAAAAACATTTTAGAATAGCTTAGAACAGAAAAGGAGCATGTCAGGTCTTTTCAAGTTTAATGTGCCCCTGTCCTTCTTTTTTAATCTGTTCCAAAAATATCATAAATACAGTAAACTACAATGAATCTAAACTGGACACAAACACCAGTCTGTGTAAAAGCCAAACATATACAAGCCAATTTTGAGTTACTAGATGAACACTAAATGTCAGTGATATTTCTTCAAAGTGATTCACCAGTGGGCAAAGAGTTTTGGCATGGCCGCAGTCCTGTATCACCCCTTATATTTATGACTTTTACTATCAAGGACATCATCAGAAATATGACTCTGAATTTTTGGATTTATCATGTTCTTGGTTGCTGTTTTTGAACTGAAGTGATAAAGACAGTTCCAGACAGAATACAATAGAATACAAAATACATAACACATTATGCCTGGGAAGAACACATGGATATGAAATAAAAATTTCTAGGACAAGAAAATGCTAAAGTTGGATTTATTAATTATGAGCAGATGTTGTCTTAAATGTTTCCATCCTGTAAATTGTGAGAAATTTACATATTTTCTGATAACCACATGAGTCCGAATACAGTAGGGCTTTCGTAATGTGTTCAAATGTTTGGATATAGGTACATGCCCAATGTTGAACTCTAATCTGAAATGATGTAACTGTAGCAGTCTGTGGTACAAGTGCATGGAGATACAGCATGAGGTTAAATTTAAAGGCAGTATGAATACATACAAACTGCTTGAACAATTGAACCATGAATACAGTTTGCAGTGAAGACGTGTCCATTAGACTTAAAAATGTCATCTGGAGTGGAAAATGTGTATATTCTATATCACTAATTAATTAATGTACAAAGACAGAGGCAAATACCAAATGAACCTAATGGGAAAGTAAGTACAATAATGGATTTTCTCAGTAAGTTCCAAAAACATGTAATGACAGTCGTTTTAAATATGGGCTGTCGTACAAAGATGCACATACACTCCACACAAGTCTTTAACTGACTGGCAACAAAGGAATACTGAAACGCTAGAGGTCAAGTTTGTGCCAATAAAACAAGATGAAAGTAATCAGGATGGCAAAAAATAAATATTAACAGCTTTGGAAGACCTTGCTCTTTGCCTAGTCTCCCTGTGTTTGTGTCGGGTTTCTCTGGGTGTATTAGAAGTTCTCCTGTTATTTTCCCTGACCAAAGCAACTGCTCTGTGGGCAACACAGATGGTCCTGCCTGATGTCTAATGTAGAACATGAGTTTACCAATGAGGATCAATACTTTGTAATGTACTCATAACTTCAAGGTCTTTTTAAGTAAGAAATTTGTAAAATGAGATTTGATTTGGATGAAAATTGTGAATCAGACTTCCGGTTTGACGATCTAGGCGATGGCGGCATAGGAAAGTTGCTCCCGACATTTCGAAGTAAAATTACCCACAAAAACCCGAATAAGTTTAAAAAAAACGTGAGTACAGTTGAATTTAGGACGGTGGGTTTCGAGAATGCCTAAATATCAGTCGAAAAAGTTCATGCAGTCGGAGTTAATTGAGAGAGACGAAGTTAGCCAGCAGCTCCAAGCTAGCAACGAAACTGAGGATACGGACTCGGACCACGGCGAGGAGCAGGCGGAGGAAGCAGGTCTGGGCCTTATACTAAAAGAACTAAGAGAGTTTAGAAAGGACAACAGACAGCAGCTGAAAGAGATCCGTGAAGAAATAAACAAAACTAACACTAGAATAGAGGAGGCGGAAAAGAGGATCGACACGGCCGAAACTCGGATACAAGGGACGGAAGATGCGGTTACGGAGCTGCTGAAACTGCAGATACACCTGGATGCAAAGCTGACGGATTTAGAGGGTCGCTCCAGAAGAGAGAACATCAGGATCCACGGAGTGAAAGAGGGAGCGGAGGAGGACTCTCCATCGATGGTGGGTTATGTCGAGCGTGTGCTGCGGGAGGGCTTGGAGCTCCAGGGCTCCTTTGAGTTGCGAGTGGAGAGAGCTCACCGCGCCCTAACACCAAAGCCGCCACAGGGAGCTCCACCGAGGTCCATTGTGGCTAAATTGTCAAGCTACAGGATGAAAGAGGAGTTACTGAAGCTGGCCTGGCAAAAGCGGGGATTTCAACTTCACGGAAAAAGTGTTAATCTGGATCATGACTACGCGCCTGATGTGTTGATAAAGCGAAAGGAATATGCCGAAGCGAAATCAGTACTGAAGGAGAAGAAAATCAGATTTCAAACTCCATTCCCGGCCCGGTTAAGAGTGTTCTATCCGGAGGGGACAGTGTTGTACGGATCAGCGGAGGAGGCGACCGGGGACATGGCGAAGAGGGGGTTCTCGGTCTCGGTTATTAAACACCCAGAATCTCTGCTGGAGCAGATTCAGAAGTTCACATGGCGAACGAGCAGGAGATCGGGCAACCGGATGAGAGCAAGTAAAGAGAGGAGTTACGTGGAAAAACTACAGGTATTTAAGCGCCAGGATCCAGCATGACTATAAAACATCTGTGATTCACGGGTCGTTGAAAGTCCCGGAGAAGAAGAGGGGAGTTGTTATGCTAAAGAGGAGAGTCCAGCTATCAGTAAGAACAGACTGCGAGCAAGTATGGTATATTATAGAAACATTTTATAGGCAATAACTAAGAACATACTGTAACGTCGGGAGTTTTGTTTTCCTCTGTCAGACGGACGGATGGACACTAGAATAAAACTGCAAATGGCTGAGGGCCCTCTCACACCTGTCGGTGGGGGAGGATTTCCCTCAAGGCCCTATCACCATCAGGGCCTAATAAGGGTCGAGATGAAGACCTCACTATTGGAAGCCTTTTTTTCATGTGTGACTATGTTTGTGTTGTTCCTCATTAAGAGGCATGTTTTGCTGCCGTTCCATGCAGCTTTTGGGGTGCTGTCTGTGATACATTCAGTTAATGGTGAATATTTGTGCCGGTGCGAAGGGGTTTTCCATTTTTTTATTTCTTTTCAATATAGTACACTAAATGCAAGCAATTAAAATAGCAACATATAATGTGAATGGTCTGGTCAACCCTATCAAAAGAAGTAAGATTTTAACAAAACTAAAAAGAGACAAAGTTGAGGTGGCGTTTTTGCAAGAAACCCATCTTTCGGACACAGAGCATGCTAAACTAAAAAGAATGTGTTTTAAATATCAGTTCTCATCATCATATGCAAATGGTCATAGGAGAGGGGTGGCAATATTAATTTCCAGTAAAATTAGTTTTGAGTCCCTATTTGAAAAGAAGGACACTGAAGGAAGATATGTGTTGGTGAGAGGGAACTTAAATGGCTCATTGATAACTTTGCTGAATATATATGCTCCCCCTAATTCAGATTGGAGTTTTTTTAGTCAAATATTTGAAGTGATTATAGCAGAATCTCAAGGTGTATTAATTTGTGGAGGGGACCTCAATATTAGATTATGCCCTAAACTTGATTAATCAAAAATACAGGTTGCCCAGCCCAGTCACCTGAACAAAAGGATCAATTCGGCAATAAAGGATATTGGTTTAGTCGACGTGTGGAGAGAATTAAATCCCCTAAAGAGAGACTATACATATTTTTCTAATCCACACTTGTTGTATTCAAGGATTGACTACTTTTTAATGTTTGGTAAAGACTTACACAGGGTTGGGGACTGCAGCATGGGGATTATGGACCTTTCCGACCATAGCCCTCTGTATTTAAAATTAAATCTCGAACAATCCCGGAGAAACACCTTATGGAGATTAAACATACATATATTGAATCATATGAAGGACCAAATTAAGAAGGATATTACCGACTTTTTGGAACAGAATGATAATGGTGAGGTCACACCTCCGATATTGTGGGATGCATGTAAAGCAGTGCTGAGGGGTAAGATAATTGGATATAGTTCCCACTTAAAAAGAGCTAGGCTAAAAGAACTAAACCAGCTCCAAACAGAATTAAAACAATTAGAACAAAAACATAAAGAAACAAATGACAAGAAAATTAAAGAAGCACTTAGGAAGAAGAAGAATGAAATAGATGAGATCTATACAAGAGATATACAAAAAAAGTTAATATTTACAAAACAGAAGTATTATGAAGGAGGAGGGAAAGCCAGTAAAGTGTTGGCTTATAGGCTGAAAAAGCAACAAACAGAGAATTCAATCCATAAAATTAAAAATCCGATGACTAATTTAATAAACTATAAATTGGAAGAGATACAGAATAGCTTTGAAACATATTTTCAAAGACTATACTCTCAACCTCAGGTTGATAGAGGGAAAATGGAAGAATTCTTTGAGAAAATTAAACTTCCTAAATTGACGAGTGAGCAGAGTAACCAACTAGCAATAGAAATTACAGAGAAAGAAATAAGAGCAGCCATAGCCCATCTCAAATCAGGGAAAGCCCCTGGCCCTGATGGGTTTCCTTCAGAGTGGTACAGGATGATGGGAGATTCATTGGTCCCTATGTTGCAGTCCAACTTTAATTGGGTCCTTAAAAGGAATGAAATACCCCCCTCCTGGAGGGAAGCAGTAATTTCACTTATTCCAAAAGAGGGGAAGGATCGATCTGAATGCGGTAACTACAGACCGGTTAGCGTGTTAAATCAGGACTATAAGATCTTTACATATATACTGGCCAAGCGAATAGAAGGACTGTTACCACAAATCATTAGCCTTGACCAGACGGGTTTTATTCGTCAGAGACAAACCCAAGATAATATCAGACGGACTCTACATGTAATAAGTCATATAATAGAACAGGATTTAGAAGCGGTATTAGTAGGACTAGACGCAGAAAAGGCGTTTGATTGTGTAAATTGGTCCTTTTTGTTTAGAGTCCTAGATGCGTTTGGGTTTCACAATTCCTTTATTAAGACAATAGAAGCTCTTTATGATAACCCGAGGGCCAGACTTAAGATTAATGGTGTAGTTTCGAACCCCTTTTCACTGGAAAGGGGAACAAGGCAGGGATGTCCAATTAGCCCCCTTTTATTTGCGATTTTTATTGAACCCCTGAGTCAATGGATTATACAAAATGAGAACATTAAAGGAATACATATGAAGGGAGGAGAACAAAAGATATCCTTGTTTGCGGATGACATACTGATACAGTTATCCAGTCCAGAACAATCTATAGTACATTTGTTTTCACTTTTGGAGGAATATGGATCTTTCTCTGGATATAAGTTAAATGTTTCAAAAACACAAATTCTCAGTTTCAACTACAGTCCCTCAGAAAATGTAAAGAAAAGATATAATTTGAGTTGGGAAGCTGAATCCATGAGGTATCTGGGGGTGAATATACCAGCAGATTTGTCAAAGCTGCTCCCATTGAATGTTCTCTCCCTGAACAACAAAATTAGAGGAGACATTAGGAGATGGGATTTAATCCCATTTCTTAATTTTGGCTCTCGTATCGAATCGGTTAAAATGGTTATTTTGCCGAGGTTATTGTATCTCTTTCAATCCCTTCCACTAGATATACCTGATCAACAGTTCCAGGAGTGGGATAAACTCATCTCTAGGTACATTTGGCAGGGGCGTCGACCAAGAATCAAATATCAGAATTTACAGTTAGCAAAAAATAAGGGGGGGGTTGCGCTCCCATGTTTAAAAGATTATTACACTGCAGCTCAGTTGAGACCGTTAGTGTGTTGGTGCAATCCAGAATATAGGGCTAGATGGAAGGAGGTAGAGGGGGCCATAACAGCAGAGTTCCCAATTCAAGCTGCAATAGGGGATAAGGGATTAATGATGAAATTAACAGATCTGGGAAACCCCTGGATTGGTTTACCACTTAAGATATGGAATAAGTTAATAACTAAAAAGAAATTGAAAGAGGCGATAAAAGTATTGAGATGGTGTGCATTTGATCCAGATTTCATGCCTAAAAATTTGGATGCGAGATTCAAGGCCTGGAAAACTAAGGGACTAACAGCATATTGTACTTTTTTGTGTAAGGGGTCAATGAACAGTTTTCAAAACCTAAAGAGACAATTTGGTCTAAATAAAGATGACTTCTTTAGATTCTTACAGGTTCGTCACCAGGTTGAACAAATAAGGAAAGAGATTAAACAAGAGCAATGGGATAACAATCTACTAAAAGTATTTATGGATGCATATGTTTCAGGCTCAGGCCAAAAAACCATCTCAAGACTCTATGGGGGTTTACAACAAATGAAGGGTAACTCACTGCATGTAAAAAAGAAATGGGAGAGGGAAGGAAATCTAGTTCTAAGCGAAGAAGATTGGGAATATTTATGTGAGATACAATGGAAAACATCAAATTCAACACTATGGAGAGAGTTTTGTTGGAAAACCCTTATTAGATTTTTCGTCACCCCAGCTCAAAAACGACACTATTCTAATTCGTCTCTATGTTGGAGACAATGCGGATGCCTAGAGGCAAATCATTTTCACATATTTTGGTCTTGTTCGGTGTTGTTGACTTTCTGGCAGGAAGTCCACAACATTTTGCAAAAAGTATTTCAGACAGACATTACTTTTGAGTTTGTATCATTATACTTAGGAGTTTTACCATTGGAAAATGTCTCCTCTGATGACAAATACTTATTTCAGATTCTAAGTGCCGCTTCTAGAAAAGCTATAACAAGGAAGTGGCTAAGATTGGAAAAACCTACGGTAGATGAGTGGTTCGACATAATTTATAACATTTTTAAGATGGAAAGAATTACTTTTGCTATAAGACTAAAACAGGGTCTGTTTTTGAAAAGATGGGATAGATGGATTAGATATGTCACTCCGATCCGTCCATCGTTTGTCTAGTACCAGGTCTTGTATCCATTTTCTTTTTTCATCTATGCTTTTCCTATTCAACCCTTTTGCATCGGTATTTTTGATTTTTCTTTTTTTTCTATAGTATAGCAGAGGTGCACCCCAGCATCCTTGTTCTAAGCCTAAAGAGTTAAGTTCTCAATTTTTGTATTTTAATAATTTCATCTTTCATGGGATGAGGGAGGTCCAATCATCCCTATCTGTATGGTCAGTGGAATCGTGGATGTATTACTGTGCAATTCAGTTGTAATTTACAGATGAATGGATGAGACTAGTGAATTGATATGTGAATGAACATGTAAAACATAAAAATCACAATAAAAACAGAATTGAAAAAAAAGAAAATTGTGAATCAATACAGGACAATGATAAAAGCGCATAACAAAAGAGGCAACACTGAATGTTTCTGCCATTATTCACAGGATCGTTTTCAGCAGCACTGTGAGAAGCAAGGGGCTGTACAGGTGCAGAAAGATAGACATTAGATAGAGAATATTGTACAAAACCACATTTATTTTCAGCATTGCGTGATGTTTGCAGTGCTAGGGTTTTACGTCTTTGGCTCTCATCAATGTGCAAAGACTGATAATGCAAAGAGGTGGGAGTGGAGTTGCGTGCCGGTGTTCTATGGTGTAGTGCGGCTTGCTATATTTAGTTCCTGTGTGTTGTGTTGCATCGCTGCATGATGTGCTGAAGAGCAAAGACGAGAGGAAAGGGAAGATTAGAACACCTACCATGTGCTGTCTTCCATTACCATAGCTGGAAACTTTTGCTTGTTTGTTTGCTTTTGTTGCTGCTTCAATAAAGTGGAGTACACTAATCATGGAAAGACATGAAGCCAAAAGGTGTTTTTTTTTTTTTTGTGATTTTAATTAACTAAAAGATGTACTTTGCAGCTTTAAAGTGCTGCTTTGGTGGTCTGTGTTTGTGGTTTTACATGAGGCTGTACTTCCCTCCTGGTGTGTTTGCTTTTTCAGGCTTGTTTTTTGCGCTTGTCTATTATTTCTGGACATTATCTTCCATGTAGTGTCTTTGTTAAAGGAAAAGAGGCTGAAATAGGAGGGAAAAGAAAAAAGACGAAAGTGAAGTGAGGAGGGAGAGGAAAAGAGGAAACTCATGAGAAGCAGAAGATGAAGGTTGATTGAAGTAGAGGAGGGTAAAAGGGGCACTATTCATATAGAGGGAGAGAGAGAAAGAGCAAGAGCGAGGGAGTTAAGGAGGGAGAGGGTGGAGAGGTAATTTTCTAAATGGAAACTGTAGCAGCGTGATTTATTGACGATATGACAGCTGTAATATGACTATTACACCAGTAGAGACATAGAGAGGGAGAGAACGGGAGATAGAGTGAGAGAAAAAGAGAGGAGAGGGACGTAGATACTGTAGATAGAGGGCACACGTGAGAAACGCAGAGCGCAGGTCTCTTTAGGTAAATTAGTTTCTGAATTTTACTACCTGCCCATTCTCTGTGACAGAAGTAGATAGCTGACAATACAGCTGTTTAAAGGGGTTGTTAAATTACTGTCTCTCTCTCTCTCTCTCTCTCTCTCTCTCTCTCTCTCTCTCTCTCTTTCTTTCTCTCTCTCTCTCGCACACACACAACACACACACACATGCACGCACACACACACACACACACACACTTTAGAAGTATGAATTTGTTAATAGGAAAAAAAATTAATCATCTTATGTAAAGAAAAAAAAAATTGTTTAATTCTTAGGACACGTGTTTTCTCGAAAACTGCTCATACAATGAACTAAAACTTTTATACAGTAGTACCAAACAACTTAAAACCCCAGAAGAATCTTAAAGTCATTAATTTGGGTCCCTATGTCACATAACAAATGTTTCTTCATATGGTCACACCGCATAATTGTTACACTACTACTGTATATATTTTAATTCTCTGGGTTCTGTCTTCTTCCTCAGCCGAGTGTGGTTCTTCAGTTATAAACAATGAAGGGATCCTTCTCTCGCCAAACTACCCCATGAACTACGACAACAACCATGAGTGCATCTATAGCATCCAGGTAATAAATCTGTAGATGTTTTTAAAGTACATCAAATGTGTTGTTACTGAATAAAAGACTGTGGCTCATTCTGGTTTGCCATTCTTTAAGAAAAAAAGACTCTTAATATTCCATGCTGGGACAAATGTAAACATAATTATGAAAGTTTTTGGAATTTATTAACCATCTTCAATCCTTTGTGAATATGTTTTTTGTCTACTTTGTTGGCCAATAAATCTTATTTGGATTTGTTGTGGACTTCAGGTGCAGGCTGGGAAAGGCATCAACATCTCTGCTAGAACCTTTCATCTCGCCCAAGGGGATATTCTCAAGGTAAACATACTGCACAGACACATTTGGTGGTTTCTCTGTCATTCTTCTTGCCTGGTTTCTGTGTCAGCGATGATAAAAAAAAAAAAAAAGTTTATGGTTAGTCCTAATGTATTTGCATCATTGGTGCATTGTGCTGTTGTTTTTACAGATTTATGATGGCAAAGACAACACAGCCCATGTTCTTGGAGCCTTCACGGGATCATCCATGTTGGGCCTGACACTGATTTCCACATCAAACCACCTCTGGCTAGAATTTTACAGCGATACAGAAAGTACAGGAGAAGGATTCAAACTGGTGTATTCCAGTAAGTTGTACTTCCACTAAGGATATCTAAAATAAATAGTGTTAAAAATGTGGAATATAAATGTAAACTTTAATTCATCATGAAGAGTAAATGTAGCAAAATTCTTCAAGCTTTGTATTCCAAAAAAATGGCTGTGCTCAAACACAAATAGCTTCAATGAACAGGCTTATAAAGACAGAGAAGCATGTATAACACAGGTAGTTCATTATTATGTATAATGATATATGTATAATAACACATGATGTGATTTGGTAGGTGGACCAATTAATCACTAGCTTGTAAATTGCACCGTATGTTGTACAAAGTGGGATGGGTGATAGAGGCAGAGCCAAGCTGGCGGTGATTTATATTGGTGATTATGGCACGTACTTTACACGACTTTAAGCTTCAAGCTATTAAATATGTTAATGACATAAAACTGGGATGGACGAAGACAGGCATGAGACTAAAGCTAGTCAGTATCAGAATCACATCAATTCAGCAATTAAATGCCACGTAACATCTATACTAATTCCTGACAAATGTAACATACTTGCTGAATCAATTTACCTCTATATGGTTCTAATTTGTGAAACCATCAAAGAACTGATTGTTAATTGCAGGACTGAAATGATCACAAGAAACTTGTCATTTTTTATTAACAAAGCTTTCAGAGGTTTCTGATTTCAGCGTAGGATTTGGTGTTAAAAGGTGCACTCTGATGTTCGCACATTTGGCAGCATCCTCTTAGATGCATAGTTGAAATGAAACAATCTAATTGTTTAAATGGAGTCATGCAGAATCATTTGCATAGTGCTTTGAAGTTGTATTGTCTGAATGCCGTGTGAGCAGAGTGGAGCATCTTTTACTTACTTCACTGCACCTCAACTTTCTCGTACTGATGCACATAAAAGATAGTTTGCCATACAAACAAATAACGCTGACTTATTTCCTCACACGTCTAATACACAGCCAACAATTTGCTGATGGGCAAATATTCACACTAGATGTCAGGATGATGGCAAGTGTGTTCAGATTGCAGAATGGTAAAAGCACAGCTTTGCAAATGGCCATTTCAAGGATTTAGACATGCACCTACTGCAGTCTTCCAGGAGATGACTCAAATCCTGGCGCACTTCGTCTTCCAGGTAAAGCTGAAGATCAAATCCTGGTTAAAGTCTTATAAGGATAAGCTATTTATATACCTCTTCATATCCCGCTCTTCAAAATTGCGCACATGAATAAACAGAATAATCTGAATATTACCATGGAAACTGAGTTTAGACAGACTGTGAAAAACAACTTAAATTGGATAAGATGTATACATGCAACAGTATCACTCCTAATATTGATATGTTTCATATATCTTTTTGTTTTTTATTAAATCAGGATGAGAGCTTAACAGGATCTGTGATATCAGCAAGCTCATAAACAGAATACTTGAGTGTGCCAGATATTAAGGGAGTATTGCTGTGCATCTAAAGAACACTAATTCTGTTTTCTCTAGTGGGTCTAAAATGTCCCTAAGCGAGTATTTTAAAAAGTACACACTTTAAAGCTCTTTCTCTTTCTTTTTATTTCTAGGTTTTGAATTGTCTCATTGTGAGGACCCAGGTGTGCCTCAGTTTGGCTTCAAGGTCAACGACCAAGGCCATTTCTCTGGGAGCAGCATCACATACAGATGTGAGCCTGGATACACTCTGCACGGCGCTTCCACACTGAAGTGTATGACGGGGGAAAGGCGAGCCTGGGATAACCCTCTGCCTTCTTGCATCGGTATGTCTCTTGCTATATGAAGCCATTCACACTTTGAAAAGACACACACAATAGTTAACAGATACATAAATGTATGTAGACACACAATTACGGGTTGAACGTTGACTAAAGCTTTTCAATAGGTTTTGTTGTTGCCTTTTCTTTCCCCAGTACTGCAGCATGTTGTGCTGTGTGGTGTGTTGTCCTATTACTTCTATCTACAGACATTGAATCATTGGCATCAACAGCTACCTTTACATTTGCACATGAATTGACATGAAGAAGTTTTTAAGTAGCAGGAAGCGTTGCTGTATTAGGCCTTGCTCCACAATACAGTACAGAGTCACCCAGAGCTCCTTTATGCAAAGTCTCTGCTTACAGGACATTCATTCCATAATCTGACAAGAAAACAGATGGAGGCCAATGTCCTGTGGAATCACCCTCGCCATTTCTAGTGATGTCACACACCGCGGTGGTTTTAAAGTCTCGATGAAAGGCCTATTTGTTCAGGAGGGTTCACCACCTGGACTCCCTGTGACCAATTGATCCATTTCCTTTCCTGCAGGGGGGGATTTGTTCTCTGTTCCTGGAAACTGCCCTCGTCCTTGCCCAATTCTCTGCTATATACTCAAACATACCCACACACTTACAAACACACAGAGATCCAAACTTGTTCAATCATTTTTGTTTCTCTGCTTGTTTTTAAACTCCATTCATGTCATTCTTTCTCCACAAAGGGATAATCGACAAACATGTTTGTTAGAATTGCATTTCATAAACACATTTTAATCAATTCGGTTATGCTAAAGACCACTATTATCAAAGCATGTTCCATTTTAGGGAAACAATAAAACCAACTGGGAAGCAACTCCCATTTGAGTATTGACATATTTCCAAATATTCCATTATAACATCATTGCCTTTCTAATTCATTTTTCAGGGCTTCATACTGATGGGAAATTATATCCACACCACAATCCCAAATATTGATGTCAAGAAGTCAATAACGGTCTTTTACTGGTTATGCAATTTCAGGCCTCCAGAACTCACACACTCTGATAAACACACACACACTAACACATTCATCAGGAGATAAGTATGTAGTGCCTGAAATGCTTTGATTTGTATGTTATGTTAAGCTTATTTGGAGAAAATTTCATTTCCTCCTAGTAGGTATTTGGTTGAATGATGATTACATTCTCTAATTAAACCCAAACAAATGCTAAGCCTGTGCAGACTGACACACAAAATGGCTGCTGCAGCTGTGCCCCAGATGGGAGCTATAAGCATAACAGCAAGCCCAGTGTTTTAAGCACCTTTCTTCCTTCATTGCTGCCTCTGAACTTCCTGATTTCGGATTCAGCTTAATAAGTCTCTTTCCTTCTCAGTATCAATAATGAAAGACTCATAAAACCACTGGCTGATATTCTATGACTTTATATTTTAGCAGTGACACACTGTGACCTCAGCTAACCTCCAGTCTTAATACTATATTGCCTCTTATTATTACTTGTAGTGTTCCCTCTTTACCCCCTTTGGTTCTCTACTTTCTCTTTCTCTTTTGCCTCTTCTCCCCTTTCTTTTCCCCGTCCCAACTCTTAATATTGCTCCTATTACTTGAGATAATATATTTCAGTGATGAAGGGAGGGGAGCCTGGGGAGGGACGAACATGGGGAGGGAAGAGAAGCAGAGAGGGGATGAAGATTGTGAAAATATATAACCAAGAGAGACAAAGAGAGAAGGGGGGATTATTTTCTGTTATATAATGTGTGGTGATTTCTTTAGGGAGGAATGCAGGATCAGCACTTTGTCTCATCTTCTTCCTCTTCCCTTTTTTGTGAGTGAGAAAGAGTGAAAAAGACAGAGGGACACGAGGGAAGAGAGTTCTCTTCTTTTCTAATCCATTTGTCTCTGTGGTGATCGTTTAATCATTGCCCAGTGGCTACTGAGGTGCACCTAGTGGATCTGATTGCCTTGAAAAACAATTGCCATGGACAGATAAGCGGCTGACTTGTCATAGTTCACATACTGCACACTTAAACACACACATACACACTCATCAATGCTCATTGGTTAGATAGATGGCTTGATGGTATTTGTAACACATTCACAGTTGGGCTAATCAGACAGATGGAGACATATTGACATTTGTGTGGGTTTGTATGTTGGTACATATTAACAGTCTGTAATGTCTTTTACCTGTGTGTGTGTGTGTGTGTGTGTGTGTGTGTGTGTGTGTGTGTGTGTGTGTACCTGTACGTGTGTGTGTGTGATACCTGTACGTGTGTGTGTGTGTGTGATACCTGTAGCGGAGTGCGGAGGTCGTTTTAAGGGCGAGTCGTCAGGGAGGATTCTTTCTCCTGGATACCCATTTCCCTACGACAATAATCTACGCTGCACCTGGACCATTGAGGTGGACTCGGGAAATATCGTGAGGTAAAGTTGACCTTTCACAGCATCGAAGTTGAAATAACAGTGTCATTCATTTTACTGCCCACTTCAACACCTTTTATAAAGCTGCAATTGAAATATAAGTTACTTGTGTTGGAGTGTTAAGCGCTACTCTGCAAATGTGATGGTGTGAAAATGACAGTACACATTTGTTGATATAATAAGTATATTGTAAACGGGACAGGTTTTTTATACAAGCAGTGGTTACAAATTAAAATTGATAGGGTATACATAATTTACATGAAGGTATTCCCATCTTAGGCTTCATCTAACGATGAAAAAGTTTTCAACCTATAAAAATTACCATCAAAATAATGGTAGTCAAAGTCTCTCTTTGGGGGTCCTTAGTTGTTGGTCCTCCACAGCAATGACTGTTTTCATGTTCTAAGACTGAAATTTAATAAAGAAGTATTTAATAAAGAAGTCATGTTTATATTGTTAATGATCTTTTTTTTTTTTTTTTTTTTTCTTGCCAATTGCAGTCTTCAGTTCTTGGCCTTTGACACAGAAGCCAGCCACGATATGCTGAAGGTCTGGGATGGACCACCTGAAAATGAAATGTCTTTGTCAGAGCTCAGCGGATCTCTGCTACCTGAAGGAATTCACTCTACACTGAATACTGTCACTGTTCAGTTTGAGACTGATTTTTACATCAGCAAGTCAGGATTCGCTATTCAATTCTCTAGTAAGTCATGTCCATAACTAATGGACTAAACATTATGAAAATGAGAAAGGTTATGGTAGGAGTTTTCCTCCTACTGTTGATAATTTTGTTATTTTCCTCTGAAGTTCCCTGTATGATGTTTTGAATGTGTGTATGACTGGACTAGGTTTTCAGATTGATAAAGAGGGAAGAATACTCTTAGTTTCTTCATGATTCTGAATATTTTTCTTTCTATTGAATCTTCATTTGACTAAAAATTTGAATATTAACAACATCAACAGAATCCAAATCTGCATAATGGTTCTACTTGAAGATCTCACTTGACCAGTCAGAAATGATCTTAGCAGATATTTGTATGCACTGAGTTAATGCAATAGCTATCCAGTGTGACAGATTTTTATAATTCCTCTCCCCTCTTTCACCTCCATTCCCTCTTCTTTCTTCCTGTCCCCTCTCTCCCTCTCCTTCCCTGTCCAGGCTCAGTAGCTACAGCCTGCAGAGACCCAGGTGTACCAATGAATGGCAGTCGAAGTGGAGATGGCCGTGAGCCGGGGGATTCAGTGTCCTTTCAGTGTGACCCAGGATACGAGCTCCAGGGAGATGACAAAATCACCTGTATACAAGTGGATAACAGATACTACTGGCAGCCCAGCCCGCCTGTCTGCATAGGTGAAAAGTCCAGTCCCATATATTTATATATTTATAGGGACATACAATAGATGTACTGCATACACAACTGGAGTTGTTTATGGTTCATTACCTTGCTCAAGTTGACTTGTAGGAGGGCTTTATAAAAAACATCATGTTTAGTGGTTTGAACTTGCTTCTTAATACATACAGCATGATACTATTGCATTATCCTTTCCAAATCCCTGCAAACTACTAGTCCTTTTGAATGAAAATCTTGTAACTTAGATTCCCCGTAAAATAAAATAAAAAAACATTGTGCATTGTGAGTAAATTAAAATATTTTTTTCATCCTGCATGGTTGCGCTTGAGAGAATATTAAAATTGTATTTTATATTATTTTTATTTTAAGACTTATCTTTGCTTGTGTTCCCATGACAGCTCCTTGTGGAGGAAACTTAACAGGCTCCAGTGGATTTATTCTCTCTCCTAACTATCCTCATCCCTACCCTCACTCCAAGGACTGCGATTGGCTCATTGCTGTCAACTCTGACTATGTCTTGTCACTGGCCTTCATCAGGTAACCTACAAGTCAGCGGATCTTTTTTACACCAAAGCCTGTGTTAATCCTCAGTTGGTTCGCTGTGCACAAATGTTCTTTTACATCATTGTTTGTTGTCTTTCTTAACTAAATCCATAATAAAATGTAAAAAAAAAAAAAAAAAGTAAAATGTACATTGAGAATAGACTCAAAACATTTAAGAAAGACACTATTAATTCTCTCTTTTCGGACCTTTTAGAGGTAGAGTTTAGAGATATCCTGTCATGAACTGAAGTGTCGACCCTCTGACACAAGAGTAAACAAGGCAATTATTTTCACTCCATTGTAATTGTTTTGGGCCAACAGACCAAAAGTCATTGCTATCCATGAAAATTGAAAATGAGTTGAGGGGCTGAGAATGAGTGTAAGAACCATCAGAAACAAATCCACTTTCTGGTATCTTTTAGACACTCTTAGCCACAGAGTCTAGTGAAATAGAATACTCAGGTGATAAAGGCCTTGAAAATACAATGCTTGCTTTGTCTGTCCTGCACCATAATGTATGTTGGAAAAAAATGCTCTCTAGAACAGTCAGAAAATGACTTCTAATATAAATAACAAACAAAATCCAAATGTCAGTACTCGCTCTTTTTCTATACTCCTGACTGAACTGACTGTTCTCACCATCTCTTTCCTATCTCTTTGTCCCTATCTGTGTTTTTTTCATCTATCTCTAGTTTCAACATTGAGCCAAACTACGACTTCCTGTATATCTACGATGGTCCAGATAGCAACAGTCCTCTCATTGGTAGCTTCCAGGACAGCAAACTCCCAGAGAGGATTGAGAGCAGTTCAAATACCATGCATTTAGCATTCCGCAGTGATGGCTCTGTTTCCTACACTGGTTTCCACCTGGAATACAAAGGTAAAATATTCTGCAAATACGACCAACCTCCTTATATAAAGTGAATACTAATTGAATAGCTTCTAAAATAGTAAAATAAGTAAAACTCCAACAAGTATTAGCACAAACAAAAAGATTTTGCATTCTCAGGGAGATAAAATTGTGTTAAACATCTCTACAGCAGGGGGACAAAATATAACCCTGATTATCTTATGGAAAGCAGTACCCCATCATTCAGTCTACATTTAGTATTTGATTGTTTATATCTTGAACTAGAACACCTGGAAATTGACTCAACACATGTATGTCTGATGTTTCTGATGAAAATAAATACTCATTCCAGCTGGCACTGTTTTATAGCCACTTTGTAACTGTCAGTTGTTGAAAAATCATTGTAATTTACAATGTTTGATGTAATTGCATCAGGGACTGTTTTCTGTCCTGTTTGTTTTTCATAACTAAGGTAACATGGGAAATAACTCTTTTAGGTTTTCACAGTGAATGTGACAGTATGTTTCAGATCTCTCCTGTGATGACAGAATGTGTTTAGAAATGTTTAACTTTCACATTTACCAAAGAGGACTACTGTGTTACTCCTTAATACCCAATACACATGTGTATGCAGTTAAGTCTCCCACACTAATGACAGTGTGTATCACGCTGATTTTAAAATGAAAAAGAAGGATTGCTCTCACTGCAAAATCCCTGCTGAATTGATGTCTGTTGAAATGGTCTGTCTGAGGGGTGAGTTTCATTCACATGCACAGAAGAATCATCATATCTTCAGGTGGACTCAGGAATTAAGTTTTAAGTTGATGTAGGGTGGCTGCTAATCTTTTGGGAGGGGGGCCAAAGCCATAATTTACAAGGTTCATGTACCATACAAAAGCCAGGGGATGAAGTTATCGTTCGTACTCCATCTTTGGCAAAGGCAGCTAAGTCAAACAGACTATTAAAAAGGCCAATGGAGTGCCTGCCTCATTTGATTATGGCTTGGGACGTAGTTATTATTAATTTGACTTGGTTTTGAATTTGATTATTCATGTGTGCCTGTCGCTTTTTCTTTGCCTCATCCTCTCTCTCACTTGCTTACTCGTTCTCTTTGTCTTTATCCAGCCAAACTGAGGGAATCATGTTTCGACCCAGGTGTGGTTCTGAATGGAACCAGGCTGGGATCTGATTATAAGCTGGGTTCTACTGTCACCTTCTACTGTGAAGCAGGATATGTTTTGCAGGTACAAACAGATGGATGAATGGGTGGTTGAAAGGCTGGTTGATTGGATATGTGGGTGGATCTGTGATTGGTTGGCTCAATAGGTGGCTAGTTGGTTGGATAGTTGGTTTGGATGGATACTCAATTGGTTTATTGATCGAGTGGATGGTTAGTAGAATGCATGACTAGTTGGTTAGTTGGTTGGTCCGCTTTGTGGGGTTGGATGTCCCTAGGTTGGTTTGTCGAAAGGGAAGTTGATTTGTTCATTGAGTGGAAGGTTGGTTGTTTCGGATTTTCTTAAAGTAAATTGTTTTTTCTTTAGGGCTATTCTACCTTAACCTGCAGTATGGGAGATGATGGCAGACCTGGATGGAACAGGGCATTGCCTAGCTGTCAAGGTAACTTAAAATCCCTATATTTACAGAGGTGAAAGCTGTGTATGTATTGTATGCCTCACTAACTATGTGTGCTTGAATACGTGCGTGTGTTCTTTCTCCAGCGCCCTGTGGAAGTCGTTCTACAGGATCAGAAGGGACTGTTTTATCTCCAAATTTCCCCAGAAACTACACCTCTGGTCAGACCTGTGTCTACTCTATATCTGTACCTAGAGAGTTTGGTAAGTTCATTCACACACAAAGTTTCACACAGTTTCACATTGCATTGCAATAAAAAGCAGTAATTTCTGTGTAAAAATAGATAAATAAATAAATAATTTTTGGAAAAAAATTCAAAGGCACATGTGCAGCACTCAACAAAAGATCGTAGTTTTCTTTGACCTGAATTACATTAAAAGTTGATTTTTAATGGGGACACCATGAAACCCCCAGAAGGACCCCTTTGGGGTTTTTAAACTACAATGAAAAACTAGTACAGATATTGTGATGATCAAAAGACGCTTGCTGGCCATTTGTTTTAATCCAGGTCAGGGTTTCATCATTGAAGTGTCATTTAAAGATGAGACTAGTTTTATCTTGCCACATGTGATCAGTAGTCTTTAAGCTAGACATAACTACCACATTATGAAGATATGAATATTGTAAAGGATTCTTAACATTAACTGAGGCTGTGGTGGGAAGCTGGGGTCATTTGAGGAGAGAGAAGGGTGCTGAATATTTGATATCTGTATAAAATTTTAACTTCATTCATATTAAATGTGTAGTATACAGATTGAAATTTACAATAGCATCTAATGTTAATTTGATTTACATTTTCATCAGGACAAACACAATCAATGTGAAGTTAGACATTAAAGTCCCTTCTTGACCTTGGAAATAGTAGTTTGGTGAAACAATCCCATTGAAGATCCTCTTAATAGCTTTTTCTGGAGCTTTGAACTATATCATATATCTTCATGAGCAATTGGGAGTTTGGTCAGTAGTAATGGAGATCGATTGGTGGACATATAAACTCACAAGCTGTTATGATTTAATAGTTGTAAGACTAAAATTTTATTTTTGACCTTGGAAATTGTTTGACATTTTTCTTCATCAGATGATATAGTTGAAGATATGGTGTCACATTATCAATATTGTTTAATTTTCAAGATGTGCAAATTTACATTTGTGTCTCCAATCATGATATTACATATTGACATCTAAATTATTGGTTTACTCATTGGGTCTGACTTGAGCTTTTACAAACAATCAGTAATTGGTGGATATATTGTTCAATTATGCCCTGTGGTATTATGAATAAATAGTAGCTTTCCCTGAGGCTGTTGATGGCTGCTGTCTCATTATATTTGCATAGCAACTTTTGGAGTGTCAGCTCCATGTAGACGTTTTGACTGAGAGGAGCTAACATTTGTTGGCCTACATATTGTATAAGACACACAGACAGCCTCCCAGAACCTCCCACACAGAGCAAGAGACAGATTGTTTTGTTAAGTTGCAGTGCTGTAGCCTTACAACATGCCCACATTTTTAAGCAGCTGTCGTTCTCATAAAAAATTTAAAAAATAACATGTCCTTAATTCATGCTCTTACATCAATCAAAGGTTACGGGCTCAAGGATGCAGTAACTACGCTATCAAAACTGCCTGATGATCAGAGAAGCTGAAATGAATGATTGATGATGTTTCACCATTCATACAAATGACTCCTTCAGTTTCAACACCAGGTGGGAAAAACCCTTGACATTTATCCCTGTGGAGATACCACACCTCCTGTTGAATGAGGACGTGGCTGAGGACACCCACTCAGGCAGCTCATCAGGAGGTATGGCAGCTCCACAGGGATCGATGCCCAGGTTTTCTCCATCTGATGTCAAGAGCTGACGAAGCCTTTCATATGCACAGTGAAACATTTTCAATCATTTGATACGTCTAGTGGACTGATTCAAACTTTGCTGTGATCGCTTATCTGCGAGTATGTGTGTGTGTGGGTATGTGGCTTTGTTTGTGCGCACTTTGTGTGTGTTGGTACATCTCATGTGCTTTATGAATCTGTGTGTGACCGTTGGTGCATGTGTGTCTTCCTGCCTGAAGTCTGTTCTGTTCTGAAACAATTTCAGCTGTGATCTCTTCCACTTTGCTCAGCAGTATGTCGATAATACAGCAGAGAATGATGGAAAACTTAATCACTCTGATTTCCTTAAAATCTATACATAGAGGGAGCTTTTAAGTATTTCTGCTGACTGGCAGAATCTTGTCATTCTTTATGTCCACTAAACACCCTGCCACTATACACATCCTTATGTACAACCATGGCAGGGCTGTAAGATATATATATATAAGAGGTTAGATTCATCTACCCTATAGAGCTAACCTCCTTTTTGATCATCTGTTTTCTCTTTCACACCTGCAGGGACAATGCCAGTTTAAAATCCAGTGTTTTGTTTCTGTTCTCTGTTGCTTGTCATTATTTTAATATAAAACGGGGTTTTACATGAAAGCAGACAGGGTACCGTTTGTGAGTCAGAGCAATGTCTTAGCAAAAGGCAGATCATGCTTTAGAAGAACTCCACAGAGAGAAACAGCCTTGTACAAAGTGACCAGTGACCTTCTTTTAGCATAATATCCTTGGCAATATACAAATTTCATTCTTTACAGCTCAGCCTTTGGGGCCAAAGAGAGATAGGGTTGAAATACAGTAGAGATTACAGAAAAACATTTCGCCTTTCTGTCTTCAGTTAACAAAACAAAGTTTTTGCAATCACCGATGTTTCACGCTAGCAGAGAACAATGATACACCAACTGACTGGGGGTGGGGGTGGGTTGGACTAGTGCACAAAGAAAATAAGGTGATATTGTGATTATTAAGTGTCCTGATATGTAATTTTGTGCCAATAGTTGGCTTCAAATAGAAGCTGACACTGCAGCTTAATAAAATTTAAATTGGGTATTACAGGTTAATTTTATCATTGGAAGGTCAGATGCAGACAGCGGCATGGAATAATAATTTGCCACTGGCTAACTCATCTCTTTATCTGTCTTTTTTCTCATTTGTATTTCCAGTACTCTTTGGTCAGTTTGTGTTGTTCCAGACTTCACTGAATGATGTAGTAGAGATCTATGATGGACCCACTCAACAAAACACACTATTGTCTTCTCTTTCTGGATCCCACTCTGGTAAGGATGGAGGGAAGGATGGAATAATTTATGGCTAGAGGGATTAATTGGCAGGCAGGCAATTTAAGCCCTCACTGTTTCTCTCTCCTCCAACTTTTCTGACTCTGTGTCTTTCTGACTAGGTGAGTCTCTACCTCTGAGTTCGGGAAACCAGATCACCATAAAGTTTACCACAGTTGGACCAGAAACTGCTAAGGGATTCCACTTCGTCTACCAAGGTCAGAAAATAAGTTTAAGATTCTGTAGGCCTTGGGGTTTGCAGAACTGGCTTGCTTCATGTTTAAGGTTTCATACAAAATTTTCCATAATAGCAATGAGGGTTTGTGTGTGGAGGTAGTTTATACCCCTTAAAGTTTAAGGGATGGGGAACATCCGGTCTCTGGGCCGCATGTGGCCCGTGAGACAATTTGATGCGGCCCACGAGGTAATTCATAAATACAAACTTGTTCCAAAGTGTCAGTTTGTCTCGAAGAACCGTCGCAGAGCGGATTACTGATATGGCACGAGGTATTGAAAAAACACTGAAATACAATTTCCAGTTTTTCTCTCTGGCTGCCAATGAAACAACAAACATAACAAATCTCGCCCAACTAGCTGTTTTTGTGCGTGGGATTACTGCTGAGTTTGATACGAGGGGGGAATTGCTGTCTTTGCAAGCGAAGCATGGCGCATTGGAGAGGTTGTGTGATAGTGTGATATATGTGTTCAATAATTTAGTATTGGCCTCGAAGGATGTTATAAAAATTGAAATGGCCCTTGATAGCAAAAGGGTTCCCCACCCCTGCCTTCAACCTTGGCTTTCTGGGGCTATGTGGTGTAATGGCTTATCTCTTGTTTTGTAAGTGGCCATTACATATAAAATGCAACAGTTTAATTTTTACTTTCAATGTATTCAATCAGAAAAGCCACGAATAGAGAAAAAATATCTTATTCAGTGTCCTGGCGAAGATAGGCAGCAGCAATAACAGTTCATTTGGCATTTCTATTGATATGAACACTTTTTAATGGTTGTGTCATCTTACATTTTTCTTCAGCTGTACCGAGGACCAGCTCCACTCAGTGCAGTTCAGTCCCAGAGCCGCGTTTTGGGAAACGCCTCGGTAATGACTTTGCAGTTGGCTCCTTGGTGCAGTTTGAGTGCAACCCTGGTTACGTCCTGCATGGCTCTACTGCCATACGGTGTGAGAGTGTCCCAGACAACCTGGCACAATGGAATGACACGCTGCCAACATGTATAGGTAAACATACACACAGAAATTAGACTGAGGACGGACATTTTCCTGTCCAGAATGTAGTAACATTATGAGATGCATTATTAACCCCACAACTGAGAAAGGAAAAAAAAACACAGTTAATTCAAATGCACACCATGTTTCAGTTTAGTCAGGCCCTAAGCCTTCCTATGCCAAAGCTGTCACACAGGGTTTAAGCTCTTTGGTCTCCCCCTCTTCAGTAGGGTACCACCCCCTTTCCTTTCCTTGTCTTTTTTCCCGTTACTTGCAGACAAAATGATGTTTCAACCTCTAATTTACCCTCTTTTCTGCTCTCTTCTATTCCGTGTGTCAACGCTCTTCGCTCTCCCAGTTCCCTGTGGGGGTGTGTTGACCTCCCGTCGTGGCACAATCCTGTCACCTGGCTATCCAGAGCCATATGACAACAACCAGAACTGTGTGTGGAAGGTCTCCGTTCCAGAAGGGGCAGGAATACAGGTAGTATCTGTCACACGCTGTTTCTTGGCTGACCTATGTAACATTGGCTTAAAAGCTGATCAGGGGGGATGTCAGGGAAGATAAGATATTATTAGAACAATGAATGGATGGATGTTTGTGAGAGAGGGTCCATCCAGAGATAACTAGAAAGGATCTAATCAGGAGAGATAATGCCTGATTGCATTCTCACGGACAAATACAAAGGCCAAGATGCCATAGACACAAAATGGAGTTGACATCTCACATTTAATTTTTCCTTAAATTTTGCAGTACGTCACATCAAGTTTAAGTTTGTTTTATATCATGTGACTTGCTACTTTTTCAAAACAAAAAGTCGTGTTTCACGTCTTGTTTTGTTTGACAGTTTCATTGAATATTTACACCAATTGACATCATGTGTTTTACTCTTTCTAAATTTGTTCATTGAACAATTTCTGTCCTCTTTTTTTTTTGTCGGCTTTTCCAGATACAAGTTGTAAGTTTTGCCACAGAGCATAACTGGGACTCTTTGGATTTCTATGATGGTGCTGACAACCACGCACCAAGACTGGGCAGCTACTCTGGTAAACACCTCTTTTCAGTATTTTTATAGTGTTACTCAAAATGTTACTCATGTCATTACATTCTTGTCAAAATGTAATTTGGCAAAAGACAGCTACTGTAATATAATAGCAAGAAACTCATACAATTTACAGTTTACAAATTAGTTGACAGCTAAGTTGTATTATAGCACATGTGCAGTTTGCTGCCAGCTAACGTTTTAGTTATTTTCATCTAAAATATGGTAAATCATACAGTTAATAACTGAATTGTGAGAATCTTGAGAGCTTAATTTAATTTCAAAGTGAGACAGTAACCAAGAGAGCATAACTGAACAACATTCAGCATTTATTGATTAGGAAAGGTGTGTCACAGCTGCTCAGGTTAGTGGTAGTAATGGCTATGAGTATTTAGGGACAAATAAAAAAAAATAGGCCATTTTCACTGTATGTCACAGAATAAGCAAGAACTCTGCTATTTGTAACCTGATCACAGTAAATATTGCTGTTACAACAGTATAACTGTTACATATAAACGCAGTAAAATTGGACAAACATTGCATGTTGTCATGAAATGTACAAGATGCTGCCCATGTGGCCCCCCACTTAGAGTGCAGTTAGAGCTAAACTGGTTCCATTCTGAGTGTCCCAGCAGAGGCTGGGGCACACACCCACTGACACCTGCTTGTTTATCTGTGATTACTTGAAAGACATATGAGAAATGTCTGCCGCATAAATAATTGTTCCTCTTACACTCTAGTGCTCTATTAGGAATAGATATTTCCTTAGCAACCTATATGTAATTTTAAATGTTCACAAAATTTACACACATGATCTTTACTTAACTTTCATGTTAAGAGCAAGTGACTTTTTAAACTCATGGTAATTATAGTATGTTAAATATTTACAACTGATTACAGACAATAAAACAATAATATAAAAGGTATAAACCCTAATTGCAAATGTTAATTTGATTTATCACTATAATAAAATGTGATAGCATAAAAAAATTAAAACTTTTTTTACTGCTTTCTGTTCAGGCATGACTGGTTTACTGTTTTGTTTTATCTATAGCAGCAATGCTGTGTCAGTGATATATATCTGTTATGGCAGGGGAAACCTTTCACTCGACACACCAGCAGCAGCAGCACACATGCTCTGTTAATATTTAATTATGTTATCCACCATTTTTCTTTGAATGTAGTTTTCAACGATTAATGAAATTGTGGTTCGTAAAAACCCATAGCTAATTATATTTTACTGCATATTGCTTGTGTAAAAAATTCTATATTACAATTCCACCTACATTTCTCTTCTCATCTATGCGTGTAGGAGGAAAAAGTGAACTCAACAGAGTAACCAAAAAGAGAGGTGTACTTTAGAGTGCCATTGGTCTGCCTGGTCATGCTGTCTGCAATGACCTCAATAGAAATGCCTCTGCTCTAGTGCTGCCACAACTTATATTCAGCCAAAAGCACATATTTAGTCTGGGTGAAGCATTCCTCTGGATTCAGCTGTCCAAAGGGGAAGTCAGCATCTTCTGCGGATACTAATACTTCTTGTAGGGAGGCAAAGTCACCTGCTTATATGCTGGTTGTATCAAATAATCTATGAAAGTGCTTGATGTCTTTATGTCTTCATGGATAAAAGATTATGTTATAGAGGAGGCAGTGAAATGACCATGACAGTGATTCTACATCTATAAAATAAAACAAATACATGCAAAGCGATGGTAAAACTTTTTTATAGGGGTAATTACAAACATTAATTAATACTGTTATACATCCAGATATGACTGTTGTGGTTAAATCCATGCAGTTAATTATTCACAATTTATTCATAATTTATTTTCAAGGAAAAAAATAATTTTTTATTTTCTGTCATGATAATAAATGAGATTTTCTCTGGAATGTGAACATGACCAGCAGGGAGGCTGCAGCCTGTCCAAAAACCATCCAATTAATTCCCCTCGCAACAGACAACCAATCACATCCTTCGGCCTAATGCACTGTTCTTTCAGAGGGATGTCTCTGTAACTTTGAAATGTTTTGCTGACACACCTGCCACTGAGCAAAGAGCAACATGTGAATGAAAACAAAGTAATGCTTGGCTCACAGCTCGCTGGCCTGTGGGAAATATTAAACTCCACAGGTAGCTAATATCAGAAGATATTGTCACCATTATTACATCTTGAAGCAAGACAATTTGATGACATTTCCAGTGACAAGGAGATTAGAGTAGTTTAATGTTCCTTTACATTTAAGTACACCATTTAATATCTTATTGTGAAGGGGCTTGACAGGCTGACACTGTTGCAGTGCAATACTGGTTTTTGCTTTGTACCTTCCCTCGCCATACTAAGTAGGTCAAGCCAACATTTGAAAAGTGGTTTCAAATAAAACAGATGTCTCAAATGAAAGTAATCCCCTTCTCTCTCCTTTGAGAACACTTCACAAACAAAAAAAGTGAAAATGTATGTTTGGGGGGCCTTTGTTGTTTCCTTTGCTGTCAGATAACTAAGATCTGCTTGCTTTTAAGCCTCAGTTGAAAAATGAAAAAATTTGATCATGGTCCTTTGTTGCTCTCTTCTTCCTCCCTGCTTTCAGGCACAACCATCCCCCCTCTCTTGAATAGTACATCTAACAACCTCTATCTCAGCTTCAGCTCTGATATTAGTGTCTCAGCTGCTGGTTTTCACCTGGAATATACAGGTAACATATTATCTTCTATACAACATTATCTTTGGCCTAATCAATATATACATAATAATGACTGAAACTTTTATATTAATGTTTTTTTCTTATCAGCTATTGGTCTGGAGTCATGTCCAGAGCCTCAGACTCCAAACTATGGAATTAGACAAGGAGACAGATTTATGGTCGGTGATGTTGTGCAGTTTTCATGTGAACAAGGATACTCCCTTCAGGTATAAATACAACTTTTATATACTGTTTGTCCTTCTGTACCCATGTAAATTAACTACAGAGGGACTAAGAGGAATCGGGCGATAGAAATTTCACGCCTGAACACATGAACACATGCAGTTTTTACATGCAAAGCGACTGCCAGATATGTATGTGAAATCATTCAAGGCTGCTCAGCTTCTTTGATGTGCTGCCATTCACTCTTTTTATCCCCTGGCTGCACAAGCCAAGAACTATTTAAACTGTGAATCAGAAGGAAACCCTACTCTCAGGTGGTTTTCCAAGCTCTTACTAAACATACAACTCTGGTTTGGTTTGCACAACTCCTGAATAATGCATTTCTCTGGTGTGGTCTGGCAATTTCTGTGTGGTGTACTGTATAGCTCTAATGGAAGTTTGGCTTTTCCCTAATGCTTATATATAATATACAGCTCCATGGTATTAATGAGAATATCTTCAATGCAAAGCATGAATATTGTTGTTGAGCAGATAAAACGGCACTTTTAAACCAAATTATCTGATCATCTGCGGCGATTTCCCAAATGTTGACCCAACACATAATAAATTGTGGTTGCTTTTACATTTCTAGGGCAATGCACATATCACCTGCATGCCTGGACCTGTCAGAAGATGGAACTACCCTGTACCACTATGTCTTGGTAGGAGTTCTCCTCCAGTACATACATGCGCACACACACACAAATTCATTCAGGCCTGGATATACTGAGATACATGCAAAACTTCAGTGCTGCAGAAATGATGCAGGCAGTCTCCATTGCCTTCTCTGACTCTCTGGAAAATGAGCTGTTTTATCAGTTTACTGTTTTGTGATGAGCTGATTATTTAGTTTTCTGTGCTGAATATGATTAGGCTTTGCACAGCTAAGTCAGACTCTGCCATAAACATGCACAGTGTGCCAAAGCATCAGCATGCACTGAGGCAAATTAGAGGAAACAAGCCCTGGACACATTTCTACTTGCTCAATGCTAATTTATTCAAGAAGAGTATTTATTAGAGACTCAGAATATTAATGTTTTATTCAAAATGATTCAAAATGTCAGGTTGAAGATACTCAAGTGTCCAGTCAGAAGTAATGTCTTTAAAAAGTATAAGAATATCTACTGTGCTCAGTGAGGTTACTGCCAGCTTTTGATGTGCTGCTTTCTACACTGACCCACCTTTTTTCTCTGTTTTTATGTTGTATGTGTATGTGTGACTCCAGCCCAGTGTGGTGGGTCTATGACAGATGTAAGTGGAGTGATTCTAAGTCCTGGTTACCCTGGCAACTACCCCAGTGGACTAGACTGCACATGGACAGTCAACTTACCTGTCGGCTTTGGTAAAAAATACTGTCAACTTTCCACTTTAGCATGAAATATGTGTGGTCTGTTTTCTCTGTTCGTTTCTGTCTCCCTCTTTCATATATCTATGTTATTTATTGATTGATTTACTCACTCACTCACTCACTCACTCACTCACTCACTCACTCAACTAGTGTTGTGTTGGTGGCCTTGATCAATGTTGTTCATGAGTGGCTGCAGATTAAGCACCTAAAAACACTTTTCAGTTCACACACATTTGGTTTTACTCCTGGTCTTTCGGTCAGTCAGGCTGTGTTAATCTGTAAATGTCATAAACTGTGTATTTTTCTCAGGCATCCATCTCCAGTTCCTGAATTTCTCCACTGAAGCGATCCATGATTACTTAGAGATCCGCAGTGGAACGCTGGAAACCGGCTCGGTCATTGACCGGTTCAGCGGTCCAGTCATCCCCAAGCCTCTGTTCAGCACCACCCACCAGACCAGCTTTTTCTTTCACAGTGACTATTCACAAAACAAACCAGGCTTCCACATCACCTATCAAGGTATATCTTGTTTCTGTAATTTCCTCTCCAACATCTTGTTTACACTGATTTGCTAAGCAAAGAAAATAAGAGCAGACAACTGATAGTGGTTCTTACTTTACTGAAACTAGCAGCTGTTGCCAATGTGGTTATTAGATTTAAAAAACTGCCTGACTGCAACTTCATTTCTCAGAGACTAACAACAAAATTATCTACTTTTCAGACAACAATGAAAGTGTTTCTGGACTTACATGGTGCATACATGTCCTTATTTTTGGATTAATTTCAGTGATTAGATGAATTTTGTATTTATTCTATCAGCCACTAAAAAAGGTTTCGAGCAGTCTTTTATTTATTATGACAATTCTCATAGAAATAAATTTGTTGCGGCTAATTCCATTAATGTGAAAATTACAGTGGATGATGAATAAAACCTTTTATCTCATGACAGCAGCAAAGCTGCCAAAGTGTTTTGAACAGGAGAATGTGAATCCTGGCAGTTGCATTTTTTCCACTATTATTATTGCTACTAATGTTTGTCAAACCCTTGACTCTTGTGACTTTGGCTGTGAAAAGTCACTGTCACTATTATGTTTAAATTAGTATTTTGGCAACAACAGAAGAAGAAGCACACACTTCTTTGGTGCATGATACCCTTATCAAAAAGTTAATAACCTTAATTTATATCTAAAAGTCTGCAGCTGTTATGTCTCTCTCCAACATTTCAGATTTCAGGGTTATTTTAGATTGCAGAGATTGCAGTAGGTCTTTTTTTTTTTTTCAAACAAGCCGGAGGAATTATGCGTTAGTCTTTTGAACTCTGTGTGAAAGTTAGTACCGACAAACAACTTTTAAGTGGGAGGAGAAGAGTAATTTGAAGAACTCAGAGTAGTTTAGGGCACAGTGTAGTCCATTTGCAGGATGTTTAAAATGTTTTTTTTAACTACTGGACTGGTGGCTACGGTTGGAGATCCGGATCTTAAAAGTATTTTTTAGCACCCCCCTCGGAATTAGATAAAAATTTAATTCAGTGTTAGAATGGCTGCATTTATTGTCTTTTTTCGATGACTGGCTTGATTTTAGAAGCACTTATCATAGCTGCTCATAGTCATTTGCAAACAACTCCTGCATTGTTACCATTGTCCTCAACTAATTTGGGATGGGTTACGGTCTCTCCAGCCTACCAGCTCCAGAGTTGTCCAGACCCTCGTCCATTTCGAAATGGCATCGTGATTGGCACAGATTTCAGTGTTGGGATGACAGTGTCATTTGAATGCCTGCCTGGATATTCTCTGATCGGAGAGGCTTCACTCACATGTTTACATGGAATCAGCAGGAACTGGAACCACCCGTTACCACGATGTGAAGGTATTTCATGTTGTTATCAATGTATGTCAGTCTTCTTTGAATGCATTCCATAGTACTTTTCTTTGATCTGAGAAGTTTCATATGTTTACAGCTCTAGGTGTTGTGAAAGGAATATAGTCACTTAATTTCGGTTAGTTCTGATAATACTGAATGTCTCACTTTCTCAGAGGAACATAATCTGTGTTTTATATGGGGTTTGCAACATGGAACCATCATATACCCAGGTCCCAAGAAGATATATAAATATATAAACTGGCAAAGTATTCTTTCAATCCAAAAGAGGATTTTTGCAGAAGCGATGCATTACTTGACCCATCGTAAAAACACCCTCATTTGTAAATGCTTTTTAATAGCATTTCAATATTGATATCATTGCTGTTGCGAATATTTGTAATGATGTTTCATATTATTGCTTTCCTGACTCTGACAAAGTATCATTCCATTATTAAATTATTAGCTATCTTACTCCTAGCTGTAACTTTAATGTGCACATGATTTTTATTCAACACACTCCTTCCTGAAAGTAAGCACTATATAGCCCTCGATATTTCCTCTACAGTTTAACCAGTTGATATTGATTGTTGCATTGAGAGCAAAGTGGAAAGAACGTATTGTGCAATTACAAGCTACTTGTAACTCAACAGAATAAAATAGAATTTTTCTTCAGTTTATGGAATCAACAAGAGAATGTTCATTACCATAAAAAAAAAAAAAGAAATAAAAATAAATCTGAACAAAATTAGAATCATGGCAGGTATGTTGTTCCAGCTAATTGTGGTGGTGAAATTCTATCATGAAATTCTATTATTATAACTTTATGACCAGTAACTGCACATTAATCCAATTGTTATTCCTTTTTTAATTTTAAGGCACGGCTCTAGAGTGTTAACACTTATTCAAGGACCCTTAAATAAAAAAAACTGTAAATGTTCAGTTTTATAGTTCTCAGCAGTGCTAACATTGCATCACTGATGAGTAACACCTACACTCCTGAGGAATACCTGAGCTGCAGAAGAGGAAAAAAAAAAAACTGTAATGACAATTTATTAGAGGTATTAAGGTGTTATCCAATGGTCATTACATGACTGATAGTCATGTCTTCTCTCAATCATCCAGACAATTACTAAAGCTTCAGAATGGTAATAGTAATTTGTTGGTGATTTATTAAGGGTATTTCTGCTAATATTCTATCGCACAGCTCTCTGTGGTGGTAACATCACATCATTAAACGGAACCATTTACTCTCCTGGTCACCCTGAGGAATACCCCAACTTCCAGGACTGTGTGTGGAGTGTGAGAGTTCCTCCTGGACACGGGATTTACATCAACTTTACTGTACTGAGCACTGAGCCCATATATGACTACATTACTGTCTGGTAGGTATTATTTAGTTATTTATTTTACTTGTTTTTCCACTATGTCATAACTGACGCTGTCCACCCTGATTATGTGACACTTCTTACCAATCTTTCTCATCTTTTTCAGCTTCATCAAGGGCCATTTCACAAAAAATTGTCTTTTTTACTTGACTGAATAGCCATTAAATTTGTCTCACATATTCGAAGAACTTCTGTTACACGGACAGACATGCACTTTCTCTCTCTCACAGGATCATGCTCTTTAACATCTTTTCAGAGCTGGCCACTAATTGGCTAAATCCCTGCAAGGATTACCATGACTACAGACATGTCTTCTTGAATATAAAGTTACTCTGACATAATTTCCTTCTTGTCATGTTTTTCCCATCTCTCTTTGGCCATAAGTCTTTCTCTTCTTCCCTCTGTTCCTCAAACGATCTCTAAACGACAGTCCGTCTTATATGGTATATACGATACATCTTTCTCTCCCTACCTGCCCAGGCTTCACTTCTCTCTTCATTATTCTTCTTGGAGAGAGCAGTCATTGGCAACAGCAGACGTTTTGTCAATGCAGGTGTTTAAATGGTGCCTGTATACTATGTTACATAGATATCTGCAGGTACAAAGTGGCAGCAGAACCATAAATAGACTGTACCATCTAATTCTATGGTTGCCATGTTTCTGCTCCTTCTCTATAGCTAAAGGCTGAGCCTGTTACCTATAAATAGACAGCTGGGTGCAACGTCAGTAGTTTAGAAATGTCACCTGGCATACAGACATAAGACCAACACAGAAGGACCAAATGTCTATCCTGTACTTCTGTGAGCTTGTCATATCGACCTTACAGATTTCCAGTTTTGTCTGTTTCCATTGCCCTCTCTAGAATTATTATTGCTAAAAACATTGTTATGATTTTGAGAAAGTATGGCAACACAATGTACAGTAGCTTTTCCAGACAACTGCCTGGGTGACTCATAAGTGATGTCCAATATAAACTATATCAAATAATTACTTTAATATATTCCTGCTTTCAGAGGAAGAGGTACACTAAGAAATTGATCATTGCAAGCTTAAAAGAGCCCTTATTCTCTAAATGAATGATCCCATCAAGTGACCCAAGGTCAGTTACAATGACATCTACTACTATTTGCCCACGTCTCCAATTTAGTTTAGTTTGCTTCTGGGAAAACTTCACCTTAGGAACTTCTAATTTAATTGCAAAGATGCAGGACTTAGGTCAATGCACCACCAGATCTTTCAGGACCCAGTTAAGTAACAACACCAGCAACGGTCTGAATGTTTAGGTATGACTGTCTGGCTACAGCCTCTGTCAGATATGCAACGTACAGTCGATTGTTGTGCTAGTTTTGATTATTTTAAGGTGAAATACTGACGTCTCATAGTCTTCTAACTAACAGCAGAAAATTCTGTCATTTAGAGTTGTAACTATTCTTTATTTGAATTATGGATTACTCTACTTTGTATTTTTTGATTAACTGATTAGTCCCAACCAAAAAAAACTCAACGCAAGGGTTAATTTACTTGTTATCCTAATTTATCTGATCAAGATTAAAATTTTATGAACAGTCAATAAATTAGTCTATTAAATGTGTAAGAGTTACAAATTTTATCATTTCCCAGATGACATATTTCTTGTTTTGTTCAAAAACGCAAAGAATAATAATGTACAATGATACAAACAAAGAAAAGAAAAGCAGTAAATCCTCAATTTGAGAAGCTTGATGATTGACTGAAATGATTAATCAGTAATCACAATTGTTGCCAATCAATTTTCAGTCAATTGACAAATTGATTCATCACCTAATTGTTTCTTATTAAAATGATTCTAGACATTGTACAACATAATCATATCAACCAAATGTGAAAGCTGACTTTTATTATTGTAGTTTTGTTGGTTCTCCACACTTACTTGACACTGGAGAGCTGCTTCCTTTTAGCTGTACATAACAGGGACATGGCTTGTTGGACATATGTCTTTGGTGTATAAATGTAATGTCTTAAAACTACAGTATCCAGCCTGCCTTTCTCACGCCAAACACCACAATACCATTGAGCCATGTGCTGTCCACCCACAGCCGATTCTGTGAATTCCTTGAATTGGTGGCGCAGCATGTTCCTGACCCTGCTGTCAGTTGGAAAAAGTGGACAAACTGCTGAACTCACACGAAGCAAAGACGGCAACCTCACACAAAGCACTAAAAACTCACAATCTCACAGTCACAACACTGACTTCCTGTAGAGAGCACAGTGTCAGTGGTAAAGGTGTGATTTTCACAGCAGTCTCCTCAGTCCAGAGCCAGCCAACCTGACAGTCAGTTAGTCTGCTAATTGGTCTCATGCTGGGAAGCTTACTACAGGACTTCATTGTAAGAATTATCATAGATGTCGCAGAAGTAACCTTCTTTTGTGCTGCCTCACACAGTCAGTGTCTTTGTCTTGTCCGTGCTGTATGTACTGCCATAATGTACTCATAATGGTTAGTGAGTGCGGGCATCACCAGAAATCAGCAGTGGATGAAACTACTCTGATGACTCTGAACCACCCAACATGAATCAGCGACAGGGATGATTCCTTACATAACCTGACAGGTATAATTGGCCTCATCCAAAAACCACTTAACAGCAGGAAATAATTATTTCATTTAACTTCATGATGATACTTTTTAATCACTGATAATGAGCCCAGTATTGGTTAGTTTGCGTCTGACAGCTGGTGGGGCTGCCATTAAAGGTGAAATATGCTCATGACATTGCACTGAGAGCCGGACCTGCCATTTGATAGATAACTCTCTGTCTGCTGTGTGTGTAACTTTTCATGAATGCCAGGCTGATTAGTGACAAAACTAAAGCCAAAGTCTAAGTCAAATTCTACACCAGGATTCCGATCTGTTATTCTTATGATCTGACGACAGTTCAATCAATATTTATGAACTTGAGCATCCCAAAGCAAGAATAAGAGAGCCAGAGCTTTGAACTGTGTTGTTGTTGAGAGAAAAAAGGCTCTGTTCTCTCATAAGTTCACTGGAATCTGAGTTTGTGAAGGTTTTATATCTAAATGAGCTTTGTGACATTGTGGTTTAGAATGTTTTGAGAGGGAAGATGGGCCCATATTCATGCACAATCACTCTGGGCGCCGGCACTTTGTCATACAAAGTCCATCTCCATTCGCAGTCAATGGAGCAGCTCCAGGTTTTGTCTCATAAATAATCGTCAAGTCTCTTCTGTCTTTGTTTCTAGCCTCGGAGAAACCATTTCCTGATCACAAATAGCCATTTAACTGTCACGGATGACTGCAGTAACGTATTCAAATTATGTTTTAGGTTGACTTCTCTCTTCCATTGTTCTATAAAGAAAGATCATATCCATTCCTTTATGGGTCTTTAGTCTCTGAGTACCCCCTTTGTAACTCAAGTTTTCTCTTTGTTTCTCCACAGGGATGGTCCAGACCAATCTTCTCCTCAGATCGGCCAGTTTAGTGGGAACACAGCTTTGGAGTCTGTCTACTCAACCTCTAACATCATCCTCATCAAATTCCACTCTGACTTCTCTGGAGCTGGCTTCTTTGTCTTAAGTTACCATGGTAAGACCGTATCAACATCCTTAAAGTTGTCACAGAGCTAGCGATCATATCATTGACTAACACATCACTTGATTGTGTCTACTCAGTTACAAATCCCAAGCTCATTAACCGTTTTCTCTGCAGCTGGCTTTGTTTTCCTGAGGAAAAACTATACCGCTATGATTAGTTGTAGCTGAGTGAAGGCATCGATCTGTTTGTGTTCACTTCTCTTCACCTTCCTCCTCATTAAGTTCCACTTAGATCTGCTTCCTTTGACTCATTCTGACTCGTGAAGTTTTCACTTTGATCAAAGCGGATGTCTTCGTCACATCCTACTGAAGTAATACTTTATTAGTCACAATGGTGTTATTGATAGTTTTTGTATCATGAATTAAATTGGTAGTTGCAGCAATGTGGAAAGGTTCTCTTTAGCGTTACTGACCACTGTAGGTTCCAGCACTCCATAGGTTTTAATACTCTGATTTGATCTTTGAGTCTGCTGCAGCAGTTTAAAGTGCCACTATTCCTGCTATCGTGTGTATTCGGTTATTTTAAATGACAGCAGTTGGACTTACTAATGATGCATAAAATACTTAAACATAGTTTGTGATATGTGATTCACTTTTAATTGGTATTAAAGTCCCTTTTTCAGGTCGCACTTGCTTGGTTATAGACGAGTGGACCAGTTGTTTAACAAGTATGTTAATGAAACACTGTAATAACCCTTGACCTCACACTATAAAGTAAGATGAATATAACGCTGAGAGCTTTAAAATAGCCACTTTCAACTAAACCAAGGCCACATATGACAAAAATGATGCTCTTTTTTGAAGGAAAAGTTTCACAAAGTTTGCTTGTTTAATGGAAAACAAAGGAGAAGTGCAGTTGCTCAGATAAGAGTCTGTATGATAAAGGTATGGACAATGAACAGCTGGGTAGGTGTTTGCTTATCAAACACTTATCACTTGATACACTATAAGTGAGCGGATGTTCTGTCCTTTTTTCATTTTCTACTTTCTTTAATCCAGCACCTTCTTGTCTTGCAGCACTGAGGTATACAGTTGCCTTTGAATTTTGTGCTATTGTTTGAAGGAAAGTAGCACTGAGAGATAGTCAACAACTTTCACTAACTTTTCAACAACTGAAAAGTTAATTCATCTTTCAACTTAACAATTGTGTGAACATCAGCCTTGTCTTGTCATCATTGTTTCTAGCCAATCATGACTTCCTTTTCTCTCAAGAATTGCTATCAGATTAAAAGAAAATACAAAAAAGAGAATACATTCATAGCTTTAACTTCCAACCACACAAGACAAACAAAGCATTTTTTAATTTTAATTGAATTGTTGCTTTAGTACAAGGAACGAGCAAACCTGCAGTTTGTTTAACAAAAACAATTAGACTCATGAAATTAAAAGATTTACATGACACAATGCCCTCAGTGAAGGTTTGTTTGTGAGTTTCTCTTTGTATAATAGTATAGAAGAGTTTTTGTATCTGTCTTACATACACTTACACACACACACACGCACACACACACACACACACACACACACACACACACACACACACACACACACACACACACACACACACACACACCTCCACCAGAGTGGTGGATATTGTATTTCTGGCTCTTTCTCCATGTCAAAACTGTCGATGCCTTTCAGTTTGTCATTTCATTTAAATCTTTTGCTGCGGTCCTTCAGTGAACTTAGATTTCCCTTTGTTTTCACCCACTGTTTAAGATGAAAACCTCCCTCATCGTCTCCCTTCTTGTTTCGCCTGTCTGCCTGCATACATCAATCTTTAGACCCTTTGGCGTCTGTCGTTTTTTTTGACTACTGTCGTGTGAAAACATCCAGCTATAATTATGATGTTTTTCCGTCTGTTTTTGACATGAAGGTCTGAGGGATTATGACCACATGACCACATGATAATGTGTTATCTTTTGTTGGAGAAAGCTTCAAACAGGATTTTCTTAAATTGAGATTTTTTGGAAAAACAAAAAACGCCTGCATAAATATAGTATATGTATGAATAACTTGCATACATGTAAGGAATCTTCATAATGTTTAGCAGCACAGTACTGAGAAATTACGCCAAGGTTTCCTACTGCATTGAAGCTTTAGTGATGTCCTTCACATGTAAGATGCTTTGAATAAAAGTGTCTGCCAAATGACAAAATGTATGTAAATGTAAACATTTTATGTCGATAATTATATTTTCTATTTGTCTAATATTTAAATCTGTATTTAGTAGATACATCTACTAAAGCCTGTCATTAAGCTAAAAATGCTATTTTTTTCTACATGAAGGCTTGAATTTGTTTGGCAATGAGGATAAGCAGTGTAACTAATGGATGAATGGATTTTGGCAATGCAAGGTTTTTACCAAACAGTAAAAGAAAAAAACGCTTCTTATTTATACTACTTCTTATATATTCCTCATCCTTGTCAGAGTAGTTTAGTCCCTGAAAAGTTCCCCTTTTGGCTGAAGTTCTTATTTGACAGAATAACTTCTAATGAATTCTAATTCTCTTTTACCCTTCACAACACATTTTGTCTCTCTGACATGCGCAAGCATATTCAGTATATACTGTATATACCTGCCTTCTCCATCATGAAGCTCATATTTGTTTCTTTTCTGTTCACTGCTCTTTAGTGAAAACATGTCAAGTTGTTTTTTTTAACAGGCTTCCCCTTTTCAGACAGATGACACATTGTTAATGAGTTTCCTCTGGCAGGTTTTAACTGTCAGCTGTCACACTCACACAGGAACAGTACCATCTGATGAATTCAACTTTATTTTCAATTTCTGTTTTGTTGGAGGATGTACAGCAGAGAGTGACATGCAAGATGGATAAGAGGGAGACTGGATGATGCGTATGGCAGTGGTTGTTAGCGCTGTTTTGTCACTTCAATTTTATATGACAATATAACAAACACAAAACAAGAAAGACAGACAAGAGTGAGAGGTAGGTAGCCACAGTATGAGCGGGTAGTACACCCCATTTGTTAGTCTGGAGAAGATACAAATTCTCAATTAATAAAAGAAAAGAGAAAAAGCCGCACTCCTGATAGATTTCCCTCAGCAGGAACTTGTCACAATAAGACACATTTTCTACATTTCTTCTTCAATGTCCTTTAGTGACACAACTGAAATTCAGAATGTCATAGTTTGCATCTGAGACAGCTGCTAAAGTGTAGTTTTGGTTTGAAATGCCAAATAAACCCCAAAGGAAACATCAATCAACTGTTTGGGGTTGTTTATCAATGTCATTGTCCTTCTATTTATTTATCTCTGGGTCAAGGTTCTGAATGCCAGCACCTCCCATACAGAGATGAGGGCCATACAGTGGTGGATAATGTTGTCATGGACGTGAGACTGAGAAAGCTTATGTGACATGAATGTGGAAGTAGCTATAAAAATGCTCTCGGAGCTTAGTGAGATCAATGACTACTCACAGTGATCCTCTCCTCTCACGCACACAAGCATAGACATTGGTGCACAAACATGCACGTGCACACACTCAGATATGCATACACATACTCACACACACACACACACACACACATACCACAGGGCTTTGATATGCATGAGAGCAGCAGATACTATTGGCAGGTCTCATTTTCATAGTCAATTTCATCCTGACTTATAGCCCTCAGCCCTCTTTGCCTCTCTCTCCTTTAGTCCTCCTCTCTCGGTCTGTATTTTCTGTCTCTCTCTCTCTCTCTCTCTCTCTCTCTCTCTCTCTCTCTCTCTCTGTTAGTGAGTGATCTATGGTCATGCAGTAATATTGATTACAGCCTTCAGCTGAGTGGCTGTGAAGTCAGTAGCTTTTTATGATTCAAGGCAGTGCTGTATCCGTGTAGCCGTGGTCTAGTCATGCTTTGCTGACTAGACCATCTGAACTTAAAAAGTGAAGTTAAACTGATACAATCGAGATTAAACAGAGTAAACAGAAAACAGGTTGTTTTATTATTTGAATCAGTAAAGATTTCTCACTACAAAGCTCTGGACAACTGGAAGCTAACTCAGAAATGCAGGAAGACCAGCGGGTTACATTTAAAACATTCACAGCAAGAAAAAAAGAATTATTGCCGGTTTCCAACCATTGACAAGTTTTCAAATTTTCTCTGTCTTGACAAGCCAGGTTAGACTGACCGACAAAATTTCTTTTCACACATTGTTCTACATTGTCCCCCTCTTTGTCCTCTCTCCTCTCCTCTGCTGCGTCTGTTCTTCTAGCCTACCAATTAAGGGTTTGTCAGTCTCCTCCAGAGGTGCCCAATGCTGACATACTGATGGAAGACGTAGAGCTGGAGATAGGTGAGTTGCCTGGCTGACTGTCATGCCTTCAGACATGTCAGTTTGACAGAGGATGCAGACTTTTCAGTTTCCAGCAGTATAAGAAGTGTTACATGTTTGTATGATAAAATTTTAGTAATGGCAGTGATACACTGTATACAGCGGGGGAGGAAGCACACAACACAACGGATACTCCAAATGCAAGTTGATGTTCAATATTGACAATGTTACCCAAGCTAAAGTACATAAATATTAAAACTAAAATACTCAAAGTAGAAAAGGGGTCCCTGGGTGTGTTATATGATTATATATTATATTATGAGATCATTATGACTGATGCATAATTTGTAAGTATTGTTTCAATGTTGTATCTGGTCAAGGTGAAATGACTTTTCACTATTTTGTAAATTTAATTTATAGCCATGCACCATCTTCATAAGCTGCTGATATGTTTTCTACTTAAAATCTTAATTTGCAAAAAATAACTACTAACTAAAGCTGTGAAATAAGTGTAGTGGAGTGTGGTTACATTTCACTACTCACTGTACACTAGCAAAAGATAAACAATGTTGTTCCTTCTGTCTGCCTTGATTTTGTTTTCCAACACTTTTCTCACACCATGATTTTGTGCCTCCAGGTGACATCATCAGGTACAGATGCCATCCTGGATTCTCATTGGTCGGCAGTGAGATTCTAACCTGTCGTCTGGGAGAAAGACTACAGATGGATGCACAGCCTCCAACATGCCAAGGTGTGTATATGCCAATACATTTGCTCAGTGTTTTGATTAAAATTTCAAATAGCTGATAATGAAATCACTGAATATAACAATGGTGTGTATTTATTTAACATAAACAGTCTCCTCCCTTAATTTTCTATCCACAGTCCAATGCCCTGCACATGATGTGCGATATGACTCGTCAGGTGTCATCCTGAGCCCTGGTTGGCCAGAAAGTTATCCTAACCTCCAAATGTGTTCATGGAGCGTTACAGTAGAGAAAGGATACAACGTCACCATTACCTTTGAAAGCTTCCACACTGAGAGAGAGTTTGATGTGTTGGAGATTTTTGATGGTAAAAAGACACACACACAGACACACTTAAAGCTGTAAACATGTTAGGATGAAACTTGATCACCATGGGAAAACTTGATATACAGTTATAACCACAAAAATACAAAATACCAACTTAGAACAAATCACAGTGTATTTTCAATGTCTGATTCATTTTTTTTTGTCTATTTCTTTCTCTCTGTCCCCTCTCCCCCTTACCACTCACGTTATCCTGATCCCTCTCAGGTCCTACAGCCAACAGTCCCACTCTGGCAACGCTGAGCGGTGACCTGCCAACACCCTTTAACCTCACCACCTCTGGTCACCAGTTCCTGGTCCGCTGGTCTTCAGACCATGGCACAAACAAGAAAGGCTTCAAAATTCGTTATGTTGGTGAGTACCAAAGTATGTATCCCAACTTTATTTTACTACTACTTTATATTATTATAATGCATGGCAATAAGGACAGAGGTAGACAGAGACAGACAGAAGGACAGAGGGACATCCTGACTAGAAGTGCACTTGAAGGGATTGTTCAACCTCTAAGTTGTGTCAAAGTACAACTTATAATTTGTTGAACATAATGAAAAAATGAGAAAGTTCCTCAGTTTTGTGGGGGAAACAGGTAATCTACAAGAAAGTTGATTTAAAAAGTACATGAACTACTTAGTGTCATTAACTTCATCTCACCTGTGCAGTTTGTTTCTTCATCTTCAGCATACTTTTCTACCTCACTTCTGTCTGTCTCCTAGAGCAGATTTCTAAATTGTATTATGGGTTAGTTCTTAAATTTTATTCATTCAAGGAAAGCTTGATGAGCACAGATGTTGTTTTACAGCAAGCTTTGCATTTAGATAGTCTTGCACCTGGTCCTGCTGAGTATAACTTTAGACTGTTGTGCATTAAGCACCTTCACTGGGGTAATGGGATTTGAGTGCTTTATTCAAGGGCATTTTTTGACAGTTAAGGGGGAGGAGACAGTATCACCTGTTTAATTTGCTTATTCACTTCATACATTCTACTCAGGAGGCTGCTTCTTTAACCTTTGAAAAACCACTGCTCTGTATGATGAATGATAGGCTGAATAATAACAGAAAACTCTCCCAGGACGCTCACACTCAGTAACCTTCTCTGGTAGCTGTGATTAATGTGAGCATCTGCAAGGATTATTAAACATATGTTGTAAGCTTACTAATATCAGGGTTCAACCTCAAGAGTGTTCTTTTTTTCTTTCTTTCTTTCTTTTTTTTTAAGTTGCACAATCAGGTCGGTATAGGACCAGAACATACTTCTTCTCCAAAAACAAAATGTTCTCATGTTTTAATTATAAAGAGAAATTTAACTCTCTTGTTATATCTTGTTATGTTATGTCATTTCTCTTATTATTTTTCTTATTATTTAGATATACCAACTTATGTTGGTATGTCTGCTTTTGTTTTAAGAAGAAACTTTGTCGTCACGAAAGAAGCCCTTGTGTAATTGAGACCAGAAGTTTAAAGCCGTCAATGACATATTGTGAGCTGGCTGCTTTGCCTACATGCCGATTCTGTGATACCATCCCTTTCTGTGGCCATCAACTTTAAACTTTAAGAGCTTTAAAAGTAAACTGTGTCAGAAAGCTTTAATTAGAAATCCCTGACAAACTGTAAAAAAACATTGCTGGCACTGATTATGTGTTTTCAATGCGAGGAAAACACAGTTAAACGAACAAAACTCCCTCACTAACTTTTAAGTGGTGCTTGATCATTTGTGTTCAAAACCCACCATGCAGATGATACTGGCCCAGTGGCAGACCAGAGGGACATATAAAACAGACTTATCACTAATAAATAGGACCAGTTAAAAACTTAATTTTGGGCTCCTGCCCAATTTGGAGAGTTACACACCAGGCACATTGCCCAAATCAACATCTTACTGGACCCAAGCCTGGGTAATCTTTATAAGATATGACTGAGGAACATAATAGAACTGCTACTGCTGACTTACCATATGAGATACGGATATCTTTGTAAATGGACCTTTATCTACTGCCATGGATACTGAGACTACAGAATGCCAATACTACATACAACAGAAAAACGTAGACAATGCTTAACTTGTTGTCAGGTTATTGGTGGTTGCAGCAGGATTCCTCTTGTTTTGCCCACCATTGTCTGGAGTAAAGAATTAATGTTTCTTGGTGGAAGAATATTTCATAAAATTGCATAAGGCCACTGATGACTTTGTGGGTAGTGTGTTTGTCTTAAAGTCTTGCTTAGTAAAATAAAGGTTAATTAAAAAAAATATATATTTATTGTTCGATCAGAAGCTCTACTGAGAGAGATTTGCGATGTAGTTAATTTTGCATTCATTCAGCTTGTCAGAATTGGCTAAAAAAAACACTTGGCTTTTAAGATGGGCCAGAAAGACAACATCACCATTATGAGTGTGGTCATTACTATTTGTTCTCACAGAATTATTTTGTCCTGTTTAGCCCAAGTAGTGATTTCAAATATTTTACTTGGAAAGATAATATCCTGAACCTTCTCATGGCTCTAATAGCACAGTTTAAAATACACAATGAAAACCATAATTGTGCATGAAATTTGATTTTACTCACAAACAGGTCTGCCATTTTGGCTAGGATTCCCGTTGTGTAGGGTACAGTAGGGACTCCTGTGTGAAGGGACAAATGTCTCTCTTTATAGTCTGATACATGTATTCAGTAGTTCTGTTTTAGCAAAGGGTGTTAGCAATTCTGAAGTCAGCACACTGTCACTCATTCTGATGGCTCATCGGCTATTAAAGTCTGTCTCAATGAAGTTTGCTAACTTGTAGTTAACTTTCTTTTACTGACAATCTTTGTTCTTTTAATTTTGTTTCTTCTACTCCAGCCCTGTACTGCTCCACCCCAGACTCTCCACTCCACGGCTCCATTTCCTCTCAGAGTGGCGGCCATGTCAACAGCGTGGTGCGGTGGGCTTGTGACCGTGGTTACCGTCTCATTGGCAACGCCACAGCAACCTGCCGACGCACATCATTTGGTTACCACACATGGGATTCTCCTGTACCTGCATGTCAAGGTGTGTTTGATTGTGCTGATCTGTTTTGTGTATGTGATGTTAATTGTCATAAAAAACAGTAATTTCCAGATTTTTTAAATATAACTATATAATATATCTCATAACCATTAAAATAACTTTAGTCACCAAAATAAATTTTAGCTAAGTTTGTGTTGTTCAATTTAATCTTTTTGCGCCAGAGTAGATATATACCAGATTCAAGTGAGTAAAATGCCAGTAGCAGTGTTTGTAAGGAGGGGCTTTAAAATGTGACTGCCACATGTTATTCATATCAATTTGGGTAATGAAATGAAACAGGAGTAATCAAAAACAACTATCATTTTTGCGTAACTCATAGAGCCTTTTCTTTCTCTTTCTCTTTATGTGTATTTTCAGTTTGTATTATAGTGTATTCTACACAGACTTGATGATATTTTCATGTTGCACCTTCTATTGTCTAATCCCACACATCAGATAACCATAGAAAGGTATGGCTCATAGCAAATATAGTCAAATGAAGGATGTGTAGCAGATTGTGAACACCGTGTAATATCATGGTGCATTGCTCTACAAACCAGTCTATTTAAAACCCACTGTGGAGCAGAATTTTCAGCAAGTTAGATGTGTTTTGTTAGAGCTGGTTGGAACTGGAGATCAAGCATCTCTTGATTGTATATTTTTAGTTTGATAGAAATATGTAAGATTGTTTACAAATACATAATACATTCAGTGGCTTTGAATCTCCAGAAATATTTCAAACAAAGTACACATCAAATCTGCCTGACAGACACAACTGTGCATTAGGGCTTCTGTGTGTGTCTTTTTGCATGTTGTCTTCTTAACCACTGTGTGTGTATATGTCCTCCCCTAGCTGTCTCATGCGGGGCACCCAAGGCTCCTATAAATGGCGGCATTTTAACAGCTGACTACTCTGTGGGAACAAGAGTTTCCTATTTCTGTAACGATGGATACAGACTCTCCAGCAAAGAACTGACGTCAGCCATCTGTCAGCCTGATGGAACATGGAGCAACCACAATAAAATACCACGGTGTTCTGGTTAGTAACACATAGATCACACATAGCGTGTTACAAATTTTGACATATTAAATGGTAAAGCTACAAATGTAAATATAAATTCTAGACACCCCTAAGATTTTCATCACTTCAGTTACAAAAAACAGAAATATGAAATACTGCATTGTTCAAACAATGATCCTATCTCACTGGGCCAGGTGGATATGGTTTGTAAGCAATATATAATTACCACTGTGTGCGCCATGCATTTCTGGCTTGGACATTGTTATTTCAACTGAGACATTAAAATGCATCTGTGAGATATTTTGCACTGGCTTGCCCCCACTTTAAATGTAAGCATATTTCATGAGGCTTTATTTTGTCTTCACACTCTTTCCATCTCTGTAGTGGTAGTATGTCCCAGCATCGGGTCATTTTCTTTAGAGCACGGCCGCTGGAGGATTGTCAACGGGTCACACTACGAATACAGAACTCGCATTGTGTTCACCTGCGATCCGGGATACTACCGATTAGGCCCTGCCCATATCCAGTGCTTACCCAATGGCATCTGGAGCTGGAGAAATGAGAGACCGCACTGCCAGGGTCAGTAACACAGACGTATAACTGTTTAATTATCAATGAGGTAGCCATTATTACAAATTTGAACATGGAGGCATAGGAATCATTTCCTAGAGACATATAGTATTTGTGTTCAGATTCTATATTTATTCCTGTATTTATTTCCTAAGCAGTAATTTCCTCCTGGCACCTTCATGACACATAAAGACATATTTAATGGACAGGCATCAGACTGGTATGAGTCCTCTCATCTAACTCTTTGCCAGAAAGGAATAAGTGTATTTTAAAAAATGTCTAACTATTACTTTAAAGCAAACCAAGTCCCCTCAGCATATTTAAAGGGTTAGGGTTATTTTATGTACTTTTTTATGTTTTAAGTCAGAGAGTTTGTGAGCCACGATATGAAGAAATTGCCAAATTAATGTGAACTGACACTACCATTGGCATTTATGAACAGTTTGGATGACAGGTTGTTGGATAACAGATAATCAGCTTAAATCAGTAAGGACTAAAACATCTTATGTATACAAACACAAACGATAGTTCTTGGTTTCTTGGTTTCTTGGTTTCTTGGCAGAAAAAATAAGCAGCAGAAAATGGCTGTTAAAGTTTGTCATTTAAAATTTGCTGATATGAAAGGGTAGAGGTGTGTTCAATGATAATTGAATTTCTACTAATTTGATTTAATCTCTTTCAAATAACTTGATAATGTCTGAATTACAATGCAGAAACTTTTTTCCTTCAATACATGTGCTAACCTGAAGGAGTTGCGTTGACATTTTTCAAGTGTCATCTGCTATTTTTCTTCTGAGGATTCCTTGACATTTTAAATCAGTGTTATTTTTCCTTAAAGAATTCTGTGACATTTGGATATTTACTGTTATTTTCTTCACCAGGCATTTTTGAGTGTTAGTGAAAAAAGAAAAAAAAGAAATTGGCACCAAATTTGCATGATAACAGCTCTCAAGGACTGGTAGCGGTCCTCACTGAAACCAGTAAGCTCATCCAGCCTCTCGGCGTATGCTGGTGCTACGTTTTTGCACAGCTGCTTTTAAATTGCTTGTGTCTGACTGTGTGTCTCAGTTATCTCCTGCGGTGAGCTGCCATCTCCACCCAATGGGAAGAAGATTGGTACTCAGACAACATTTGGTGCTACAGCCATCTTTACCTGCGATGCTGGTTTCATGCTGGTGGGGTCAGCTGTCAGAGAGTGCCTGTCATCTGGGCTTTGGAGTGGAACGGAAACACGATGTTTAGGTATATAACTTCTAAAACTATTAATTTATTCAGACACACAGTATATCTAGACACTGTATGGAATTTTTAGGACTTAAATGTAAGGTTTAGGACATATAGGGCATGCGAACATACAATACACACACACTGAAACACCCAACATTACAGAGGAAGTTTGAAAGAGGGATTTTTCAAGTCAATTTAATGAGACCAGGTATCAAAGGTAGGTATGTGCCCTGCACCTCTTGTTTGGCTGCACAGCTGCTCACCTCTGGCCTTGTCCACCTCACAATCACGAGGAAGCATCTGCTGCACACTTACTAAATTCATTCTGAAGGTTCTTTTTTTATAGAAGCCTGAAAAAATAGGTCCTTTCTTCTGTCAGTGTGCCAGCCAGAGGTAACAGATGTTATGACATGGTGCTGTCACTTCTCCACGAAGCCTCTGCAGAAACATCGCTTCCCAGAATACTTCACAGGCTGAAAGAGATATGAGATGCACGTTATGAAGAAAAAGTTCAATGTAACTTAACCTAGACTGATGAGGAGGCATGATTCTGTCAAAAAATAAATAAATTGAGTCCTAAAAAAGTGCTATAAACAGCATTTTTATTCAGTAACTTTTCTTATTATCCTTCAAAACAAAACTGACTTTACTGTAATTGTTTTGGTTCTTTAAAATATAAGCCTGTGCAGTTATTTTGCTGTTTCCAATCATCTTATTAATTAAAGCTGATGTGTGCAAGATTCTTCCAAAAACCCTTAAACAGTCGATCCTGAAATGTTGAAAAAAAGGAAATGAAATTCTCTTGTAGAAGCGATCACAATTGCCAGATTTCTTACCGAAACTGAAACATTTGATGATATGAAACATTTTTTTTATTTCCTTGTACTATATGTTCAAACAAGCCTAGGCACACTTCAATGTATTTTACTTGATTTTATTGCATTCATTATTTTAATATTCTATTGATGTTTAACTGTAAAGTGTGCTGGTGCTGTATGATACTTGATACTGTTTTTTTCTTTCTTCAACACGTAACTCTCTTCAAAATATCCAAGAAAGTAAAGTGTGTGACTCACTTAAGTAATGCCCTATAACTCTATTAATTAACACCTCACAGACGATATAAAAAGACAGATGAAATGAGGCAACCTTTTTTCTTCTCATTCTCTTCCCACTTCCCTGATTGTCTTTGAATTGTTAGCACTTGCTGACACTAGGGATATGGTGCATCTTTTTATCTACAGTAAAGAATGTAATCAATACTTAATCCAGAAAAGAAAAGAAGAAAAGAAAAGTTACATTCACACCCTTTTTTTGTAAAATGCCTTTTATATTATCTTGCATTAGCACTGTGCATCAATTAGACCTATGGCAATTAATCTGATCAGGGGAGTAACGAGTTCCTGTATATATCAGGTTAGCTGTCAGGTAAAGCCTGATCCTTTTAAAAGCACAAGGACTTCATTTAAATGTTAGATGCTTTTGAAGATATTGCAAAGAGCAGTGACGCAGCTGTGGAAAAGTAGCAGGAGGTGACTGACCATCTGAGCCTTCATCATAACTGAGGGGTGATCCAATTTGTGACAGAGCCTCTAATATTTTGTGATGACAGAGTCCTTATAATCCTACTTTCCATTGTGTGCGATTGCTCACAGTCACATGTCTTATATCCAGGATAAAACTGCTTTCAAGCTGCAATTGCCTATTTTTACACTTTTTCAGGAGCAAGTTTCAGCAGGTGTTAAAAATTTGAATGCCCCACATAGACTAACTCTTGAGCCAAGGTGATGTTAAATCATCGAGGTGTGTTAAACTCCCCGGCCTGTTTTTTTCTGATATTGTCTCTGTATCCATGAAACTAACCCAGAGCAGCCATCTCATGGGTACAATAAGACGGTAAGGTGTAATATGATCTGCAGGATAACAAGCCAGATCTTAGTCACAACAAAAGTAAGTAAAAACAAGTAAATGAAAAAAGCACAAGTAAACCAGGACAATTTGTTTTTAAAAATTCCAGGTTGAGCTGAAAATGCAAGGATGTTTTTTGATGGCCATTGGTCTGTTTTCAACAATAGTATCTGCATATTAGTACACTCTAGGACAGTATTCCTCTTTGTCTGAGTCCCCTGTGTTTTTGTCTGTCTCTCTCTTTCAGCTGGTCACTGTGGAATCCCAGAAGGCATTGTGAATGGCCAGGTGATTGGGGAGAACTTCGGTTACCGTGATACGGTTGTGTATCAATGTCTACCTGGCTTTCGACTAATAGGCTCATCGGTTCGAATCTGTCTCCAAGACAACCAGTGGTCTGGACAGCTTCCTGTCTGTATATGTAAGGAAAACACACCAGCACAGATTCACCTCTAAATAACTTAAGATTCTCTTCAACTAACAAATTAAACCAAACCCCAGACTGATTGAACATTGTATGAACTTTAAAACCGGATGATCCCAACCCTGTGTTAACACACACTAAGCACACTACCTTGTTGTAAAAGACAGTCATATCTGCTGATAATCATATGTGTGACCTTTAAAAATCTTCTCTGTCATGGTAACACAGGCACTTAATATGTACATGTGGTCAGTGATAACAAATAAGAAAATAAGAATTCAGGAAATAAAGACAAAATTGCCCTTTGATTTCTGTAGTTACAGTATGTGTGTGCATGCTTGGAAAGGATAATAGCAGCACATAAAATGGAGTGTGTGAAGTTTGCGTCAGGATTTGCAAATGTGCTCATAAGACGCAGCAATGGGTTAGCATAGAAAGATGTGGTAAAGAATAGCACAAATTGCAGCCAAATTCATTAAGGCTTTTGAAAGGTTTATGAAAATTTGCTAGATACCAAATAGAGAAATCAAAGTCTGCTCAAATACAGGCAATTTGGAAATAAAGTGTTGATAAGCGCTCAGTGCTTTTCTGTGGATTTTACATATTTTATTTGCCTGTGGTCTTGAAGAATCGATATCATACATATTTCAAATCACTTTGAAGGTACACCAGTGAAAAACACAGTATGTTTGACAAATTAAGATCTGCTATGAGATTTTATGTGTTCCAGAAGAATTGGCACTGGATTCAACAAGTCCAGATTGAATATCGAAGTGAAACAGCCAAAACAGGAATATAGTGATGGTGACTGTGAAAAAAGTCTTTACACCTTTAAAGTCCATCAGTTCAGCTATTAAAAGTCGCAAGTGGAATTTAATAAAATCCAGTTGTTCTTGTGGTTAGAAGTTCAACATGATTGTCATTGACAACGAGGGAGGAGAGTAGATGAAATGGATATTTAACTTCAATGAGAATAGAATAAAAACACATTGATGGTCATTAACAGGAATGTCCTTTACAGAAAGACATGGTGGACTCAGTCGATGGGGAAAAAACAAAATCAGGAGTGTAGCCTTGGATGTGATGTGATCCAGCACATCATTAAAAAACACCTGCAGTCATATCTTTGTTTGTTTCTTCGGTTCAGTGATAAGAAAAATAAGAACTCAGTGAATACTAACAGGAAACCAACCTTTGGGGTTTGTGCTGTTGTGTGTCTGTGTGTATGTGCTGATGTGTGTGTACTGTAAAATTATTTAATTAATTTAAAAATTGTTTTCTGTCTGTTAATCACAACCTAAATGGAGAGATGACACAATGTTAACTTTACAATTGAAATTTGAACTTAAAATCACATTAAAAGGTGGTGTTCCTGGTCATTGCACACCATTATGTTGCAGAATACACTTTATGTTTAAAACAAGTAAAAAAAAAAACAAACAAACAAGGAAAGCATTACCTATTTTTTTGGCTTAACTTTCTATTAAAAGTTCTCCATAGATTTAGCATTACTATAACATTGTTGGATATGGTACTTTTTATTCCAGTTATTTTTGTGTGTTGTCAAAAACCTGGTGCCTACATTTCCCAAATTAAGTATTGACCAAATCACACAATACAACTTGAGTCAAGTTGTATTGTGTGATTTGGTCAATACTTAATTTTCATACTTGTAGTCTTTAGCAAGTGCCATTACTTGAGTGTTATTTGATCAGATTTCCCTTAGTTACTTCTGGAGCCACAAAATGCTCTTTCTAACTTTTTTTCACATATGCAGAGGTATCTCCCTGAATCGACAGTTTTTGATGTTTGATAAGATCTGCAAAAAAATGTAGTGTATTAGCTCCTTTTAAATGATATGGGAATTTTGGGGTTAAAATTGGTATAATCAGAAAAATATGAATCCTACATGTTCAATAACAACAGTGTAGCTTCCTTTAACATTGTTTATGAACACCGCACCAAGATCTCCACCACGGGAGTTTTTTTCTGGAAGAGCTGATAAACCTCATTCAAACGACACTCAAGGGTGTAAAAGTCCAAATTGGAAAAGGGAAGTAAAATCATTTAGAATAAACTTTTAGTTCAAGAGGGATTCCATATGGAGTAAAGCTAGCATAAAGTCCGTGTTTTGAATAATAACCCTTACTTGTTGTATTTACCCAATAGTCCTTATATGAAGGGCTAGAGGGCCCAACTGCTAGTATGGCCTGGATGAGATAAATAGCTGGGCTCGAGGATAAACAAGAAGGTTCTGACGTGTCCAGGCTACTGTGAAAATCTTCTAAAATTGTCGACTTGCTGTGAGCATCCTAAATGTTTTTAGGCAGCAACTGGGCACAGTTAAGGTGGCGATGATGGGTGCCAGCTAAAGCCAATTACAAACGCCTTTTCCCAAAAGAGACAGCCTGTTTGTTCACAAAATTAGAACCATATTTAAAAGACAGAGGTGGTAACGTATTGTCTACATTTCTGGAATAGAAGGGGCATGAAAGGGAGTTTATTTTCTCTATGAAATTGACTATGACCCTTAAAACAAAACATACTGTTTGTGTGTTTGGATATTCCATGCATCTGCGTGGTTAGAATAGTGTGTGTATCCATCTTTGTATCTTGGAGTGTTTCTGTGCTATGCTGTTTTTATTGAGGTTATTCATGCAGGAGTTATTGAGGGAAATCATTTTACAACCAAATTATACTGTAATTATGGAGATGAGAGGCTCTTGTTCAGGGACACAAACACAGAATGATGATGAGTGTGTGTGTGTTTGTTTGTGTGTGTGTGTGTGTGTGTGTGTGTGTGTGTGTGTGTGTGTGTGTGTGTTTGTGTGTGTGTGTGTGTGTGTGTGTGTGTGTGTGTGTGTGTGTGTACCTGCAGGGCATGCTGACGGTGTCAGATAAATTTGTATCTTAGGCATAAAACAAACTTCTTATTCTCACTGATCAATTGAAAAGAAGACCCAGGCTTCCTCTCCTCACTCCTGTCTTCTCTTGTCCTCATCATTTCTCTTCGGCTCTCTTCTCCTCTGATGCCCTCTCTTCCTCTCTGCTGTTTGGTTTTCTCCTCTTCCCTGTTCACTTTTTTACCCACCTGGTCTGTGTCTCTCCTGATTTCTTTAAGTTTGGTCAAACTCCTCTCCTTCCTGTAGAGCAACACATGTAAAAGGGTAGAGTTTGGGAGGCAGATGAGAGAGGGTCCGGCAGTAACTGTAAAACCGTCTATTCACACAAACATCAGAAAAACAACACAAACTTCTAAGTAGCCCCAGTGAATAAAGTTTAACTGGATGAATAATTATGATGCAGAATGGCAAACAGAGGATACTCACTGCTAACTGTTAATATTTCCAAAATAATGACCCTAAATCTGGAAACCAGCTATGTGTTCTGTGCCATCTGACATTCTCATGAATATTAATTTAACTTACTGTTGGAAAGGCATAGATAATTGGTCCGAATCTGTTCTTTTTCTAGACAGTGAACTACATGGCCTCTGTTTTTCAGGTCTGGTTTAGCTCATGTGTTTTTGTAGCTTTCACATCAAGAAGAAATGTCAGTGGATTGGATCTTTGCAATTTAATGAGAAAATGAGGCAGTGGGTTATGAAAAGTCAAAACATTTATAAAATAGACCTGCATCTGAATCACATTAGTGGTCAGCTATAAATATGTGTCATTGATTTCTGAAATAGCTCTGCTGGATGTGACTACAGAAACATTCACACAGGACACAAAAACAACACAATCACAGCCTTGTCTCGAATGACTCGCTCTTTGGGTACAGCTCAACTACATATGATGAATGTCTTTGGAAAGACATTACTGTTAAAGAAATGTCCTGTCAACACAGAAAATACTTTTCATGAGTCCAGCAATGACCAATGTAAAACTATCTGCTCTGTAGTTCAAGTTCTAGCTGGGTTACACTGACTCTGCCTTTGACTTCCATCAGACAATAAATTCACTTTCCAAGATATTGAAAGATAAGGCGATATTCTAGATTTTCTTTCTAGTGTCAACAAACTCAATGATGAGAGAAAACACAACATTAAATTTATCCTACTAACAACTTTGTAGCTCATTTGTTGTACACAATCACAAATAGATTTGTAATAAGTTTAATAATGAATCTGTATGTAGTTACATATGTCCATGATTCACACTGTCTTCCCTATAGCGATCAGCTGTGGACATCCAGGAAGTCCCATATATGGTCGTACGGTGGGAAACGGCTTCAACCTCAACGATGTGGTCAGCTTTGTTTGTAACCGGGGTTATGAAATGGAGGGGCCTGCACGCGCTCAGTGCCAGGCCAACCGCCAGTGGAGCCACCCGCCCCCAACGTGTAAAGGTGGGGAGAAAAGTTAAGTGTATTCACCCCTAACCTTATTTATCCCTAACCTTTAATACCACCACAACTCTTATCTTTATTTAACCTTACTGCCTTTTCCTATGGCAACCATCCTTATTTACCTCAACCATTGTCATTTCAATTCTACCTCTAACTTTATTCAATGTAAACATATCTGCCATTGTAACCCTGAAACTTATTATAACCAAGAGAGAGTTAAAAGTTAAAATTCCTTATTATAAAGGTTTTCTTTAATTTAATGAAGTTTTGAGGTAGATTAAGTACTCTACATCCGTCTAAGCCTTTCCTGACTCCAGCCTCAAGAGTGGATTTCTTTTGTTTTCAGTGAAACATAAATCTCAAGCCGCAATTGTTCTCTAACAATCACAGCAACAATGGTAGATTTGCTCATATGAGATTATACTGAAATTATCAGCTTTCTGCCCAGTTTACAGAATGAAGTGCCAATGCATTGAGTAAAATTTAAAAAAGCAGTGTGATGATAACAAGCCATTACACTCAGTGGGTGCTGGATCCAGGACACCGAAACCTACCACCACCAATCATCACCTACCATTCACCATATCTATCATATTAAACACCAGCCCTCGTCATTTCTTCCAGCTTCACTCCATACTCCTAATTATGTCCCATATTATTTTACAGAGCTTTAATCCCAGTGTAAAACACTGGGAAATAAAAGAGAGGGAAGAGAATTGGCCCTCTATGGTTCATGCCAAATAACACATATCTCTCTATCTCTGTTTATTTGTGTGTGTCCATCTTTGTGTCTCTCTGTGTATAGTGGTCAATTGCTCTGATCCAGGCATCCCGGCCAACTCCATTCGGCAGAGTAAAATAGAGCATGGCAACTTCACCTTTGGCACAGTGGTTTTCTATGACTGTAACCCAGGATATTACCTCTTTGGGTCACCTGTACTGACCTGTCAACCGACTGGACAATGGGACAAACCCCTTCCCGAATGTATAGGTTAGTGTGATCATTCTCTCCACCTTTTTACCTTACATTCTATGGGACACACAACAGTGAACTTGGATGCTATCTAGAATAAATTAGAAATACTCTGACATTGTTTATTTTTATTATCTGTCATGTCTTATTTTCAAGAGTGTCATACATTTTAGCAAAGAGTATTTCTTTTTCTGTCCTGTATTTTTCTCTCCATCCCTTTATCTTACAGGTATCTTTTTGTTTCTGAATCGTGTATTTAGTTCTTGACAGCGGTCACTGCAGATCTTCTTGCAAAGCTGTGTTGAGTCAAAATGTGCTGTCTATCCCTCCCTCATCTCTCTCTCTCTCTCTCTGGGTCTCTAGTTGTAGATTGTGGTCATCCGGGCTCTCCCCCTAACGGTGTGCTGAGTGGAGATAAGTTTACATTTGGTTCAACAGTTCGGTACTCCTGTCTGGGCGGTAGACAGCTGAAAGGAGAATCATCCAGGACTTGTCAGCTCAATGGGATGTGGAGTGCCCCTATGCCCTTCTGCTCTGGTAACCATTTTTAACCGCTATTGAATATACTGACTTAAAAGTCACGCTATCAGAAGAAGAGATAGAGAGAAGTTGCAGATGAAAGGCAAGATGTCTTAAAACATGTAGACTCAACAGAGTGTGGAGCATTTCATGCCTTTAAATCCTGCAGGCACACTTTCTTAACCCTTCTACACTTGATTGGAGGGATAATAAGAGGGATGGACGGACAGATAGAGAGCAGGGTTACTGCATGAAAAGAGAACATATCACTATCTGTCTGTTAAACAGCTGTGGAGCATAACCTCCCTCTAAAGACACACACGCACTAGGACCTCTAATCATGTGCAGGCCCGTTCTAGTTCGTTTTGTTAACCTATTTTAAGTCAGTTTAAAGATGTTCTTTACATATTAACACATTTAAAACTTAAATAAATATGTATAGCGTGTGAACCGCTTATCGTGACCCAGGGTGAATTTGACCCAGACGGATGTGATCATTATAAGTGGTTTCCATTGTATGTCCTGTGCATTTTCTCTTGCATTAGCTGTATTGTCTGTGTGAGTATATTTGTGAGAATACTGTGTACTATAAATGCCCCCCGTTATTGTTCTGTAAACTGCTTTACACAAGCATATTTCCTCCCTACTGTATATGCATATCTCAACACTTATTCAGCTAGATTCTCTCCAGACAGAAAGCCACCTTCCCTTCCATGATGTATAAACAAATGTTATATGGTTCTCAGTCGGCTGGGGGCATGATTACGGCTCTCCGGAATGAGAGGCTCCCAGCTGCCACTTATATAACAAACTGACTGAAAACACATTACAGATGATTTGACTAAGAATACATTGTTATTTACAGCAATTGCCCAGGGGAGACGCAGGGTGAGAGAGGGTAATAGTTTAAGAAGCAGTGATTCATGCTTTTTACCTGGCAGGTCTGTGCCAGAGCCCTGCAGAAATAAGGGTTCAGCCTATTCTAGCAGTGCTAGCTCCGCAATTATACTCCATGACTGCTGATAAGCAAATGGTGTTTCTGATGTAATATGGGTTATGTTACCCCACTGGCATTTCAGAAGTCATTAACATACTAGATATAGTTTAAGCAAGTGGGTACAGTGGTTATTGTTACTAGACCTGAAGCCTCAAATCAAATTTTCTTCACTGAGAATTATTTGTTTTGATATATTTGTCATTATTTTGTTTTTTTCTTAGGTTTTCAAAATAGAGTGAGATTTAACGAGATCAGGATTTGGGATTTGACTTTTATTTCAGTGTATGTAAATGCTGTGCCTTGGCCTACTTACTTACCTAACTACGCAAACATTGGAAATTCAAAAGCAAAAACATTCAAGTATCAAGTTTTATCATGGTAAAATGAAAAATACAAACAAGATGAACAAGCATGCTCTGTAAAGACACATCTTGAATATTTATTTATCAGGCCTAAGCATTGAATGACCTTGTTTTCCAGCCATGTGTAAAAAAAACTGACTTTACAGCTTTGAAGCAAAATGTTCAAATTCTGTGTCAATGTATTTTACAACAATAAGAAACTTGAAAGACTACAGCCAGGAGATTATTAGCTTATTTTATCACAAAGACTGGAAACAGGGGCAAACAGCTAGCATTGCTTCCACAAGAAAAAGAAAAAAAAAGATCCACCCACCTGCACCTCTAAAACTTTTAAGCTCTACAAGAAATAAAGTGTAAAAACAACAAGACATGGTTTTATGGGGGTTATGTTCAGGACTATTTCTTGGTAGGGCGCAGTGACTTCTTGTCATTATCATGAAATGAACAGGCAAATAGTGGAGACTTCAGAAAATAAATAAAATTTTTACACTTGCCGAAGCTGCCGATTTAACAAATGAGATATAATATGTTAATAAGTGACCTTTAAAGATGCTGGTCGTGGATTTTTTTTACCTTTGGAAGGAGCCATGTTAGTTGTTAACCGGGTGCTGGCTGTAACCTCATATTTAAAGGAGAGTGGTGAGTGAATAAGCGTATATCTTAAAATGTCAAAGTATTACTTTAATTTTTAGTTACTGAAAGCTGAGTGGCTGCTGCTTAAAAAAACATTTTATAAGGAATTACATCATGTTCAAACAGTTTCATTAGTCTTCCCACACCTCCCTACTCGACTTCCTGCAGCAAGTCCTTGGATCAGATGAGTGAAAATCTTATCGCCTAGTCATTTTTCTCATCCAGCATTATGAGAATGTCTGCAGGCCAGGGCAAAGTAGCTTCAGCTCAGTAACACATGAATTTATCCAAGCCAGACTACAGCCAAATCCTTCTATCGGATAGATGTTACTGTTTGTGTGTGTCCGATTTGTGGTTGTTCCAAAGTCACCTGAGGGAAACAACAGCGATTAGTTTTCACAACACTTTGTCCCACGGAAACTTACACGTATACATGCGCACACATTCATGCACATAGGCAGGCTTGCACCAGTAACATCAGGTAGATTGATTGTGCGCCCTGTTGAGACCTAATACACCTGAGGCTACATGGTGACTTTGGATCTGTGTGTGAGCTTCCCATGGGAGTTGTGTAGATGGTAATGTAGTGTCTCTGAAGGTGTGTATGTGTGTGTGTCTCCTGACTGATGGAGCATTTTCGATCTGTTCTCATATTCTGAAAGAAAAATCATTTGACTTGTTATAGATAGTTTCCTCACATTTCTGTGCTTTTAAAGACAAATAACAATGACACAATGTGGTAAAGGTTTATTTATTTACATCTGAGAACACTGTCTGCGATCCCGAGGCATTACAAAAGATGTTAAGTCATTATGTGTTGTGTCTGTGGGTATGTGTAAGCTCAATTTAGCAACAAGCCTCTAGATATTTGCAGTATAGTACAAACAGAGCCAATGTGAAATGAGGTTATTTGTCAAAAGTATGAGGAAAAAATCACAAAAACATTGCAGATACATTTGGGAAATTCTTATGGTAGTTGTTCATCACACAAAGCATTTGTTGCACACCTTGAAGTAATGGTCGATAATGGATGTGAATGATGTTAGTAAATTTAAAATAACAGTAAAAGTAGTAAAAATATTCATCCTGTGTTCTGCTAGCTGCTATCCAAAACCAATTAATCAGGCTGTGACATTAATTATATGCACATATAAGCCAATGCAAATTTTAGACCATTAGCAAAATAGGCAATAGTGACCAGAAATGTTTGGGTAGCAATATATTTATCAGAGCCAGTGCATTTGGATGACAGTGTGTGTGTTCGTGTGTGAAAGTGTGTGTGTGCTCCCAGAAGCTCGCTCTGTCTGTCAGGCAGAATTTGCTGACCAGGCGGCTATACAAGGGCAGAGCAAGGATCACACACACACACACACTGCCACCTACCTACCCAACACCACACCAACACACACATACACTCTTAAAGCAAGTATGTGCCCCTTGTCACAAGTATATGTAATACTATTTGTAAGCAGCCATGAGAATGTAATTGGAACATGGAATTAAATATTCACTTCACGCTGCTGGCTTCACTCAGCAATGCTGGTTTGATATTTAAGTAATAAATTACAATTATTTTTTTGATAATTTTAGATTTTTTTCTCCTTCTCCCTCTCCGCTTCTCCATTTAGAGTTTTAATTTGATCAATTAAAAGTCATTTTAAGGTTTGAAGTTCATTGTGTCTTTGTAGAATATGCAGCTGGTTTGTGATGACTGTAGTTTTGAAGTTGGCGACCTAACCCTGTCTTTTTGTTTCTGTCACTGTAGGAGACACAGCTGGTTCCTGTGGTGATCCCGGCATTCCCTCCCATGGCTCAAGGGACCAAACGGATTTCAGGATCCGTTCCAAGGTTTACTTCAGCTGCTCAGAAGGCTACGATTTGATTGGTTCCGCTGAAAGGATGTGCTTCCCTAATGGGACGTGGTCCGGCACGCAGCCCTTCTGTAAACGTAGGAAGATTCTTAATACTATTTAATTTCAACCTATCCAAACCCAGGACCTTGACAATGACCCAGTTATATATGCACTGCACAGTCTCCTAAAACAAGTATAGTCATGGAGCTGAAACTCATTGAAATGCACAAGGCTTTCTCTCGCTCATTCTCTCCTTTTTCCCCCCAGCTGTCCAGTGTGCTAACCCTGGCACTCCCAGTAATGGCAGAGTATTTCGTTTGGATGGAACAACGTTTTCTCACTCTGTCATCTACTCCTGCATGGACGGCTACCTGCTCACTGGCGCCACTACTAGGCAGTGTCAGGCCAACGGGACCTGGTCAGGAGTACAACCCAACTGCACCAGTAAGTTACCTGCTGTATATTGAAAGATGGCTGACATATAGATAATTTAACAATATCTGATGCTCTATAAGTAAATACATTCATCTGCAATGCATTTTTGTTGTAGCCTTATTAATTTGACTGTAAACTCATGAGGTGACTTGGAAGCTGAAGAGCCGACTGTCAGCTTTATATATCACTTACTATATATAATCAGTATTAAATCCTTGCTTTGCGAGTCTGTAACCCATAAACATCTCTAAACTCTGATGTGTGATTGTGAGGTTTCCTTTCCAGCCTATTGCAACCCTATTTTATGCGCTGTTTTAAATTATTCTGCGACAGCAGAGGGTCTGAGTAATGAAATCAGCCTCAAATCTTCATCCTCCTGCTTCAGACTTTATAGAGTGACATGAATAACCTTGATCGTTGTTTACTTTAGCTAATTTGCTTTTTGAACTCTGTGACAGAATTCCCAAGAGTAAATAACCATAAAATATTATGTTTCGTTCCTATATGAAATGTGACCAAAGCTGTGGTTGGAACAAATGTTAATCAGTGCTATGTGTTACTCTGACTGAAAAAATCAGCTTGTTCACATGCCTGTAAAGAAAAATACAACAGTGGAATATAGCAATAACAATTTACATACTATCACAAAAAAATACCATTTTAACAGGTAGAACTTCACCTGTCTTGGGATCTCACATGAAGAGAGTCTTTTAATAGTATTTAAATGTTTTCCAATTGTCAGTGACATTTCCTACTTTAATACACTATACAAATAAATACAATTTAAAATATCTAGCAGTATGGGACAAAGAGACAGAAATGCTGAGAAACCAAAATTCTTAAATATGGGGTCCTGGAAAGAAAAAAGTTTATAGCAATCCCTGACTTAAAGGAAATGGCTTTTACAGTAGATTACACTACATCTATTAACAGGCATGACAGTATCTGGGGTGGCTTTAAAAGCATTTAAACTGCCTATTAGACTATGAAGGACAGTGCTTTTTAAGTACAGTCAGGGGAATCCTAATGTTCTTTAAAAGAGTCCCAGGACCACCTCAGCCATTTTTGATATCACTGTTTTTTCATTCATGAGAACTGAAGCCCATAAAGGAATGCAAAGAGATCTCACAGTTCGATCACAGATTCACTATCCCCTGCGATCTCCACAAATGAAACTTATATATTATGGATACTACAGTACTATAGTAGTATAGATAATTTTAGATAAATGTTAATGCAAAAAATGGCAATAACAACTTTTCAAAGTTTCATGACTGACATTTTGACTCATTGTCCACATGCAGTTTTAGTTAGGTCATCTCTTGGATCACAGCAACTTTGGGATTCCCAAGACAAAGTCTTCTCAGTTATAGACTTAATCTTGACCTTTGCCATTCTGATGTTTATTTATCAGATGGTCCTCTAGCTCATTTTAAAAAACAGTGATTGCACAACAGTCTTTCACTACCACTCTATCCATTTCTTTGCTTCTCTCACTTTCATTGACCCTCTGTCTTTCTTTTTCTCCACCCTCTTTATCTCTTCCAGGAGTAATAAGAAAATTAAAATTCCTAATATCTTGTGCCATAGCATGAGCGTGATCTGAGCAGTAATCGTCATTCCATCTCATTTACTCCAATCCTATCCAACTTTTCTCTATAGTGATAAACTGCGGTGATCCAGGTGTGCCAGCTAACGGCCTTCGTTATGGAGAGGACTTCACAATTGCTCAGAATGTTTCCTTCCAGTGCCAACCTGGATACAGAATGGAGGAGGATGGGTCACCTGTGAGGACATGCACCCAAAACGGGACGTGGAGTGGGAATATGCCCATATGTACAGGTAACTGAATTAACAAAACATCCAACCCTGCTTCAGCTCTACACAGTACTATAAAACCACCACTAACACTACTTTGTACAGAGGTATAGAATTATTTCCATGTTTACATTACAACTACTGTATTCATAAGTGAACTCTAAATACAACTTCAACCTATTTGTTGCCCCAGCTACTGTATAAAAAAACTGACACAGCAGATCTGCTCAATTAGCAGTCAGTTCCTCTGTGAGGAAAAACAATAAATACAAACAAATCACATAATACTGTCTGAGTCTCATGTAACAGCTTGTAAGTTCCATAATTAGTTTAAACTGTATCTATTACTGAACTTGATTGAAAGTCTTCCCAGACAAGAGAGTCTCCCAACTATTTGCACTGGTAAATTCTAGTGGCAATAAAATGATAAACTAATTTTACAATCACTATTTGAAATCCCCCTCACTACAGCTGTGGGTAGTACAGGACAGTGATTTTAGCTTAAACTTGATGTGTGCCTTTTTTTTTTCCTTCCTCACTTTCCGCCCTCTCTTTCTCCGTCGCAGCGGTGACCTGTCTGGCTCCCCCTTCCATCAGTAATGGGGTACTGCAGGGCAGTGACTTTGAATGGGGCAGCAGCGTGAGTTACAGTTGCTCACCTGGATATGAGCTCTCATTCCCTGCTGTCCTTACCTGTGTGGCCAATGGCACCTGGAGCGGCATGCTGCCACAGTGCTTACGTAAGCACACACACATCCACAAATGCAGCACATATGCATTTGACGTTGCCTGTTATTATTCTTTATCAAACATCAATTACAGTTGGAAGAAAAAATTTAAATTTGTCCTTGAGCTACACAAAGAATGCGAGCGCTTGTCAATATCGTTAGCACCGCATGCTGAAATGGAATTGTGTGTGTGTGTGTGTGTGTGTGTGTGTGTGTGTGTGTGTGTGTGTGTGTGGTGTGTGTGTGTGTGCGCGCAGCAAAGTTTTGTGGTGACCCAGGTACACCAGTCGGTGGTTTCAGAGAGGGACGAAGCTTCATCTATCAATCAGAAGTGTCCTTCACCTGTGCTCCACCTCTCATTCTGGTCGGCACAGCAACAAGACTTTGTGAAAGTGACGGTGCCTGGAGTGGGACGCAGCCACGCTGTATCGGTAATTTTATTCATCTATGTTCACTTGCCCAACAGACAGACCAGGGAGGCAATTATACAAATGAAAAATATTATCCAAACTCCTTTGTCTCCATTGGTCATGCAGTTTGTATAAATCTGCCAGAAAATCTCAACATGGAACAGTGTATTATTTTGTTATGGAAATACTTTTTGCTATATTGGCTAACAGAAATCAATATGACCCCCCCACCCTCATTTTTCATATTCATGTGATCACTCAATCTCATGCAAGAAGTCATGTTGAAAACGGTCAGGTAGCGCTTCGTATTGTTGGAGATTTAATACTAATACTAAAACTATCCTTTGTTGATTAGTTGGAGGAATTAGAACATGTTTTTTCTACAAAACTCCTTTTTTATTTAACAAAAGAGGACAAAGCTTTAAAATGTTAAATTCTGTCCAAACACAAGCAGCCACACAAGAACTTTGTCTAATAAATGCAGTTCATTATTGGAAAGATTGATCTGATGAGAGAGTAAGTAAACAGCTTTTGGTACTGAATAGTTATCATTACTCTGAGCTACAGGTAAATCGTCAGTACCAAAAAAGTATTGAGATTCGATACCCAGCCACGTAGGTCTTAGTCAAAGCACTGTATTTCTGAATAAATCCATAAGTTAAGAAAGTTCCCCAGTATTATGTTGTTCAACTAACTCTCCAACTCGGCTTTTAACCTCCACCAAAAATTGATTTAAGATTTTACTGATTATTTTTTAATAGTTCCTGACTTTATCATCAATCATCAAGCCCACATGAGCTGGAGCACAGCCTGGTATCCTCAGGCAGGGGTGTCTTACCCACTTCAAAGTCTGGGTTTAAAATTAAAAGGCAGTGATGGTTGGTCACTAGAGCCCCCAGACCTTTGAATGAGATTTCTCAGGAGGTAAAATAAGTATCTTCTTTTAAATAACATATCAAAGCAGAGTATTACAGACTTTCTTTTAATGTTGCCCCATTGCTGCACATAGGTTTTCTTTTGATTAAAATTATTTTTGTTTGTTTTTAATGTATTTCCTTTCCTGACTGAATATTTGTATGGGTTTGTAACCTATGAAACACATTATTTTGTTAATGCTTGCTCACTGTGGAGCCTGGACTGGTGTCTGATAATTCCCCTGCCTAATGATTGTGGCAATTAATGACCCATCATTATGGAGTTGACAGCCACATTTCAGTTTACTCAGGGGTTTGCTGTGTAGAGCAACTACTGCTCTGTCAAAGCTAAAGTTACAAAGACTTATTGGAATAATAATGAACAGTGACTGGAGGCTCATCTGAGACAATCTTGTTAATGAAAAGACAGCCTTAGGAGGACAAGCCTTAAAGGATTCCTCTGATGTGAGGGAAAGTATCATTTCCAGATTGACAACTTCATATAAAACTGCTACTTTTTTCACTGTAAGAAAGAATCAGTATCTTACCCAATAATGAAGATTACAATCTTGTGTGTCTTTAGTTTCAGCTTCAAATAATTGAGCTGTGAATGAGTTGTGAAATGCTGAGTGTTAAGTTGTTTTTACTGTTACCCTGGATGGATGTGGCTGTGTCACTTTCCACATGTATGACGGCTCAGTTTCTATTCCAGCGCCCACTGAAAGCATTTCAGTGGCTTGTTTCACAAAGGCCATCTGCAAGGAGTGCTTACACACAGGCCACAAATGATGGCAATGTGCCATTTCACAAATGATTGTCTCTAACAAATTACAGACATTCTTGTAAGTCTTACAGGGTTCTTGCATCTTCATGCAAGAGTCACATGCATGGCGTTTGTTTTTATGAGTGAAATGTGCCAAAACTCATACGAGATGTACTCACATGTTGCAAGTTGTGGCTTACTTACTCACCAAGCACTTCATTAGACACACCTTACTAATACAGCGGGCCTTTTGCTCTCAAAACGAACTCAGTTCTTTGGGACATCGATCCCACTGGATGTTGGAAACATTCTTTTGAAATTTTGGTCCGTGTTGACATGATTGCATCCCATCATTTCTGCAGGTTTGTCAGCTGTACATTCATGCTGCCAATCTCTATCACATATAATACGATATATAATATAATAATATAATCTCTACCACATGCCAAAGGTGTTTTATTGGATTGGATCTGGTGACCGGGGAGGACACTGAAGTCATGAAATCAGGTTTAGATGGCTATCATGCTAGCCATTATAATGTGGTAAATTATGTCCATTAAGGGATGCACACGGTCAGCAACATCACTCAGATAGGCTGTGGGATTCAAACAGTGATTGATTGGTATTAAGGGACCCAAGTGTGCCAAGAGAATGCTGTTTGTGTATCTATGTAGAAAACTGAGTTCCATCTGCATCTGAGAGGGAGGTTATATACAGCAGCAAGTGTGTGACACATTATGCCAGTTGTAAAACAGTTTTACTGTCGAATTAGATCAGCTATGTCTGAAAACTTCTGATCTAAAAACTTGGGTTCCTGTACGGGAAGCCCTTTTAGAAATTACAGAGAAAGTGCTTGCTCATAAGCAAGACAACGCCAGTACACACTGTAACTTACAGCATTTAGTAAAAGGCTTCTGGAAACGGGAATCCACATCCAACTTCAAACAAGCTTCTGCTATTCGGGGATTAAGAAGAAAATGAGAAGGGATATTCAGCACACATTACAAATGGTCCCAGTGGGTCAATTCAGCACCACATGTGATGTTTCAAGCACCACTTCACATGTCTGATTCAGAGCAGGTGCTTAAACAGCAGGTATGGTGATGAATTGTAATAAATGAGAGCTTTTGTAATGAGAACAGACACTTGACTCTTTGTTCCTTCATATCTCTAGATAAGGCTTGCATCCAGTACTTTTACGGCTGCTATTAAGTCAAACATTCTTTGTGAAATAGATGACCTAAAAATAGAAGGTACCCTCTGAAATGTTACTTCATTGATATAAGAACTTAATCTATACCTACTGAAAAAGAAGTAGTTATAGTGTAAGTATGCTGCTTGTGAGGGGAAATCTTTCCTTTCTGTAACGTGATGGTTTTTTGAAGCCTGAGACTGAAACACACACAACCACACACACAAACACATAAAGGGACTCTCAGCGCTGCTTTGTTTTTTTCTGTGATGGAAGTGAAGTAAGAATGTAGTGTTGAGTGTTGGCGTCTGTGTGTGTGTGTGTGTGTGTGTGTGTGTGTGTCTGTGTGATTTATTAGTGTGTGATTGCAGCTGTATGTTAGTGTGTGATGTGTATTACTATGTGACTGAAAAGGAATGAGTTTTGAGGCGAAGCAGCCTGCTCTTTAAATAAGACAGACGAGGGAGGAGGGGTTTGGTGGGCAGAGAGATACAGTGACATGGAAAGATAGAAAGAGAGAGGAAGAGAGCAGTTAGAAAAAGAAGGGGAGAGTTAAAGGAGACAGCGGTGAGAGAGAGAGGAGGGCAGTTAGATAGGTACAGGAAGAGAGAGGGTGAGGTAGGGGGGTGGAGAGTGAATCTGTCATTTCGGAAGCTGTATTGAATCGAGCTCTGCGTCAGGATGTGCTCTACATGCTGATGACCCTGCCACACTCTCACAAACAGTTACACACACTCTCAGAGCTGGCCCAGCTTCGTTTTCTGACAAAGCACTACTGCCCCCTGCTGTCCTGCTGCGATATATAACCCAGTGTTACCATGACAACAGAGGAGAGTAAGGGAGAGTTAAGAGAGGACACATAATGCTCCTGCTAATTTATCTTTCTTTTAGATTTTGTGTGTAATTACTCGAACTCTTGTCCTGTTCTTTTCAGAACCGACCAAAACTAGCTGTGATAACCCAGGAACGCCACGCTATGGCTCCCTAAACCGGACCTATGGTTTCAAGGTAATATATATGTTCTGATAAACTAACTGTAGCTACCTTCTTCTTCTTCTTCTTCTTCTTCAACACAAATAGGTTGATATACCACCAAACAGAGAATCTTGTGGTGGTGGTGGTGGTGGTGGTGGGGGGGGGCATATTTAAACAGTACCTTTAAATATGTCAGCTTGGCGTCAGCAAATTTGTGATTTTTCACCATTTTCTGGACACAAATAATCGATGAATGAGAAAGTTACTTGTCAGGTAAATTGATTATGAAAATAGTTGTTAGTCGCAGCCCTATTAAGTATTTTGGGGGGCGTATATGCCTTCATTTGGTCGTATGCAGTATAGAGCAGACAAACATCCCCAGCCAGACACAACTTGGGGAAGTTGTGATTACATGCTCACCATATTGAACCTCTAGGCCACGAGGACACCCTGTGACTCACTTTTTCTCCTTTAATCTAATTGTTAATCCAATACTCATGCCATATAACATAAGAGCTATAGGTTGCCGTAATCATTCATCCTGGCTACACTGCTTATGAAGTCATCCCTTTGTTCTTTTATTTCACAGTAAAGGATGGGGGACTAATTCAGAGTCTTTGTCGTGTGCAAAAAGGCATTTTAGAGTGCAAAGCTTTTATGAGGCTGCAGCTCTCTGACTGGGTTCAATAAAGTGAGTAGCCAAATAGGCATGTGTAGATATGTTGCCAGTGCTGTGTCCTGGCAACAAACCTAAATGTTAGTACCAGGAAGCCCCCCCCCCCCCCCCCCCCCCCCCCCCCCCAGGGGGAAACACTGTCCATGGAAATACATGTGAATAAATTACTGTAATATTGGAAGATAACCACTTGTTCTGACTGACTCAGACAACTGAAGCCTCGTATTAGCTTCGACCTTAGATTTTAGAATGGATTAGTACACAGAACAAGGACTATGGAGTTTATTCCCTATTTTTTATAGCAACAACAACAACAGTGATTAGAATTACTCTTTCAACCTAATTACTGTGTTTGATTTGAGTATTGTATCACCATAGACTTGAAAAATCCTGACCTAGCCTGCAAACATAATACACCTTTTTGATTTAGATCAGTGTCTATGACATACAGTCAGAATTTTTGTTTTCAGGAAAACTGAAGATGTTTGAGTTTAAACAGGTACTTTTACATGTGTTTGCAGTTCCATAGTCATCTACATCTCTGTCTGTATTTCTTGAAACGCCAAGGCACTATCAACAAGTGCTCTGAACATGATTAAAAAAATAGATAGATAGATAGATAGATAGATAGATAGATAGATAGATAGATAGATAGGAGTAAAGATTTTATTGAATGTGATATTTGTCAGTGCAACACTAAGTACTCAGTTACTGTGACATAGCATTCTACGACTGTGTCCTCTGGTCCTTTGAAGGTATTCAGACTCCTCCTGGACCATGAGCAAACAAAGCATTATCAAATTCTCTTTACCTCTGTGTGTGTGTGTGTGTGTGTGTGTGTGTGTGTGTGTGTGTGTGTGTGTGTGTGTGTGTGTGTGTGTGTGTGTGTGTGCGTGTGTGCGTGTGTGCGTGTGTGTGCATTTTGTCTCATTCTCTCTCTCTCTCTGTACAGGTGGGAAGTGTGGTGTCATTTCAGTGCCAGCCAGGTCATTTGATTCAGGGCTCTTCCTCTAGAACCTGCCAGCCTGATCTGACGTGGAGCGGGACACAACCTGAGTGCATACGTAAGAAATATACATCCTGTCAACTTGTTCACTTACCACCCCTCCATCCAAACTGTCAAGACTCAAACTCAACTGCACAAAACCCCTCTCCACCCTCCAGCCCATGCCTGTAAGCAGCCAGAGAGTCCGCTCCATGTGGACGTGGTGGGGATGGATCTCCCTGGTTTTGGCTACACCTTGGTGTACAGCTGTCAGCATGGCTACTTCCTGGCAGGGGGCTCTGAACACAGAGTCTGCAAGAGTGATGGCACTTGGACTGGGAAAATGCCTATATGTCGAGGTAAATGTTTTGCTTCCCTGTTTTTCAATTTTATATCTGCGTCAACCGCATTTGATTAATGATCGTATCCAGAGCCATTAGTGAACAGGTAGGAGTGTTGTACATATCTTGCTCAAGGACACTTTGTCAGCACACACACTGGGAGAGACCTGCCAGCTGGAGTAGGGTGAGATTTCCTGGTTGGGTGGTCAGCCCATGGACCGGTGGTGAATCTGGCAACACTGATACAAAAAAACTAAAACAATATCCCATGGTGTTTTGTCCCTTCGTCGACCATGTCCATACAGGTGGGGTTATAAATTCACCACTTCTCATGAGTCCATTTTTCTTCCCCTACAAACTTTAGTCCATACAATGAGCTAACAGCAATAGTCTGAGTGTGTAAACTGCCAGGGGAACAGCTACCTGCTGGAAATCACAGATTGCACTGGTGCTCTGTGATCGATCAAGTTACTAGAATGCATGCTCCAAGTTCCTTGTAATGTATATAGTTAATGAAAGGAGTGTGACCTATTGGTCACCCTTTATCTTATCTCAATACTCACCAGGGATGTATTAAAACTCAATCAATACTTGCCAAAACAAATGTCAGTTTAGTATCTATTTTTCAATTTTGACTGTTTTAGACTTCCTCATACTGGCTTAAACGTTCAGACTGAAAGTGCATTCTTGACCTTGGAAAGAGTTGTAGACAAAACAATCTCACCCAAGGTCCATTTAGTAGCTGTTCTGTAGCCTTCGATTGTATCAACAAAACCTCTGTCAATAATGTTGCAAATAGCAAGATGTAGTTTCCCCAGGATGTATATAAACAAACAATTTGTACTCTATTTGCACCTATAAATCCTTGAACTAATTTAAGTGTTTGGCTTATTCATCAAGAAATGTTAACAAGTGAAGTTGTGAAGCCTCCATTGTGCAAAGAAAAGCTGCAAGCTTTTGCACTGAAATCATTCCACCAAGGCTGCCACCCTTTTGCCCTGAAGTAGCCTTCAAAATTGGAGCACTCTCTGATCCAATTTGAGATTCTAGGACAAATACCCTCTCCCTTGCTTGCCTTTACTTGTTGGCAACAATGGCTGCATCTTGAAGTGATGACAGAAGCTGTTCTGAATGGTCAAACCAAAGTGTCTTAAGGCCACCTTTAAAAGGATCTAATATGCACTGCAGTCTTTGGCTATGAACTCTGTTTGTATTGCTCTGCCTACAAATAACCATTAAAAAGGTTTTTTTTGGAGACCCTTTTCAACACACGTCTTTCTTATTTTGCAAGTGTGACTAATAGTAATCAGCACTGCATTCTAATTTTGTGATTCGTTAGTATAAAGTGCACTCTCTCCTGGATAAATCTGGTTTGTTAAGACATCAGCTGATGGACCTGCAAGTTAAACAAGAGGCAAACCAAAATAACCATAATATTTTTTGCATATTGTGTCCCTAGGACTCTGCTCATGTGTTTTAATGGGTTCTTTCACCCTCTGTTTCTACTGTGTGTATAGCTGGAGAGAAGAAGAAACCTGTGAAACCGGCAACAGGAACTCCCAGCCCAAAACTAAATGGTCTGTTCCAATACAGTCTTTTCTATTCCAGACTAGTACAGTCCTATCGTTTCTTGACTCTTATCTATTCTATTTTGGCCTGGTTTAGTCTTTAGTTTAATATATTCTGCTCTGCCCCTTTCCACTCTGCTCCGTTCTACTCCATAGTGTTATTCTTCCTGTGTCTTGATTTTATTGTACTGCTTTTCATCTCAGCTCTAAATAATTAATTTTTCCTCACTACACATAGAAAGGTAAATTAACTATTGTGATGTTCTGGTCTTCTGTCTGCTGTTGTTTTGTTCAGTTCTCTATTTTCAGCTCTGCTCACTTGCAGTCTGTGTTATACTGCTGTAGTTCAATAACTCTTTGCTTCTCATTGCACATGAAAGAGTTCCTATAGCTAATATATGTGCAAGTTGCTGTAACTATCAAAGCATGGAACACCCCTTAACTCTACTGAAACATTTTCCCTAAAGCCACACATTTAATCATGTTTCTCACTAACAGTGTCTGTTTATGAATTTACTGTATGTAATTCAGGCAAACAACAAAAACCAAGAGGTTTAGCAGTTGCCTCTCCTTTGTATATGCATATTGTGGTAATACATGATATCATCTGGAATGAGTAATGAAGAATTGTGACTACTGATCAATTAGTATTGTTGGAAAAATTATTGATAAAAAGACATGACCTCTTGTAAACTAATTTCAGTTCTATGTGTTTCTATTCTATTCTTTTTGTTAGGTACTGTTTTGTTCTTCTCTGTTCTATTCATATCTGTCTTTTTATATTCTATTCTGTAAATTTCTTTTTTATTCTGTTCTGTTTTATTCTGTTCTACTCTATTCTGCTCTGTTCGGTTCCATGATATTTGTTCTGTTTCAATTCCATTCTGTTCCATTCTATTCTTCTGCTCTGTTGTGTTTTGTTCTGTTAAATTCTCTTTCATTCTGTTTTGTGGCGTTGTTTTATGTTCTGTTATGTTCTTTTCTCTAGTTCCAGATGACGTCTTTGCTCCTAACTACATATGGAAGGGTTCCTATAATTACCGTGGGAGGAAGCAGCCCATGACACTGAGCATCACCAGCTTCAACTCCACAACAGGAAGAGTCAACGTTACCCTTAGCAACGGCAACATGGAACTGCTCCTATCAGGCATGACACATTATGATTAATTATACCCAACATATGGTACTTTATACAGTATATATTATAAATGGTGTGATGTGCCATGATAGGACATGTCATGATCACATCCCGTGATTATGTTACAGTACTACATGGTGCTGTATTGATCCATTGGTAACACAGTAAATAAACACTCAGACATTAAGTGTAAAATGGAGCTTCTGCTATCAACACCTTTACTGACAACACATTATTTCTGCTGCTTTTTACTGGTTGATTATTGGTGTCTGAATTTCACTACTTTCCTGGAACTGCCAGCTTCTTTTAAATGCTGTTACTGTATCTCCCCCCAGAGCACAAATATACACATAAACTTATTCACACGCAGACCTCCCAGGGTCCTACAACAGCGTCAGCAGGGGGTTAAGACCCTATTAAAATACTAATCCTGTTGAAGCTAGAATTGGTTCTTGGAGTAGCAGAGAGCACAAACACCATATCACATAACCATGCAGCTATCAGACGTTTAACATCCATCTTCTGGCTTAAAGGAGCAGCTTTAGATCAATAACATCTGAAGCTGTGCTCACGCAGGCACCAAAAGGTCAGTGCCCAGCTGCATAAAACTGGCATGTTTTTCTTTCCTAAGATTTCTCTTAAGATTTCAAGAAAAAAAGAAAGGCGGGCACAGGAGAGGACGAGAGTAATAGAGATGATCTTTGCAAGCTCTTCAGACTCAGACTCCAGTGATGAATGGAGGAAATAATTTTCATATTTACCTAAGCACTGTACTTAAATGAGTAGTTCAACATTATTGGGAAACGCACATATTTGCTTTCTTTCGAAGAGTGAAATGTTATTAATCTTAGGTCAGCGCATTAAGTACAGAGTTGTAGTTAAGACATGTTCAGCCTAGCTTCGCATAAAATCTTGAGGCATGAAACAGTTGACCTGTCTCTGCCCAAAGTGAAAAATATACATACCAACACTTCTAAGGATGTGTACATAGTGTACTTTGTTTGGTTATCTCATACATGACCACAAAATTATGATTTTTGACATTCCCAAAAGCAGGAAATGTGCACCTGGAGATACCAACTCTTTAACATCTTGTAGTAGGCATGATTGAAGGTTTTCACCAAATCAAGTTATCATTGATCAAAAGTCTTGTCTGGTATTACTATCTAGGTCACATGACTTGGTTCAGGTTATCTGTTGTTATTTAGTCAGCTTGATCAGAAATCATTCTAGCTGCCAGTGGTGCAGGACATGTTGACCAGATGGTAAGTAATTGTATGTTAATCATATTTATCTACAACAAAACAATAATATTAATTCATCAAACTAATTCTGACTATTGTCTTATGCTGATGAAGAAAAACCGGTTTAACGATGTTTGTGATGTAATATGAAAAACTCAAACCTGCTGTATGTTTGTGATATTTACTGAAAGTAGCAAGTTTCAGTCTTTCGTTGTTTCTTATGGTGGAGGTGTATAAACCAATGTCCGCCCCCAATTGGTGTGCAGTACAATATTTGTCATTTACACATAGCATAGGACATTTACGTTTATCTTGTATTTTGGTGATAGATTATTATCTGGGTTACAAAGTAAGAGGTTAACTTTGTGTTTGCACCTCCTGAAATATTTTTTTTCCAGCTGGCAGAAGAATTGGTTTGAGCACCAGTAAACAGCAGCTGCCAGTGAATTCAGAGCACCTGATGACTTGTCTTCTCCTTGCAGCTACTTTCTCAGATTTCTGATGACGGTCTGTTCCAGCTTATTGCTGAACAGACAAATCTCTACAGCTGTCAACTAATTGGAGCCAGGATTAACACCACTGGGAATGAGCTTAAGTCATTTGTTGGTATTAAGATAATCGTGGGGGTGGTGAGAATGCAATTTATGGATGATTATTGAGCAGAAGGCACACGTTATCCCAAAATAGACGGTGTGATACCAATAAAAAGGTTTAAATCCCTCTCAAGAATCATCCACTTTCACGATAATAAGACCTGCCCTGGACCGGCTCTGTGAAGTCACAGCAGTGCTGAAGCACAAAAGGAAGATATGCCTGGAAATTGATAGTGGGAACCAGTTCTCCACAGATCCCTTACAAGGGATCTTCCTGGAAAACCTCACCATTGGTGTATCAAGATATTTGTTTGAGTAGGTGTTTCTGGTATATAAGTATTTCCCGACATACAATGGAAAGAGCACATTTGGCACAGCATAGGGTCCTGTCAAAGAACTTGGACTTGTAGCCACTACTGTCTTTCTGCAAGACCATCATCCTCTATGTTGACTTTTTGACATCTCTACCACTCATTGTGCATCTGAATAGGTCCTTTGGTTTGTGCGGTCTAGGAACCCTCCACAAGAATAGGCTAAACAGATGCACCCTGGAGTGTGACCGTGCTCTGCTGAGGCAAGGAAGGAACAGCTACAGTGTGACTACTGGGTGGATAATGAGGCAAAAGTGGCTGTTGAAAAATAGGCAAAGCTCTCACTCAAGCTAGCTTTTGTGCTGCTCTAAGCCCACTTAAAGAAGTCGGTTTTCCAGAGAGAGAAGAAAAATTGGTGTTCCTTGTCCAAACATTGTGACACCTTGCTGACATGATAGTGGCCTTGTACCACACCCCTGCAAAATCCCACCGGTGGTACATGTGCCTCTTTTGGCATCAACAATGGATGGCTGGTGACGACTGTGGTAGGCCTATACCTTGTTAGAAATGATAGAATATGTATAAAAACTAGTACTGTATGTGTGATGTAAATGACCACAGAAAACAAGACTGAATCACTTCTCCTAATCAAATAAAACATTAAAATGTTTACCATTTTGACTCAGTTTAATAGGATAATGTATCCTGGGAGATACAACTCATTTGTGGAAATGTTCTATGATGCAAATAAGATAAGTAGTATCATTAAATCTTTTATCATTATCTACTTTTCCACTCCTGCCTGTTTAAGGGTTAGGGGGAGTTCTGGTTGATTACTTTTTTCTCTAAAAATGATCTCAAAATTGTGATATCTTTGAACTATTTTTAAAATCATTGTTATTTTCTTTTAGAGCTGCATTCAGGTTGCTTTTTTCCTTGTTTGTCTTGATAAATGTCTCTCTTCTATCTTTGGGATTTCTAATTGGGGATGATATATATTTATTGTTGATGCACCAGGGTAACAAGCAACAAATGCAGAGAGATCAAAATAACAATCTGTAACAAACTAACCATAATGTTCTGTGCACTTTTATGTTATGAACCAGATGTTTTTTTCTGTCCTCCCAAGGAGTGTATAAGGCTGCTGAGGCCAGGCTGTTATTGCTGATGTACCAGGTGAACTATGCAAACCAGGGAAACCAGCTGAAAGATTCAGCCATCTCTCCAGCCAAAATCATAGATGACTCCTGGACCATGGATGGATTTGTAAGTTTCAGTGGATACAGAGCAATCAACTAAATAAAAAATACAAGACAAACATTTGAATGTCCTTTTGTAGAATAATTTCACAAGTGTTGTGAACTTTAATAGACAGTTGAAGTTGAGGTCAGTCAGAGTTACATCTTTCACAGCTCTGTTTAAGCAAAGTTAATATAATACTTATGTGTTCAAATAATTATTACAAAATACTATCAAATACAAAACTAGTTAAATGCTGTGGTCATCTGCTCACATGTGACCTTATTCTAAATACTGGGTAAATATAAATCATGAAGTGCCTGCGGAGTGGGTTTGAAAAATCTTGCTCATTCCCACAATATAACAGCATAAACACATGCCCCAGGCTATATTAATTGTCTGGAACACAGTTGAGAAAAGATAGCCAAAGTATTTGTCAATCAAATATTTCAACAATAATCAAAATTCAGAAATATGTTTGAATTGGTACATGTTGCTGTTTTGACACAAACACAAAATGTCACCAACCTTTGTCCCTCTCCTGTGACTGTATGTCTCAATTTGTGTCTCCTTTCTTTGTCTTCTCCAGGTATCAGCAGAGCCTGATGGTTCTAGTTATGTATTCCAGGGTTTCATTCAGGGAAAAGACTATGGACAGTTTGGACTGCAAAGACTAGGTAATTATCACGTACAGTAGGTTTAGTAACCAACCTCAGTAACCTCCAAACAATTATTATGTTTCCTGTAAATCACTTTGGACTATAAGTGATATACGCACAAATCTACTAAACTGCTTGCAAGAACCTCACTGTTGGAGAAAGGGACCAGGGAGCCTCTTTTTGCTGGCAGCAGTGACCTTATTGAGTCAGCCCTGCAGGGGATACATGCAGAGAGAGCAAAATCTGCTCTTCAGACCAGAAGTCATCTTAAAATGGCTGAGCTGAATTCCATCAACCTGCATCCAAAGATGACTACCATTTCTGTCAAACAGAGTTGAAAGCAGTCCCCTTGTACAGTTTGAATTATCAGTAACTGACCTGCAAGATCTGACCACTTCCCTCCGTATTATAAGTCACACGTCACCTGAGTATGTTCAGAAGAAAAAATAATTATGATCCTCAGATATCCACTGCTGACAACATCTAACTTGCAACTGTTGTAGCAAGACATGCCAACCCTTTTCCAGTTACCAGCTTCCCTGCCACAGATATCATATCCTGCACAGTTCTGCTACAACTGCTAACAATATAAAGTGCTGCTGTTACAGCAAAGCAATAGTATTGGAGTGACAATTCTTAGTCATTTTATTATGTCATCTAAACCAGTTGTGTTGACAATGACAATGCATTTCCGTGTAATGTCACAGGTCTGAATATGTCGGAGAGTCAGAACTCACCACCCCCTCAGCTTGGTACCAACAGCAGTTCTGTGGCTATCGCTATTCTGGTGCCTTTCTTCGCTCTGATCTTCACTGGCTTTGGCTTCTATCTCTACAAACAAAGGTATGCGCTTAAAAGAAACCCTGCTTGTTGCTCATTTAAGTGCAATTCTGTTACATTTCAGTAATAGACAGCTTTACTTCACTGTTGTTTTTCATTATTTCATACAAAAAGAAAAAAGGCATTGTTAACATTTTAAGAAGCTGTCTGATTCTTGAAAACAGTACCTGCTTCAGTGGTTTGGTTTTTGAGATGTTAAGAGACAATGAATTCACTGTCTGTTGCAAACTGTGCTGCAAAACAATTCTGCTTCTGGAAGTGATGGGCTGATTGGAATCTCACTAGGCTTCCTAAAAAGCACAACACTTTCTAATCCTTTAAGCTTGTTTACTATGCTTCCACTCCCAAGATTGCATTTGCTACTGTCCAGTTACTACCCAGTTGTGTTGATATTAATAGACAGAATAATAGGTAGAATAATTTTATCTCTCTCATGGTGTATTTATATTTGCCTTGCTGTTGTTTCTTTTCACAGAACCACACCAAAAACACAGTACACAGGCTGCTCAGTCCATGAAAACAACAATGGCCAGGCTGCCTTTGAGAATCCCATGTACAACACCAACGCCAAGGCTGTGGAGGGGAAGGCTGTCAGATTCGATCCGAATCTAAATACTGTCTGCACCATGGTCTGAGGATTGATTATCCTCACTTGAACTTAATGACTCAGATATCTAATGGGACCACAATTGTCATGAGGCTGTGGAGGGGAGAGCCATCGTCAGCATACAGACATCGTCAGTACCATGGTCTATACATTGATCACTCGAGACCTTCAGTCGCAGTTCAGACACTTATCTCCCCAAGCAGATGGAAAACTGTCCACTTGCAGCCAAAACTCAGCGTTGGTTCCTTTCACTAAAAGCATTTTGTATCCACAAATGAAATTCAAAGAAATGTGAACACGAAATGTCTGCAACCTTTGACGGATGCAAAACAGCCAGTGAAAACTCACAGTGAGTTGTGACATCAAGTGAAAGAAATGGATGCAACCCAACAGAAAACTACACTGGCTGTTATCCGTCTCTAACCCCAAGACTCAGCTGGTCACGGTTAGTTTATAATTTGTTTCTAAATGAGACATAGCGATTATAGTTCAACGTCTTATTTAGCCCCACTCACAGTCTCTAATACAAGTGTTAATTATGAAGCCATGACCTTCTAGTCAAACATCATGACATGTCACCATAACCCAATGCCGAATTTTGTACTTCACATAGAGCTGTGGAGATAGGGACCCACTCTCAGCTCTGTGACCATTAGTCCTTGCCTGGAGAAAGAGAGCACATTATCAGTGCTCCAGCCATGGTTATACATCACAGAGATAAACTGCACTACAAAAATGGGTTGATTTCATTTGTAACACGTTGTCTCCCCAACTGTATTGAACAAATATTTAACTGTGAGGAACACAGAAGCAAAATGGCTACAGATGGGGAGATGCGGATGTCACAAAAAGACACTGTGAAGCAAAGAAAACAGTTTCTATCTATCTGGGTTCAACACTGACAGTAAAAGACACTGTCACCAGCAGACCATCAGTAAACCAGACTTCTGAACAGGAGCCTATTTCTAAAATGACCATGGAATACAACACCCTAGCAACCAGACAGGACAACCTCCTGTCTCCATGACAACCAGAGGCTGGTATTACTAGTCTCATGTCTTTTTCTATTAAAATGGAATCCAAGACAGCTAATGCTAGCAGACAGTAGCAAAAGTTTCTTTGGAAAGAGACTAACTCCTAAGCAAAGGATAAGGGCAGCCCTTGAGACGGAGCTATAATCCTAGCTGAACTGGGATTAGAGCAAAGCAAAACTAAAAGGAGTCTAAAGGGAAACTAGCACTAATAGAACAGATGAGAAGAAACTGACTCATCTAATGGATAAACTGCTCCTTCCCATCCAATGGATAAGAGAGGAGGCTGAGAAGATGGAGACAACCCCTAACCGAACTGGAAATAGAGTAAGGGAGTCATCAAGAGAAAAGATGAGATCTTAAAACCCGAACACAGCCAATCAGAGTCTGGCTTACCTGAAATCAACTACTGAGAGAGGTTGGCCCTCCCTCTACATACTGAATCAGATCAGACAGAATATGGCCTTGAGGAAAGATGCTCCTGATCCTGTGAATTTAAATGGATTCTGATGAGAAAGATGCTGAATGGATACAGAGGACTCTGATGGACTAACAAAGAAAAAGACTTTGACAAACAGAGAAAGCTCTGGCACTAAAGCACATTTTACAGAAACACTACCTGTCTACCCACTGAGAGATGGACTAACACAGGGACAGAAAGGTTACAGAGAAGCTTACAGGTACACACACTAACAAAAATCTGGAAAGACAGAGAGCAGACAGGTGGTATTAAGACCAACAGTTAGACACATAAGGAAATCGACAGGTTCAACAAAGACAAACAGGGTCTTAAGACTGTTGCCGACTCCACCATCCAGAGTCTCCACTCCAGAGACAGACAGGTTTAAACACAGATTAACAGGCTTACAGAGGGACAGATGGAGACAGGCTGATAGACAGGAGACGTAGACATAAGTTGATAGACAGGCGTAAAGAAAGTGATTGTGGATGCAGTTCCACTGTAATTCTGCACTCTGCGAGTGCTTATCTTCTTTCTTTGTTATTGCTGCAGAATCTTCTGATCTGTAAATCTATTGCATATATATTCGGGAGCATTCACCACCTATATTTTTGTGCTATATATTTACCACAGGGGAGGGGCTGAAAGGGAAAGATGGAATATAGCAGAAAGTTTTTAGAAAAAAAATAAAAAATAAATATCAGAATAAAAGATATTACAATTATGTGCTGTTCACAGAAGTCACAAACAGTATTTTGGTTCCTTTGTAACATGGAATTGGTTTATTTTAATATCTTGTGTAACGTGAAGTTCCTCACACCATCACTGTCCTTCCCACTGAGGCAATCATGAGTGTCAGTGGTATTGTTGTTGTCATTATTGTTGAGATGCAAGGTTTGCCAGCAACAGTCATGCTGTTTAAAGTTAATGTCTTATTACACATTTAACACAGATGGAGGATTTCTAAACCATTAATAGATGGAGTTTGTGCTACAGTTGCCATTTTTTTGCCTCCTCACTAAAGCTGTTGGCCACTGCAGATACACAACATTATGCCCCATAATTGTCACCATTGCAACACGGACAACATCTTAATGATCAGCTGGAATAACAGCGCTGTTTTCTAACCTAACTGACAAAGTAATAGGAGGCCACAGAAATTTGCACATCAAAACTCTGAATCAATGTTGTTTTTTAACTACAGCTCAGAGATGTCAGCAACCCCAGTGTTGTATGGCAACACAGAAACCCCAGCTCTTGGAACTCACTCATTTGATTACACATGGCCCAACATATAGAGCTCTGGTTAATGTTTCCATCAACTCTCACAGGGCTATGGTAAAACAAAACACACAATTGAGGTAAAAGTAATATTGATAATTATAATGGTGATAATTGCTGGTGAACTGCCCAACATGTAGTTTGTGGATGACGACCCTTGTACATGTTGTTTCAACCCACATTGAAAATCTGTGCTGTACACTGACGTACCAGTTCATACTTGTATTTCTTGTCATATTTGAGGGGTCAAAGGTACAGAGTATGAATTTGCTTTGGGATGAGTGGCTTTTTGGGTGTTTTCAGTGTGTTTTTTTGTGAACTATTACTAAAATTATGATCTAATTTAGTTGCAAAACATACAAGTTTTAACCTTGTTCATAAAACCTTGAAGACAAGATCTGTACATTTTAAAGGTACATCATCACAAGTTCACCCCCAGGTTGTATATCATTGAATCTTGATTTTCAAGTTTTTCTCGTGTTAAATATGGGTTTGGTCTCTCAAATCAAAACTGAAATGTCAGAGATCGTAGGACCACACAAAATGTGTTTTAGGGTTCTTCTTTAAAGATCTAATTTGCTCTTGTACTGAAATCCACATCAGCTATAAATTGATACACTACTTACAAGCCTTTCATTTTACGTTAAAAAAAAAACCTTTGTATTACCTTTGGCACTTCTTAAGTATTGTACACTAGTGTGTGGAGCAAGAACAGATAGATTTTAATGAACTCCCCACAGTGTTTTGTATGTGTACATTGCATTTCAAAAGCTAAAAGGCCTTGAATGTCATTTATATCAGAAACAGTAGCTTTAAGTTGAAGTGACCATTTGGGAGAAGATCTTAAGATGTCAATGTGACAATTAATTAAATTCATACACATAACTGAGGCCGTCGAGATTTAATATTTTCCCTTGCTTTGCTTATTTTTATTTCATAGAAATATAGCCTTATAATCTCAGCTTAATGTTCCTATGGTGGTAGCCATTTCTCAAATCTGATCTGCCACCTATACTGATAATAAAGAAAGCATTTTGTACACCTGGCAACCTTTACTGTCTTTGGGCCCTGTCTGCCACTGGAGGCTGTTGTTGCACATGTGTTTGGCCTTTCTGATGGTTTGATATGCCATCAATGAACCACTGCTGAGAAGAGAAGATGTTTGATTTTTGTGTTAAACCGTACATAACATCCATACAGTATAGGACTTTCTTGTTGTAGGGGTTAGGCCTGAAAATGAACCATATAATGGACCTATGTTTATTGGTCTCTACATGACAGGAATACATGTACCAATGAGCATGAGTCACTGTTTTTCAGCTTTGGTGCCCATTTAAAAAAAAAAAAAAAAGTAGGCCTACTTGTTTCATTTTGAAGAGTCTGGTTTAAAGAGTGAGAGACTGAATTTAGTGAGTTTGGGTCCCACACATGATCAATACCAGTAGTTTTTAATGAGTCTGGGTGCCAGGGTGAGCAAAAACATCTACATTGTTTTAAGAACCCCTGCTGTCGTGGCCACAGGCACCAACTGCAACCAGCTGACAGAAAACTCTGTTTAAAGTCATTACTGAGTTAAAAGCAATGGTAACTGCAGCTTCCTTGTTTATCCACGCTGCGACTGTCCCGCTCTGCATTGCTATGGTGACACTGTTTCTTATTACAGTTTGGATTGATTGTTGCTGCTGTTGTTGTTGTTGTTACTGCTGGTTTTTTTTGGGGGGTTTTTTTCTCCATTTTTTTTTTTCGGTATGGATCTGACACAGTGCCTACCAAAAACCATGGGATCCTCCCTGTCATCAACACACACGCACACACACTCTTTCAAACATATACACACATACAAACAAACAAGTACCTGCTCTGGCCCTCCCCTTCATCACAAGTCATTTTTTTCTAAGCTTCAATCTATTTTGCCACAAGCTTTTCCTACTGACTGACCGCAATAAGACCCATGTGATTCGAAAGACTTAAAGCCGTTCCTGCCTGGGGACATTGGAAATATTCACCATTTGAAAAAAAAGATGAAATATAGAATAAAAAAGTGTTTTGTACAGAAATATATTTTTATGATGAAATTATTTGTAAAATGTATGAATCTATTATGTAAATTTTCAATGCAATGTAAGATTAAAAAAGGCTAATTGCTTTTGTAAAAAAAGTGTCTTCCTTTGTCTCTGCTTTAAATTTTAAATGGAAAACTGGTATGTTGGGACCATTTGAACTGAACACATAAGCGTATTGTTATTTATAAGGAATGTACACTATAGAAGCAGCTAGAGATCACACATATATATGAGGGTATGCCTTCAAACTGTAAATTTAAATATAGAAGTTGCTTTAGGTTTAAATGTGACTGGGAAACAAGTTTCAAAGTAAGAGAGTGCCTTGCAGGGGAAATACTGCTGGCACAGTGAGTGTATAGAAATACATATAAATAGAGTGTAGCTATCTCACCTTGAGATGAACTCCCTAAACTTCTTCCATTCATTCACAGAGGAAGCCCTTATCACTGGGAATGCAACATTATTTTTGCTGCTGCTGGTCTGACTTTCTGCATGAGATGCAGGTAATAGGAAGGTTTTCATTTAAAACAGATATTACGAGCCCTGAGTTTTTCCGTAGCTTGGAAGTGCATGTCTGAATTTTTCACTGTGCAAACATATCAGTGAATGAATACAGCTTACCAGTACTCACTTTGTTGTATATTTATAGAAAGCATGTCTTGGTCTGACACTGAATTCGTCATAGGAATCAAATGGGTCGGGTCAACCTTTACAGCTGCCCACAAGCCCTGAATATTTAGTTTGAGAAGACACCATCATTACGCAGGAAAATGAGTGGCGCAACCAAGCATGTGTTCACCTGAACAACAGCAGCTACCAATAACACAGTTTGCGGACCATTCAGTTTCAGGGTTAAATGGGAATAAAAATAAGCATTTTCTATTTATTACTGATACTTAGACTTTGTTGGCCTGCTTATATTTCTACTCTACTCTTATGAAAAATGTTTTACTCCACATTTCTCCACATTTCATCTCCACAAACTAGAATAGAGAAGCCCTCATACATACAGTTACCTGTAATACAATACTGGTTCACATTAACACAGTAAATGGTTACAAAATATCAACAGGGAAAAGTATCAAAAGGGTATTTTATATGATAATGTTTAAAAAATAAAACTTAACCAATAATACATAATGTGAAAACTGATCGTTGTGGCATTTCAGAAGGCCAAGTGGCAAAATGTTTTTTCTCAAAACAGATTGATGCTGCTGATTAACAAGAGATCCAGACAGCTGAGGTCACATTCAGATAAAACTGTGATTTAATTCAGTTTTTACACCATTTCAATGGGACAATGGGTTACACTGAGGACAAAAGCTTCATTTACTGTGATAGGGAACAACTTTAAGAAAAAATTGGGGCCCTGTGTGATCTTTACTGACCTCTGTTGGTGACCAGTAGGAACCACAACAGGACTTACTTACCTCCTGCAACACAAGTCCCTGGCACAGCCAAACCCCTGTTGCCGCCTTGAGTAATGACTCTTGAGGCTGCGCTGTGATGGAAACAGTTTTACAATACAAATGAGTTTGTCTATTTGACTGAGATTCAATGGAGACATCTGTTGAGGAGGTACAATAAACAAAACTAACAAAATTATCCTCCAAACATATGAGTCTATCTTGACATTACAAGCATTTATCATAAGATGATGAAAGCTAGAATTACTATTGACATACTTAAGTGTCTGATTGCCCTGCCATTATAAAGCAAAATTATCAAATTAAGAAATAAGCTCTTTTTAATTAGGGCAGTTGTTAATTTAGCTGATTTGTACCATTGCTCAGCTGAATGCCATGTGACTTAGTTTGAGTGTCCCCACTGACCGTTCTTTCAAAGTAACTTTGTGCCGACAGTTTCTGTCGGGAATGGCATTTACGGCCTGCAACGTCATTAGACTTGTTTTCAAACAAGACTAGGTATAAACCGTAGACTGTATATGGTATAAACCTAGTATATCTTTGGACTATGAATCGGTGCCAACCGTGGGTTTAAGGCTATGCCCCTTGTTAAAGGTAAATCACCTAGCTACCCTGGTTTCCCGGCTGCTGTGAAGCTGCAGGGAAGCGGAGTAGCGCTTCCGGTTCACCGAGCCTCGCCTGCATTTGGGCAAACAAACTACATTCATTACATGTATCATTATTACTAAAGGAGGCAGAGGAATGACTAAACATAAAACACACGAGAGAGCAGGAGAGGCCATTGGTAATTGCTAAGCTAAAGTAACTAGCAAACATGAACAGCATACCAACAACTGGACAATACGCTTCCTGCAGCGTGCCAGCACAACAATCAAAAAACGGTGATAAAGGGTATCTGTACACTGAAACGCTAGAGGGCTTTTAATTTGAAAAGATTACAGGAACTGTTATATTAACAGTAGTGCAGTAACTTAACACAGCAAACGGGAGCGGCTGAAAATGAGGCCTCTATTAAAATGCTGCTATGGCCAATTATATATATCAAACAGAGGGAATTAGAAATAAAGACCTGCCTCTAGTAAAAGCCTGCTTCAAACAAAGACCTGTTACCTTCTGCAGTTGAGGTAAACAAAGGCCCCTGTCACTTTTTGAGGAAGTACAGTAGTTGAAAACTGTTGGATCCAACATGGAGGCTGTGCACTCTGTGAGAGGCAAAATAAGAAATGTATTCGGTAGTTTCTAACTTTCTCTCCGAATGACCATTTTACAAGTAAATGTAACTGAAGTCATAGCACCGTCTTTGTCTTTAACTTATGTGTATGGTCATTTTGTCAGATGACCCGTTGCGTTCATGAAACCGGGATTTTATCAGTGCAGAGCAGCAGCTTAGAAATAGCTTGGAAAGGACTATTGGTAAGCATGTAGTCTCAATGGGCTGTGTTTCAGTCTCTATCAGATACTGTTTGGCTGTCTGACAATCAGTCCACCAGTAAAATATGGATAACTGAGAGACACAAATTGTCCTGCTTGACCTGTTGTCAGGTTGTTTTCCAAGTTGCCATCTAAGTGCATCATGAAAGGACTCAAGGGATGTGTGGTAGCTCCTGGAGCCCGAGGCCGAAATCACTGCAGATTTGACTGTAAAGGTGGATAACCGCTGTCAACCGCTACTACATGGATGGACTCCTGCCTCAAGTGGTGCTTTCTTCAAAATGGTGAGTCATTTTCGAGATTTTTTGCTGTTGCTACCTAAAACTGCGGATATATTTAGTGCTTCTTATGCTGCAATCTCTTTGACTGTTGCTAAGCTGTCACTGCTGCTACAAGCTAATGGCTTTTTTCCTCCTCTGCTTGGTTTCTGAGTAGCTATTAGGTCTATGGTTTGTAGTGTGCGGTCTTGTCTTTGTACATTACATTATTGGCTCTAGCACAACATTGTTAAAGGTACTTCTAGGGCGGGTCCAGTCAGGTATTATGATATGTGGTATTGAGCCATTGTTAAAGAAATTAGTTTCACCTGTGCTTTTCCCTCTCTGACAAGCCAACATGTCAGCCCCTTCCTACTGTATTGGAGTGCCCTATATGATGCACTGGTGTTTATGAAGTTTTACTGTATAGTTGACCTGACATATGACCTGTAGGTTTACATCTTTATTTAAAACTGCATTTTTCCCAACATAGACACATAGATTGTTCTCATATTTCAGAAAAAATGCAAAGACATGTTGAACTTGTGAAATCACTATGTAACAATTGACAATAGTTCATCAAATTAATTTTACATGATCGCTTTAATCACAGACCTCGATGCACTTGTTCCACTTCAAAATGTAACATTTTTTAAAATTACAAAATGTTAATCAATATCTTATCTTTTAATCACCTTTTCGCTATAACTGTAGAACTGTACTGATAAACATATCTGTTTTGATGGCTGAGCTACCTTTACACTTGCCTTTCAAACTGAAAAGTGGAGTGAGCTGACAGTGAGAAGTTAAGAGCAGTGGAAGTTCATGAAAACAGGTATGAATGAAAGATGATCGCCTATGTCTAACATGTAGAAGTTATGAGGAAGTTGACCATATGTGAGGGTCAGGGATTTGGACTGTACATGTCTTTGAGGAATACTAATGAGTTGTAAAGCTGCAGGGGGTGTGTTATGTCTCACTTATGTTGTTTTTACTTTTTTGGAGTTGGTAAGATGGTTAGAGGATATGTTGGCAAGTGAGATTTTTGTGTTTTTTAAACAATGCCATGATTTATCAGATAATTTTAAAACACTTTTCTATTTGTTCTCTCTTCTCTTTTGTGTGGTAATTTATTTTTCATTGCTTCTTTCGCTCTAGTGTTCAACCATTTCTTTAAAATCCTTCAGAAGTTACAAGATGTCGTTGAATCTTCCTGATTGTTCTTGTTTGTCTGATGTTCTCATTAGTCAAACCTAGAGCTGAATTGTGGGACCTACAATGCGTGTTTTGAATATTAGTCAGTAATGATACTTAGTACAGTATTAGTAGACATACTTGACAGTTGACCAGTTGTTGAATTGGTTTGCAGTTGTCCCTTTACTTTTGAATTTATTTGCACTATGTGGCCACTAGATGGTGCCAGGTGACCTCCATAATTTTTATTTGAGTATTTCACACATAATCTAACATAGTTTTATTAGTTTCCCGGTGTTGACAGCACAATACCTTATATTTAGTGGATTTGAGATACTGATGGAAAACGAAGTCAAGTCATTTAAAAGAAAAAAATATATATTTTCGCTCAAGACAACACCAGTAGGAATTAAATGAAAAAAACTAATCAGTTTGTAGAGGCCATGAGCTGGAATTTCAACACGTGTGTGTGTGTGTGTGTGTGTGTGTGTGTGTGTGTGTGTGTGTGTGTGTGTGTGTGTGTGTGAGAGAGTGTGAGTGTGTGAGAGAGTGTCTGCCTTTTTTTTTTTATTTGGATAGTTCAGTTTTTAGAAACTAATGGGTGGTGTGGTTGTGCCAGAGCCTGGATGAAGATCAGCAGTCTTCATTTCTCTGTCCAAGTGGAGCAACATGGCCTATTTTCTGTTATCTGTGCTCCAAATATGTGTGAATGAGTTTTAAATTCAAGATGAGTAGAAATTTCTTTGAAGAAAGTAAAGTGAAAAAAAACGCACGGCTTACAAGACTTTTTAACTATATTTGCAGTGTTTGATGTGTGCAATTCCCTTTAATTTCCTTTTTATGTGATCAGTAGATGGAGTCAGCTGACCTGTGAAACTGCTTTTGAGCTTTGAGTTTAACACTCTTCTGCCTGTACTAGCAGCCTCAACAGTATGCTGCCAGTACATGGTGTTTGGAGTAGAGTGTGCACACGTGTTTACAAAAGACCATCTGACTGAAATAGCCAGAAAATGTCAGTGTCTTTGTAACAGAATACATGCAGCAGGTTGAGGTGTAATTTGAGTGCATTTAAATGATTTTGATCAGATTAAGGTTAAGATTTCATTCGTGTAATTTGTTTCTTTTAGATTTAGTTCATCGATGTCTTTCCTGAATGCATTCTAGTGTCTATATTCTCAGCAGAGTGGTGGCTGTGCCAAAAATATCCTCTCGAACGTTACCTGAACTCCTTGTTTTTGCACTGACTATGGGAGACCAGTAGATGGTGCAAGCAGACCTTTGAAGTATTTTATTAAACTGCTTTACCAGAGTTGGCACCATGCAGCTCAGAAGTAAAAGAACTGATATTCACTAACCAATAGTTTAATGTTTGTCCTATAGATGTCAGTGGAAACGATTCAGTATTCCTTATCCAAATCAGTACAAATCTAAATTTACTCAGCATGTCCAAATGAAAATTGACAAATGTCTGACTGAATTGACACACAAACAATTACATTAAACCTAAAAGCTAAAGAATTTATGTGATAAGTAAGTTTTATTGTGATTTCCTCAGAAAATATAGATATCTGAAATATAAATTATGAATATTGAAGAAAAGGACTATGGATGCGTAAACATAATTTGTTAATGAAATCTTTATAAATGAAAGGAGAGAGGGATGATATAGCCATTCACAGACATCCCTGTTTTAGTAAAACATTCAGGCATTTTCCCCTTTTAATTAAAAAAACTTGAGTTTGTCTCCAGAGTAGATAAAAAGTAAAACAATTGATCCTCCAATTGGCTATGGCAAGATGTGTGCATATGCATTGGATTTTTATTGGCGATATATCGTCAGTAGATGGAGCTCAACGACCTTTGATACTTGAGTTAAAGATTCTTCTACCTGATACAAAAGCATAAAACACCTCAGATAGGTGTTGCAGAACTTTAGTTTTACATAAATGATCCTAAAAATGAGCCTTTCGGGGCTGATCGTAACAGATAAGAGAACAACAAAGCAGGAAATGCATCGACTCACCCTAACTATGAGTTATTTTAATGAATCTCCGTTCTAAGAATTGTTTTGCAAATGTGACTGATTGAAATAGAACAGGCACAGAGAAATTGATACAGTTGAGCTGTTTAGTTTTTTCCTTTTTAATTCAGTATCAGCTTGCTTCAATGCTTCTCACCCTCTGTCTGGTTGTGACAGTGAGGGGACAAAGAAGAACATTCAGCCCGCTGTGTGTTACTCAAACTGGGACAAACTGAGGCTGCAGGGTCCGTGGGAAAAGATAATGATGCAGTGAAGCTCCTCGAGAAGTCCTTTCGTGTATGAAGCCCTTGTGTAGCCATGTGAGTGCAGAGGGCAGAGCGTGTTGAGAGGGTAAAGGCAACAAATACCAACACAAAAACCATCATTTGTCCCCACTGTTATACTAATGGAGAGAAAAAGTGGTTTGGGATCATGTTAATACGAGAGATTTAGGATATGTCTGTTTTTGTTCAGGTTTTAGAATTTTTTGTAAAAGAAAATTTATCCAAGCAAAGACAATACTCTAGATAAGAAAAGTAAAAGAAATACATCTTGGTCCATATTTTAACATTCCTTCTTCAACACCATCTCTTTGGCTCTGAATACAGTTTGCATGTCTAGTATATGAAACATAAAATATACAGTATGACAGTAAAAGTTGTTTGTCTTCTCTCACTGCTCGCATTGTGTCTCATCTCTCTCTTGTAATCACCGAAAGAGCCTCTGTGCTTTCTTTCCCTACTGTTCCTGTATTTTCTCTTGCAGCTTCCAGGAATCTCAGCTTTCCTCTTTGTGCTTTGAGACAGTGTGCAGCTTCAGACGGTATCAGAATAAATAAACACACGGTATACATGCCCTGCCAGCACAAACACACACTCACACTCCTTTCAAATCAGTACGTAGTGCTGATATGAACAGTATAAGGTTAGCACAAGCAGCAAATGTCCTCAGAACCTTCAGGAAAATTAGGTAATTTGTTTGGGATGTAAAAAAAAAAAAAGGAGAAACTGAGCAATACTTCAATATATTTGGCTAAATTACTTTGAAGTTTTGAAAATCAGCCTTTCATGGCAGTGCAGTCTGAACAATTATCACTTTTTATTCTTTTGTAAACCATCAGATTTTGTTACAGAGCTATTTTATTGTCCTCTAATTTGAAACTATGAGCTATTGAGCTATTAAACAGTTTTTTAGTTTTTTTTCGATCACCCAGCTTCTCGCAGTCTTCCTCCTGTGACAGAAAGCTTTCCTAGATTTCTCCAGCTTTCTGTCTTCGACTGCTCTCAAATCAATCTGGGATTAGGCTTGATTACATGGATACCCCTTTGGGACGCTTTATTTCAATGAATTAGTCGAGTGAATGAACAGAACTGCAACAGAACGGTATTTTGTACCAGCCACATAAATTATGCATAGTCTGTGGATATCAACCAGCCTTGATCATCTTTTTTATGGTTTGAATTCAGAGTGAGAGAAATTGCTAATTGCTAGCCTTGTCACATATAATCTTGGCTGTGTTTGATGTACAATAGGGATACAGTCTATATTTTGGTTATTTATTTATGTGGTGATGGAGATTCTGTGTGTGATGAGACCTAGATAAAATGTTTGTGTGGTGTTTTATGTTTTATACTATACGTTGTTACTAGAATCCTGGTGAACAAATACGAAAATTCATTGATTGCACAGAAACCAGGGACTTTGTGCTTCTCATCTGGTATTAATAATCCATGTCTGTGCAGCATACATGTCCTATTTATTTATCTATTCATCTTTCCTCTGTTTCATTTTCGTTCTCTGCCTCATCATGCTCCCAGCTCAGGTGATGTTTCAGTGGTGTAAGATTAAGATAATTGCGCAGCAGAATAGGAAAAAATGCACCATTCGATCCTAAAAAAAAATCTTAATTTGCGCTTCATAATGAGTAATAAGCAGGGTTAATGTGTTCTAATTGAAGCTGACCACAGAGATAGTGTTCATGCCAGTGAGAAAGGTGTAAATAGAGCTCTGTAGCTGAGGATGGCACGAGAGCAGTTATACAAACACATATATTTTTCTCCAGGTGGGAATAATTTCACTTAGAGCATAATTAAATTTGTATGCATTACTGAGTCATTGTTAAAAGCATACAAATGTTGAAATATGATTGGCAGAGGTGCATAAATCTGTGATCAGTGTGCCCCGAGAATCCAGTGAATCTGAGGGCTTGAGATATTTAAAAATGCAAATTGCATGCAACAATTTGCATATGGCAGTATTTAAAAACCAGTGTCCTTGCCTAAAGAGGGGTTTGTAGTAGACAAAGAGAGGGATTATGGGTAGACACCCACCCGTGTTTTGATCGCAGCATCATTGGTCAAGTCAAATCTCTGTAAACAATAGGCTACTCAAGAGGCTTGATGGTGTATTTAGTCAAACATGTACAGTGCCTTGAAGTGCTGTGACGAAATGTAAATTATCATCTGGCTTAGAGGCTTTTACAATAATATAATCCTGATCTTCTTTGCCCTTGAGATGAAAAAAAAAAACCAAGGATATGAGGAACTTATTTTATATGGACAGTTTTTCCCATTTGTGACAGACAGACAGGCAGACAGACAGATTTCAAACATATTCTTGGTAAAAGTTGCGCCTCATGAACAGAGGTAAAGTTAAGTGCTCAACCTACACTGGTTGCTGTGACCAATCGATTAGCAAGAAATGCTCAGCCATGTCCTACAGAGAGGGGCTACAATGTTAGATTAAATGCCGGCTAGATCCTCATCAGGGAAAAAATCAATGGTTGTTGTTATGGGTGAATAGTGTTGGAGGTGGGTGGGAGATGGAGGGTTGTAGAGTCACTTTACATGGTGTGTCCTGGGCTGTTTGCACTGTGGCGCCTGCTTGTATTGACCTGGACAGGAAGCCATGGTGAGGAAGAGAGAGAGTGAGAGGATTTGTCACCACAGTTGTTCTTCACTCCCAGTCCCTGTTCACTTACACTGACTTTGGCTTTTTTTTTTAATAATAATGATACAACTCTAAACTGAGCAAAGACACCACAGAAGGTAGTGAAATTTTCACACTGACCATCTCAACGTAATTTCAAATTTACAGTCAAGTTTAAGTGTGTGAATACAGAAATCCAAAGCTTGAACTTTTACACTTGGTCAGGTAGTTTACCGGTATGCAGGACCTGGATTTTAAAAACTAGACTCTAAATTTAACCATCCACTTAAATAAGCAAACATCACCAAATAAGTAAATTATAGTGTCAATTAAAACTTTATTATTATTATTATTGTTGTTATTTGTGCGTCTAAATTTACGACCTTAGCAGACTGTTGTATTGTATGCAGCCACATATTAATTTGAAGCCTTTTACATTAGTGTGTATCACATAAACTATTACCGACATCAGTTAGTTTTAATATGATGTCAGGCTACTTTGTGCCAGAAGACCACACAGTCACAATTACTGTTGTGTTGACAATTAGTTTCCTTTGTCTTTTATTTCTTGAGTCAAGAAATTTAGTCCTTCTGTCACAGAGTGTTGTTTGAAAATTTTTATGCTAAGTTTTAAATACATTTAAAGATAACAGCCTCTTCAAGGAAAGTAGTCTACTCAATGGCTGTTTGCTTAGGGTTGTTCAATTGCAGAAAATTCAGGGGATTCACATGGCAAGCAACGTGGATGAGAGTATCTCTGTTCTGATTAACTGTAGTGCGGTGCAGGTGGCTTTGACTGGTCCTACAGTGACCACTCCCAAACCTCATAAAGCTACTCTAAACCTCACCAGTGCAGTTCATTTTCGTATTATTATTATATTAGAATTTACTGAGTGTAACAGCTGTTAGAGACAAATCAGTAAACAATGGGAGTGTTTTATGATGATCACCTGCTGGATTATGAATTTATACTGAGTGATGATTCTCAACTCCTAAATGTTGTGAACAATTTTAGCTAGGTACTGTAGAACTCAAATAATCCATGATTTGTTCACTGCAGACTTTTTATTGCCATGAAATGAAATTGTTTTGATTTTGTTGGATAGTGTTTTTTGCCCTGTGGTTCATGTTGATTTCTCACTGAAGAAGACCACATTTTATATTTTTTTGTGGGTTAAAAGCTGATCCAATCATCTGCAAAGTCTTTTTGCTTTACCCCCATTAACACTTCTAATTCAAGGAAATGCCTCCTGAGTTTTACCAGACCACATTCAGCAGAGTGGCATTTATGGTCTGTGAGGATAGTCTCCCACAGTGTTTGAACACATGTGTCGTGTACTAGCTGCTCGGTATTGCCTGTCATAATGTTGTGTCATTTCAGCAAGTAGACACAGCTAGCTGGGAAGCATTAATTAGGTAACATTAAAACAAAATGAATAGGGAAAAAGCTATAATGTTATTTTTTTTAACTTACTGTCTATCCTAACTGTGAATAAAGCTGTTCTTTTTTGCCCATTTTGCACCTGCCAGATAGAAGTACTGTCCACAGGACAAAATGAACAATCAGCAAATCAGTAGAATGAGAAAAAAGAAAGTTGTAAATCAAAATACTTTATTGCTGATGACATCAAAAAGTTCAGCACTGGCAGTTTTTCCTGGTTGTTCAACTCTACAGGAATTTTATGGTCTAGAGGGGATGTGTTCTCTGAATGTACTGTTCTTCCCCTCTTACCTGACCATATGGATACACCCAAAAATAAAGTTATCTAAGAACGTCTGGAAAAGGCATGACCCAATGGTGTGTGTGTGTGTGTGTGTGTGTGTGTGTGTGTGTGTGTGTGTGTGTGTGTGTGTGTGTGTGTGTGTGTGTGTGTGTGTGTGTGTGTGTGTGTGTGTGTACCGTAAATGCAATTTTAAGAGATACCAACATATCCATAGTTTGAGTTCATAACATTAATGTAGATAAGGTCAATACAATTAAGCAAACCTGTAGATTTCAAGATTTTATCAAAATATGTCAATAAATCAGTTTATTTTGACTTAAAACTTTTATTTTCACTGCAGTTGAAATGCAAGCTGATTGACAAAATGTTACTCACTTAAACTGCTGAATACCGTTTTTGAAATCCAGCATGTATGAAAAACTCCATGAAACAGCACTGCCTACCACCTGTGTGAATGTGTTCTGGGAAGGGTAAAGCCCTGTGATACATATTGTAATTGTTTAGTGTTAGATGTTTTTGTTGTATCCATAATGGTGTGTCCATAATATATTTTAAGATAATAATGTAGTCCATATTGCACTAAATTTTTTTTGCTCTTTCTAACTAGCTCACATGCTGACACACTAGCATACAGTCCCTCTTTTGATAAACCCTTGACATATTGTAATCTCAAAAAATAATTTATGATTACTTAGACCCTCTACTATAGGTTTACTTTAAGGAAATCACACATTTGAATATGTATCTACCTACTAACAAAATAGTTGAAAAATGGTCTCATTATCTCAAAATGTGTTTTTCTCTTACCCTGCTCTACACACCTCACACCCTCTCGACTCCACGACTCTCAGGGACTCAAGGACAAAGAGGGAATGACTTCACTGTTTTGCCGTTGTGTGTCTTGTGTTTCTGGGGCAACAGGGAGATTATTACTGCAGCAAGAGCCCTAGGTGCTGCTGGTGATGCCAGATAATTATGCATAAACAAACGAACCTCCAGAATAGGTGTGCTGCCAAGGCTCTCAGGCCATATCAAATGGCAGAAAATTAACCAATAAGAATACAAAATCCACATATGCATAATTAGAATTTTGGATCAGTGGTCAAAAATATACAACTAAATTATTCTGAGGCCATGGCACATTTCCCTTTTTTTTGTGTCTTTTCAAAAAAAGGATTTGGATGAATTGTTGTTGTTTGCAAGTGGTGGGCACCATTCTCCTCTTACATTACAGTTAACAGACACATTCATTAGGTTTCATCTAAATGGGTATTGTCTACAGTATAAAACTATACATTTTATAGCATTACATTTTTTTCAGTACAAAATAAAAATCCATATGCATTCATGCAGACCCAGAGATGTAATTCTCTATTATTATTATTATTATTATTATGATGACAATTTTAAGCTTTGAGGCTCTCCTCACTGTGCTACTTAGTAAGTGGTAAGACTGCCTGTAATTTATTCAGTCATGCAGTAGGGCCAATTCACAACTCAAGACAAAGTAATATAATATAGTAATACAGCAACAAAAGTGCTTAAGTTAGCTACTACAAATGTGCTTTTTATGAATGTTTGGAAGTGTAACCCCAAAAGATAAAAGCTCCTCAGGGTGACATGTTTTAGTCATCCAACAATCAAATGTAACATTAGATTTTTTTTTAAAGTATCGGCTTAATTTTATGTCTTATGCAAAAAATCTGCCATTTGCCTTTTTCATGTTTTTACTGGCAATTAAGGTCTCACAGTGTGCAGGACTGTTTAAACCTGCGAGTCAACTGATGAAGCTGCTGTGAAGTGCTTGTTAACAAGTGATTTATGAGTCTGGCTTATTAATGTGAGATTTCATTGATTTGTGGAAATTGCCCACCCTCGGTTATTGTGTGCTTTTCACAGCAGAAGTTGGGAGGTTGGTAAAAACGGATTTACTTAATGTTTAATGAGTTTTGTAATAAATCTTGCAGTCACAAACACATAGAAGAGCACTGAGGAGGGAGGATGATGCAGTAACACATCCACACAGACGGGCAGTGGAGAGGATTTAAACAGCATGAGAAAACCTTAAAATTATGTCCCTCTTCTCAGTACCCTGCAGTTTGTACCCTCCAGTTTCCCTCACGGACTTCATGCTTTCTTTGTCCAGAAAAACTCTTCCCTTTCATCGTAGCGTGGGGGATCTCCAGATAAACCAAACGATAGGCGGAGAAGGACCCGCTGGGCTGTGGGATTGCTTGTAGAGAAGCACCCGAGCGCTCGTCTGCAGGATTTGTTTGACTCGGGTAATTGAAAGTGTTTTAAACTATTATAGCAACTGGAGGGCTTGTTTAACTGTCGAGCTGCCAGTCAAGCGGGTGGGCCAAAAGCCCGAGCCCGTCAAGGCCTGTCAGTCAATGGAAACGAGAAGTGTCGGCTTAATGGATTTCTCCACACCGCTCTGTCTACGCACCCAGCAGACCCAGGAGAGAGGGGAGGGAAAAAAAAAAAAATCAATACATTGTCATGTGTGAGTGTGTGAGCCATCAAACGACCAGGTGGATTGGAACTGTATTTGCCTTGTGTCGATGTTGAGATGCAATACTGGGAGTGAGCACGAGGTGTTGGTTTGAGTGTGTGTGTGTGTGTGTATTTTTGTCTGTGTTTGAATGCTTTACCTGTACCTCTTATACGTGTGTGTGTGTGTGTGTGTGTGTGTGTGTGTGTGTGTGTGTGTGTGTGTGTGTGTGTGTGTGTGTGTGTGTGTGTGTGTGTGTGTGTGTGTTGCAGTTGCCTAAGAGGAGAAGGCTTTCTGAGATAGACAGATGTACTCTGCTTGTCTCCAGGGGCTTTTGTTGTGATTTAAGGTGTAAGAGGGGTCACATCACCCTCAACACAAGTTTGTTTTTCATCTCTTAGTCTCTCCACAGGTGAAAAACTGTCTTTTGTCTTTATATTTGTTCTGTGGTTTTCCCAATATACACTCATCAGCACAGACAGACGCTGTTCACTATTACTTGCCCAGTGAACCAGCCTTTTTTTGTAGGTAAACGTCTTAATGACTGTGTCTGTTAGAGGTCAAACAATTACAATTTTATCAACAAATAGTTGATAGACCAAAAAGTAATTGGCAACTATTCTAATAATCGATTCATTTGTTTAAGTATTAACATTCTGCTGGTTTCACCTTCTCCATTGTGATGATTTGCTGATTGTGATATGTGAAAGAAAGCTGCATATCTTTGGCTTTTGCACTGTTGGTTGAACAATACGAGTTGTTTGAAGGTGTTATTTTGGGCTCTGGGATGGACATTTTTTTCAGTTTTCTGATATTTTGTAGACCAAATTATCAATTGAGATAATTTGATAATGAAAATAATTTTTAGTTGAAGCCCTATATATAATAGGATTATAGATGCATATTAGTTTTATAATTTAACTGATAAAGCTATTGATTTTATGAACTGCTAATTCTAATTCTAATTCTAATTCTCTTCTTGTTTACACAACCCAAGGGGACATCTTATGTAATTTGTGTTGTCTGACCAGCAATCCAAAAACCAAAGAGTTTCAGTGATGGAAAAAGAAAAAGAATCAGATTTTCAGATTTGAAAAGCTTGAATGAAAAACTTCTTGGCATTTCTGCTTGATAAAGTACTAAAAAAATCTATCAATTTGAATAATTTTTGGCGATTCATTTCCTGGCAATCAAGTGATAACTTTAGTTCTGTTTCTTGTTGTGCATATGTGAGAACTTTACTTTCTACTAATCACAAATGACTGCACAGAAGACAGCTTTACTGCAGTTTAGAAATAGCAGAAATAGCAGTTATGAGGTAATGTTTGATGTCAAAATGTCACAAAATGCTGTTGCTTTAAAGACAGTGGGAATAGAGGCCATTTCTGCCTGACACTGCGCTGAATGATTGCACTCATTAGTAGCAGTGATATGTGTTACTAACCACAGAAATGTGAAATGGAAGCCACAGGAAAACAGACATATCTCACATTTAACCATTTGAATCTGTTCTTTAACTCCCCAAACTTGCAGTCTAATCTCAGCTGGTGTGTGAACAGAAGAAAGTGTATGGCTGATGGATGTCTTTTCAGTTGTTTTCACAGACACAACACAACTAAAACATTCACACGCAGACACCTTGCACACAACGCCCCAACCCGCGAGTGCCTCAGAGATATATTTATTTTATCATTCCTAGTCTTGGTCGCAGCGAAAGGCTGTCGTGGCACGTACCTTCTCTGCGTCTCAATACCACCTTGTGTGATTTATAGCCAGCAGATCCGGCTCCAGCGCCATCATTTTTAACCGCCCTGTCTTTTATCTCCACCATATGATCATATTAACCACCGCCAAAGACTAACACAAGGCAGAAGGAGATGTCTGTGTTGAGCTAAACCAGACTACCCTCTGAAAGACATCAAATCATTTCACCATGTTGAGAGCGAAAAGTGGTAATTACTTGTAATTGGGGCTTCAAATTTTTCTCTCGCTCGTCCCTCTTTTGCTAAATTGGATGATTTCCTTTTTTTTTTCTTCTGGCGGGATGATAGATACCTCAGAAGGTTTGAGGGGGGGCAAAATTGAAAACAGTTTTTGTTCCATTTTGAAACGTATTATTGTTAGTGTTCTTCTCTTTCACATGCTCTCACACACACTTCCTCTAAGCTTTGATTCGTTTGAAAGCATTATTATTATGCTGTTTCATTTTCTTTTATATCACTGCTGTTTTATTTATTTATGTGTGTTCGTGTTTTTAAAATGGACACAAAAAAAACGTGTGTTTCCACAAGTATCTCCCAACAGGATGGATACTAGCAATACGAGCTGTGTGCTCTCAGTGTGAATGTTTTTTAATATTCATGCATATGGGGCACTCTATAGATCAGTTGGTGATGTTGGTGTAGATCCTGTCTTTATAGTATTTTATAGTGTTTTGTGTTCGAGTCCAAATTTCTTTTGTTCATCTTCTTAGGGCTGCAACTAACAACTATTTGTCATCATCTGTTGATATATGGATTTTTTTTTTTTTTGATTAAATCATTCAATAGTTTATACCATGACATGTCAGAAAATTGTGAAAAATCCCCATCGCAGCTTCTGAGATCTCAAAATGATGTTCTAAGTTTGCTAGTTTTATCGAACTGACTCAGAGAAAAACTGCAAATTTTCACATTTGAGAAGCCTGGTTTATCAGTTGTGGCCTGATAAATGACTTAAATGTAGCTCATTATCAGAATTGTTGCCCATTAGTTTTCCGTAGGTTGACTAGACTGACCTATAGACGTTCCCCTTTATTTCGTAACATTTAGGCATCGCAGTGAAATAAAACTCTAAGAGAATCACTGCTTAATCAGGCAATCCTACAACTTGATGAAACGGGACCCAGCAAACATGTTGTGTTAGTGGTAACATCTTGTACCAATAATTCCAGTTCTGTCTGAGCGAAGCCAAAGATGTCCAACAGAAAGTTTTAATTATAGTAAGTCAAACAACTTATTATGACGCACAAACAGATGGTTTGGAATTTGCAATGCATGAAACGTACATAAACATTTGTAATTACTGTGAATGTGTCCATGTTTTAACGCATGCATAAATAATCAAATTATTTTACAGGATTTTGAGTGGGAACTTGCTCTTTTCCTGAAGACTAGGACACAAATAATTGGTGTATTGCCCATCTTCCTGTGAGAAAAAAGAGACAAGAAAATGAGTAAAATAGGGGAAAAATGAATGTGTGGCAAAAAGACAGAGAGGAAGGAACAGAGCAAAAGGTTTGACATAGTGCTGGAGGAGTATTTCCTTCTTGTCTGACTGAATCAAGTAGTGGTGTCTCAGCAATATTTTAATCGTGCTGTAGCATGGAGTCCTTCTTGTTACTACATGTGTGTTCCTCTGTTTCACACATGCACATGCATATTAACACACACGCACACACACACACGGGCAGTACTTCTGAACAACTGACCTTGTGTAACGTTTTTAGATTATAAAGCTGAAGCTGGATAGAGGCAGACAGTGTTCTGCGCTGGTGTGAAACTAATAGTAATGAACACAGAGGTTCTACACTGAGTAATCCAATTTGACCTTGTCTATGAAATGACGGTCCATTGAATAACATTCTTCTAAGTACGGTTCTGGCAGAACATCTCATGACCCACTTTTAGGGTCTCAGCTCACCAGCTGAAAAACACTGCTCAATGACATTCAAATTGGCTGTGGAAAAAAAAAAAGGCTAAAGACGACAAAAAGACTCAACTTTGTAAAATCTCTGTGAATGTAACACTAAAGCAGATTGCATTCATCTCATCTAATATCCCCTTTGGATGCTGTGATGATAAAAAAGTTAAAAGACATGTTCAGAATGGCAAAGAGAGAACCCCCTTCAGAGGAAACGGCTCTGTATATTTGATACACCGTATGGCTGTGTGGACATCATCGTCTCTCTCTCTCTCTCTCTCTCCATATGCTCAGTCTCACTTTTTCCTCACACTGTATGACTGTGTGAAGCTGAGGGTAAAGAGCCCACTGTGTGCTGCCAGCAGTGGAGACATCAAAAGGGGCTATTTGGCAGAAGTTGGGGGCCTGAGCACATAGGATTGCAGCAGGAATAACACAGGGTGAGATGTTATTATTACAGGGCTGATTTAGGACTATTATGGAGAAGCTCTGTGGGGGTTTCAGTGCTAACCACCCTGACACACGCACACACATGCACACATAAAACATACATAATTTACATATGTACTTCACAGGCGCACATTCATAAGAGCAACTTAGAAAATACACATGACAACACAGCATATGTTGTTGGCTTAGATTCCCAGTATGGAGGAAATCCTGCCACACACACACACACACACACACACACACACACACACACACACACACACACACACACACACACACACACACACACAGACACACACACACAGGACTTGGAGGGAGATAGATTTGTACACTCAGAAGGGAGGGGTGTGAGGTTGTCTGACGGCGAGTAAATCACATGTGACAGAACCCAAACTCAGCCGAGGTGTGTCTCTTGACACGGTGTGATGGGGTGCGCCCTAATGCATTACTGTCCACCAGGGCTTTGTGTATGTGGACGCCCATATGTGTATGTGTGTCCATGGTTGTGTGTGTGTTTGTGTATGAATCTGGGCCCTCTTTACTGCGATGTTGTGAGCAGCCAATCATTTCTTCCAGTCTAATTAGCACACATGTAAATTCAGGGTAACCGTGGAGCTCATCCAGGGACAACCAACTGCGGCATGGCAACTGTTCACCATAAGGGGGGGTGACCGTGTGTGTGTGCGTGTGTGTGTGTGTGTGTGTGTGTGTGTGTGTGTGTGTGTGTGTGTGTGTGCGCGCGTGTGGTTCAATGAGTTTACACAAGATAATACAAGCGTAAGAGGGGTGTCCACGGCTGTTGACCAATGACAGCCAGTCTGTGTTGTCACAAGTGCTTGTGTTGGACCCCCACTGCCAGTAACTGTTTGACCATCAACCACTGACCCTGTTCAGGGCACCATCATCACCACCAGCAGCCACCAAGCATATTTCACCCTCTACTACGTATGTCAGACACACTGGACATAAATGAACATTTGTAGAAAAAAACTCAGATACCGTCAGAGGAAACATTAACTAAATATTCAATGTATGACACAGGCTCCAAAAAATGTTGAACTGCACAATTATAATGTTTTCATACTAACAAATATTTTTTTATGGCACGAACAGGCTACAAATTTAAAGACAGGCTTTGCTGGTTCCATCTAAAAATTTGAAACTCCTGTTAAGATTGGTTCCGCTATAATAAATTGCACAATTCCTCTCTATCTGAGACACACACAGGCCTTGGAGTGGGTACATATCACACCTGATGTAACACGACATTGTTTCCTTGTTGGCACCTGGGGGAGGGGTAGGAAAGGATGGATCAGAGGGGATAACGACAGGAAGAATAAACACATGAATAAATAACAGCAAAAGGCAAACAGAGCCCAGCCATCAGTCCGATTTGGCCGAGCCTTGTCGCTCGCTTGTTCACTCACAGCTGGGAAATTCACGGTAACTTGGTTTGGTTGAGGAGGGGGAAAAAAGTCTCTCCGAAATATTGGGCTCACCTCGATGTCGGCAGCAGCCAAACGCATGTGGCAGATGTCAGCATTCAGGCTTTTTTTTTTTCTCCCTGTGGTGTTGGACTATGGCAAGGAAGGAGGTTTGGGGGGTGTGTGTGTGTGTGTGTGTGTGTGTGTGTGTGTGTGTGTGTGTGTGTGTGTGTGTGTGTGTGTGTGTGTGTGTGTGTGTGTGTGCGTGCGTGCGTGCGTGCGTGCGTGCGTGTGTGTGTGTGTGTGTGTGTGTCTAGTCAATTACACAATTTTTATTTGTAAGTGTATATATATGAGCTGGGTATGGAAGAGCACAAAAGGGACAAATAAAAAAGAAAATAACAGTACAACTAGAAGAGGTGAATTGCTGTGTCCTCAAATCTGTTGTTATAGTGGAATAGTTGAAATATTGAAAGACATTGAATTTGCAGTCAGAATACAATTAGTGAAGGAAATTGAAACAGCAGTGGAAGAATAAGTGTCAGCTCTGAATAAAGTTGAAGTGTTTAAGTGTAAGTGCTGTTGAAGTATCATCAAGTGACAGTGTTGAAAGGACTTGAAGCTCATTGGAGCTGGTAGAGTCAGTTTAAGTGTCACTGAAAGCAAATGAACTCAGTTTAGCAATAAGCCAATGACAGCAGTCAAACTGTCAGCTAAAGAGTAAAAATAAAAAGCAGTTAAATGTTGACATTTAACCTTGATGGTCCATTTGTTTTATATATTAATATGTAAGCCTGTCTCCTAGAAATGTTTTTCATATACATCTAAAATGCAACAACAAATACATTTTGTAAGAAATGTAATCACTGGCATTTTTTTCTTGTTTTTTGAATGATTTAAGCCGCACATTTATTAACAGCAACCCTAAAGTGAAGAACCTTTGAGTAGGACCTCCATCAATTAGCCATCAAACTTTTCACGTCACACATGCTCAGCAAAAACGCATAAGTTCATCAGAGGTGCACTGTATGAAGATAGAAATAAGAAGTTCCTCTACAAGAGTCTGTCCTCCTTGAAGGATTTATGTTATATTTTATGGAAGAAGAGCAGATTAGGGGAGAGAAAGCAACACTGCATCATTCAATCATGTAGAGCCTGATTTTCATATTGCAGATTACACAAAATGTGTGTATGCTCGTGTTATCAACATTCATGTTAGCAGGAAGAAACAAGCTGTTTCCAGGATCTACCCGACAGTTCAGGCACTATGTAACTCCCAGAGGAGAGCTATAGGGATCTGTTTCTCTAGGCCTATCTGTGCACACCAGCAGTAATAAATACACATCTTATATGTGTGTGTGTGTGTGTGTGTGTGTGTGTGTGTGTGTGTGTGTGTGTGTGTGTGTGTCTGCATGGCTGACTCAAAACCGACCCTTTGAAGTGTAGTAACGATGAGGGGAAGTTAATTACGTCCCATTATGCAGGCTGGGCGCGACCATGCACCAGTTAAGGCCATGTTTTTCCCTTTAATTAACTAGAAAGCCAAGCGTTCGCCTGTCAGCGAGCTGCTAAAAGAGCATTTCAGAGGAAGAAACCCTCGGGGCGCTGATGAGAGGGCGCTACGACTGGCCACATGTTAATGGCGAGGTGTTAGCATCTTAAACCGCGTTATCACTCGCCACTCTCAGTAGTCTTGCGGAAATGTGCAAAGGGAAATCTCGGGGATGGTCTCAAGGGGAAAACTAGCAAAGCTCCTTGACTTTGAGAGTTGGTGCTGAAGCACTACAAAGTGTACAGGACTGGGGGAAGTTAGAACTTTTTTAACTGCTTAAAAAAAGCAGTGAAAGTGCCTGAGCGGTAACTTCTTAATTAGAAAGTCCCTTGAATTGCTCATGGATATGTAGCCAAACTGGAGAACTTTGGAATGTTGATTTTCATCTCCAGCCAGAGTTTAGTTTCTCAAGTGTGACACCCAGGTTAAAACCTGCTCCATCGAAGCCACAGATAAATTCTCAGATAGAGAAAGTAAACAAAGTTTCAAAAAGTTTCAGTCATAAATTTATTTACTCATCTAAATATGTGTTTTGGAAGATCTTAATTCAAAGAAGGAAAATATTTTCAAATATTCTAAACACTTTTTGAAACACAGATGCATTTAAAAAGAGCATGCTTATAAACAAATCTTTCACATCCTCAGAACACATGTATAACTGATGCTCGGGTGTCATATTGTATAGAAGAGGTCCAAAATCTTCTAGTAGAAAACAAATCATAAATGAAAAGAATGTGGATTTATGTACATGCTATACAAGAGGTTACTTGTATATCACAAAGCGTCAAAACTGCATTTTATGTTCAGTTTAGCTCTTGCAGTTTTTTCCTGGAATTGTTTTATTTATTTATTTTTATCTTAGCAGGACAGTGGAGTATGATGTGGCCATGACAAACCAGTTTGCCATACAGCAAGTCTTTTGTTCACCCCACAACATATTCACACTGGATAATATTTATATATATTACAGTGAGTACAACACACAAGATCTTTGCTTTTTCCAACTTACTGCCAGCATGCTATTCCTTCATACGCAGCATCAAATGACGCATTAAGAAAAAAACCATCTTTTGGAGATATGTTTAAGTAATTAATTAATTAATTAATTATTTTTGTTTGCCAGCTTCAGCTTTTGTTTTTTTTCGGCTTGGTTTGGTAGAAGACTTGTTGGGGCCTATCTGATGTGGCCAACATTTGACATCAGTCGTAAGCTTGATTATAGATCATGTTGTTAATAATATTGCTGAGTGAGTGGACCCTAACTGCGAGTGATCATCACATTTACCAACCTGTCACTGTTTCAGTTGAGGTTGGAAATAAAGCTGCCTTACAATATAAGAAATCAAACCGTTTTTCACTCTGACACCTCATAGTTGGCAGTAGAAGAGGACGACTTGCAGATGTAATTTCGAGTCTTGAACTGACAACAGCTGAACATCTTGTTTTGAGCACTTTGTAGAAACTTCAGTGTTCACCTCGTAGCTTCCGTGACTCTAATTGAGCATTGTTTGCCATGTACACTTAAGATTATTCACATTTGGGCCTTGTAATGCTGGTTGCTTGAGAAATGACATGATTGCAAAGAATTAACTTGTCAGGTGCTCCTGGTGCAGGTAACTGAAACTAGCACTGTAGTCTATTTAATTGGTGTGTGTCTGTCTTTTCTGTGTCTGTGCTCAGTAGGATAGCAATAGTTGCAGGGAAGCATGTTTCCAAGGCGAGCAATTAGATAGAAAGTGACAGCATGAAATATGATGATTACTGTTATACAACAGGCACATTTATCGAAGTGAAAAGATAACTGGGATAACTGTGTTTTTTTTTCTGCCACTGCTGTTATTTTGGTCACTACACTTTAGTCGCTCAGCTAATGCTCTCTGACAATTCTCAGTCTTACTTGTCTCTTCCATTTTCCTGACTGCTAATGTTTTGTCTGATATCCATCTATGATTTTTTTTTAGGGTACAGTGATATTACAAGTGAAATATCTCCTGATAATTTTCTATAAATACTATGTATTTTTCTTTGCTCAAGTCTTATCTTGAGGAATGTTAATACCCTCAACTTAATTTAATGTTGAACACAATTTAAGTGTTTTCAGTCAATTCACTGAATAGAATTTTCATTCCAACTCATCAGTAAGGAATTATTCTTATTTTAGATGCTTACAGTGGAGAAAAGAGCGCTGACCTACTGCCACAGATCATTATATGAATGAAGGCATGTTTTCACCAACACATGTGCCCTGCTTAAGATGAATACATAATTCACAAAACCTTCATGCAAGGAGGTTAATTAACATGAACCACACATGCAAGTGTTGCCAGTTTACAGTACTGTGTACTACCAAATGGTGGTGCTAACCACAAACTGAATTAATGCTCTGTTACACACAAGGGTATTGAATTCCCTTAAAATATACGGTCGCAATAAAATATATATGTATTTCAAATTTATACACATTTTATATGTATTGTCTCGTATTTTTATATGTGATTTAGTGGCAGTAGATTTAGCCCATTTCTCTGTACACACACACACACATACATATAGTGACACACACTCTTTTTCTTCCTCTCTCCATACATATTGACCGGTCTCGGGGTCAATGACTGTGCAGATGACAACTGAGTTGTTATTAATGGCCACTGCGTTCCAATATCTCCGTATCTGTGCTGGGAAAATGGTCTGTAGCCTGCCCACACTCCTTCCCCCACACTGGGCTCCAGCTGTCTGGCTCCACTGTGTAAAAAGATCCAGGCTTGTCTCTCTTTTTTATCCTCTCATAACCTCTTAAAACCAAGGAGAAGCAGGAAAAATCAATAATAAAAATGCTCCTGGAAGTTTCCAACTAGTTGATAAATGTTACGGGAAGTCGTTTACAATACAACACATTTACTAAGTGTTCGGTATCATCCAGCGAGCAGAGGAAAAGTACATCTCAGTGGAATCACACAATTAAGTTAAATTGTAACATTGTTTTTAACAAGGACCATTTTCCCATCCGCTCCCAGTTCAGTGACTTTTCTGGTATTATTCTGCATTAAGAGCAAGAAACACAGTAAATGAATTCAGTCAAAGCAAACGATGGCAGCAGAAATCAGGGCAGCATTTGATTGTGTGTCCTGGATAGAACAAGAAGAGTGTTAAAGTAGGAGGAGGGTCTGCAGCTTCACACTCTGTCCGCTTATTGGAGAGCTGTCATCTGTGGCGAAACTCCAGACAGCCATTTTATTCTCCCAGTATTCACAGTATAGCCTTCTTCTTGCCTCTTATATCTCATGGCACCAGCCCCTCTTCATCTGATCATCTGTAACCATTATGTTGTTTTTTCGCACTTCTCTATCCTCTTGTGACTGTCGGGACGTCTACGGCCCTGTCGCCACCCTGACTGCTGCTTTTACTCTCTGGAGCCTCAGAAATCATGAGGCTAGTAGCAGTGCATCCTTCTCCCTTTCAGTTTCTTTCATCCTTTGCCATTTGCTTGAGCCCTCCTTTTATTTTTTTTCTTCCTACTTAAATTCTTGTTTCATATATGTGCTTGTTATATTTTGTGTATATTTTTTCTTCATCTATTTCCTTCCTTTCTTTACTATCTTATTCTGTTGGTACCATGGTGAATGGGTGAATACTTGATTTTTATTCTTGTCTCTGTCCATTCAATTAAATAAATGACCTATATATAAGACTTAATTCGGGCCTTTCTGATTTGAATGACATGGGCAGAAAATCTCAGGTGCTAACAAGAAAACAGACACGAGATATCTGTCGTTATTTTGTGTTTACTAATTGATGTGATCCTTATAGAGCTGAAACTTCAAGGTGATTAATTGATTGGACAATTGGAATGGTTTAAGTCATTCATCAGGCAAAAACACCAGATATTCTCTGGTCCCAGCTTTTCAAATATAAGGATAAAAAGAGAGACATTTGAAAACATCACCTTGAGCTCTGGGAAATTACACCAGGCAATTTACACTTTTGTTGGACATTATACACACAAAACAATGATTAAATTAACCAAGAAAATGATTGGCAGATTAATCAATAATAAAAAATAAACATCAGTTGCTGTACTAGTTCCTTTTTTCCAATCTTGACAAGAAACCTTGGAGAATATAAAACATATAAAACTTAACAAAACCACATCACATTTGTTAGAGTGTAAATTGAAAGATTTGAAAAGATTAAACAGTTAACCAGCCCCCACACACACTCCCCCCTCTTTCCTGTCTTTTGCACATAGACACACACACACACACACTGAGTCCACAGCATCTATTTCTTTGAAATATACCAAATTAGTGAGATACAGTAGTGCGATCAGTTTTACCCATCTTTGTTAACATTCACTCTCTTAGGTCATCCTTTACAAACATTACATCTCCTTTTCCACTGCTCATGCATTTTCTGTGTCTCCTTTCTGTCTCTCTGTCTCACTAGTGTTTCCCCCCTTGTCAGATCCTCTTTCTCTCTCCTCCACCCTGCTCTTTCTCCTCTTTTTAACTCTCCATCTTGGTCTATTCTTTCAGTCCCCTGTCCTGGTTGTTTTCCCTCACTCTTTCAGTTCTCTCAGTCCCTATCCTCCATCCCCCCTCACTCTCGGTCTCTTTCACCCCTCTCTGTCTGTCTCCCTCTCCGGATGGGTTCCGGCTGTTGAGCTGGTGGGGCTGGTGGCCAGTGTGACGGCTCGGCTGTCTGGTGTCGCGTGCGATCAGGGCGGACGTCGCGCGGCGAGGACGATCGGAGCTGAGCGCCTCCGCCTCACCACGGGTCACCTTTCATGGGCAATTAGTGTCGGAGCAGAGGCACGCTCGCAGCTTGTCGGCCCCGCTTATTGTGAAGATCAGCGGCAATCAGTCTCCACACTCCACTCCTGCACTCTCTCCCTCGCTCCTTTCACTTCTCTGCCGCCAACCCTCACTCTCTCTTCCCCCTGTCTTTCTTTGTTGCCTCTCTATCTCTTTGAGTTTTCCCCTGATGTGCTTTTGCAGCTCTTTGGCTAATGGCTGCTGTCTGGCAATATGTTATTGGACTGTTCAGCTCTCTCTTCATTATACACTCTTTGACTTATTTGCCACTTCCATTGAGCTAAAATCATATAATGCTATGAAGTCACTCCACAACCCAATGCACTTCTTCCTTCTCTCAGCACATTATTTAATTTACTTCTTTTTCTCTATCGCTGACTGCGCAAGATGCTTCCTACAGTATGTTTTACTCTCAAGGACTTTTCTCCATCTTTCCTGCTGTTTTATTCTCACCTCATCAATCTGTGGGCATCTCCTAGTCAAAGGTTTCTCTTTTCACCAAGCGATCCCATATAGAGGCCACAAACTTCCTCAGACCCCAGCATTTAAAAGTCATTAGCTCTGTATTGACATCACTCTGACAGGGTCTATCTAAGTTTACTGGAGGTCAGTGGCAGTTAGGGCTGGGTATATGGTTAAAATTAATAGTGCAAAACAAGAGCTGCATCAATGTATTAGTTTGGAACATATATATCAGTGTTGGCATGTATGTCGGCTGATGAATGACAAGAAATTGCTAGTAATAGTTGGAACTATTGTATGTCATAACTTTAACAGTACATCCCAAAAGCCTTGCCAGGAGGCTTCACAATTCATCACCTAAAATATCAGTTACTTTGGTTGTATTGCATTTTCCGTAACTTAAAATATCTTATAATGTTGTGACTGGGATTTGTTTGCAAACGGCAGTTGAGGTTGTTTTAGTGTTTGCAGTGTCCACCACATGTAATTCAGACCTAAGGCTAAGGCTGTGAGAGTTTGCACTAACTGAAAGCAATTTTTTCCAAAAGATAATGTGTATCGTTGTGTAACCACATGCCGTGTGTGTGAGAAAGACTGTGTGTGTGTGTGTGTGTGTGTGTGGTGTGTGTGTGTGGTGTGTGTGTTTCTTTCTCTGTGTGTTTCTGTGTCTGTGTCTGCACATTGCCTGCAGTTGACTTTGTGCAAGCAAAGTGGAAATCTTGGATGACACTGTGGTACTGTTTTGTCAAGGCCAGCAGAAGATCCTGATCTGAGAATGACCTTTTCATCTTTATGTGGGCATATTTGTTTGAGTAATGAGTTTTTCTTGTATGCAAAGTGTCACATAAATCTATTTTTAAAAGCCACCGTTTATAAAGTCTCTCAGAATCAGACCATCAAAGGTAGTTGCATTCTTAAGCTTTTAAGCTTTGAAGATTTGCTTCTAGTGAGACATATGCTGCTTTTCATGCATATGGTACCTGAAAATGTTCATGTTTTACTTGTATCAGATGGTTAATTTGTACACTGTATGCGCAGTAAATTTCATAAGCAAAAACGCATAGATGACAATAAACACCATTTTTATAGAAATGTACTGCATACCTCATTGTCAGCTAACACAGTCACTCTCTCACAGCTTTTATACCATGTAATGTGTACAGTACAGTTTGGAAATCTCATCTAAGTTTGTCAGAGGTATCAGCAGTGTTTCCTGTCCGCTCAAGACAACACCAGTAGGAATTAAATGAAAAAAACTAATCAGTTTGTATAGGCCATGAGCTGGAATTTCAACACGTTACCGTGTGTGTGTGTGTGTGTGTGTGTGTGTGTGTGTGTGTGTGTGTGTGTGTGTGTGTGTGTGTGTGTGTGTGTGTGTGTGTGTGTGTGTGTGTGTGTGTGGAAGCGTGCCCATGTCTAGGAGTGTATACAAGCCTAAACTACATGAACAATGCAATACCACAGGGACTCTGGTGAATGTGTTTGGTGTTTTGGTGTGAGCTGATGCTTACCTGTGCTCTGTGTTGTTGTGAAACAGATTGGTGTGTGAGAAAATATGCGATGTCCATTTTTGAGCTGCCGCTGTGTGGCAGTGGATCTGGTTGTTGGTTGTACAGTTCTGCCAGATAACTACTATTACTTGAACCGACCTGCAAGTTTGATTTTATACATGCATATTTACAAAAAAATGTATAGCTTCTTTATAATGATATGTTGATTGACCTCTATCACTTCATTGTTTTCAGTATATGCCTAGTAAGCAGGCAGGATGTTTATGTACTGTAGTTTTGTTTTTTCTAGTGTGTGCAGAAGTCAGCAGGAGCGAGTAATAGTAAGTCTGATTCTCAATACATACATAAATACATACATACATTTATATATATATATATATATATATATATATATATATGTATGTATATGTGTATATGTATACATACATATAATGTGTGTGTGTATGCCCTCCATACATACATTATCCTGTGAATTTAGAGTGCTTGTGCTGTAACATTTCTGCCATATTGTAACGCCCACTTTCCCACATTCAGCTATAAACATAGAGGAAAAATCAAGGGAAAAGGGCAGGCTCATTTGCATATGGGGGCTTCATTAGATAAAGCTAAGGACAGCGAAGAGTGCATCTTCAGCCACAGTGATGAATAGCTGCAGCATCACAAAGTCGCCTCAAAGTAGTCCTGTCGTAACCCTCATTTGCATCAGTGCCTGTTTTTTTATATATTTATTAACTCACTTAATGGTGGACACTTACTGTTATTCCTGTGTCCTCTTGAGAAACCTCTGCTAGTGTTCTGCAATTTAAATAGGCTGTTTTTTGATGGTGTTAGGGAGGCTGTGATTTAAGAAAAAAAGGCAGTCAGTTGTGATGAGAATGACGATCGGGAACTTGAATGTCTAGAATAGGTGTTAATTACATGATGTTTTAATAGAGAGCCAGTGGTGCATAAATTATAAGCTTAGATTTCATCACAAGACACATTTCCTCTGAGAATTTCATGCATACACATGTCTTAAGCAAATAATAATCTTAAAATTGCTGAATAATACTCTAGATTAAGATACAGTTAGCTTAAATTGTTTGTAAACAAGTAAATATATTTTCTTTCATTAATGTCATTAATAGTAAGATTTAAAGTGCTTGCGTGTGTCCTGTTAGCATACTAACATTTTCAAATGGCACATAAATGTGTTGTAACACATATCATAACAATCCAACCAGTAGTTGTTGAGACATGTCACTCAGAACCGCAAACCTGAACCTCATTTTGACACTGGAGGAAAAGTCAGGGGATAACCACTAATGTCTGTTGAAATTTAACGGCAGTGTAGTCTATGCAATAGCCTGGATCAAAGTGGATGGACTGACAGTCACAGAATATTTGACTTCTGAGCAGACGTGGCTAGTTTTCTATAATAATTGACCAGTGTAGCTCATTTTTATAAAGATATTACATTAATTGTAAACAGTTTAGACTTTTACATATGAATTATCATCTGTTACATGTTACATTCCACACAGTGCTGATTAAACCAGCACCAGGTAAATCTCCCTGTATTTTGCAGTATACCTTTTAAATATGGTGTCTGTGGCCACATTATGCGCTGGCGCACTGATAGCGATGCATTTTATATCAACCAGCAATGATTGGTTTGCCAGAGCTGAAGAGTAGAACAGCTGTAGCAACGGAAATGGAATAGGCTGTAGAAAATAGGGGTATGGCGGAGACTATGACGGATAAGGGTCCAAAAAAAGTTTCTGATGCTCCAGATAAAAAAGAAACTTCAGTTGGATTCAGTTTACTATTTCAGCATTACCACTCGGACAGCGATACAGATTAAATTATAGCTGTGTAATTATACTTTTTCTGTCATATTACTTGGTGAAGCCTAATTAAATGTAATTGTGAGTTATTCTATCTTTAATAATCAGAGGGAGCTTCAATTATCACCTTGAAACCCAACCTCTAACTCTGACTCTTTGATGGTAAAACTATTTGCTAAATACAGAAAACCAGAGAAAAATTGAACTTCTTTATGAAGGTGAATGATATCAAAGTCTGCCTCTTTAACAGGTGATCAGTGCTGAAGTCAAATTCCACAGGAATCTGAAGTTCATACGTTTGGGATTTCATATCTATTTTTTGTTTAAAAAATTAATCTGCTCTCCAAGAAAAAGTAAACAGTAAACACGCTAAATAAATCATATTTTTCTTTTTCCATTCCTCACTGCTCTTTTTTACCCTGTTTTTTTTATTTATTTTTTTATAAACGGACCCATGGGCGGTTGCGTCTCCCAGGCCTCATGCCATGCTGTCTTTTGAACGCAAACCTGTGCGGATGGGCCTTGAACGGCTGTTTCATCTAGTCATCTAGGGCCTGACGAGATTTGACTGGTCCAGTCCCAAGTGAGCCCTGCATCTCAGCGGCTAGCCATCACCCTCCATAAACAAACTGAGCCCAAACAACGTCAGATGTTGGCTTGCATTTAAACGATGGTCGTTCTGGGAGGTGGGTGGGTACGGAGGGAGAAATTATAAAAAAAAAAAAATAAAAAAAATAAAAACTCAAGAGATCATGAACTGAAACTAAAGCACCTCAAGAGGATAGTTTCTGCCATTTTAAAAATCTGATTACAGATGAGAGTTTGAGCTGAAATTGCTGACACACTCATTCAGTATCATTCTCCTTTCTTCCTGTCTTTATTGGTGGTGATGTTTTAGCAGTTTTTTTGTTCTAAGATTTATTGACTCTCTTCACACTGGGAATCAGTTGCCTGGAAAGCTTTTCATTATTTAGCAGTAACACTCATATTAAGGCTCTCAATAGGAAACTGCCAAACATTTTGTCTCTATGACAACAAAAAAATGCTTTGAACTGTCTCATATTCAGATCTACACTGTCTGAATGTTAACTCATAAAGTTGAGTATGTACTGCATGAAATTCTCCAGGGGCAGTTGATTTGATCTCACTGTATTGATCACTGAATACTGTCATTACAAGCAGGAGTGGAAACAGGATATGTGATTTTATACATTGTGCAACTGTTTATTATTGATATAAACAGATGCAAATGTCCGTTTTCGTCTAACTCAATGAATTAAATACCTGACAAATCCAGACACAAGAAATATTACACTGATGCAAACATCATCAATGAAATCATAATGAAAGTCAGTAAGACAGTCCTGATCATTCATTTTCAACTTCGCTCACCAGAGCTGAAAGGAGTGATCGATCTGTCAGTTTACAGAATTATTGATTGATTATTTACATTAAACGTGGCAAAACTGTTGCTAGCCTTCCATATTTTGGTATTTTCAGGTTTTATCAATCTTTTTTGATAATAAACTCAATATTGTTGGTTGGACAAGACTTTGGAAAATGTATTTATTGTGATGATAAGATGGTGGTCTGGTTTAAAAAAAAAAAATGTTCACAGTGACTTTAATCAAAACCATGATCTTTCTTGAACCATAACCAAAGTGACCTCCTGGTGGATCTCGTCCAATTCATTCGAAATAACATTGCCTCTGCATACAATCCAGTCAGTTAAGATGTTATCACCACACATATTATGAAAACAATTTCAAACAATTAAACGCAACTTCTAGAAGAAAGGATTGATATGAGACACTTCAGCCTTTATGTAATAGTTAACAGTAGAGTTGTAACAGAATATTTGGGGTGAGACACAGAGAAATGAACAAACTAGTGTCTCAAACTAGAGAAGTTGCAGCTACATGGGCAGCATGACAGACCTTTATGGAGACGCACCAGGATATGCTGCATATTGGCCACCCCTGATCACACCTATGTTTCAGTGTCTTAAGTAAGCCTGTCTTGGCTTTAATAGCCAACACCAGAGCCACTCATAAGCACAGATTGCACAGATTCAGGTTTCCTTCATTGTACCAGAACCCAAGGGTGAAGCTAAGCCAGCCTTCAGGACTGCAGTGCTCTAAATCTTAAGTACTGGTCTTTTTGAAAGGAAGAGAGAAAAAAATCTTCCCAAGAGCTTGCAGGCAGGACTTTAATTTCTATTCCCGGGCGCTGATTTATTTGATTTTTGAGGAAGTTTTGCTAAGCGGGCTAATGAGAAGCACAGTGCTGTTGAATGATTTAGTAGGGAGATGGAGCACATACAGAGAGAGAGAGTCTGAAGACAAATTCTCTTTTTATTCCCTAATTGGTGAGAAGAAGAAGGAGGTAGTTTTGCAATAAAAAATGACAATTAAAAGAGGACTGCTTACTCTACTTGTGCTGTATGTTTCACAATTAGACAAAAAACGCAACAGGGAATCATGTCATGTCTTGAAAATGGTTTTATGGGATAAAAGTTTTTCTCTCCCTTAGAAATAAACAAACCTTTGTGTTCCTACTGTGACAAGGGGTGTTTTTTTTTTTAAAACAAGTTTTAGAGTTTTAAATTTGGACTGAAACTCCGTGGACCACCAAACTGTGAAGAGGTTAAACACCAACTAGTTAAGCCACTGTCCGTTGTCTGGTCAGTGCCAGAAAGTCGGGCACAGATCATCTACATCTGGCCCATCGCATACAACTTCTGCCCATAGGAAAAACCTCCTATTGGGCACTTGATATTTTAAGTGATCTAAGTGATGGATTTTTATTGTATAGATTTTTCATGGGAACTTTTGCTAAAGAACTAGGCCACACTGACCATTGTATCACGGTATCACTGTAAAATATTACACTAAAATATGTTCTCAAGGAAAAAGTGAATGCATTTTCATCCTATAAAAAGATTATGTGGATGAGACATGACTGGAAATAGATGATTATCTGCTGACACTGAACTAGCAGGGTGGAAAGTAAAAGAATTGTGGTTAATGGAGGATGGATGGATGCATTTACCTTCAAAGCCAATTAACTGACTTCAGTTCCTTGCCCATGCCAAGTTTTCTACTGTGAAGGATGTTTATCTATTTGGTGTTTCTTATTTAACCCAGACCAAAGTCTAAAAACCAAACCCTAACCTGAACAGTGTTACTGCAACCCAATTGTTGCAACCTCAGAACCAATCAAATTGTGCATAATTGTACAGTCATGAAAGATCACTCTCAGTCAGAATGGCAATGCTCTAGCACAGAACTAGATATTCTGGTGTAGCAGTTTCCACATAATTCATTGTGATTAGTGGGTCAAATTATTGTTTTTGCAGATTTATACTTTGTTTACTGTCAACATGGACTATTACCTTGCACATCTATATTCCAAATCCCAAACCTACCCAGCTGTGATTCGTCAATGCTAACAGTTTTTGTGCAAGGAGGAAATGAATTTCAAAGTATTACATGAATTGCAGTATTTCTTTGTTTTCTTACCACTACTTGCTTACAGTCTTTGTACTCTTGAATGGGCAGTTTATCAGTTGTGTGGGATAAACCAACAAAATTTCAATCACATTTCAAATCAGGTTCACTTCAGGAAGTATTGCAGAGGAGATGTTAACATACTACTCAGAAGTCCACTGTGAATTACATGAGAAACTGACAAATCTGCTTCTGTAAACATAGGCCCATTTGTCTGTTTTTCAGATGAGAGGGCAATTTGTATCACTTATCACTCTAAAACTCCTTAAATCCTACAGTAAAGTGTAATGTGGACAGTATTTTTTTCCACAATTTTTTTAATTGCACCCAGAAGATGAAAAAAGTAACAAAGGAACAAAGGATTATCTAGAGCCCTAAAGGAATATTAGCTTTGATAAAATATTTGATATGCATTTTGACAAGAACACTCAAAGATTAAAGCAATTAATGGTCCAATTACTCTGTGTAGCCATGTGAAGTTGAACCATGCCAAATGGAAATACATACGATATTGCATTTCATAGTTGTCATAGATTGGGGGTATTTATGATTTTGAACAGAGGCAAATGTGATATGTACATGTAGAACAAATCGACATATTCTGTTGGTAGTGGGAAGTGTAGGTAGACGGGCTATTCTCAAAACAGCTTTTGATTGTAAGTGGATTTGCTGTTCTTCTAAATACGAACTTTGACCCCTTACAAGTGTAGCGGAAGGAGGATTAGGCTCATGTTTATTCAGCATGTGTAACAGCCCCTGGGACAAATCACACTCAAGAGTGGCTGTCGCCCGTGGAGACTGAGAGAACCACCTTAGGGTGTGGAGCTAAATATGGAAATTGCAAGACATGCTCCAATATGCATATTCACTAATGTGCAGTTCCTCAAAATACAAACAGCTCCATGCTCACATTATCCACTGCTCCGGCTTTATTTCAGAAATACCACAAGGTAGAAATTTAAAGCTACCATTACTGGGGCATGTTTCATCAATATAAATAAACCCGAGTCATGTCTGTGTTAAATTTTGTCCTTTTATATTTTGTCTGTATGCCTGTAGAGTGACTGAGAGCTGTTTCTGTGTTTTGAGCTTGCCTACCACAATGCTCTGTTTGCTCAGGTCTGCTTAACTGCAGCTGAAGTTGTCACTGTTAATATGGGTTTGTATTCAATCATCCTGTCAGCTTCTGAGAGGCGTGTGAGTGACAGATTTAAGAGCCAGTCGAACTGGGGGCTAAACTCAAGGAGAGCGATTTCTTTTCTGTGAACGTAAGATCTCCGACAGACGAGTGTTAGCTGCCGAAAGTTAGACAACACTGTCTGGTCCAGTAAACGCATTGACAGTGATCAACAAAGAAGTCTTGTCTTACTTTTTTTTTTTTTTTTTTTAAATTGTCTTCCTGCGGTCTCAAAGATCAACTGCTCACTTTTTTTTCCCTGCATTCGTCAAACGTTCACTGTCTTTTTTGTGTGTAAAGCTGTTGAAGTAAATGAGATTTCCCAAAGAGCTGTGTTCGCAGAGAAGCACTCAAAGTGATATTGACATGTTGTCAAGCTGGTGCCTCTCTCTGAGGACGTCTTGGGTTGTTGACGGGCCTGAGCTGCGATCATGATTTTTTTCCCCTTCTGCTGTTGAGTAATTTCAGCTTGTCTCCCAGAAATGATTTGTTGCTCCTATTTTTAGTCCAAACTCCAATCTTCCTCAGTCAAGTCAGTCAGAAGTTGTCTAGAAAACACCTGCTGTGAAGTTCCTTGGAGATCACCTGTCTAAAATCTGGTCAGTTGAGGTTTTCTTGATTGAGCTGAAAATGATGATCATGACAGAGGATTAAGAGGAAGGTAAGGTGAACTGAGGTTTGTTATTTGGGAATTTGACTGAAATATTGGTGAAAAACTTGCTGTTCAGTGATCTTTAAGCACAACCCTTGTCTTTCTGCTGTAGGTAGATATGGAGAGTATCCTCTACAGGTCTGTCTCAGGGAATAGCAAAGCATAGTGAAGGTGTCCAACAACACTTTGAAATGCTCAGCTCAGAAATTAGGTTATCAGTCAAAGTACAGACAGCAGTTCCTTGAAGAAGATATGCTCAGATATTCAGTATACCTGTGTTGTCCTCGTAAGTCAGTGTTGGGAGAATGCATTTAATACAATACAAGTCAAGTTTTTACCCTTAAATATGTCATGCTTAAATTTCAAAATGTGTGAAGGCTTGCCTTCCTGACATCACTACTCCAATTTTGAGAAAATTTGGAGGGATGTTGCATTTTGATAAACACTGCCTTGTGTCAACAGTCCAGGCTGGTGGCAGGGGTGTAATGGTGGGGAGAGTGATTTATTGGCACACTTGTAGCCCCTTAATACCAATCTATCATGGTTTGAATGCCACAGCCTGTTTGAGTGTTGTTGCTGACCATGTGCATCCCTTTATGGTCACATCATACCATCTTCTAATGGCTACTTCCAGCATGATAATGCACCATGTCACAAAGTCATTTCAGACTGCTTTCATGAATATGACAATGAGTTCACTGAACTTGGATTGGCAGCATGAATGTGCAGCTGACAAATCTGCAAGCATGATGTGATGCAATCTTGTCAACATCGATCAAAATCTCCAAGGAATGTTTCCATCATTCAAGCCATGACACGAAGAACTGAGGTTGTTTTGAAAGCAAGGGGAGGCCCTACCCAGTATAAGTATGATGTTCCTACGTAAGTGCACATTTCCCAAGGTGGTGAAGGATCCCAAGAGCACAGTGGCCTCCATAATTCTTAAATGGAAGAAGTTTGGAACAAGTAGGACTTCCCTGAGCTGGCCGCCTGGCCAAACTGAGCAGTCAGGAGAGAAGGGCCTTGGTGAGAGAAGTGAGCAATAAACCAATGATCACTCTGACTGAGGTCCATAGATCCAGTGTGGAGAGGACAGAAACTTCAAGAGGAACAATCATCACTGCAGCACTCCGGCACAGTAGCCAGGTGGAAGCCTCTCCGCAGTGAAAGACACATGGAAGCCATTTAGAGTTTGCAAAAAAGCACCTAAACCCTCAGACTGTGAGAAACAAAATTCTCTGGTCTGATGAAACCAAGAATTAACTGTTTGGTCTCAAAGTACAGAGAGATCCTTAATAAAAACCTGGTCCAGAGTGCCCAAGACTGGGCAGAAGGCTCACCTTCCAACAGGACAGTGAATTTAAACACACCGCCGCACAGCTGATAAGGGAGGAGTGGCTTAGGGACAACTCTGTGAATGTCCTTAAGTGGTCCAGCCAGAGCCCTGACTTGAACCCAACTGAACATCTCTGGAGAGACCTGAAAATGGCTGTCCACCAACCAACCTTACAGAGCTTGAGAGAATCTGCAGAGAAGAATGGCAGAAAATCCCCAAAGCTAGGTGTGCAGGTAGCATCATACTCAAGATGACTGGATGACTGTAATCGCTGCCAAAGGTGCTTCAACTAAGTCCTGAGTAAAGGGTCTGAGTGCAACTTTTGTCAATTTGATATTTAAGTTTTTCCTTGCTGCACCACAACAAAATTTGAAGAAAGCGAAGGGGTCTGAATACTCTGCGAATGCACTGTATGGGAATCATGAAATAACAAAGTAGTAATATTTTGCAGTATGAAAAAGACATATTGCTTTCATGTTGCAGCTACCCTCAGGATGGAAATGCACAGTCAGAGCCCTGCAAGGTTGAATGGTCGAGGTCATCAGGCAGCTGTGTGACATATTGTTCTGATGTTTGGCTGTATGGGCACCTCGTGGGCCTTCACCCCCACATCTACTCATCCCCTCTTGAAACACATGAGGCCAGACAAGCTCAGATGAGGAGCTCGTGGCTGTTGACCATAAAAATAACATCAGGGCAATGAGCCACAAAGAAAAGAGGGGAAAGTGAAAAAAAGGGCTGTGAATAGGGAGGTGGATGAAGATGGGGAAAAAATGGCACCGAGAACAGGTTGGTGAGCAACTAAGGTGAAAGTGTGAAAGACAGATACGAGCAAATGATAGAAGAAAGAAAAAGAGGGCAAGGAATAAGGCAAAGAGAGATGGAGAAAGAGAAAAAGAGATTGTGCGCTGTGGGCCAAATGGGAGCTACACTGCTCCAGCTGTGACCATAAAACAGCAGGTGGATGCCATCATTAGGCCTGGCAGATAAAGCAGGAATCCCAGAGTCCCAGCCCTCTCAATGCATCTCTCCCGGCGCCAGACACTTATCTGCTCTAGGATCATGCTTTGGTGCCATGACATAAAACATGACTCTGGAAAGAAGAATAAAAGCCATTGAGTTTGAGGATGACTCAGCCTAAGTTTATATAATTTAATGTGACACAGAATCATTTTTCCTTCAGTTTTCTGTTTGTATTTGTAGAAATGCCTTAATGAGGTGCTACCTGTAAACCTGTCAATTAAGATATTATCATACATTAGATAAAAAAACTACAGAATTGTGCTATTCATATTCTATCTAAGCATTTCACAACAATTCAGCACTTTTTATTATCCTCAGTCATCCTCAGTGATGTTTTTTCTATACAGTAGATAAATTCTCTAGAATAATATGTACATGTATAAACCACTTTGTTATCCAGTTGGAATTTTTTGTTTTCAATCTTGGTATGCTCCACTTTTGTCCATCCTGTTCCACCTGATGAACACTTTACCTGCCACTTTGAATAAGCAAGGTTCCTTAACAAAGTACACTAGTTCAGCCAGGTTTCCACAGAGTACGTCTCTTTTACTTTTGTGAATATACAAACAAAACATCAGCTTGTCCCTCAGCTTTTGGTAATTTAATATAGACTATTATAATGTGTAATTATCTGAAATGTTTCCTCTCATTTTTTTTCCTTCACTGTAAACTGGTGCAAGATTTTGGAATTTAGCTGGGAGTGTACCTAAGAGCTGTCATCTGGGATGATAGTTTGATGGCAGATGAGAGCTGCCATTGCAGCACCCTCCAGGTGCCCTCGGGGCTAAATGGATGGTTGCAACATGGCACTTTTAGAAGGTGCTTCTTTGCTCTGATTTGTCTTCACTAGCTGTGTTTTTCCTGCCATTAGGAGACATGTCTATTTGGGATGTATGTTTTTTTTTTTTAAACTTTCTTTATCCCAACTTCTCACTGACCTTTCACTTTAAATCATTTCTATGTTTCTATACAGCATTCATAGATAAAAACCCAAACTCTGATAGTTAAAACCGATAAATTAAGTTAGGCATTTAAGGTCCACTATTTGGAAGAAGTTTAAAAAAATTACTCCGAGCTTTTAGCTCTCTTCACCCTCATTTGGAGTGATGACTGACATGCTTGAGAACTCTTTACTCCATGCTTAATGAGAGATAATTTCTAGCTGAACTTCTTTGTTTGCTCATGTTGTTTTTTCTCTTTTATGGATATAATATATTCATTCAATTAACTATTGTAGACAGGATAAACTTGTTAAATTGAAATATACTCAATCAGTGCTAACAACCACTCACTGAGAATCACTATGATGTGGATGATCTTCCTGATTCTGTTGTTTTGGCTTTGTCAGCTCGCAATGCATCTTTTGAGTTTTTGATTGGTCCTTGTCTGGAGTTCAGTCTTTTTCCCTCTGTGGCCTCAGCAGGGAGCGAAGTGGTGTGTGGAAGCATGTCATCCCCTGATTTCCTTTTAAAAAGCCGACCCTGATGCTTTTAAATGCATCATCAAGGCAATGGGCTGTCCAAGTCGGTTACAAGTTAACCAAATAAACACTGACAATGAAATTAATAATGCATATTGTTTGCGAATGCCTCAGCTGGATGATTTGACTGATGTATGCAAAGATGGTAATTTATTGAAAGTAAATTCATGTAATTGTGCAGCAGAACTTGATGAAGCAAAAGAAGGTGTCAGCACGGCTTCCATCATCATCAGAAGAAAGAAATCATTAAAGAGCAAAAACAAATCCAACTTCAAAGGACTGTGCAGAACAAACACTTATTTTATGGATGTGTTTCATTTAGACCAAAGTTCAGAACGGCTGTTATGGTAAATATGTCAAATTTGTTGTTGGTTGTTTGCAGATGTGATAGTTTTGGTTTATTTATTTCTCTCACAGTCCACAGGGATGTAAACACTCACTCTGTACATATCAAAGTAGTCAGTGTAAATTTAATTTGAAGATGAGGGGGAACAAGAGCTAAAATGTAGTTGTCATTGTCGAGACATATTTCCACGATGAGGAGCTCAACTGGCAAGACGATCCCAGTTCCCAACTTAGTAAAAATAGTTCACAACTAAACTGTCTTTGGAGTAATTATGATGTCAGTGAAGTGACATGACGTGAAAATGATGCATTTGGCTGACTGGTTTCAAGGAGCAGAGGTGACAAACTAATTTTCAGTGTTGTACCAAGAAGAACGCCCGTCTGAAATGTATTATGGGAATATATCCTGCTTGGGAATTTATGTACTGCACATTGTTACAGCTTCAGTAACTTAATTTGGGCCAAAATTTCTGACGTTTATGGCTGGTACAGCAGGTCTCTTAGGACAGTCCTCAATCCCATGATGACCTCCTTATACAGTACTAATGCATACGCACAAGGAGTGTGTCCGTTTTAAACCTTTCTACCACTACTTAAGTGAGAGTCAAAAACATCAGTTACACCCATGCAAACATAACGTCAATGTAGTTGCAGGTTTTCATCAATGTGTTATACTATACCAAGAATCCAGCAGAAATCTTGAGCACAGGAAGTAACACACAGACCATTTTTAGCACACTATTCTTTGTCCTGTTCCCCATCAGTTCCTCTCTGAGAGTACTTCCTCCTGAGAAGCCTGTAAATGATTCTTTAAATATCCGACAGTGACTGCAAACAAATCACTCATAACTTTGCTTATATCGGCACTCGCATCAAAATGGCCTATTTCTGAAAGGGCCTGTCACATAGAAAGGGACAATTGATGATGAATACTAATAAAATACACCATATGTTCCAGACAAAATATTATCCATGCATTATTAAATGTGATTCGCTGTGTCAGCCATTAATTAATGCCTGTTAAAACATAATAAAAGAATGAGATGTTGGACATGATTAAAGAAATTGAAGTTTGTTGTAAACACAGAAATCATATAAAGGGTAATGAGATAAGAGCGAATAAATTATTGTCAGTGAGTGTCTTTTACATTTTTTGTGGGCACTGGTATGAGAGCTTCTTCTGATTGATATGAGGTCTTTGTTGTAACTAATTTGAATATTTGAATCGTTTGCATATTAAACATTCCAATACTTAAAAAGCTTATGATGGTGCGGCATGACTGCACGTCTGTTTATATCTGTGTCTGTATTACAGTGGGTTGTTGAGGGCAGCTCACACATGCAGAGATATGCTGGACTCTTTCTTTGCTTTCCACATTTGGATCATATTCATATAGTGACAAACTGTCAAATATGTCAAACCATAAACTATGTTGCTTGCACAGAATTGCTTATACATTCAGTGATCTGTTTTGAACAGTATTAGTCACACTAATACTACTGGGGCCTGTTTCTGTGACACATGTTAGTTTGAAACTTACACAAAAACGGTCCCCGCTCAGCTCTCCACGAGGTGGCATTCCTTTTCTGATCCCCACATCTAGTTTGTAATTGTGGAAATTTCAGTTTTTGAAAAATCTTAGTTGAACATTTTTAATTTTATCTCAAAATTATAATTAATTGGTTACAAATGGTTAAGATGTTTGAGAGGAAGTACCTAAACCATCCACCTGGGGTCTAGATTGTTGGACCTCAGTAAAGATTTGTGACTACAGCTCTGCATTAACATAATCAAACGGTTTGGGAAAGGAGACTTTTTACCTATAGCAGTCTCTGACCCCATCATAGGTTAGACATTATTGCCGTGATCAGACTACACAACATTTTTTGCATTTTTGCTCTCTCACATGGTCAGTCATGGAGTTATATAGTCATACATTATTGCCATGTCTTGGCTGAAAGACTACACATTACACCCTGACCAATCACAGCTTGCTGTCTGTCATGACTGTTTGAGGTGACTGAATTCGCTGTTTGTCCTGACAGCACCAACAACTAGGAATGGGAAGTGATGAGATTTTATTGAACCAATGTCATTATCGATTCTGCTTATCAGTTCGATTCTTTATAAATTGCCTTAATGATTCCTGATCAGTTTTCTGGGGAAAAAAACAAGTAGGCCTGCAAAGGTCTTCCGTGTCGATAGAAGGCTGCAGCCTGAGCTGTAGCAGCAGTCTGTCTCTTCATCCCGCAATCTGTCTGTCCTCATTTAAAATGGATGAAATGATAGAGAAATGAGAGAGTGCAGCACTTGTTTTCATTTAGGTTTTCTTTGTCAAAGAAAAAATCTAGTAAGCCTGCCTGCGTGACACTAATGTTACTGCAACGTAGGATATTTACTCTCGTTAAAGGACGTGCTGCACAGTTGGGAAGCAGTGGCACTCGAGTGTCAAATACATGGCATTTCTGGAATTTAAGCCCATGTTGCATGGGAAGATGATTCAGCATACTGTTGGTCGTTCCTTCTTTACTTGAATTTATCATTTTACTTTTTTTTTTATTACATTGTTTCCCACAGTTTGAGAATTTACTTATATAATTTACTAATGCAGTTTAGAGGGGGAGAAGGGAGTATAATAGTGGTTATTTTCTGTTGCTACAATTTACAAATGTCCCCTAAACACCTCACATCCGGACTGAAATTAGTGAGAGAATGAGAAGGTTGAGTGATTTTATCTACCTGGATGGGTCTTAATCTACCTGCGCAGGCCACCCATGTAAAGCCTTTTTTCTGGGAAATGCTGCATTACAGCTAGCATTGTCAACATCTTTCTTTGTGAAATGAAGCCAAGCTTTGGACTGTTTCTTCCTCTCTGCCATGGAGAGGAACTGATAATCTCTGAGGTGTACAATTCCGATGGGTACGGATAATCTGGAATCGGTTGTCAACTGGAACTGGTTCTCGATTCTCATCCCTAGCAACAACATGGTTCCTCTTTCACCTAGCCATGTTTATAGTTTGGCCCGGAAGACCACTTTGTACTACTTTAGGTCAAACATTGTAGAAGCTATCAAACTAGGTGTAAGAAGGCAAATAAGATACGTATATGTAGGGCTGGGCTATTTAAAGTCCGATAAGAAGCAGAGTAGCGTGCACTGCAAATTGTGTCAAAAGCATGTTCCCACAAAGACAGGTAATACCACAAATTTTTTTTACCATCTGAAGCAGTGCCATCCTCTAGAGCACGCACAATGCAAGACTTTAAAGTCCCAGACCCAAGCAAGTGCTGTTGGTCCCCCTAAAACAACCAGTGTGATTCCTGCACAACAACAACAGACCATAGTGTCCACTTTCTCCAGCGCCATGCCTTACGATAAAATATCGAAGAGACACAGTGATATAACAAAAGCAATAGCACATCTCACTTGATTTATATCGTGATATACAGTATATAGATATCGACTGATATGAAAAAAATCATTGTGATAAGATTGTTTTCCATATAACCAAGCCCTACGTATATGACAGTAATTTTATCGTGAAGTGTCCCATACTCTGTGTTAGTGAGATTAAATGAGAAACAAATTTTTGTAAATAGCGGCTCACGTCTGTCGGCTTGAGCCATTATCAGGCTGAGACTGTGTAGTCTGATCCTGGCATTAGGCTACCTTAATCAGTCAAAGATTATAGATGATCATATGACCTTTGCGATATGTGAAAAAAAGCTAAGAAAGTCAAAGGATCATTTGACAAAATTATATTTAATGAACTGGTTAGGACTTCACTGATATGTCACATGAAACTTTGTTGATCATATAAGCCAGTTACAAGTTAAGTGATTGGTTTCAAAATCCAAATCCAGATTTACAGATGTTCCTCTGTCAGACGAAGAATTAGAAAAGGGAGAGCAAAATCACCCATCAGTTTTTCTTCTCTGTCTTTTGCCGTGTTAATTTGATTTCAAACCGCCAAACATGGTGTCATGGTTTTCTGACAGGGCCTTGGGAGAGAGTTTATCTCATCATTAATTAAGTATCATATTTCCCTACATGCTGCCTGTGCTTAATTAGGAAGAGGGGGTCATTTGGGAGGGCTTATTAACTGGAACAAATTTGTTAAAGGAAGGAGACCGAGACAGATAAAAGAGAGAGGGAGTGAGGGGAGAGGAGCGCCTCTGGGTTCAGTCGTCCCTGACAAGGCTTGGCTTTTGTGATTGATAACTGCACGAGTCATGGCTCGAGTCAAACTGGGAGAGATGAAGGAGTAACTGGGGAAGAGACAGAGGGGAAGAGAGGAAATCTGGGAGGAAGGAGAAGCCGATGGGGTGGGGGCTGGGTGGAAATGATTGGAGACATATGCTAGCTCTCAAGCAAGATAGAGTTAGACAGGGAGGAGGGAGATGTAGGACGAAGAGAGTGGGACAGTGAGATATAAAAACAGAGAAACAGAGAGAAGGGGATGCAGGGAGTTGTTGGAGATTGATTGCGGCACTGGGCCACGTCACAAAGGCTTTATTTATTGTTCCCATCCTCCCTAACGTTCACCTAGTATTTTTAGAATGCTAGGCATGATAGAAATGGGGAAAAAAACATGTTAGTACGGTATCTGAAGTACATTTTAAAGTGTTTTGTTGTCTTAACTTTCAACAAAATACTTGGAATGTATGCACAACTGTGCGTTTGCATGGTAAAAGCCAATCAGGCAATGGTGTCAGATTCGTGGGTGACACTGTTTCCCATTTCCCTAATTCACTGCGACAGAATGGGTTTGGCCAGGCCGGTAAAACAACAGATGTTTTGCTTGAATGTGACACACGGGTTGCCAAAAAATTCCCAGTTGCAGTGGGATGTGTTTGGAGCTGACCTAGCACAAGTTTTGGCAAATGGGGAACAGCGGGGGACGATGTGACTTTTCAAGCACGACAGACCTGTATGATCAAAAATAGATGTTAAGTAAGCGATTTTTTGACTTTACTGTTTAGCTATCTTCAGAGGAGGAGACGCTCCCTGTAATTTCACATTTACAAGGCTTTTGGAGAAATATTAACAGGACACTCAATTTCAGCCAAAATCTTAATCATTCTGCCTCTTGGTGGCTTAATTATGAAGTCTTGGTGGGAAGTCAGCTATTCCTGAGGAGGCCCTGGTATGAAGAGTAGTGTAGGGTGAATTCTCCACTGATGTGTCCTCCGTGCAAGGATGGAAAAATATCACCTAAGAAGGAAACTGATAGACACCTCAAATCATGACAGAGAAGTTCAGATGTAATTCCTTGTTGGCAAGTGTTCCTATTTGTTTTTTAGTCAAAAAGTTATGCAGATTAACTCTTGACTTACCGTAAGTCACAGCTCCAACATATGCTTTAGATGTGAGATTGATGAATGTTTTTGAGGTGAAACATTTTTGCAAGGGTTAGTTTCCCTGTCGAGTCTTTTCCTGTTGTCCAGTTCTGGGCATTAAAATGCTGTTTGGGTTTTCCAAAAGATCTAAGAAGGTGTTGAACAGTAACTTTTTTAATTGAATCAGATTTTCCTGGCATTAAAGTGTCTCTGTTTTTGTCCCTTTTCAGAGAACTGCTATGCTGATAACTAGAATTGATCATATCAGATCTAGAGAAAAACAAACTTTATTAGTCTGAGCAACGTTACCACTTTGCTGCAGTGCAAACTTCTGAGAGCCATTAAATCTTGAGTGGACTGTCTTTGAAGGCAGGGGCAAACGCTGCTGCATTGATTGACAGGGTTGGCCTTGCCTTAATAGAACATAATTGGGCAATTTTGAAGGGTCTCTGAAAAATGACCAAATAATAACACATGACTTGACTTGAGACTTGTTTTCTCAGATAATTGTGCAAAAAGCATCTGGCACACCATTAGTTCCATTTTCACATTAGAATAATAATCCTTTTGAACTAATAAACTCGCTCAAACGTCTGTGCTTGGGTGGTGGGGACTGTGAATGGGTAAATACTGTATGCTCCACCAAGAAAGTGCAGAGAAAAGGTAATTTTGGGGGTAGGAGGAACAATAATAAGATGAAGACTTTGCTGAAATGTATTATGTCACATGAAGTGAGAGTGCTGTTTTTCCAACCTTCCTATTTCAGAGTAATATATTTGCTACTCTGGCTATGACATTGTCAGTTGTTAAATGCTAGAATTCATATTACCTAACAATTCCAACATTTTTAACGGATCGGTGGCAAGAGAATGTATCAGGCACACACGTATGTATTGAACAATAAAATGGCTCATCAGTGTGACATCTTTCCATTTCTAAATGTCACAGTATTATGAAAATCAACACTAAGAGATTATACTAAATTAAAATACGGTGTGCGACCTAAAAAAAACCTTCAGTGTGATGAATCAATCTTTTTTTAATCAATTACTGATGTTAATTGTGCTACAGACAAATTTTCCTGCAAGTGGCGAAGTATGTTCATAAAAAACAGGCCTTGTACTTTACCGTACGTTCTTACCTTTAATGTGTAAAACAATAACAGTCCCCAAGGGGACTGTTATTGTTTGGGCCTTTCTTCCAATGAGAGATTGCACCAATATCACGACTCAAATTAAAGGATAATTAAAAAATGTTATTTCAAAGTTATTGCCGTCCATAAAACTTTGATTAGGCAAACATTAGCCACATTAGGGCTTAATGGCCATTGCCCCTGTGATTACCGTCAACAATTTTATGTACTGCACAAAGCATATGAAGAAATGAATAATTAAGAATGCAGAAAAAGGGGTTTAAAACAGCAATAACATAGCTTATGTTAGGTTGTTTTCAAGAACAGCTTGTGGTAGGTAAAATGAGTCTGTGAAATTCAAACAGGCCAAACCATAGTCTCCTATTCCGTGTTGAAAAAAGACTAGATAGAACAAAGAAAAGGAATCGTTTCCACTTTGTTTTTGTTGAGGGGGCACTTAACCTTCATCCTAAACAATTACCTGTTGTACAACGAAATGGTCTGATCTTTCAAATGATGAAGAAAACCCAGTAAATGTCACTTTTCAGTTTTATTTTCCATATTTTACTTGTATGAGTTGTGTAAAACAACTTCTATTAAAAAGTGTGTATAATAATTGCAAATTATCTGTTGATTGCTTTTTCAGTTGTTTAGTTTGTAAAATGTCAGAAAATAGTAAAACGTTTACATCCCAGAGATGTTGAATTTAGAGTCATATAAAATGAGAAAAAACAGCAAATGTTGATTGACTAATCCATTCTTCACCTAACTGTCTCAGGACTTGATGCTTCTCAAAACAGCCGGTCTGTGTAACATATGCAATACACTAAGTGTGGAGGCCATATACCTATATGTTAACATATTGACAGCTTACTGTAGTCATCAGTTGTGGCAGTAACCATACACTGCAGTTTGGAGCCATGTACAGTGAGTAATAATGACCTGTGACCAACAGCATCAGCGGCATTTGTGTCTCAGTGTTGCATTCAGTTTTTCATGTGATGCCGTAAGAAAGCCTAATGCATTCAGAAAGGAGTGAAAATATATTTCATGTCACAAAACGGAAATGTTATCGTAGCAGCTTAAACACAACTTAAATTGATAATCAAGCTGTGTTTGTCGTTTTGCTCAGAGGGATTCACAAGTGAGCTTCGGTAAAATGAGATGAGTCGTTAGCGCCTTAGGTACTGTTAAATTCAATAAACATTCCAGCCATTTTCATAAAACCAGTTTATGGCAGTCTTGCACCATATGCTTCCTTCCCCTCCCTCTGTCTCTGCCAAAGGTTCAGCATGCAAAAGAGGCTGAGACTTCAGTCATCCTGTATACCGCTGTTCATGTTTCTGATAGTGTTTATGAGCTGTGTCAGAGCAACGTAAAGTTGTGGATTAACATTTATTACTGCGATGATATTGCCAATCCATCTCTGAGCATGTCTCACAACTAGGAATGAATGTTTTTTATTAGATAAGCAGGGATGAGCTCTTTAACAGGCAGGGGAAAATAATTGCAGATTAGTTGGAGTTGGTGTTTATGCTTTAGTAGGGTCTTTCATATGGTAATAGGGTTGGATGCGGTTTAAAGGTATAATATGAAACTTTTCTATCTATTCTATTTCTATATATTTTTCTTGAGTTTTGTACTTACATTATCCCAAATGTTTCCATCAATTTTCAAACCAAGAGAAATCTGTAATTTTAATCAAGGTATTGGTCCATTTCATTTAGTCAGTGGTCTCATATCACTTTTGCACATTTTAAGCCACATTTTACTAAACACTTTCAATCTTGGTTGTTTTTAACTATACATTTTAACCAGATGAAGGATTTTAGTTATCAGATGTTTGGATCTTTAAGTTTTCAGAGACACAAGCTTAGCAGACGTTAGTGGCAGTTTGGCTCACAGAGAACTTTGACATTTTGCCTAAACAGAATCACACAAAATGATCAATGATTTTCGGTTGATCAACTAATGGATTCATTATTGCAGCTTCACATCGTACCAGAGGGTTACTTTAATTTTTGTTACTTCTGGTTAGTTCTTAGTTGGCTTCCATATTATGTAACATGGTGATGTCAGGAATATAAAAATTATTACTCCAAACTAAAGGCAACAAAATAGATAACTGTCAGTTTCCATCCATTATTTGGCCTTTTTAATATCATATTGAAAGTACTGCTGTGGAAATGGATCTTATGGAGGGAAAATGGGTTGTACTCGCTTAGCTGGTGAAATTGAGATCGAAAATCTCATGATAGATAAAGAATTTAGATAAAGTTGCCGTGTCCACAATATTCAGTTTCCCACACAGTATTCTGCAATGAAGGGAAATTATCATTTTCTTTGTGTCCTTCTTGAAATGTATTATTAATTGTGCTTTCATGTTTCTTCATGATGCTAATAAAGCAACAATGCTCCTCCAAATCACCTGAAAAATGAGTCCAAGGACAACGGGCATTGCATAGGAAAGGCGCGCTGTCCACTTTGAGAAACGATGGGACTCAACAACCAAGATTAATGGAACTCAGATGGCTTTTAATTAGTGCAGCTGTGCTCATTAATTATCTGCCCACAACACAAATATTTTTATATTTGGGGAAAGTGTTGATTTATTTGATTTGGTTTGCCAGTGGATCTAGATGAATGACTCTTCAGTTTAAATTTTGCTAGCACTAAAAGGAAAAGAGAGGAAGTCTTCCTCAGTAAGCCAGTCTGTTACAAACATAATGTTATTGATGATGCTGTGTAATATGACAGCAATCATAAATAGAGCAGTAGCCTGAAATGTTGTTCGTGGATTTCAGGCCTGGTCATACAGTTTTAATGTAGTTTCATGAAAATCTTGCCTGATCAATGGACCAAACTTGCTGTGTCTTATGTGTAGCACAGGCTCTCCTTAGCTTTAACAGTAGTACCTGACTGTGAATGTAAAGAATTAATATCTAGTTTATTGTACTCTTTTTGCTATAGAGTGTTTTATAAATTCAAAACATGCAAACTAAATAGCATTGAAATGCAGTGAATGTGACTTGCTGTACACTCTCATATAGTTGCATTTGTTTTTTCTTTGAAAAGTTGCTGTTGTTGTTCAGTATGTATGAGATGAAGTGTAGTGGCACAAAAGTTAACAGTGGGAACGTGTCGGTGATCCTGTGTGGACTTAGATCTTACTTTTTAAAATATTTACTATAAAGAAAGAAAAAAAAGCAGCCACAAGTTCTCTGTTCAGGCAAGAGGTGCTGGTAGTTCAAAAACAGTGAAACTCCCACATGTGATTGAGTTAAGCCCTGTTCCTATGTCATTTAGAAAACCATATCATGTGTTCTGATTTGTCTAAAGTTTTTTTTAAGGATCCAAATTTGACTTGACTGAAGCTTCCAATCATGTGACTTGATCTTCATCGGTAGATGGAGTTTGCCTAGTTGAATTGAAGAAATTTATTTTTCCCGAGGAAGCTCCAGAACAAAGGTGAACAAAACCCAAATAAGCGATCAATTTGTTTGAATAAACATTTCCAAATGAGCATGGTTACGGCTATTTGTGAGATTTTGTTTTGAATATAGATAAGGTTGATTTGAGTTGCCTTTTTAAACCAGTGCAAAACCTTTCAGCACATTACTCATCTTGGTGAACAAATATTCCATCTCTCTTTCTATTTTCTGTTGTCTCTCTCTTCTTACCCACTCTCACCCTCCAGTTTCCATCTTTTCCTCATGGCCCCAGTAAATTTCTTTGAAACATTCATCTGAACATGAATGAGGAAAATGCAATGGCAAGAGCAGAAATTAAAATTTCATTATTTACTGCGCTCGAGTTTGGGAACGCAATTAGTATCTGCACTGTGTGGCCCAGGGATATTTACTGCTTTGGCCTCTCCTCTCTTTATTGTGGTGTTTCTTTCATCCCGTCTAGCAGACTGTGATGCTATCACTTGCTCATTACCTCTAGCAGTCTGAGACTCAGTGCACAGCTACACTGTTTCTGAGGGTTCAACATGTGAACTTGAGGATGGACACAGAAATTATACATCATGCAATGATTGCATTTCAAGACACTGGCAGGGGAAATGCCAGTGTCTAACCCTAGATAGCCATTAATAAAATAACGATGGAGTTTGTCCTTAAGATTTCTGGATGAAAGAATGATTTTCTTGCAAAGTTTAATAACCTTTAGATACAGCATTCGTGTAGTAAAGACCAGATTGACTCTTGCATTAACTGATTCATTGATGGTAGAAACAGTATAAAGGTTATAGTCCAAACTTCTTTTCTCTTTTTTCTCTACTGGCATCTAACTGCTCCAGCCACTTATTTACTAAAAGAAATATGAAAATAATATACTTTTAAAGTGCTTATTTCTATCTATAATAAGTGATAGATTTAATAATAAAATATTTGCAAAGCTGTTGCTGGTGACAAATTCTCTTTTGGTATTAGGACAGATGATACAGATTAGGTTCAAGCTCGGTCGCAGGTTCTGCAAATCAGTTTAGAGACGCTCCTTGTTTCCAGAATACACATGGCACAACCTGTGTCGGAGAACTTTTTGTGCATAAAAATGAACACTGCATCTTGTAAAGTCAGTGCACGTAATTGAATAAAGCTTGGTCATTGATCTGGTTTATAAAGTTTCCATGTAAAGTATGCATGTTGGTAAGGTTTTAATGCGCCATTACACAGTGCATGCCCACCATTATTCAATAAGGGAAGTACCTGTTTTTAATGATAAAACACCAGCAGCAGCAAACAAAACAAAATGAAACCTTATTTACATACAACATTTCCTAAGCCGCTGCTTTTCTCATATGTGCAATTAAGGACAAAGCTGCAAGTGTTAATTTGCTTGATGTGCACTTCTCACAAGCAGCAGTGCCAGCTAAAGCAAAACACCACCAGCAACAACAATAACTGCATGTTTTTATATTAATTCCGGTTAACAAACACTTCCTTGAACAGGGACACTGTTGTTTTGCCTCTCACATATTTCTCCTCCATTCTTCGTGTTCCTAGACATAATATGCATATGAACACTGGAGCCTGTCGGATATAGGAGATCAGACGAATCGCAGCGGGGATCAAAGGGAGATATCTGATCTCATAAAATCATATTAAAACTCGTTGCCTCATTCCAAGACACCACGTATTGATCACAGTGGAGACAAGTAGGAGTGTTTGCTACTAAATAAAAACTGGGGGTTGACGAGAAGTGAATCAGGAAATCTGCGCATGCTGGGGGTCATTAAAATTGCATGGCACTCTATGTATTCCACAAACAATTGGATGGTTAACTCGAGGGCAGTGAGGGGAAAACAAGAGGAGCGTATCTTCACAATAGCTTCTTGCATTCCTCCCACCTCCCCAAAATCCCCCATCCACTCCGCTCCATTCACCCTTCATTGTATTTATTTCTGTTTGTTGATGGCGCCATTTTCAATAAGTGCGTAAGACAATAGGCAGGCAAAGTATCAGTAAAAATAACCCTCCTGTCAAGGTTGCAGGGTTGGTTGCTTCTGAGATGCTGTATTGCAAGTAGGTATATAGAGTGATTTGATTATACCGTGCGGGCGGCGCCGTTGTTACCCAGTTTGACTAATAAGTACTTTTCAAACCTGCCCCTCTCCTTCCCATTCAGCAGGAGTGCTTCGGTTTCTCCAGGAGTTAACCTTCACACACTATCATTACTGTCACTCTCCACTGAAACTTCACAGAGCAGTACACTTTGTGCAGTGTGTGTGCGTGCATGCTTGCGCGAGAGTTGAAACTCACTGTTTGTCTTTAATTCCTCTCAATTACAGGTTCCCCTGATGTTGAAGCTGCCTGTTTCTGTGAACTGTTTCTAACATTTGTCTCATAAAAGTGAGAGCAGCCTTTTCGATTTTGAATTTAGTCTAGTTTTCACTTTAACTCTTAAACTGTGCCAAAGTGTCCATCTATAGAAACTCATAGTGTGCAGTCGAGCTTTGTTCAAACCCCACAGAACTTTACTTGAATTCTAGTGATGATCCCGAAATAACCCTTAAGACTTAAGATGATAGGCTAAAGTTTGGGCAAACATGATGCACAAAACATCTAAAACATTTGCAATTTATATCATGGTGCACTCAAAAAAAAATTCTCTTGAATCTCTTGACTCTCTCTGAATATAACATACAGTACATCGTAGCTCGGGTTAAGTTTTGGAACAAACAGATACTCGGAAGATGTCACTGTCATTACAGTATAAAAGGAACTTTTACTAAATTTAAAGTAAATCAATGTGAAATCAAAGGAGTAATTAAGGGTGTAAGAGATTTGATTTTTGTGTTGCAAGGTAGTATTTTCTTTTCCATCATTGTGATAGCCTTGCACCATGTGTATGTTCAGGTAGATAACTCAAATGATGCTGGAATAGCTGTGGAGAGAGGAGGCAGCACTATATACAATGCTGTCCAACATCAAAACAAGTTAATCAATCGGACAACGGTGAAAGGAGAGAGGTACATCAAAATCAATTCACTCTTGTCAATAGCACCTTAACAAGCTTAAATCCTAAATTAAAATACACTGCTTTGCCATCTGCAAATGTGAGTCAAAGGCCAGGAGTATTGGCTCAAGGTCTGACAGATGCCCTCTCAGAGAAAATGTACAGTAAATTCCTGAACTGGAGGAATACCTGAAATAAACAAGACTGCAGGACTTTCATACACTTTTTTTCCCCCTTAGTATAGACAAGGTTGGACTTCTAAATGTATAAAGTATTGGATGTGGCACACTTTTCAGGCCACAAGAGTGCAGGACACACTAATATGATATGCTGGTAACAAGCGGAAATAAAACAATACGGTGCAAAATCCCCCAAAAATATTAAGCAGCAGGCTATAAAAAGCTCATAACTTATGAAACCAAAAAGGGTTTTTACTTAACCTACTGTGATAATTGTGTTGATGCCATGTGTAGTAAATAAACAAAACTCCACCAACTCCTATATATTTACTGTCGTGACAGTCGCAGAAATGAAAAATACTGTAGAGATGATGGACGTATTTAAATTAAGATTTTTGATGATTGATTGATTGATTGATTGATTGATTGATTGATATGGCTAGTTCCTGGAGGCAGTAGGTACCAGTGTAAACTCATACACTGAACTCACAAAATACCCGTTGAACAGATTAGTTTTTTTTGACCAGCACTACATACATGTGTAGTATAACATCCTTGTAGATCAACTTAATTTTCCCTACCATTCACCATTTTACAAGACAGTCTTGCGTTTATAAATCAAAATACCTCCTTGGAGCAGTGGTTAATCCATTTTTTTATTTGCATTTTTGCTGACCATTTAGTCATTCTTGGGAAGAATAAAAAAAGACAGAGACAGAAAATACAGTAAAAATGTCTCGATATAAATTGACTGAATGAGACCAGTAGCATAAACTGAGCTGCTTCCTAAATGTACAGCACAGTTTCCTGCCTCTTTCTTGACTTCAGTTCCAGAACTGCCAGGTGTACACGAGTACTTTTTATTTCTCTTATGTGGGTCCCTTAGGGCAATGCACTGCATGAGAAGTTTGTACCATAATTCCCAATGCACTGTAGCAGGAAGCAGAACACATGCAAAAAATGCAGGTGTCCCAGCACTTATAAACTGGACTCTCATCAACTAGGAGAACATAGTTAGTGGATAGTCTTCAATAAAAAAGTTTATTCAACTGTAAGGCAGTCTGCTTGATTACATGACTACACAAAATAATACATAAAAGACTTGTTGTGGAAATGTTAAAACCGATGGCTCTCTGAAACCTACATAAGTGTATGAATCAATTTAAAAACCTATGGTCTGCTTTGGAAAACTGGTGAAGCATGTGTTTTCTTCACAATACTTGCATTTCATTCATAATGCACACACTTTTTTATACATTTGGCCTATACGAAACCAGACTTGACATGGGTTCGTCAGAGGGTATTCATACTGAGATAAACTGTTAAAGATGCAGCGTACTTGCAAGACTATTGTTTTCTAATGTTGAGGCAAGTTCTCTTCTCTTGTGATTTATCCATGTTTTCCTATTCTGCTTTTTCTAAAAAGTAAAACAATTTCCTATATTTCCGGCTCAAGGTATGGAGTTACAATCCTCGTCAATGTCACACAACTTCAGACAGCCCAGGTATATAAAGCTCTTGGCATTTTTTAATTTGGATGGGTCTAAAGTTGGCTTCTCTTTGTCTGAATACCCTCTCAACAAATTTAATGACCTCGCTGCCTCAATAACAATGGCTTCAGTGGTACGCAGCGGTAGCTTTTTTCATGGGTAGTATAATGGGGAGGAAACTATTAAAAGCTAAACCTGCTGATTTTACACATCAAAGCCTATTTACAGATCTTGGTGAGTGTTTTTGCATTTGTGAAAAAAAGTTGTTTCAAACTTTGTGGCTCCAAAGGAAACGGGGCAAAGACTGATGAATTACCTCAGCTGAGTCAGTGCAAGGGGCTGAGGACATAAGTTTGAAAATGAAAAAAATTCTGTCGGTGTGGAGTTAGAAAGAAGTGATAGTACCACCCTCTGATGTAAGCTTTAGGCTACATTAGCTGATACTAGTATAACACACCGAATCTCCGCCTGAACTGTCGGTGTAGGCATCAGGTTGTGACAATGAGACTGAGTGTCTTCCATTATTCCATTATTTTTGCCCTTCAGTGTTTTTTTTTTTTTTTTTTTTTATCCAAATGTAAGTTCTAAGCACAGAAGGTGTTTGTACGCTGTGCAGACTGTAAAGCCTTTGAGGCAAATTTGTGATATTGTACTATATGCATAAAAAAATTACTTGACGTGGCTGGGAGCTTACTGACAAATGACTTGGGTTGTTGAATATAAGGGGTGAGCCATAACCATACAAAGATGATTCCGTCTAGACATTTTTGGGGTACTTTGATAGTGTCTGTTTGTCCATGTCCTGTGTCTTAAAAACGTTGTCAGGGTTCGTCTGTAAGGTTAGACTGAGGTTTACAGGCCCAGAAACTAAATACTAAATAACTAAATATTACCTTTCCATTGTGGTTTTATAGATTTGAGTTGCTTTGCGAGTCCTGAACTAATGGCTTTTCTTATTTGGTACTCAGGGCCAACCTGATGTCAACTAATTTAGCACTTTTCTTGCACTCCGTCAGGAAATGTAGAAGTAGAAAGCAGACCGTTGATGCTTGGACCATTTACAGTATATGTTAAGGTCGAGGCTGCAGATGATAAAAATCATTCTGTTGTTCTGTATGTTTTTGATGTGCTTATTATTTTCTAACTGAAGTGTTGTCAAGAAATTGACATTGAATAGGTTGAACATTTCTTTAGTTTATCCTGTGACATTGGGAAACTGCAAGTTGAACTATGTTGGTATTTTAAAAGCTCTCTCAAATGTCTTTCCTCCTTCTCTGTCGTCCAGTGCTTTAAACACATCCTTTCCTCTTTCTCCATCTTCTACCATATCAAACATTTCTCTCTTTCCACATATTCCTTCTTTCTCCGTCTCTCATTCTCCCTCTCTTACCACAGTATGTGTCATTATCCATCCAGTGTGACTTCACCCATTCTGCCCTCTGGTGACACAGCCTGCCCTTGTTAAGTGGCTCCAGTCCCTCTCCTCGTTTACAGGTGAAATCTATTCTCATACACAGGCCTCAAGGGCCCAACTGGACTGTAACAGAATTTCTCCAGCCCCGCTGGGCCCCAACCACAAAGCTGAGAATAAATGGCTGAAGTGCCAGGACTGGACAGAAAAATCAATGCCTGTTTATACAGACATGACAGTCCCGGCGCCCAAGCAGTTCTCCTGCTTGCTCCTCTAGACGCTCTGTTATACTGTGTTTTTTTTTTTTTTTCCTTCTCTCTCTCCTGTGCCGTGCTCTTTCCTCTGCTGAGGCTAAAATTTGTGCCCTCTTGAGAGGTTGGAACAGTAGGTGATGCGCTGTGGCCATTTTGTCCTCAATTTGTTCTCACCACGTGTTGAAGTATTGCACGGGGGTCAGCTGAATGCTGTTGATAGACCGACTGTCAAGGCAAACTGTTTCGTATATGCTGAGCAGATGAAATGCAGACAACTAAGGTCATGTCTTAAAGTAGAATACTGTTTCTCAACCGTTCGGTCACAACCTAAAAGTGTTCAATTGGCATGTGCTGACGAGGTCACACTCTAGACATGTTCCTATTAAAACAATTCAGGGAGGTTTTTATTTTCTGTAAAAGACACAATAAACTGGTTTAAGAGCACTTCTTTTGAGCTTAATTAACCCTGGACTTTATGACCTCCACTCACCTTCAGAGAGCCTTCCAAAACAAAGAAAGAAGATGAGTTTCTTTTCCTCACCACACTGACAGGAAACAAGGAGACTGAGGGGAGACAAAGTCGCATGCTTTCAGTCAATCTTTCCTGGAATGGATTCCTAGTGTTGCGCTCACACATTAAATGTGATGGAAATAGTCTTATTGTTTGGGAGATAATTTCAAACCCTGCTTCCATTCTTACCCCTGCACACCTGGCCAATCGCTGCGTGACGTGGGTGGAAATGTTAGATCACTGATTTTAGAAAGTCATGGAAATTGTTGGCCAGAACCTCAACAATCCTGACTTTGGAAAGGTTGTGGGAGGGAGGGGGTTTCAGATGCTGCTCAACCAATCTGAAGAGCAGTTCCAAGCATGCGCTTCTCTTTTTTTTTTTTTCTTTGGCTCAGAATTAAGGACAAGAAAAATAAAAGTTGGACTGCTGTTTACAGCTGAAATATTTTATCCAGATAATGCAAAGATTGGCCAGACTTTTACACATCGAAGTACAAACATGTCTGTAGCTGCTCAATAATTAATCATTAGTTGTAGCCCAAATCTGATTGCCGATTACACATTTTCAAAGAAGAATAGAAGAAACATATTCAAAGATCTTTCTTTCTCTTGGTCATTATTTCTTTCTTTCTACACAGTACTTAGTACAAATCTTTCACTCTTCAGTAATACTTGTTTTTGCTTTAGTTCATCTATTCAGTATTCTTTGCCTTATTCTTTTCCTATTGATTTTTTTCTGGATGTCTTTGATTATATCTTTGTTCATTCTTTTGTGTGTTTATGTGTGTGAACGTTGTGTGTGTTGCATGTGCTTTGTGCGGGCGACTGTGCGAATCTCAAGGGGAGGTAGCACCGTACTTGTAACTCATTCTGATTTATGCCCCCTGTCTAAATAAAAACATAAATCACAGCACCTGCCACAGAAGTCACTCTCACAGTGGTCTGGTTCGTCCGGCTCTGTTCTGGGTTGCACCGTTGCACCCCGATGACAGAAACACAATTGATTCCCTCATTGCATCAATTTGTCGCCTAATCTGGTGATATGTTGATAAATTTTACTGCTTTGTCAATTAATTTTCCTGAAAAATGGGCTTGGCGGTGGTGGACACATCAATACCGAGGCAGTGGAAATATCAGTGACAAAATTAAGTGATAAAATTAATTGCCCCCTATCCCGTCTTGTGAAAACATAACTAATGAGGGAGGCAATTATAGTTGCATGTGGTCTCCTTCGGGAAAGATGGAGGGGGTGTTTGAAAAAAGACTTCTATGGTAATTAGACAAGTGGGAGAAGAAGGATCTTGGGAAAATGGTCATCCAAAACAGAGGGTGACTCCAGAAATATAGCGGAGTGGATAGATGTTTGTTTCAGCTCTCAGTCACCATGGTAAAGGACAAACAGTGGAAGAAGCCTTTCAAGCAAGACTATAAGTCAAATCAAATGATAGTAGTGGTTAATTCCTCCTGGGCTGTGACAAATGTGTGTGAAGGCACGTCAGCCGCTCATCGCTTCCTGCTCACACACTGAAAATGATCGTCTGTGATTTGTGTAGTTTATTTGTCACTTAAATCTTTTTAGAGTTGTGGCATAAATGGGGGATGGACGCTGGTGTAATGGTTTTGTAGAGAAGAGAATAAGGTTTTCTTAGCAGGTTAGTAAAGCACTGTTATTCCCACATGCAGATGTATCCCAGGAAAGCTCCGACATTCACATCAAAACCTTGTTGTTGGGCTTTATTTTAGCATCGGCACTGTGCCTGTTATCAGCAGCAGACGTTGTATATCACTGAGCTCGTCATTTGTTTGACATGTAGTACGAGATGTCGCACATTCCACTGAATCAGGAGAGAGACCAGCTCTTTGGTTCACGTTTAAACCGTTTGTTTGAGATTTAATATAGTCCAGTGTCTCAATGGGAATGCAAATCACAGTCCCACAGGCTCCTTGGTCAGTGATCAAGGTGTTAAAATGATGCAGAGTATAAATAATGAGGTACCTGCAGACATCATAAGCCAAAGAATTTTGTACTCTGATATTAAATGTTTCCACATATGACAGCATTTCTATACACGTGATGGAAAGCAAGCAGGCCGCATGTATTAAATACCGTAACTGCTTCATAAAACATTTCTTTTATAAGGGAGTTTACATCATCTTTTCATTTTTTTCTTCCCTATTAATTTGCCTATTGTGTAGCGTCAGTTATAGGCCAATACAGAAATTTCACCTGCCTAGGATGCGTGCGTTTTTAGATATTTGACAGCAGATTAACGTAAATATTTAAAGCAAGCAGATTATACAGCTCTGAAAGCCCATATTAACCATTGATCCTTTAACTTGAAACCTGACCCTAAAATGTCAAACTCTGTGTGGAAGTTCTGCTACATTACCTGTAGCAATTTGAGAGCTTTTAAAGAAGGCATCACAGTGCACAGGGGAAACATTAAGAGAAAGTATGTTTAAAAGGAGAGTTCATTTAAGACTCTTGTGCCCACAAACAACCTGGAAAGTGACTCTCAAGAGCAGAAACATCGTTAATACATTCATTAGGAATAGGTTAAGCTATCGAAGAGGTTTTTGAATGCCTGGCATAGGCAGCATGGGAGCCGCATTAACATTTTATAATCACCATTTCTGGGCTGCTGTTGTTTGCATCCTTTGTCCAAGATAATGAGATCCCTCCATCAAACAAATTCTCTGGGCGAAGGCACCATTTCACCAAGGTCCTCTCCTGAAGGTGAGAGGTGGTGATCACCTAAATATTTGCAGCGGCACTTAGGTCACACAAGTCAAAATGTTATGGTCTTGTATATACTACTGACCAGGGCACCCAACAGAAGCATACAAGACACAGGGTGGGTGTCTTCTATGTTTTTATTTAATTAATATGCATTCAGAGGTGTGTTCGCGCTCCAGAGGAGATTACGTAAATGACTCTCGTGCCTGATTAACAAAACCAGCGAGCTCTAATTCCACCATTTATTCAGTGGCCATAGGAGGTGAGCCTTTGGTCTTGCTGTGTGTTGTGTTGCATGCTGTAACACTATATTGTACATCGATAGGCCTAAAGAGAAGAGAGAAAACAGCACTGCATTCTTCTGTTTTCCTTCCTCATTTATATAGAACCATGTTGGGTGAAGATATTTCTTGAAATCAATAGCATTACAGGTGCTAAAAAAAAACAAAACAAGTCTCACAAAGCCAAACATCATCTTGTGAACTTTTGTTGTGAGAACTGACCCTTTGGAAAACTTTCACTGAGAATCAATTAATGTCTTGCACCTTTCAGCGAATTCTGTCAGCTACTGACGATATGGCTTGCTGCCTCTCGAAACTCTCAAACCTTGCGAGCAGTAGTTGTTATAAAATTAAGCCCCAATACAGCATCAAATCAATTCAAAAACTTGATTGTAGTGCGTATTTTAGAAGTCATTTGATCTTCGGACCAGTCTCACCGTGTTTGAAAACCTGAACCTGTAACAGCCCGATGAGCACAGATTTCAGACAGTCACATATGGTACTGGAAAAGGTTCACTTGATAAAAAGTTGTCCCAAGCAAATACCACAAAACAGCCTCGGTGTCTTAAGTTTCTGCTGTACTTCCATTTAAAAAAAAAAAAAAACAGACAAATCATAACTACTTTGTAGTGGAGCTTGACAGGAAGGTGTGTAGGCCAACTAACTATTATCAGTTTATTTGCTGCTTTATGCCACAATGTTTGCATAGAGGAATCTATTGAAAGGAGAGAGAAATGTGCACGTCAAAAGAGAGACAGAAGAACAGCAAGTCAACTCTACTAAAGGATTAAGCGGAAGCTGCCATTAAGAATAGGTGTCTGTTTTAAATATGAATCATCCCCCCTTCTAGTTCAAGTTGTTAACTAAATAATTCAGTAACAGGGATGCATTATCGACTTGATGTAAATGTGATATGAGTGGAAATCAGGATGTGTGACTGAGATGATAATTGATATGATAATGGAGTTAGGATAGATGGAACAATTGCAACAAATAATAATGAAAAGCTAAATAAAAGATGGGAGTAAAACTGTTAGTGCAGCCGACTGACATGCTAGAGAAGCTTCACCGAGGCAGCAGTGGGGGTAGAGGGGCAGACGAGAAGTGAAACGAACCAAATACCAGCTGCCTGAGATGCTTAGAGCACTAGTGCAGTTATTCACGAGTCGCACAATGGTGAGCAAATGAGAGAATATGTTGAAATATCCTCCCTTGTTGAAGGGCATCAACTCTGAAAGGGAATGAAATAGTTGCCCTCTTAACCTCAGCGTCTTTTTAACATCAGCAACTTTTTGATTTGCTCGCGATTAGGTTCACAATGGAGGCCAGTATCATTAATGAGATCAAAAACTTCTGCTATCAGACACAGCTGATGTGGCCCTCAACTCTGCCATAGACATCAGCTCCTCTTTAACTCCTTTTTTCCCTGCTGCTCAGCATGGGAATAAAGGGATGAAAAAGACGATGGTGTGTGCGTGTGTGTGTGCGCGTGTGTGTGGAATAGAGGAGGGGGCTGCATAAAAACTGTTCAAGTGCAGAGAGCAGCCCCATCTGGAAGACATCGGACCTAAATGAAGTTGTACAAAACCATTCCATTGATAATAAAGCTAATTTTTATGGCTCTGACAAGTATGTAATTATGTGCAGTGGTGCTTTTCAGATTTTATCACAGTCAATAAACTACCACGCTAATTTCATTCCTGTTTTGACATATTTACATGGAAATATTCGATTTGGGGGGAATTAGAGGCCTTGAAAGCCCCTGATAGATGGCTTTTAATGATCTGTGACCCCCGGCCTGTGGGCTCATCTGTTTGTCGGCCCGTCGATCTCGCGGGAGATGTGCTTGGTGTTCTGATCTCTTTAGACAGAGTGCCATCCAGACAGTGCTGGCCAATAAGCCCTGAACACTGGCCCTTTTCTTGTTGGCTGATTTGTCAAGCCCACTGATCTGGAAAGATTAAGAGGAAATAGATGTTTAAGTGCTGCTTTTTATCTGTTATTTATACATCATAGATATCATCAACGCACATTTTTACTGACCAGCCTGACAGTTGAGGACATTTTAATATTCGGTGCATATAAAACTCTACTGCTGTGTATTCTCCCAAACTTATCCCTCACACCCAAACACACACACACACACACACACACACACACACACACACACACACACACACACAAACACACACACAAAGAGGTCATGGTCCAGTCGACCCATCTTCAGCCTAGTGGTGCAGATAAAGTACAGCTGGCCTCACTGGCCAGACTCATTCTGTTGAGAGAACGCTACAGGGGTCACTGGTGATGACAAGGTCCACTTATGGGAGGTGGGAATTGGTGTCAAAAGTGGGAACCGCTGCCCCGTCCTCTTGCAGCTGAGCACGTACAGCGTCTCGCAGGAGGGGAGCCAGTGTCATAAAAAGTCCATCAAAAGCACCAGTAATTACCCAGGAAATTGACAGTGAAATTGAAAAAGTTTGTGGCCACTAAGATAGCCCATCCCCCACCTCCCCACCCCAAGATTCCTGTTGTGTGACAGCAGCACATTTGCTGTGGTGATGAAAGCGCTGGCCCTGACATTGTTTGCTAGAATAACTTTCATAGTCACACTTTTATTTCTGTAAGTTCATCAGTCACTCCATTCAAATTGATGTCCTGGTGCGAATCCAGCTGTTTGTGGAATCCAACTGTGACTTGTTGGATGTTATTGCCAATTCACACCAGCCCCAACACAGTGATATTTCAAGAGTTAGAATCTATTATAGCTTTTATCCAAAATGGAGAAAAAAAATCCCACAATTTGGGATGGCTATAAGTGGGAGGAGCCACTGGAGCTGGAGGCATTTTTTTGCGCACTCTGAATACCCATTTCAAAATGTTTTTTAATTATATCCTCAGTGTTAGTCAACATAGAAACACTGAAGGCTCACGGATGAAGTAATAATTCTGTAGGTTTATGTTGTGACCACAAGTTTTCATTATTTCAGCTTCGCCTAGGAGAAATATGGTTTTTCCATAAGTTTGGCATGGCCGATGGCTCCAAATACTCTAATACCAATGAGCATCAGCTGCTGTTGCCAGTCAGATTGTTGATTGATAATTGCTGAATTATTCCAGAACTGACAGAATTAGAACGTAAACACCATAATCTCTTGTAATTTCTATTTTAGGAATGCACATAGGGAGTTATAGTGAACTTTTTACCATCATACCTGTCCAAGTGGAAGTGCTCTGTCAGTCACTTCTGGAACCAGGGTCACCCAAAATATCCTCACTTCCCAGCTCTAAGTCTTTCTCGTTGCACATGTAGGCCTGCGCTGGGTGTAGAATGTTATATGGCTTAAAGCTTATCTATCAACATTATTCAGCAAACTAAACAAAAGAATATTAGTCTCCATAGAGAGCCATCACGTTCATAGAAATTTTTCATCATTGCTCTAAATGTGCAGTGGAACATTTTCATTCAAGGACTATATTTTACTATATTTTACTTACCTTTTACCTGTTACCCTTTTAAAACTTAAACTCTTCAAAGACATAAATGAATATAGGATAAAAACGTGTGATGAGATTGTCCATCGTTGCTTATTGTACCATAAAGTTATTTTGAAATTTGCAATTATACAGTATAACTGTAGTAGACAGTAAAGAATACACAGCATTCATAATAAGGTGAATTTTTTGCAGGGCTCACAGTGTCTCAAAAATTTGACTCAAACCTAATAAAGACAAGGAAGACACATAAGTACATTATAATGCAGCTTGTCAATAGTAATAGAATTGTGACATGTTCAAGAACGGCCATGCGCGAGGAGGATGTATTGTTCCTCTGATTTTAATGCCAATCTCCATAATCAAGATGAAACCAGACACTGCCAAAACTGGCATAATACAGGCGCTCGCTGATGAGTGATTGATTGAATATGAAATAATGAGGGTTTTCTGGTGCTCTACTGGTCATCTAAAATTCTGAATACAAATCAAATGGAAATTTTATGCAATGAGATGTATTAATGGGATTCTGGCAGCGTTTTAAGGGCTTAATGTACAGCAATAAGCAACATAGGTTGTCTCAGGGAGATGAACAGTTGTTGCTGTTGATAGGCCATTTTAGTGCATTACTGTCAAAATAATGCATGTCTGTCTGCATATATTCCAAGGCTCTAGTGAGCTTAACTTTGGACAATTACAAGACGGCCATTTTTGTGTGCATGGATTTCCCTTTTAAAATAATAAATAATGGTTATTCAGGGTGCCATTAATGCCTCTGACATTGTACTTTTTTTCCAGCATCAATTTGATCCAGGATTCAGTCAATGTCCCCTGCACTTATATCTGTGCATGATTTACTTATATAGTACATTATAACATGTAATGTAATGTAATTTTTTTTGAGCATTCAATTTCAGCTCTTGATTTTTTATTTATTTTTTTAATTCCTTAGATGTTCTAATGTTACACCAATAAACTACAGCATTGGTGTCAGGTAAAATACTGTTATTTGTATAAAGGACAGCTGAGGCAGAGGGGATGTGGACGTCACTCACTCTGCTTGGTTTATTCCATTAATGTTAATTGATATTTACAGATTGTGGCCTACCAAATTGCACATTAAAAGCCCAATTAACATCTTTGTTGCCCAGGGCATTGTGGAGTACGGGAGGCTACTGTCAGGTTCCTATGTGGTAGTTGTGTACTGTGGTTCCCATGCAGTAGAAGAAATTTAACATGGATGGAAAGGACAAACCCCTCATCATGGGATTAGTGTCCTCATTAATATGTCTGCATTTCTTTAAATCTAATCGGTCCATCCAAGCAATTAAATTGATTCAAGCGGAATAATATTGTTATCATTTCAAAATGGAGTGTCATCTGTTAACCAGCTTCTGTCTTTTAGGGGCGTGGCCACTATATAGTAACTAACCAAGTATCAAGATCAGACCCTTCCCAGGGAATACATCATACAATACACTGTTAAAGGAGGACACATGTAATTTTAGAATAGAATTTTACAGATCATTGACTGCTAACACAGTTCGAAATTTTGGAAAAAGAAACCAGTTATTACTTGTTGCTGAAACTGACCATTACATTTTTCATACCATATGAGAATTACAAGCAAAAGAAGCAATTTCCTGTGCTGAATTTGTTAAAGCTATGCCACCATGTGTAGTTTAAAAGTACAAAACCCAGAGGAAGATATTACAAATCTTCCATGCAGAGCTCCACAATATATTCTTGTTTGTTTTTTTTGAAGAATCATTTGTGGTGCTGTTGAATTTTTAACGCAAATACATAAATATGAATTATGCATCAAAGGGATTGAATGCTGTTCCTGTACGATGCCTGTTTGTGCAACATACAGATTGTGCACATTAAAAAGGCAGACCAGATAAAGAGGCAGGTACCGTGTACATGTGTGGAGAGAGTTTCATATTTTCTTGGCTTTTATTGCACTTCGAAACATAAGAAAACATTTTCTCCACTGACTGTGTGCCTTTAAGTGCTTTTTGTAAGAGGTTGTGAACACTGTTGGATTGTGTTGATCATTTTACTTGACATCCTAACTATGCATTGTGCGTATTGTTTAAAGGTATCACATACAATTCGAAAATTCAGTTCTTATAGCTTTGCACAACTGAACAATGTCCAGAGAATCTATTCTAAAATCTGTGATTTAAACTATGCATCCTAATTTTACTTTAGTGACACTGATCAAATGACTTTGGCAACTTGTAAAGCTATTTAGGATTTACATTCTGATAGTGCTGGTCTTTCCCATTGAAAGTGTGTCACTGGAACTCACCTATGATTCTGTCTCCACCACATTTTTTATTTAAGAAGTTGTGTAGATCGCATTAACATGGCAGCACAGATTAAGAGGAAAGACAGTCGCCTCTTGTTTGTTCCTGTGACAGACAGTTGTGAGGAGTGAACTATCTAAGGGCATGATTATAATTCATTTCAAACAGTCTCATGCACAACATGTGGGCAGTCATGTTCCATTTCCAAAATGTAATGCAGACCATAGTTGAAATGAGATCTCTAAATGTGCTTGGCTTTTGCAGCAACGTTTTATTCTTCCCAATTTTTGTTTTACATGCACAGATGTTTGTTGTGTTCATGTAGTGGGTTTCTCCATGAGGAGCTTTTCCTGCACCAATCCTTAAACTTAAAAAAAACAGACATTTTTTGGTTCTACAGTCATTTATTTTTCAAAAAGGTCCCTTGTCCTCTTCTTGGTTATAGATGTGGTGCACTGACTTGACCTACTGCAAGTAGTATTTCTCAGTGCGTCCACTCTTTATGATACTGACGTAGGCTGACTCTTAAATACTGTTTTATGCATGTTTTATGAGTATGACGATTACAGCAATTCCACTTCTGAGGTAGTTGTGTGCCAGTGATCTCAAAGGATGTATACTCTTCCCAGACTTTACCTCAGCACGGCACTTGGGGACAGCTGAACATTTTAAAGATTTGACAGATGGTTTTTTCTTTAATCTTTTTTTTTTTTTTAAATGAATGAATACATTTTTTTGCTCCAATCCAATCATATAAAGTCAGGGCAGGAGGAGATTTTATTTTACATCAGTGTAGAAATCTAGAAGTTATTCATTCCAGGTCCAATTTATAGAGATAGTTCAACCTCATAAATTAGAATTATTGGATCATCACCATCTTATACATCCGGTCATAATAATAAAAGTACAATCCCTGAATAGTGAGTTTACAGATCCAGTACAGTGGGTTGTGGTTGGTCCCTGGTACAGGATACTATAAGGCGTTTGTTTCAAAAAGAGAAATCAAATCTATTCAGTCATTTTTTTGTTTTGTTTTTAGGTGTCAGCCATGCTACATACACTCTAAAAGGATGACAGCTGCCAGAGATGTGAATTTGCTTTTACCCTACACTACCACCATTGTCCTATACCTGCCACTGTTCATCTTCAATGCATTTAGGACTAACACGGTGTCATAACAGTTTTTGTTAAAGTTCCCAAACTACAAAACTGCCTCCAACTGCCATTATGTCACATTTTAGTCTAGTTACAACTTAAGCAACTTTCTTTCTCTGAGTTCAAAGTGTGTAAGATAAGTTCTTGAACAAGCTTTAGTTGAATAAAAGCATCAAATATGAAATCCAAATGAGTTATAATAGTAAAGAGATTAACAAGATAGTTCCTGCATTAACCCATGTATGATTGTGTCCTGTCAAGATAGCACTAAAATGTCTTGGTGAGAAGCAAATGATTTTTGATGGCCATCCAGGCTTTTTCCTCTTTGAAAAGCCCAGATCAAATAGGCTCACTCTTGTCAGCACCTAAGCAGGAAAGCTTCCCATATGAACAAACGATTGATTGACAGGTAGACATAGACTGGCTTTTTAATTTCCATGCCTCGCTTCAAATTAAACCTCCACCTGGGATAAAAGCATAGGCTATCCTGCATCGAGAACTCCCAAATGATAGGAAATGGAAATTTTGATTAGCAAAGAACGAGGGCTTTTCACTCCGCTGGATTTCCCAATAGTGCTGATGGTTGAAATTTTTTCAAGCCGATAAAATAGTGATGACAATTGTCTTTTTAGGGATTTTGTCAGCATTAGTCGAACTGATAAAACACCTATGGTTTGGAATGAAGTATGCCATTTAGTATAGCTGTGATCTTACAAGTATGTATCAAAGTCTGCATATAAGAGCAGCACTAAAAGCCATATAACAGAGAAATAAAAAATAAAATGCCATTTAAACCGAATATGGATAATAATATTATGCAGTAATAGATGATTGTATTGTGATTGATGTAATTTTTATAGTCATTTCCAATGCAAATTTCAATGTAATCTGCTCAAGACAAACAAAAACGCACGCACATACACACAACCTCTAAGTAAGTGAAGCACAACAAGGAATAAATTGTAGGCATCACCACTCTGTTCTAAAACCTACATTGCCTTAAACAGCTGTTTGTTGTGTGGCCCTCTGTATGTGTGACAAGACTGAATAGCCACCAGAGAGTAATAGTAAATGTGTAGCTACTTTTATTGAGGTTTTTTTTATGAGACAACATACATTAAACCCGCTGTAGCTGCAGTAAATAAAGCGTGTTGTAAAACCGTGAACTCGTGAAAGAGCTTGTAAACATAAACAGCCGCAATGAGGTCAACATCAAAGTAATTGTAATGCTGTATGAGCAATGAAATACAACTTAATGCTTCAGGACAAAATAGCTTTGCAGCGTACCTGAACAGGCTGCAACCCACTGCTGTTAGTGAGGAATGAAATATGTGACGGCTCTCAAATACTGGCTGTTTGTGGTGGGATTATGCTCCAAAACCTTTACTGGCCTTTGCTATTCTATCCCAACCCTGAATTACAGCCATGTCCAGATTTGTTTTTTCTTATAATAAACATTAAAAATCCATAGGAAATAGTGTGCCCTTCATTTAGCGAGGCGGAAAGTAAGGGTGTGGAGGTGGGCGTGGTGGATGACGAGTATGTAGCGCAGTTGGCATTCATGTAGCGGATCTTAGTTCGCATCCTGTCACAGACTTTTTAAACATTGCTCTTTCTATGTGTTTAGTCTTTAGGGTTTTTCATTGAAAACTGACCTTTTGCAAAACTCTAGCCATGGTGACGACTCTCAGAAACTCAGTTTTCAGTGTTGTCATGTAACAGAGTTTTTGGCTTGTAACATCATTGTGTTTTTTTAGGCTTCTGATTGGCTAACATGGCTGTATGGTTAGTTTTATATTGCTGCATGTTGATTTGGGATGCTCTTGACTGCACTTGACCCCTTTCTTTTAATTTATTGTACATGTGGATGGAGATTGTGCTCAAGACAAAATCCCAGTTTTGATGAATATCCGTGTACTCGTGGATTAGAACTAACATTCTTCCTTAATCATGATCTAAGTGTTTTAGCTCCTTAACCACACCTTATTTTCCACAACTTTTCCCTATCCTTCACCATTCAGTAGTTTCAAGCCGCAGATATTGCAGACAGCAAGAATTTTAAAAACATCGGATGTTAAAAAGAAAAAAAAAAAAAAGTTGTAACAGGATTTGATTGTCGTGCTACTGTGACAGACATTGAGTTTTAGCTTCATGTATTTCTGTACATAAATGACTAGGAGATATTTTAGTGACTTTAATTTGATGCAAATGGATGAATGTCACAATTTTCTAGCTTTTTTTGTCATTTGTACATTCTGGTATTTTTAAAGAGCAAACTTTTTTCCATGACCTTGTTATTTATCAACATCTTATCCAAAAGCCAGCCCTCTGCAAAAGAACACATATCGTAATGTACAGCTGATGTTAATTGAAGTTTATTGATTAATGTTTCAAGGCTAGAATCCATTTATCCTTTTGAAATGAGCCTCAGAAAAAGTTACACTTTCGCAATAAGATCAAGGAATTTTAACATTTGATGTGCTGCAACGTACTTAAATGTATTTATCAAGACAGAAATGACAGCCAACTTTGAGATTCCTTTTACTGATCAAGTTTCATTATGTTTGGCAAAAGGGCCTGCGCCATTACCATGAGTAATATCATAAGTTATGAATGAGGCAAACGGCAAATGGCATAACACATCAACACTCAGGGCATCAGCACTCATTTAGAGCTGTTTGAGTGTCACCGCACTCTACATAGGCCTAGACAGCATTAGACAGAGAGCAAAATGAGCTTGACGTACACTTCTCTCCCTTCAACATGACTTCATTTTATAATGTGACGCCGGCCTTGCTGCAACCCAACTCATGTCAAACTGTTACGGATCATCCGACTTCACCCCTCCACACACACATGAATGCACGCTCACTCGGATAATCAGTGGAAAAGTTGACTCGGCCCCATCACCATCAGATGTTTTGTTTCTTTCAAGCATGTTTTAAGGATTAGCACATAAAAGCAACTGAAGGCCGTGGTCTGTCATGATCAATGTAGGGGGATTTGTGGATCATTATATGAGCCGCTCGCTAACATGAGGCTTTAGGGAGAAAGCTGGGCCCCCCTGCCAGGGAACTTAGTTAGGGGGCTGGAAAAGTTTTGTTATTTGATGTTTTACATTTTGTCATTAGCAGCCGTCTTTTATGATTAACAGCGTGGCCCTTTCGTTCACCCCTTTTTGCTCACTTCTTCAGCCTCCTTACATTGGGGCATATCACTTAAGACGTCCTATAGCGTTAGATAGACAGACTAGATTAATTAAAGTATGGAAAACTTCCCACTTAAAATGTGGGAATATTTATTGTGTTACACCAAAGTATGTTTTTTTAAGAGAAAGCAGAGTAAAATGGGACTGAACAGTACTGTCAGGACAATTTTCAATATGAGATAAGTCCTCAACATCTAAAAGAGTGCTTTGGAAGATATTTGTCTCACCTGTGGGCTTTGTGAAAAGCAACGTTTAGGTAGATTACTTCTATTATGAGTATCCACATAAAACCTGCGAATACAGTATGCAGTTCAAAAAAGTCAGTTCGGGTCTACTGAAGGCAGGAGATGTGTGGAGGGCACAGGCTTACATCTCTCTCCATGTCCTATTTAAAAGGGTAAGAAAGCCGCGCATATGAGGTTACATTGCTTTCTGCGGTGGGCGGCTCATTCACACTTTTGTAAGGTGTATGAAGGTAAAGAGATTAAGGTTGAATTTTAGCTCTTATTTTAGAAACATATCTTATTTCTCTTACATTTTCACATTGACTACAGTGGATTATGTTGAGGTACAGAAGAAACATTATCTGCGTTTTAGATCCCTGAACAGTGATGAGAATAGTGTCCCTCTGTTGAGATGTGGCTACGGTATATCCATCATTTTATCTCAAGCAGTGATGTAGATGAGCCATTAAATAAAACTCAAAAGAGAAAACTAATTGCTCTTTCTTTCTCAGGAATTATGATCCACAGCAGTCATTTCCTACTGTTGCTTGGCAAGGAGATACCTGGAAAGCCTGCCAATCACTGAGACTGGCAGCTTCAGAGTCTTAATTTCTTTCTGTTTTTGATTGGTTTGTCAGCTTTTATCTGGGGACCCTGTTTGGGACATTTTCTTACCCTGAAAGGACGTGTCTGTCAAGATGACTGACAGGCCTCAAGCCCTGTGTGGAAAAGCGATGGTTCCCAGCAGCTCTCTCTGCAACTGTCCTCTGCAGCAGTGTAAATCTCACCCAGTTATCCACAAATCGATGCTCAGTTGACTGTTAAAAGTCTGTAGGCGAAATAAGGAATGGTTTTACAACAGGTTTGTGCTTTCAGTCATTCAGATGGTTAAGTAAACAGCTCCATTTCTCAGAGCTCACCCATACATAACCCAACGTGTTGGGAATTTTATATTTTTCATTTTAGAAATGAGACACTGTGATGGCCATGCTTTTGTTCACATTCTTTCTTTTAATTGACAGATTCTTTTTAAAGTAGAAAACTAATTACAAAAGGTATAAACTAGGTAAAATTCAAATACCTCCCAACCTGTGTCTTAAACCACTCAGTCCCTCTTGAAAATAAGAGTGTTTAAAATACTTTTTTTTTTTTTTTTTAAAAAGCTGAGGATATAGCTGAACATTTACATTGGTCTAGTTTCCATAATACACGCCAGTATCTTTCCTATGTTGCCACGTAATTAAAAAGGACTCTCTAAGAGCCACGTTAACACATCTATGAGGCTGCTCTTCCCACAGTGGCAGTTGGAACTAAATGTTAACATCAGCATACTAAAATACTTACAATAATGGCACTAGGTGAAAAGTCAGGGGATCACCAAAGTGATGACAGTTCATCATCCTGATGGGGATATGAATGAGTGTGTCAAATTTCATGGCAATCCATCCAATAGTTTCTGAGCCATTTTACTCAGAACCACAAATGTCAACCCACTAATGACACAATAGGGAAAGTCAGGGGATCACTGAAGTCAGTAGGATTCATTCTCTGGGAATCATGAATGTCTGTGCAAAGTTTTCTGACAGTCCATTTAACACAGTAGATGTTGAGACTACGTTACGATACCAGAAATTTGGTAGTCAGTACCAATACCAATGAAATCTCATCATTTGAAATACTAAACATGATACCACAGCAAAAACTGAAAAATAACAGAGGCTGCTGCACCCACAATGTACTACACACACACACGTGTGTGTGTGTGCGCTCGCAACATAATAATGGTAACACTGCGACACATGATGATTTGAAAGATTTGACAACATGTTTTTACTATTAAGTTCATAACAGAAAGTCACTCATCCTGAATTCTGTGAACAGATCACATCTGGATGCCTGTCTTTGAGGCGTTTTGATAAGTTTGAGGTGAAATGCTCTGTGGCACTGTTTATATACTGGCTTTTGGTTTTCTATAACTTGTTCCTAATGATCCATGTCAAATGCAAAATATCTCCATACACAAGTCTTTGTGCGCTTTTTTTTCCACAAGTCGCGGCAGTCGACCAACTGATGGATCATCAGCAAGACATCTTCACCCCTAAAATCAGCACATTAGTGATGAACAACTGACTTATCACAGAAGTAATAAAAACCAGAAAAGTAAAAAAAAAAATGTGTGATACAAAAATCACTAAATCATCAATAACACCACTGGTATTACATTTACTTTTACTATACAGTGCTTCAGCAAAACTTTGTTTCAAATATTTGCCAGAAGAAATCTCCTACAAGTTGTCCTAATGCAATTTACTTTGTAGTGTTTAGTGCTGGCATGTGTCCGTTCTGATGTGAAATGTAAGTGTTGTTGTTAAGGTCATACCACTTTGTGCTGTCGGTGTATATTTATTGTTCCCCTGTTAATTTCTTTCCACTGACCAAAAACACATGGATCCGCTGTCCTTCCCCATATTGCCCCTCATGTCTGTTCCCTGTTGTACCAAGCTCAGCAAAGCTGTTCATTAGTGATCTAGTAGGATCATTAACATAGTGACACTATTGGACCTTGCTGTTAACATAAAGTGCCCAAGGTGAACTGTTACACAGTGTTCGATTTCAATTAATATGTTGCTCAACTTGGATTTGGGAATGGAATTGGAGCATGCATCATTGAATGAATTTACTTGGACACCTTGAGACAGATGAGGCCGTCAGTGCATTGAATTCCATTGTGTTCTTGGCAACCGTGGCTCTCAGAACACAGCTTGCCACTGTTTGTGTATCTTAAGGACAAGGCCTAACGTTCTTAAGCACATTGCATCTAAGTAGGTAGTGTTAGATTTAAATGTTCTTAAATCATGCTATTTATAGGATAGTCCAAATGTGATTAATCATCAAGTGCGTGACGAATCTTTAAAGTGACTGTAAATCAGTTCAACTTTACAAACAAGATTTAATCCAGACTTAATTTATTTGCCATGCACAACAGATGTGCAGTCAGTTGTCTTTGTGACAGTGGTGCAGCGACAGCCTGCAGGGTTGTATACATAGTACATGGTACAAGGGTACAAGGAGTAACTACACCTGACAGTGTAGGTGTCCCACTTAAATGAGTGTTCAGATTTTGAGGGATACAAATCTATTATCAGAATCAGTTCATTGAAGACACATGAAAACGGAATTATTCATTTAATATTTTACATCTGCAGTTGTGGTTTTATGACCATTACTTATCCCACTTATCTGGCTGTGCATAGAATAAAAACACCATCATAGCTTTAGTAAGTTTGGACACTTTTCTATTCTTAATGCCTTTAGTGTGTTAATATGTTATAATTAACCTTTAAAGATTATCATCAGAGAAATCCAGGCCTATCTGGCTACATTGGATAACCAAAGCAAACTATTGTAAAGTAACCTCAGTATCTGCTTTTAAAGGCTGTCTCAAATTGGAACATTTCTGTTTTAGCTGTAAGCATCTCGGCATGGGCCTGTCAGTGTGTGCATTTCATGGGCGCTATGTTTGAGAATCAATACAGCACAAATGAGTAAGTGAAAGTCTATATAATTCTCTTCAGAGAAACAGAGGAGAGAATCTGCCAATGAGCTCCATTTGGAAACATGTACATCTTGGTGTGTCAGTGTATGTAGTCTTATCAGCATGTGTGCGTGCGTGTGTGCGTGTGTTCCTCAAGCAGCAGGAGAGGACGTTCTTCCATCTGACCCACAGCTCCACAGGGCTTTATCTCTGCCGGTGTTCCACATTATTGATAGCTGCTGTGATATTGACAGGCGATGTGGTGGTAGGAAAGGGAAAATAGGAGTTTGATATGACATATTGTGCATCTCAGCAGGTCCCATAAATAACTCTGACACGTTTTTGTATGCATGGGAAGGCCTCTGATTCAGCCTCCCATAAAAAATAAACTTCTATTATGGAATGTATTTGTCAAGTGGTGCGGTGATGGATGGACTAGTGTTTAGCCCTTGGCAGGTGGATGGGACCCGCCACAGCAAGCAGCAGCAAAGGCTTGTGGGGAGGATTTGCTAAGCAACTGGGGGTGGGAGGTGGAGGGGTGTTGGTGCAATTATTCAGCATGAAAGGGGATCATTTCAGCACCTGCTTTCTCTTTCCCATCATGCATTATTGCGACAGGATCTTTTCCTCTTGTACGGTGACACTAGCATAGATGAGAAAGGGGACAAAGAAGACATGAGAGAGGCAGTCATTGGTCCGAATGAATCAGTCTGTGAAGTGGGCATAAGTGAACACAAATGCGGCAATGTACAGCTACGGTTAATCTGTGTTTTCAAGGACCTTGCAAAGGGGTTGTAAGATAAATCTGAGGGGTCAGGAGATAATTAATGGGACTGAAAGAAAAAAAAAACATATTCTGCTGCTCAAAATCATGTTTAGTTTCACACTGTTCTTTAAAGGATAATCAAAATGATTATAATTTTATCCCTTCAGGCTTCTAGAGATGAATCATATTAAACAATCTGAGATGGTCATATATACCATTTTAAATATTTGACAAGTGGGTATTGCTTTATTTTAAGGGAACTATTACTGTAAATGTAAGGACTTACCTTGCTGTTATTCGTGTGTCAAAAAAGCTGCTTACACACAAATGAAATAAATTGCTATTTCATAACAACCTAACCTAAAACAACAACAATCGCTAATCGTTTAATCACAGTAATCATACAATTAATTATTCTCCATTCCCCCTGTTCTGCTCATTTGTAATATTCCTAATCAAGCACTTGTTGCAGTCACCATATGTGAGTACATGTACAGTATGTGCTTGCATTTTGCATATGCATTAAAAACATTGTGCGTTTGTTGTCTTCAACAAGACTGTGAAAGGAGAACAACATCCCACATGCCCCTTTAAGCCATTCTTGCTTAGCATCATTGATTCATTTTTCTGCCTCGGGGCCCCACTGGGCATGTTGGCTTTCATTTCATGACATCTTGACACACACAAAAAAGCATGCACGCAGGCACACACGAACACAGATGTAGCAAATAAGAATCTAATTTCGCATTGTAGCACCAAGTACATTTTAGTCGTAGGTTTCTGTGACTGCTTAACGGTTAATGGATTGCAGTAGAGAGTTTCTTCAAGGCTCCTTGACTAAACATTTGTGTAGGGCAGGGTTAATCCTGCTAAAGTTATTTCTTGCATATACAGCCTTGAGGTCAGTAGTCACTTTTTCATCAGAGCTGCTGTTTATAAAGAACGACAGCGAGGTTACTCCTGCTTTTTTTTCTACTCAACAGAAGAAATAAAGTAAATAAATCTATTAATTTGAATAATCTTAATGTTTTTTTTATTTTTCTTATATTCAGAGGTACAAGGAGTCAGCTGTACTTGATGAGAGTCGTGGATGATGGAGAGCAAATCACAGGCCTGAGTAAATAAGAACTTATTGTCTCTCAGTTGTTGACACTTGACATTAGAGGCTACAACAAAACTTGTATACATCAGGACAAAGTCCTTTGAACACCTTATCATATAAATGGCTCACTACTATTACCTCCACTTACATGCATAGCAATCAGATGATATAAAAATCAGCTAAATCTGTGCAGTGGGACTCCTTTTTGAGCAGTCGCCCGTGAACTTGCTGAACCAGAAAGCGTGTGATGGAGAACACTTAGACCCTCTCATCCATTTCACATTTGTTCCAATCAATTATTGAAGTAGACAGCCAATTACAAATGAGAGGATTTGAGTGCCCGGCTTTCGTTTCTCCAAAGGCTTGCATTAAACGTCTCTTGGTGGTGAATAATTGGTGCGATTAATTTACTGTTGGGCGCAAGAGGTGTTTTCATCTGTCCGTCGGCAAACGACCCTCCCTTATATGATTTAAAGTATTAAGATCAGGGAGAAGGGTTGGGCTCGTCAGCAAGCTATAACAGGTTGAGATGAAGTTTTAATTGTGTTTTGATCCATGCGATTACATATAGCATTCTAGTTTTTAATCTGCAATTACTCCCTTCTTTGTCCCCCTAATTGGGATGGTTGAGTAGCATTGCATGCAAATTAGGATAGTTGTAAAGGAGTTGAGTGCAAAAAAATGCATCTTCCATTTGATGTTTTCATGGCATTATAATGAAATAGGGAGTTCGTTTTTTTCCATCTTCCTGTTTGCCATTGATTAGTCTCACAATTTGTTTAATTTGATGGCCAGATTGACAGCAAAGTAATTTATCTGTCTGCACTGAGTGACAGGCCATAACGGACTGACATTCCATGTTGACGCTCCAACTCAGGATAATTTCCAGCTCACCACTCATCAAGAACACCCACACTATAATGAAAGCTTGAAAAGGGACGTGAAGAACACCACATTTGTCCTCAGTCACAATGATGCTTTAAGAGATGCAGTAGCTTTGAATGTGAATGGAAAACCCCTCGCATCTCTTTTTGTTTTGTTTTTTTTGCCTCCCTCCTAGGTGACTAAGAGGTGGAACATTTCTAAATGTAGAGTAAGCTAATTATAAAAACACTTTGTCCTTGCTCAAGAATATAATCCAAATTAAAAGACCAAACAGGTAGAGGACAGGGACAGTAAACTCTTGGGTTAGTGAGCCCCCCCCCCAACCTTGTCAAGGGAAGCACAGGTGCACAAGGTCAGGAACCGTTTTCTCTGGAGACTCCCTTAAGGGTAAATGTGCCTATGATGGAATAGAGTGGCAACGGAACAGACGGGACGAGTGCTGTAGGCCCGCGGCACTCAATCATTCTCCCAGTCTCACAATAAAGCTCCATATCACCAGCTCTCAACAGACTGCCAGCAACGATACGTCCACCTGGTAACTTCAGGATTTAGACACACTTGTACTTCTTCTGTGAGTACAGAAATGCCACAGATATAGTTGGGCTAATTTAGAAACAATGTCTCCAATACATAGATAAGTTAGTTAGTTTTCAACTGAAGAATGTCTGGTTCATGTAATGCGTTTTCCTGAAAAAAAAAAAAATTCTCAAATAGCAATATTACTATCAGCCTTAAACACTTGGTTGGTTTGGCTGCAGTCATCATGTGATTTTGCTAATCATTCAAATACTTAAATATTCTTGTACTTTAACATTCAGTTGAGCATATGGTTCCTAAAGATGTGATGATAACTTATTTAGATGTATTTAATGTAAGCTGATGCATTTGGTGGTCAAAGATGAGGATAATATGTCAGAAACTGGAAAAGAGTCGTAGCTTTATTCTTATGATATGTGAAGAATCTCTTTCGCCCAATGAGACAGAAGGTAGGAGTTTGTCCTATCAATCCTGGACACTTACCAAAGTGTGGTGCTCGGAGGAGGAGTGGGAGGCTGTCACTGCTTGTTTTGGGTTGAATTCCCAAAGATTTGATCTGCTTCCACCAAAAGCTGCATCAGTTTTACCTGATGAATTCTGTCAATAGAAATGCAAGACAATGGGCCTTGAAAAACATTTAAATGGAAATATGAGATTTATTGCCGTGGGGATGCAACTGAATTTACAACAAAAGCTTGATATTTCTGCATCAAGTATTATTGCCATAACAAAGAGGCAAGGACTAATAGGACTCTCTCTTCAGGATTAATTAGATAAGCTCCTTTTAAATCCTTACTTTTCCCTGTAATCCTCAACAACTAGAATGATGTTCTGGGTAATGGAAACCCAAAGCACTATAGAGTGTTTACTGTACAGCAACAGAAAACTGCCAAACCAAACTTTTATTTTTGTGTATGAACATCTCTGTGTATGCAAAGGCACAAAAAGTATGCCACTGAGTTACCCTCATGTCATCCTGGCTCACAGGTTGAAAGAATGTGTAATGTATGCAAGGCTTTGCATGCAGATGTGAGACCATATGTCTTCATTTGAAGGAGGGTTGACTCACAGAATCTTATCATGCTGATTTGAAGTCTTGGTCCCTACAAGTGCACATAGACCATAAGAAAAATCTGACATCTCTTTGTTTTGCATTTGTGTTGTAAGATCTATTGTCTGACCCCACCCAGCCTCAACCCACCACCACCACACGCTCACTTTACATCGACCCTTGCCTACTTTTTTTACTCACATCCCTGAATCCAACTCGCTAGTATTCAATCATTTTGATTAAAAGGCTGATTTTGACCTGAAACTGTACAGGAGTTGGGAGTCCCACCAGCCAATGACATTTGAGGATTCATATATTTTCATAAACTTTTAACAATGTCAATGGGACATGTCTTCAATCTTGGCCTCACAATGGCAAAGGTACTCAATCTTTCTTTAGCTCTCGACAGAACATTTGAATATGAGAATAGGATTATTAATGTGACAGTTCACAGGGGAGGCATCACAGGGAGATTCAGAAGGAGAGTGTTTTTTTCAGGTAGATATTTTAAAAGACTGAAATACTTAATATTTGCTTCATCATAACCACTCAGATGTGCTTATGGCACATTTTTCCTGAATTCTCATCATGACCATTTGATCAGTAATACATACTTTACATAGCTTTAAGTTGTTACAAACTGTGCAGTTTGAATAAGTTCCAATAGTTACCGTGACTTAACAGACAAAGCTTCTCTTGGAGTACATTAAGTATCTTTATTTTATTGGACACGCCCCTACAATGAGTCACAAGTCAACTGAATTTTAAATGCAGCTGGTAATTATTGTAGAAAAATACTGATTAAATGCCCCAAATCTACGGTGAGGAGAGCAGAGATAACCCTAACCCTCCATGAAAACTGAGCAAAGGCCAACTGTTGAGGAAGACCATGCGATGCTTTCGAAAGCTCTGGAAAAAAGCTAGTTGATGGACCTTGAAGTAAAGTTTTTTTAATACCAAACTTCTGTAAGAATGAACTTTTGCTCAACATTTTAAAGAGTTTAAAGAGAACCTGCATTAGGTTGTGGTGTTTAGTGATTTCTAAAGCTTTTAGCTGACAGTTCCGTTAATACACATCCCTTCAATCTGTATTTCACATGTGTCACAGGCATATGTCACATACCCTTACCCCTTTGTGGACCAAAAAATCCGTCCATCCGTCCCATTCTTGGGAACATGATATCTTAGTAACAACTAGAGGGGAATTATCAAATTTGGTACAAACTTGCACTGAAGGATGTATTGATTGGTGGTCAAAGGTCAAGCTTTTGGCCATAACTCAAGAATTCATACACTAATCATGACACAATTTAACACAAATGTCTAATAGGATAAAATGATTAAGTGATGACATTTAAAATCCAAAAGGTCATAAGTCATCTTCCATGTGACATCATAATGTTCTGCAAAAACACTTCCGGTCATTATTCATTGCTGTAACTCAGGAAGGGGAGATTGTGACCATATTTCCTGCAATTCGACTGGTCGGTGGAGGCAGACAACCATGAGGCGGTAATTCTAGTCATTCGATTGTTGATGAAAAAATATTTTTGACACATTTACTGAACCTGTAAACACAGTGGTCACTCTTTGGGCAAAAATTCAGTTTCAGTTAAAATTCTGTGATTTTAAGTCAATTCATTAATCCCAGTAGAGCCGGCCATGCTTGAGTGTCTGAGGTTGTTGGAGAGGCTGTCAGTCTAGGTGTGTCAGAACTTGGGCATTGATTATTGCAGTTTCAATCAGCACAGCAATTCTTTACTGTATTATCATCGGACGTGATTTATAAAGCAAGAAAAACAAGTACATCCTTTGCACAGCTGCAACCCCTAACTCCCTTAAACACGGCAGCTCAGTCAGTGTGTTCTGCTTTGTATCATATTTTTGCATTCACCAAGTTTTTATGTTCTTCCTCATCTGTTTGTTTCCTCCTGGACAGTCACATCTTCCTACCTTTCCGCCTCCTGCTTTCTATCTCCTTCCTCCTTCCTCTCTTATTCTTGTGTATCACAGCTTTCTTGTCATAAGAATGAATTGAATTTGTCCCCTTCAGTGCAAACAACAATAGACAGAGTAGGGACCTTCAGGAAAACAAATCGCCACATCCTGTCCCTGTTGGGGATTGGATGTATGCGTGTCTGCGCACGTGTGCACGTGTATTGCTGATGAGGCTGTGGGGGCAGATGAGGAACAGGCCTATGCCAAAGAGGTACCCAGGGTCATTTATTAACATGTCATCCTCACAGTGTCTGTTGAACCAGCAAGAGATCCAGACAAATGATGTTAATAATAATAAGTAGCCCTGTGGTGAGACTTAGAGGTCTGCACTCCTGTTCATGTTGGGCACCTGATGCTTATTATTAAAATAAAAGGTGATAAGTTAATGTCTGCAGTACTGTATGTAGCATTGCAAAGGCCTTTGTGTGTGCTTAAAATAGATAGATTTTTTTCTTCTCCTTTTTATGTATATTATATCCTCCATGCCTGAGGGCAGTTGTACCAGGACACTCTGTAGGTGAATTCCCAGCAGTTTTAGTGCCAAAAAAAGTTCTCCTTGCTCTATATACATTAGTTGTGTCAAAGTCTCAAATTAAAGGGACATACAACATCCAACAAAAGGATCGACTTGGTGACAAGAGCCTAAAATGTCAATGATCCATGACCAGACACTCCATCACCTTGGGAGGGATGACTAACCCAGCACTGAGTGTGATTTTTCCACATTCAAGGACACTCCTTAGTTCATCATTGTGCATGATGAAATCTGCATTACTCAGGTATCCTGGAATCTCATGTGGGCCTGTGATTTATTCAGCCATTGTCATAGTTACAAACGCTATGCTATTCAAGCAGCTTGATTTTTTTCAGTCATGTTTTGTGTAAAAAATGTAATAAATGTAATAATATATGCAATGCCCTATATTTCGCATGCGCTAGAGTTTAACCTCAGAGGAAGGCTGTTGATAGATTTAAATTTTTAATCACCATTGACCTGCTAGAGAAAGAGAGAAACAATAGGAGAGCAGAAAAAGCTGATGCATCAAAGAGAGAGAAAAAGGTGAATCTCCTTGGAAAGTAAAGCTTGTTGGAATTAATAAAATGTCAGAACATCTGACTAGATTTCAATAGTATTCACATCCACAACTTATAACATTCACTGGAGTCAGTCGTTTTCATGCAGCATTCATAATCGTATCATACAATAGCATTTTGTGAAGGGGGGAAAGCTCAAACGTAATTCTCACATAATAGCCCCATTGACAACATAGTAATTCAACCTTAGTACATGACCAGTGGAGGTCTGTTGCCGGCATTCAGACCACAAGAATATTCCTTTTGTAACCACGTTTAATTAATTGCAGAGGAAGGGAAGACACAAAGACAAAATGGCTCGGCTTTAATTGGCTTGACCGAACATTTTCATTACAGAGAGAGTATATCTCACTGAGACAGTTTCAAAGACTAAACTGCTCCTTTTCAGGAATTATTGTGCTTTATAGGAGTATGGCTGATTTGTGGAAGTTTTTATGCATGAGAAAGGGAAAAGACATGAATGGAGAAATGCAAAATCTTTCAAGGCAAAGGTTGTGTGAGGTAACTTAAGTCTATTCATTTTGCTGTTTTATGCTATATAATTAACAAGACTTTAAGTTTTAAGCAAATAAAATTCCAAACCTTGTAAAAATATCAATTAATGAAGCTAACAACGTACAATTGTGTCAGCATTGTGTTGTTGCCCCTGTATTTGTGAGTATTAAATTAGCGTCCTGTTGAAACCATAAAAGTGAAATAGATTCTGTTTAATTTGCATGCCTTGAGACACAGTTAATATAAGTTAACTTCTACGTATGTTAGTATAATTCACCAGTGTCAGCTGCCATGACTTTGTCACATTATTGGCAGGCTGAATATGAAGGTAGGTGTAGCTGCTTGTATGTGGTGTTTTGTCTTTGTGCATATGTTCTAACCTTTTATCAGATAACCATTTAATTTATTAGGTAAAGGAGCCTGGTGAATCTGCGTTTCCTGAGGCATCCTGAAGGAAATTAGCATTCCATTAGCTGCTACATTTTACAGCTGTCATTCAGATTTACCTGTGGTTATGAGCAAATATGCTACACTGCTATTGTAAGCCTTATCCCAGTGCAATAAACTGTGTGTTCATGCAAATTCAGAGCCGTTCAATGGTGATTATGATAAGTGTGGTAATCTCCTTATCTCATCACACTCTCTTTGGTTACTGAAATGTGCTATGAAATGCATCAATACACTTAGAAATTGGGCAAAACTGCAACTAATGCCACAGTCTCTCTCCCTTATGTTTCCCTTGCAACATTATGCTGATGGTGTGGAACTACACCAACTACATCAATCACAAAGTTGGAATCTGCTAAAAGTGCAGTTATCAGTGCAGTTATTTTATCGCAGATGCAGAAGAAGTGTGTAAGGCTTGTTTCACACTTGTTTTACCAGCTGGCTGCCTTATATTTCCATGAAGCCTCAATGGTGACAAATATTTGCAAGGTCCCATGCCGCTTTTTTGCTGGTTGGATGAATCCTTTGTCAAGAGTTGGTCAGACTCAAATTGCGTTAAGAAGACAGCAACAGCAAGTCTGCCTGGTTACAAACAGACAATGATCAACATCAACATTTTATAGCATTTCACTCTCAAACTTCATATTTAATAGCATGCCAGTCAATGCTAATTGTACGGTGAAGTAACTCAGACCTGCCGTTGTAACAGAAGACGGTGATACATTTTGTTATTTGCTAGTAAGGCACTCTGTAACCTCTATGACCTTGCAATAAATCACACCTTTCCTTCAGTATATGAGCAGATATCTGTTATATCATCTGTGCAAGGACATTGGCTACAATAGCAGCAGAGTGGCAGACACAATAAATATTATTTAAGGACTCAACATGTCACCTGTAAATACCCATAAATGCCATTACCTCACTTCATAGCATGTAGCCATAAACAAGTGATAAATAGAGTCTTCCAGTGCATCAGTACAACAGGTTTCTAAGAGCCCATTGATTTTGGATTTGAGAGTGTGTGTTAACGTTGAGCACTTAAAGCAACTTGCTGACAGTACAGCAAACATTCCCACAAAAGCTATTAGCGCCTTGTTAATGCTTTCAACGCCTTTTCACATAAGCCAAGGTCACATATTCTTATCTGTTCCGTCACGTGTCACAAACAGTCTGAGATTATATAAGTGAAAACATACTGAGATGGGGGAAAAAAATAGAAAAGTTTTGTGGTTAATTATGCCACATAATTCAATTTTGATTAATATTTAATGTCTTCTACTAAATATCTATAATTAATCAACAAGTCATAGCAAGAGAGTAGGCTAATTGGTTTGAAAACACAAACCTGAATACTTAATTCATACATGAGGTTGACATCACTAATTGCGGGAGTAATCAAAGCTCCACCCTTTGGGATTTGACGAAGAGATTGGTAAATGGGGGTTAGCGTGATCCTTCATAGCATTATCATGACAGCTCCATTTATAACCAGATGAATATCACCAGTGACAAAAACAGTGAATGGCAAAAGCCTTTTTGCATTAGGCTGTCTGTATGATAAACTCCACAGATTGAATCATTCTAGCAGTTTCACTTAAGACTAACTTGTAGCTGTTTTACTCAAGTCTCTTAAGCAGCAGGCTATCAGTGCAATGTCTCTGTCATCATGTGAGCACCTGACTGTAGTTCTATTATCAAATGAGCAAAAAAATAAAAATGGCTTCAAGATTCAAAGCAACATTAAAGCACGACAGAAACAGAGGAAGATAGAGATGGTTTGCATGTGCAATTCTGATGATAAAAAAAGACAATTTAATCAGTGGTGATATTCCACAATTTAATTATTAAAGACAAATCCCATGAAAACAAGAAAACTAATTGTAAGTTTTAAATCTAAAAAAAATGATTGAAGACTAATAAAAGATTAAATAAGCCACCCCGCACGTTCCTTCATCACGGTGAAGAATGTTTATTTTGTATCAGTCCTGCATACACTGTTGCTGCCGTAAACAGTCACACCAAAATGTGTATTAATCCACAGCTAAAAATAGTTGGAACAAATGTACTATTTACTCTTTTTTGAGAAGTTTTTGTTTTGAAATTTTTGCTCCCATCTTGCACACATTCTTTCACAAAATGAAACTTAATATTTTTGACCTATTCTTAAAGTTTTCCATCTTCAGTCGGAATGAGTAGGCCGTGGTTTCAGTGCCACGGATCAGGTTGTGAAGTTGGAAAGTGTTGAGAGGCAGACTAATGCCCTGCTGATTTGAATATTTTCAAAGGCCACTGGTAATAAAGGCGCAGAAGTTTTTTTTTACATTTCTACAGGTATACACATAAGATTAAATGTATTGTACTTTGTCCACCTTGGGTCTCTACATTTCCAGGACTGTTTCAAAATTACCCCACAGAACAGCCTCATGACCTATTCAGACAAGATTAGTTTTCAGCACAGTGTGTGTGTAAAGTAACTGTTAACACATGACTTCTGTTAATGGCTGATTTGCACGGGATAAGTGTCTCCCAGATTTCAGAGATGGGAGTGTCATACTCCATTTATGCATTGTCATCACACTAAAAGTCTACCATCCGTTACACATAACTTCCCATACGGACACAGTTGAGTAGTAACATGGCTCCAGACAAAGAAAGTCTCAGCTGTGTCGACCACAATTGAGACTTTGGGTGTGATCTCAGCTTGAGGTGAAAGCTGATTTCAAGTGCAGCTTGACCTGATGGATCTCAAGTTACATGTTTGGAAAGTAACGTGCGGAAGTTTGATGGCAGTCTAGGAATGTAAGAGAGCTGAGTTTGTCTGTCTCCTTAACAACCTACTTCATACCTTTTCATATGTTCTTTGTATGAGGAAATAACTTATGAGATTACTTGAGATAATCAAGCCTCAAACTTATTTATCCTTTTCATTACAGTCCATATTGTCCTTGAAGTGGCGCTCTTTATTCATTCACTTCTTTTTGTGTCAATTTCTGCTTTAATTGGGCATCTATTTTTGTCACCAAACAAGATTTATTACCAGCGCACAGGTGAGACTGAACTTGGTTGAAATTAGAATACTTTATGTCCATGACATGGGCACATCCGGGAGGGGCTGCAACCTTGTAGGTTGTTCCCGGCTGAAGGGGAAGGTGTCTGAGTGTGTGCACGTTGGAGACATACTGTATATACAGTATATACGTATATGGAAAGAGCCAAATCCTGGAAAAAGTCAGAATGTGGGAAGATGCGTGAGCAAGGGAGTGAGGGATTTTCTCAGGGGGAGTTCAGGTGACACTTCACTGACACATCTCCACTGACCTGAATTCACAGTTGGGGTGTTTTGTCTGCTTAACAGTGTCACCTTCAGTACATGGTGAGGTAAACATACATCTTCAGTTTGAAATGTCATTCCATCTTAATATAGTGAAGACATAATATGCTAAGCTCACTAGCTTTAATGCTTTTGATGTGAATAATTAGCTGGTTAGTGGTTTGAATTACAGATCAGATGACAGCTATCTCAAAAAAAAAAAATACCAATGTTCCCAAGTGTTAACGTAGTCATTGTCATACACTAGCTTTCTGCGCTAATAATATGTTTGTCTTCTAATTACTTTTTAATTACTGTAAGTTCTTCACAGCTCATTTGAATTATTCACTATTAAAACAGTATACGATCTTTGCCTTTTTCAGTCATATTAATTTAAATTCTTCAGTAGTTTCTTTTTAGTTTTCATATTCATTACTGTCAAACAAACAGATGATGCGCATATGCAAACCCTCATGTTCTTACCTGCTTATACTGGTCAATGAGCAACACACACACCAGGTGCCTAGTTTACATAGGTGGACAAGGAATGAAGCGCAAGACATAACCACTAACTTTAAACTTTGGTGTAATAGCATCCAGAACCAATACTACACACTAGATGTGCAATCATGAATGGGGCATATTGTTATGATGTCTCTAACCACACAAAATATTGTAGTATTAAATGCTCCTTGGTTTTGGAACAATGGATTAGGTTGCTTCTGAAGGTAGTAACCTAGCTAGCTGATGTTTAACACAAAAACCAATCCAATTTTAAAACATTTGCTTTTTTATAATGCTTAAAACAGAGGCTGTCCTCCAAACTCTTTAAGATTTGAGTATAGCTCTTACTAGAACTCCATAGACTTTAGCATGTGGAGCTATCCCAAGCTTGACCGGCCTGGTGTGTTAAGTTGCCATTTCTAAGCTCTGATTGGACAATCACATTTTGAGGGAGTGGTTTAAAGGCAGAAATGAGACACATTATGGAGACAGAGGAAGTTGTCAGTAGCTGGAATGTGCCAATCAAGGAAGTGAATGTGATAAAATTGGAGAGTTGATGTGTGTCAACACGGAGAAACAGGATAGTGGTGTATCGTTAGGGGGTGATCCCAGAGACTCAAAATAATATAAACACGATAAAAAACTATCTTTAAAAATATTGAGACTTTTTCCTTTTCTCATCAGCTCCATAAGAGTCTTAAATACTTTTCTTCATGCTGTCATTTCATCTCTTTGTTTGAGTACAGTCTGGAGCACCACATGGGGGTTAAGGGGCTAATTTCGATAATTGATTGTAAGTGTTGTATGACAGGTCCCCTGATGTGAACAAGTGTGACGTGAGCACTTAAAGGCCTGTTCACCAGCAGCCACTGATTGATCCGTCTGATCGATAGCCTGGTCGGTGCACGTAGAGGGCATCTCAGAGAGGGTTCACGTGCAGTACTAATGGTAAGCGACATGAGTGGGGGTTTCCTACTACTGTAATTATTCTCCACGCTCAACACTTAGGCGGATCGTAAAGGTCTGCTAGGTGTCTTGATTATCTTCTTTATACGTCTTTATAGGTAGGAAATGACATTTGGTCCCTTCATGGAGGCAAAATTCCTGTAAAGGACAAAACAAAAGACAGGATGTTATTCTGTTTGGAAATTGGTTTTATTAACGCAATTCCACTCATCCTCACAAACCAGCCCACTTTCTGCCATGTTGTTTTCAACCTGTATCCTTCTATCAGAGCTGTGAAAGAGAGTTGATAAGGGCACAGTGAAAGAGGATGGTATTACAATGCAATGTAACATGGCCATAGAGTAACCATTAATCTCCTTCTCTGCCCCTTTTTCCCTTCACACACTACCTATTTTACCATTTCCCCATCACTGCCAACTTCAGGAGCATCAGATTACGAACAAAAAAAATCAGCCTTCGTCACAGCTGAGGCTCGTTCTCACCAAGTTGGCAGGCTTTGGCGACGGGCATCGTTCGAATGTGTCGGCTCTGATATTTCCCCTCTATCTCCCATGACCTGATAATGTGAACCCTCTAATGAAGCTATTGTGTGCCTGTCCAAAGCCATTGTCTTCCAGAGGGAACTTTCTTTTCTCTTTCCGACACACGCTACCCTCGGTGATGAGCGCACCTGTAATGGCCACATCTCTCTGTCTTCTGTCCCTGTCCCCTTTCTTTCTTTTTCTCTGTCTTATCATTGTTCTCAATTTTGGTCAGTTCCCCACCATCTACATAAGCAATTTATGCTTCTCTCTCCCCGCTCTCTCTTGGTTTATCTTTGTAATAGGAAGTGTATAAGCTGAGGTGTTTGTTGATGTCTTTGTGTGTGTGTGTGTGTGTGTGTGTGTGTGTGTGTGTGTGTGTGTGTGTATATATATATATACACACATTAAATGAGACATATTAAAACACTTTCAGGATACCTACATGCACTTACAATGTTGATAAGACAAGATTGGTGCATATGTCGGTCAATAAGTTACAAGAAATTGCATTACAGAAATGCCAGACTTGGTTTGAGGTCATTTAGAAACAGTGTCCCTATTACAAAGATCTCCGCCAATCCTCAGCAAGATAATTTGGAATGTTATGTGCCTATATTAAAAAATTCTGTACTATACTATCAACTGAAAATAGGTAACTATTAAAAACCATTAAATCTGGAATAATTGAATTGCTTACAAAGTATCCATCTTTGTTTTGTTTTACCCTAACCAATCAATTGCAAGTGACATATCTGTCCTTTGGACACAACACGGATGCTGTGGTAGCTGCTGCTAGGTGCATGTAAGTTGATATTTTTCACGATTGAAGAAGTAAGCTTATTTAAAGGAGATATTTGTAAGTGTTGCTACAGCCAACATTAGCATTAACTGCTGTTCACTGACCAGCCTTGCCAAGAGTGTCAGCCATTGATGCATTTACAATACAAGAGGTTATAATACGCCAGCAGCAGTTCAAGGCAGACTGAGTGCTAGAGTAACTTGGTATCGGAAAGTGATGGTCCAGCTGGACCGGAGCTAGCTGGTTGGCATTCTGACTTCATTAGAATGAAATTAGTGATAGAAATAGAAGCAAAACAAGAGGGTTGCCTTCCACTGCTGGAGACAGCTTTTGATGAGTAAAGGAAGTTTAATGCTGAACTCTCACCGTTTCTTCTGGACTGTTAAGCAAACAGCTGTTAAAGCTAATTTTGGCTATATGTAGCATTAGCAAAACTTACAAATAGCTCCTTTTAAGGGTTTTTATTTCCACTAGTCACAACAACAGAGCAATCTGTGCAGCTGCTTCAATCCCATCCACACTTGTCACTATTTTTCTGTCGCAATTAGCTCGGATGGTGTTCCCATCCTTAATCCCACCTACAAAGCTTGTAATGGTTGACAACTGGTGGAGTCGCATATGAGTACAACAAATTTGAATTTCTGGGCAAGTCATTGGGTGATGTAGGGATCTGGAATCAGGCTACGTTAACGTTGAAAACGCTGTGAAAATCTGACCAATCGTCAGAACGCATTCATCCTATACCACATACAGCAGTCTGATCTGTAACAGAAGTTACATATTTGACTGGTTTATGATTATTCTGACTTCTGATTCATTACTGGCAGCATAACTAGTATGATTTGGTTGATGCTGGACAGTCTGCTGCTGTCTGAAATGTGTTCTGTAATTATGTCATCCCACCAAATGATTTCTGATTTCAATTTGTGATTGGGATTTACCCCCCAGATCATGTCAAATAATAGTGATAATCACAACCCTAATACTATGTGTGCGTGAATGCGTCAGATGTACAGTACTAAATGAAAGGTTAGCAGAATTCAATTGGATGAGATGGCTATTGTACTCTAACCCAGATGAAAATACTACAGTGACTGTGACAATTGCTCTTTAAATTATCACTGGCGTTAATGAGCACTGGAGTATTCTCAATATCATTGCACACTATGATGACACCAGCTCATCCCTTTTTGTCCCCAGAGTGCATTAGTATAGAAAATGATATTTGGATTTCCTACTTGAATAGACCAACCACACATCCAACACCAACTCTGATCTGAGTCTGTCTAGCATGCTGTTATTGATGTTATTGTACAGTATATCTTTCTGGTAGCATGGCTTATTGTGCTCTGAACTCATTGTAGAAAGAAAGCATATGTGAAACTGATTTACATTCATGTCTAACACACCTGTCACAGATTGAACTAACTGCTCACACTGGTGTTTAAATGTCATATTCCACAACACTCCCCATGACAAAGCCTGGGATGTTATTTCTTTACCCATAAAAAAAATAGGCGTGTGGATGAGTTTGTGACTGCCTTCTTTCATTTTTCATTTGCTTATGTAAACAGTGTTGTGTTGGAGGAATATCACTTTTCTTGGAGGCAAGAGTAATTTTTCTTTCATGCCAAGATTTCCTGAAACTCATACCAAGAGTGACACACTCACAGTGCGCTCGCAGACAGTGAGAGCCGAGCAGCGAAGACACCTTTCATGAAACAAGCTAAAGAGCCTTTGATGTTGTGCGAGTTTATGAGGCTGATTCCAGCTGCTTTGTGCTCTTCAAGGCCGTCCTCCTACGGCCTCTCCCACCAAATTAGAAATGGCACCTGTACACCTCCCTTATTCTTAAACAATCAGCACTTACTGTTTTCCTCTTGTTTGTCTACCACATAATGTATTTGTTCCATTATGTACAGCTCACTGTGGGGGTTGTAGAGAACTGAGTAGTGGCAAAGAGAGAAGCACATTGATGGGTCTTGCAGGAAAAAAGCTGACTGCAAAGTCCTAGATAACCAATTTGTTGAATTAGACTAATTATTACTGAATTGATTAAGTGCACACATTTAAATTGAATTAATGGCAGGAAAAAACAGCTAACAACCTGTCTCTGCACCAGTGTTTACTTTATATCCTGTAACCGTAAATCACTCAATACATATTTACTAATCTTAAATTACCACATTTACGTGCTTTTGTCAAAAATTAATATTGTTCTATACCACAAAGGCTCTACTACTTTGTATATTGTTTGGTGTTTTAATCTATTAAGATGAATATGATGTTTTATATGCAAGTCTTAACCTCTAAGTAAATGGTAACTATAGCTGTCAAATGAATTTAGTAGAAGCATGAAGTAGCATAAAAACTTGTATTTAAGTACAGTACTTAAGTAAATCTACAGCTGCCACAGATTATTGTTATGTACATTTTGGTCATGATCTCAGATCTCTTCTTTGACAAGACTGGTTGTATCCTTAGTGTTATATCTAATAATTTATGACAGCCTGCGTATTGGTCCATCTTGAGTTCCAATACGTATTTATAAAGCACCAAAACAAATTTTTCAGTGCTATTTTGTGTATATTGTTGTTTACTGCCATACAACTGCACAGTAGTACAGCACAGTGCACACAAGTGTTGGAGCATTTTATATTTTTCAGGTGTGCCTGCTTATGATGAAGCCACTACAGAGGCCTCATACTATCAGGAAACAGCTGTCCAGCTCTAATCTTTTTATGAGCGATATGCTGTTTTTAATGAAAGCCCTCGCAGCTCTCCACAATCAGCTAGCCATATCAGAGCTTATATTTCATCCTGCTATTGTGATGTCATCACCGGGCGCAGGCATAATACATAATTCCCTGTGTTATGACAAACTGTGGCCTCAGGCCAGAGAGGTATATGAACGCTTTTGGGTCCATGTCAAGTCCATGCCATTTGTGCTGGAATAATCGCTCTCGGCTTGTTGGTGGATCATATGAAATAAGGGCTGGCATCGAACAACAAATAGGTCAGGGCTATTTGAATAAAAAGTGAAGAAGTCAAATGAATGGCTTTACAGCTTCTTAGATGCCTGTATTCTCTCTCACTGCACACACCAACACATGCATATACACATTTACACTTACACGTACACATACAGTACATTTAGTTCTCAAAATAATAAGTAGTACAGGAATCTATGATCAGAACAGTGATTTACCAGATTTCAGGTATTTCCTGACCACTAAGGATCCCTTTAATGTGGTTCTCAAACAACTGTGGTCAATATATACAAGTTTTTGGGTAATAAACTTAATAATGGCAACAATTTTTAAAACTGTCTCGATCATAGCTTTTTCATTTCTATACTGCTTTTTCTTATCTTATCTTGCCAGGTCTATGTCAGACATACATTGCAACTTGGTCAATTAATGTTTTGTTTTTTGTGCTGGAGAAATGTTTAACATTTAACACATAAACATATGCAGGTGACCGGTCAATAATAGGCCTTTCTCCAAAACTAGTAACCAACTATAGCAACGATCTTCGCTTCAGAATTTTAAGATATACCACAGGGAATCGAATGCTTCAGTGCTGTTGTTACCAAAAAATAAAATTTATCTTCATGCAGTAATCCCTGGTCCAATTGACCAATGCTAGTAAGAGGTCAAGTTACAGCTTGGCGGATCTGTGTTGGATGGTAGAATCTTGATAACTGACTTAATCACTTGAAATAATCAGATGTTCTTGTGGCAAATCCTTCACTACATGTATGCAGTATACGAAAACCTGAGCATAAAGGCGAGCAGATGGTGGCTGCAGACACAGGCTCCTTGTTGCTGTTTACAGAGAGCTGCCCCCAGCCTCCACTCTCTCTCTCTCTCCCTCTCTCTCTCTCTCTCTCTCTCTCTCTCTCGCTCTCTCTCGCTCTCTCTCTCTCTAAGCCCCAAAAATCTTTATCTGCTACATGATGCATGAAAGCACACAGTCTTCTCATACAACTTTACATGACCCCTGACCCCATCTGCACAGATGCAATATGACCGAGCTGCCACCATCCATTTTGGCCTGTGGAGTAGATTCAATGAATTTTTATTATGCTGCATGTGTATGTCACTTGGTTTGGCTCTTTCTTTTGATCCTCATCGCCACCAATATGTCTTGGAAATACATCACTTGGCACTCCAAAATGAAGATGTTCAGCCATTGCAAAAAAAAAAAAAAAAAAAAAAAAAGAAGTCTTACATTCAGTCTTTGGATTTGGTATTCTAAAAATCTGAAGTAAAATCTGCACAGTGGGCACTACATATTGGGTTTATTGTTTATTTGTTTTTTTTCTTCAGATGAAAATTCCAACAAGATTGTGGCAGACAGATTTCCATCCATGCTTCTTGGCAAACTGTAGACTAGATAGATATTTGAATTCCTGTCTTTTATAAATTTTGGACATTTCGGTTGAAAATCTAGTATTTATAAAAAGCTTACATGTGTTCAAATTAGTTCTATCCAACAATTTTGCCTATTTTTCTGACATTTGGAGGCTCAGCATCGGCGGCAGAGTTAGAATGATAACTCTTGCTATTTTGAGGAACTTTTATGGAGGACAGGATATTTTTCTCAGGTTTGCAACAATTTTCTCTCTTCTACATCAGTATGCAGCCCAACTCCAAACTCCAAAAGGTGATTTCATGGGCTTGTGCCGGCATGATGGTTTCTAGGATATGTGGATGGACTGTCAGTCAGTCTGCACCACATAGAGATGCTTGTGTGTTCGGCTGCTTTATTCAGTGTCTTTTTTTTTTTTTTTTTTTTTTTTTTTCCCTCAGGAGCCTCTCAAATTGTCAGTGCCAGGCAACAACTATATGTTCCCCAGAGGGAGCCCAAATATCCAGGGAATCAGGCGTCATTTAGCCTGTAAGAGCCTTTTTCTTTCCCTGACACTCTGTATTGCCTTTTATTTCCCCCTCTCTTCTTCTCTCTCTATCCTCTCTGCCTCTCAACTGTACAAGCATTCGGTCTCATTTGTTTCACTCTGGTTTCACATTAGGTGGTCTCGTTCATTCTTTCTCCCACGTCCTCACCTCCGAGTCTGTCTTTTTGATCGGCTTTTTAATCTTTTTGTGTCTTAGATGACACTGATATAATAGTGAATACAGTGCAGGGCTGCAGTTGATGATTATTTTCAATATTGATGAATATATCGAATCATTTTGAATCATTTTTTTAATCTATGAAAAGTCAAAAATATTATGAATTACGTTTAACAACAGTCCAAAATCCAGGGGTACTTAAACTTAGGGGACAATTGAATCTATTTTCTTGACTTTGAACCAGGTTTCCGTCTTGTATTTTTCTACTCATCACCAATTTCACTTGCAAATCGAAGTGTTTTTCTGTCATTTTCTGTTCATTTCTCTATCCCTTTTCTTTCACTGCTGTCTTTTTAACTGCATAAATCTCTTTATTGTACGTCTGACGGTATAAATACCACTCTTATAACGCAGACACCATCTCTGTTTTCTCAGGATGCAATAAAACATCTGCTTTAGAATATCAATAGATTCTTCTAATAAATATAGTCAGATCCTATAATCTATATATTCTCTAAATATACTATATGAAATTTCTTGGGGCTATGATTTGACAGATGTCAAAATAGGTCAACTAGACTTAAGTAGTGAGTCTTGGTAAATAATTCATGATTGCATATTTCAATTTTTTGGTGCCACCACAATACATAAAAGACATCTTAATAAACAGGCATGGATGTAAAAATCATGTGCACTGAGTGAGACTGATCATACTGGAGCATGAGCTCCCCTTAAAATTCACAGCCATTGTGTTTTTGGGAATGAAACCATTTATATCCTCGCTGGTGGGCCCCAAACAGATACATTGTTTAACCGTCATAGATGACAGGGATAAAGCGAGGATAAGGACATAGTACTAAACATGGTGCTGCTGTGTGTGTATGTGTAAATGTCTTTTAAAGTGCAGTGTATGCACTCATAGTGTTTATATGACTGTAGTTATGAGACTGACTGGACAGAGTAGCAGAGATAAGAAATATAATGCTGTGTTTTAACAGCACCATCACAACACAAAGTGCTACATAATATGTGTAAGGTCAGTAAAGATTTAAACAAGCACACTTGCTGTTTGCACTCACAGCGCACTGTATAAAAAAACGCTCAATGAAATGAAATATGAAAAGATTTGTGTAGATATGTAAAGGGCAGATTGATGATTACTTCCTCGGCCAATCACATCACTTATCTTATACTATGTGTGTGCATGTGTGTGTGTGTGTGATGCATGAGAAAGTGGATCACCAAATGGAAATAGACCCAGATGTTTTCTCTCATAGAATAATATTGTTGGCTGGCAGGTTTAGAGTGGCAGAGCATGAATGCATGCCATTGCAAACATGCTGCCAAATGCAGATGATGTGCCAATGTATTCTGATGAGGATTTAGAGAAGAAATTGCTAAATGAAAGAGAGAGGTATGGGATTTCACATTGAACTGTGTGGACCGCTTGTGTCCAGTGGGTCCTCAGGACGTCAAAATGACCTAAACTCCCAATGATCTGGAGTGCGTATAGTGGTAGAATAACCAACTAGTTTTATGGTACAGGGTAGGTGCACGTATGTGTTTTGTGTTTTCTTAAGACTGAAACTAAACTATTAATATCCACAAAGGGCACTTTGTTTGTCGTAGTATGAAAAATACATGTTATGCCCCTGTACATCTTGTTTTAATTTTCATATCAGTGCTTATGTAATATATTCATACATGTCCCTCATATCAGTGTGTGAAAAGCAACAGCTGTCAGGATGTGATGACTCAATTTCTTGACAAGCGTGACACTGAGCATCCATTTTGAAGCTGAAGGAGATACTGGCTGATGAGGAACTGCCACTGCCTATTAATGCAGGCAAAGAGAGGGCACGTGGAGAGGAGGGCTCTGACAGAAGTTGTGTCTGTTTTATCTTGAGCGTGAGGAGAGTTTGCCTCTGACTAGTCCAATTCACCGGATGTAGGATGTGGGTATAAGCCTGCTATTGGGCGCGTATTCTAGGTGGCATTCTCAAGATTTGGATCATGCAGTCACACAGTCGACGTACGTCTTTGCTGTTTTTTGAGGCATTTTCTTTGCAGGGAATTAACCATTTTAATGACAAGTTCCCCTCCGACACTATTTTTGCAGGGACACTGTCGCTACATCCAATACAACTGTGACTGTCTTAAAGAAATGAAACAAGCCAGAGCGTTTTTTCCCCTATAGCAGAATGATAATGTGATAATAGGTGCAGCCAGACAATTCTCCAGTGCGAGACTAGCTTTTGACCAGCAGTAACTAAGGGTTGGATTGGCATCACATCTGCTGTGCACACTCGTGTTCCCAAGAGGAGAAACGTATTCATTGTGTTAAACCTATAACCTTTTACCATTAAACTAACATTTGGGCTGCCTTTATGTACTGTAACTATATTATCATCTACCCACTAATGTCAGCTGTGATATAAACAGCCAGCTCTGGTGATTATTAGACTTTAAAGGTTGCTGTTTTAAAACTGTAGGGTCAGAGTGAATTCATAGCGGTTGCAATGATTTCCAATAGTAAGTTCTAGGAGCATAAAGTATCAAAACATCCATCGAAACTTCTGAAACTCTCTTGTGGCATATTCCACCTCTCTGCAGACTCTGCAGACCATCAGTATTCTTAATGTGTTCCAAACATTCTCCAAAACATGGCTTAAAACTTTTTCTGTCTACAGTAGATCCTCAAACATGACCTCTTGGAGCTGAGGAGCAGATAATGCATGTATACTAGTTTGCACATGTTTTGGCCCATTTATATAAGGGAGTGTATAGGAATGCACTAAAGGTTGTTGTAGTTAGTTTTATTTATTGGGGTTATTTGGTCAAAAAGTCTCACGTTTTACAACATTTCATCATACAGGAACAATAAAGTAATCCAAAAAAAACAAGTCTGGCTTGATATCTGTTGAGACTTTTGGCTGAGACATGATATAAATTATGAAAATTGAATTTTCAATACTTGGTAAGTAGGCCATCTAATTCAGTAATTGATAATATTTCTTCTAGTCCAAAAGTCTGTAGTCAAACGGTTCTTTATAAACAGGGGGCGGAAAACTACATGTTTAGAAGGTGTTCAGTGCTTGCCATTAGCTAAGCACCGAAATACTGTACATTCACTGTTGATGTTGTCAGTGGTTGAAAAATGTTTCTTATTGTGCTAGAATTGCTGTATCTCTGATACGTTGTTTGGTCTGTGGGGATAAGAAATAAAACATTTATAGACACAATATATAAATAGGAGGACAACTATTAGCTACCAGGGGGATTGTTGGATACAAAGAAAACATTGTGTAACTTTACATACAGTATGTGAATTTACTGTATGTGGCAGACACCCGAGAGATCTGATTCAAGGTCGTTCAATGGACATAGCAGTGTCCTCCATAGCTTATCTTCACTCAATCCCTGTATCACAACTGACAGAGAGAAAATAGCTGCATTCTATGTACAGTACAACATACACACACACTAATCTAGTCCCTATGAGATACAGATAACCCCAGAAACCACAGGTAACACACAAACAAATCACAACAAGTTCACTTTATCAGCAGCCAAAGGAGACCTGGCAACCTGTCTCCTTGCTATTGTTAATCGTTCTTTCTCTCTCTCTCCAGCCTCCATCTGTCTTTCCCCCTTTTCTTCCTTCCATGATATCTCTCTCTCTCTCTCTCTCTCTCTCTCTCTCCCTCCCTCCCTCCCTCCCTTCCCTCCCCTCCTACTTTCTCACTCCCTCTCTCACTCTTTCCTTGAAGCCCGCAATTTAATAACCTCAAGTGCTGTCAGAGGAGGCATTGAAAAATGGCTTCTATAAAACATAACGGCCTTAATCAGAGTGCGCTGAGGATTCTCCCTGCTGCCGCTGATTCCCCCCTCCTCCTTCCTCCCCCCAATCCCCGCCTCTAATGAATTAATGTTGAAATATGCAGGGGCTCAGTAGTCATTAGATGTGCGCCGCGAGACGTGATTTAAGATGGCTGCCTTTATGTGTCTACCAGGCAAGATGGAGCGGGATGGGCCTGGCTGGACAGTGATTGTCTTGACTGACTGAGTCAAGAGTGCTTTAAGACCACTCCATGGTGACGGTGATAGGTTACCCCACAAGTATTTCTGCTAGACTATTGCTGCTCCTCGGTTTGTGATGTTTTCACAAAAAATTCATGTTGTCTTTGTTTGTATCAAGTGGGCACAGAGATGTGGGGTGAGATTTATGTCCTTTATCTTCTGGCTCAGTATAGCAGGCGGTAGTTATGGGGTTGCATTTTGTGATCATTTGTGTTTCTAACCTGGCTTCAAAGTGGAGGGTAACTGCTGTGCATTGTGGCCCTGGTAACGGAGCTGAGGTCTGATGCTCCCGTCACTCAGCTGAGCAGCGTCGTCATGTTAAACTGCTTGACTTGACATGTGAGTTCATGCAGGCATCTGCAGAGACTACAATAGGCTTGTTTCACCTCATCATGCTGTGTTACTTTGGCTGAACACTTCCTGTCGATGCTTCACATTAACAGCTGAGTTCTGACAAAACAAGAAACAGTGGAAGACTTTTATTGTGAAAGAGCAACAGGAATTGTTGATGGACTATTTCTGATCTCTGACAATGATTGCTTGCTGACCAGTACAACAGAGTATATAAATTATACATTTTATTACCAATTAGTCTCTCCATTTTTCTATGAGTAATCATTTAATCACATAGGCTGTAAAATGTCACAAAATATGGACATATACAATAGAGAAAAGCAATAAATCCTCACATTTCTGGAGCACCAATGAGCAAATATTTTCCACATTTTGCTTGTTTAAATGACTGTTATGATTAATCAGTTATAGTTATTGTTGCAGATTCATTTTCTGTAATACAACTAATTGATTCATTAATTTGTCAATTACTGGATTAATCAACTCAGCACTAACATATGGAAGTCTGAAATAAGGGTCCTGTAATACACAGTGTGTTGTTGCTTTAATAATTCTTTTAGATTCTTTGTCTAAACTTCATCCGTTTATTGGCACATTTTGTTTGTCTTGTTTTAAAAATGTTTTATCTCTCCCTAAAACTATTTTACACATTAATCACTGGTGTTTTCTAAAGGTGTCACACAGTAGATGTTGGTCGACAGTCTTTCATGGTCTTCATAGTGTGGTTTGAGATTGCTTTTCCAAATATGGTAATGGTAATATATTAATATTATAATATGTTCTGAATGAGAAAACATGTTAAAGCTAATAGTCATACCTCTCACCAGTGTGCTCTACAGAATTGATACACTCCATGCCTCTTCTTCTGCACAAGCCTTACCATCAAACATCCTTTAGACATGTATTAAAAAAGGAACATCAAAGTGAAGATGCTGTAACTTTTCTGAACATTTTTTGACAATGTTTCATTACTGCTGGGCAGGTCTATAATCTATTTCCTTTGAGACTTCCTTCTTAAGTCGAGATCACACAATTATGAGAGCTCTCATTCTGACGGCAGGGCGGAAATTAATTAATAAATAAACACTGCATTTACATTCATCAACATGCGGTAAGAATAGCTCTAATTATCACAGGTGAATTAACACTTTCATTTTTGTGTCAAAAAATTAATTGTATCCCTTAACAGCTATTCCCAGGGGGAAGTTAAAGAAGAGAATGGGGAAGGTAAAAAGGAGAAAAAAACACAACAGTGTAGACCACCAGGAGTGCTAATTGCTGCTTTCAAAGCCTTGCATCAGTGTTACCATCTTTCCACAAGAGTGTACAGTGTCCCACAGAGAGATGCTGTAGGTAGAACCTTGTTACAAATACACGGATGTCAAGTCTTGATCTACAGGACCTGGCAGGGAGGTTCTCTTCATCTTCCCTTAACCAGGCAAGTTGACCGAGAACAAGCTGTATTTAGAGCAGCAACAGCGTGAGGTAACTATTAAAGTGAGACAGGACCTAACCACCTGAGCTGTGTGGGACGTTTTTTCATGTTATTGCTTGCTAGTTATAAAACTTGACTTTGAACATGGTGTACAGTGTACAGACATTCATGTACGGGTAGACCTATCAGTTATAGCAAAGGCTTCCTGAGTGTGTGCAAAACCACTCATAATACACCAACATGCGAGACAGAAAGTATTGATTTTGTGATCCAGTCCGTCTGTAAAAGGTTGAAACATACATATTGCACACAAGCTCTGTGCGGGGAAGCGGAGAAAGGAACAGAGTCAAATGTAAAACTGCTCAAAGATCACTATCATTAAAATCTGTGAAGTAGGGCTTCAGCTAACAATTATTTTCATTATCGATTAATCTGTCAATCATTTTTGTTCAGTGAATTGTTTAGTTGCCAGAAAATGGCCAAAAATTCCCGCCCAGAGCCCAATGTGATGTCTTCTTTGTGCTGGTTTGACAACAGTTCAAAACCTAAGGATATCCAGTTTAGCATCACTTAAGACGGAGATAGGTAGCTAACCCTCACATTTGAGAAGCTGACTGATTTTGCCAATACAATTTCTGTTGATCTGCTAATTGATTAGGTTGTTTCGCATTAGCTTTTCGAGTAAGGTGGGTGTATTTACGAATACATCTTTCAGAAAAAAAAAAGATTAAGACTGGGCAGACTCGCTCACCTCTTTTATGTATTACTATATAAACTTGACAGCATGGCTGAGTGGGCATGCCGTATGTGAGTGTCTTTAACCCTTTTCCCATTTTGTGTGTTAATGTCTGAGTGAATATCCTTGTACCTGTACTGTGACTGAATGACAGAATGAGTGAGGCTGAATGTAGGGATCACTTCATGCATATATACTCTGTGTGTGAGTGCTTGCGTGTGCGTGCGTCTGTGGTCAACCCACCGGTGAATACCACTACATTAGCCAGGCCATTAGCACATTTAGCTGTCTGTAATGCCCGAGTGTTAGTGACACGCCGGGGTCCCCCCTCCACTTAGGCACCACGTTTAATAGACAGGACTGACATGCCAGGAGACAGTAATGCTACGCGGTGCCACTGCTCTGGAGATCACATACGATGATTGTTGGTCTTCTATCTCAAAGAAAGAAAATCAGCCTGGTTACTTTGAAGTATATCACTGAAATAACATTTAAGCAATAACAACACAAGAGGGGGGTATACGATGCAATATAAGCACTGATGTGCTGCGGCTGTAGACCAAAATTTACAGTATGATAAGTTGTTGAAGTAACTGTTGAAGGGATGGACCCTCACAACAGCCCTTTTTCACATGTCGCAGGAAGAAAAAGCACAGGCGTATATAATGAAATTAATGATGGCCGAATTCCATTTAGCTGCTTCAGTTCCAGATTCTTGGTATTGTGCTGGCTCAGTGGCAGGGAGTGCTGGGGTACACTTCATGGAATAAAGGCATGATTTGTTTCACCTTTGCTTTTCCTGCTATGACAAGTCAAAATGTCTACTGTGAAAAGGGTCTACAGAACAGAACCATTGTTAATGTTATCAGTAACACTCGCGCTGCTGTGACAAGTCAAAATGAAAAGGCCTATACACAGTCATAACCTGAACATCCATGGGTAAGTTTGTATGTTCCCTGGCTTTAGATTTCATTGTGTTGAAATTTTGAAGACGACCATTAATACTTGGATTGTTACGTTAGGTCAAGATTTGCCTGGTAATTGTAAAGGCAGTAACAGATGCCAAATATTATCTGATTTTCATTTAAAGAATGGCCCCCATTTTCATGAATGTTCAACAACCGACATTAAACCAGGTGTAATCAGCATTTGCTGTGTATTTTATGTATATGTATTTAATGTATCAATAATGAAATCAAATGTGAAAACAATGAGACAACGCGAAAAAGGTCACCGATAGTGACTCACCTTCATCGCTCTCATAGTGTTTTTTTTTTTTCCTCAACAGAAAGCTGTTTTCTAAAATACCATTGAACCCTACCTGCTCAGCACCAATCAACAGACAGGCACAATTAGAAACTGGCTCATGAACATATTGGAGTGTTCAGCAGCTGAAGAGCCAGTTATTTCCCTCAGGAGACCAAAAACAGAGATAAACGAGAGTGAATATTGGACCAAATGTAATGTTGCTCCATTACTGCTGGATCTGTGAATAAACAAATTTATTTCGCTGACAAGTTCGCCATATCAACTTAAAAGATGATAATGTGTCAATATTGTGTTCAAAACTCATTTGTGCTGCCCCCAAGTGGGCAGAAAATTTGTTAACGCAGGTTTAAGGACACCTATTTTAGGTAGGCACATATATGTGTCTAAAAATAATTCCAATCATGGAGAAGCCCTTGCAATGAGAATATGTACAGTTGGAGAGAGTATGCTGACAGTTACACTGGTTATACTATACACAAGCTGACGTGTACATTGAGAAAATAAATTTTTCTTGCCCTCCTCCAGTGTCTGGCCACAGGCTGTCAGTATCACTGTCAGATTAATCCTTAAGTGTAAATCCAAATGTGGATGATGTGAAGTGCTCCTCAATCTTCGCTCAATATACTGCACACTGCCAGTTCACCATAAATGAGGCCATTTGATGAGCTAAGTTTGGACACAAGAGCCTAATGGCAGCATTAAAGAGGAGACCTGGGAGAATAGATGGCTGGACATCAGTCACTTTAATCACCTGTTTCATTATTCAGTGGATGGGTGCCACCTGGTCATACATGAAGGGTGTCAATGGGATCCAGGGTCTGAGGAGGAGTGAGGCATCCTAAAGGGGAGCCATGGACAGTCCAGTCCAGAGAAGCCTCTTTATTTTTAGTTGAGGCAGAGACACATTTGTCTGGCTCAGCGACTGTGTGTGCGCTTTTTTGAAAGATAGGAAATAAAAGAAATTGATTGTATCTCTGTTGGTCTGATTCATCTTTGGAAATGAGGTCATTTTTTTAATCGCATTCACAGGAGATTGCATCGTTATGATGAAAATCCAAAGAAACTGTTCACAGGGGTTGGAAGGTGCAGCAGTATTACAATCTGTTACTTCAAGTTCTGCTTTACTTGCGTTTGGGTGATTGAATGATTGGGGGCAGCCAGATGCAAGGTGGAGTCCTAGTTGGGCCTGAATCTGGATCAGTTTGTTTTTCTACATCAGAGCGCATAAAGCAAAACTATCTTGCACATTGTGTTTTTTTGCATAGTGTAGTCTAAGAGAAGGGACCGTTGTAAAGATGAGATTATGTCAACAATTCATCTCAGCTTTGGTTTTTGAATATTTGGTCAAATCACTCCAAGTCTACACATCTGCATTGGACAGGACAAGCACAACTGACCTGGGCTCCAGTTTAAACCTTTGAATTCTGGGTAAAGGTCAGGGTACAAGATAGGTAGCACAGGCCCATAGCATGATCCACACCCTCGCATTTCAATGCAGTCCTACCGTCCACTTTTCACAGGCACACACCACAGAGGAGATAAGAGAGAGAATAAGCTGTCAGCAGGCCGAGTTCGCCAGTCCCCTCTATATTCTTCACATTACTACAGAGGGAACAATGTGTCTGCGGTGGCAGGTGGCCATAGTTCATAATGTGCTGATGCTGACCAAGTGTCAGTTTGATCCATGGGATCGGTGAGTGGGATGGGGCTGTGGCTCCTGAATCCTTAAGCAAGCAACTGTGTGGTGCTCCTATGGGGACGGTCGGAGACATGATACAGATGAGACCGGCAAATATCTGCCTAATGGCAGACATACAAGGCAGAGAGAGGGCGAAAGAGAGATGAAGAGGGAGAAAGACAGTGGGCAGGACAGATGAAGGGCTGAGTATCACGTTTGAAAAAGGCACAAAGGCAGATACAGTACTTGTCACTCTGTGTAATTTGTCATCACAGGCCAGTAACACTAAAACTAATGTACTGCATCCATCCCACAAACCATAAATGCAAATGTTTGCAGGCCATTCTGTTTACGGACAGTCATAACAGTTGATGTTTTGCATTCGAATGGACTGCTGATTCATAAGTTTTGCCTCATAAAGGTTTTTGTGGTTAGAAAATAAACAAAGACCCCAACACTGTCCGTCAGTATTATACTTATGTATGCAATAATGCATGATGGGACATTCTGATATAAGATAAGAACAGATGAGGTGGACATAAAGAGTGCTACAGTGCAAAACAGAGTGGCTGTTCTTCCATTAAATTCATTATTTTCTTTGCGCACATGTCACCCTTGAGTGTGTTAGTGTGCTATGAGTTGGCCAGTTAGCAAAGGAAAGAAGAAGTCTGTCTTTAAAATGTCATCCATTTTTAGTGCATCCTGCTGGCCAAGGGGTTTACGGTGCACGATCCATACAGCGACCAGTACAGAAAATGTCATACATGTTTGAAGTCAGATGTAATCACTTTAACTAATAGTAAGGCTGGCTTAATAATGTAAACCCTGACACTGGCTGTGATGTGAACATATACTGGAAAAAAAGAGTCAACTTTGATATATTGTGGATGAGATGATATTGACATTATATATCACTGATGAGCATGATTAAAAATGAAGGATTCAGACCAACTGACCCAAGGTATTAATTCCCTTACTGCAGGAATTTCACACCACATGTCTGAGTTTGATTCCTTATAACAAGGTTAAGATTTCATTTACTGGAGAGAATATTAATCTTAGAGGAATGTTTAAAGTGTCTATAATGGCAAATTTTATACTAACAATGTCTATATAGTGTATCAATGCCCCGAAATCTATGGTTATTACAGGTTTACACTCCATTAATATAATATTTTATTTTATTTTATTTTTTTTGCCATATCACCTAGCCCTAATCAAAAGTTGGTTTAGTTAATTACTATTGTAGCTTGAATCATACCTATTGTTGCTATGGTTACCTGCAGTTTAATATACCTCCAGCAGAGATTTAGAGTATTGGTTACACTGTTTGAACTGTCTTAATATTTTACTGGACACTCATCAACCAATCAGAAACAAGTATTCTCTGTAACCATGGTATAAGATGCCGCTAGTTCAGGCTTCATGTCTGTTTGTAGAATTTAAAATAAATATTTGAACACAGCGTTATATACCGTAGATGTGGATTTGTACAGACCACAGCAGCCTAGGTAGAGAGATGTACTTTTAGTCTTAGCAGTGACATGAATAAACTCAACTTTGGAGGGACATAGTTAGGACACAGTTGTTTACACACACACTCCTTGAGGCAGGTTTTGCAGTGAGCGATGAGCTGAGTGAGCGTGATCAAAGCAACAAAGCAGCACAGGAGAAGAGACACACACATGCACACATCTTCAGCAGGAAAGTGTAACTCGCACACACATCGTCAGAGCTACTTTATCAGTCCCAGGATCTGACTCAAGAGCATTTACATATTCAACAAACTGTCACATCCACAAATGCACGCAGGAGCCGTAGGCATAGATTAATTTATTAAGTGATGAATGAAATATTTACAGGGTGACAATATATTCATGTCACCTAAACAATGCACACGATATGCTGTAATATGTAACAGCATGTACATGGATTTAATATAATGTTCACTGAATAAAGCTTGCTTTCGGCCGCTTAAGTATTTTTCGTTAATCGATGACGGAGGATGATCAAATGGTTTTCTGATGGTGGATAACAGAGAAGTGACAACACATAAAGAGAATTAGATGAAATTTTTAGGTGTTTCTCATACAGTCAAGAAAATAATGAATTAGGAATGTGCGCAGGTATGTGCGTTTCTTTACACGGCTTTAATGTTTTCTTTTTTCTTGTTCGTATCCAGCGGAGAGTCCGTGGATTTGCCCTCCACTACATCCCTGACCCCAGCTCACGGTCTCTCATTGTCACTCCTTTTGCCCTCCCTCCTCTTTCATTTCCAACTACTCCCTCCCTCTCTCTCTTTCTCTTTTGGTCTTCCTCTGCGATTTATTGCATGGGGCAGGCAGACAGCAGAGAAACCTCCCTGTATGGAACGATCTGTCATCTCAACATTATCAGCCAAACACACCGCCTTCCATATTGTGCTACAAGGGCTTGGGCAAATTGCTATTTTTATGGGACATGATAAAGGAAATGCTACCTTATGTTCACATTTTTTACTGCCCGATGTTAGAGCGGGACATGCCGTGATTCACTATATTGGAAACTAGTTTGTGTAGTGTGTGACGTGTGTGTGCGTGTGTTGCTGGGTGGGTAGGCTGAAACAGAGAAGATGAACATGAATATTGTTGTAAAATTGTCATCCATTAGACAGTTCTACAAAGGTTTGATTCAATAGATCCTCAAGTCATGTCAGTCATAATAGCAATGAGGCACATGAGTCTTGCACGGTTGGTTTTAATTAGAATGAAAATCAAGAGTGATAGATTAATCTCAGTTACAAATGGCAACATTACTGTATGTGGAATATGCTTAATCTCAGTTTCAGAAGGAACACACATATATACATTATTTCTAATCTATTTGGGTCAGTTACTGGCTCTCATAAATCAAGAAGTCCAAAAGTCAGAAAGAGTAAAAGGGCAAATTAAAATGAGAAATAAAGAAAGGGAGGGGGAAACAAATTCAAAGGCAAAAGGCAAACCTATTACCATGTTCTGTGGGCAAGACAAGTGCATGTTGACTTCATCCGTCTGCATTTTCTCCTCTCCTCTCTCTTCTCCTCTCCTGTCTTTTCTTCTCCTTCAATCCTTCTCTCCCTGAGCCCTCGGCGTGCCTGACAGCCAGCGCTGCACCAAACTGACAGGCCCTCAAACCGTGGCCAAGAAAGCGAGCATTAATTAAGTCATTGCCGGACTGTAATTTCCTTGAGAAGTAAAAAAATTTCCTCACACGCGAAAAGGTTACCAAGACCTTTTCTGTGTCAAAATTACCATGCGTCATGAATATTAATGCGCTTAATGAAGACAACCTTTGGTTCATCAAGAATGTTCCAGTAGCAGGTGCCAAGCTGATAAACTCACTCGGTGAAAGCTGTGGGGTTTTTTTTTTCACTTTTTCTCTATCTCTTTCTTCTTTTTTCAGTTTTATGTCAGATCCTTAGAGAGTCAGTTATTTAAATCAACATCTTCCTATCAGAATTTACTGGCTCACATGAAAACACACACACATCTGAGCACCTTTTTCTTCTTATTTACTTGTGCTTGGGTGTGTTTCTTAGGCCTGCTGACTTTGGTCATCAGTTTTCCAAAGGAAATGTTGGTTTTAAATGTTTATATCTCAAACTGTGTGAGGGAATAAAACTGTTTTCACACATGCCCTCTGCATTTTTTTTTATGTTGGAAATAAAGTTCAGTCAAGCCTGTGAGCAAGCCAATTATATCCTGTCTTAGGCATGTTTCAGACGAGCTTTCATTGGCAATGCCAATGAGAATCATTACGTGTTCATGTTTTTTGGGGGGTTTTACAGTTTGAGTCAGGCAAACTCGTGGCTTTCTCATTTCTATGTCTAGCTGGAAGCTAAATTGGATGTTGAGGCTAGCCAATATTACAAAAGTCTCCTGTTGACTTTTAGTCCAATTCGACCTTTTTTGGGGGTTTTTTCCTCAACAAAGTTGTGCTGTATGCAAGCCTGACAATTGAAAATTTTAATTGAAAAAATAAAGAAGTCTGGCATTGAGTGGATAAAGCCCACTAGGGTATTATATTAGCTTGTGCTATGTGTGAGATAGTAAAGTAGTTAGCTCACTTGCAGGCTAGTAAGCCCACTTGCTAACAATGATGTAAAATATTTACCTTTGAAATTTTTTATTTATAACCAGCCTTACTCTTATAAAAAAAAAAAAAAAAAAACCATAATTTAATGGACTCTCCAGTGTTAACCGATGACCAGATGGAGCGCACCATGATTAGCATTGTAACTTAGCATGTCTCTGGCGCTAACGTTGGCAAGCTGTTATCATTGTTATTAGTGTTAGCTGTTTGCTTATAGACTCTGACTTTTTACATTAGGACAGCAGCTTGTGTTAACGACATGGATTGGTCTGTGTATAGCTGATAAATTGTTATTGCCATGATGGTCTTCTGGCTTTGTATTTAAGATGAATAGCTACTGTATGTGCACTTCATAGCCTCACATACAACCAGAAACATCCAGCAGCGAAAGGGCAGTTACTTAATATACTGGCTGTCTACATCGGTCGACACTCATTTTATCACAGAGGGGCCACAGTATTTGCATCACCTCTCTCACATTAATTGTCAGTTTTATTTATTGATTTATTAAATATCGCTGATTTTTAAATAATGATGGCTGTGGTACATTTTACTGAGTGAGAACAAGCCACCAAGTGTCATTGACGGAGCCTTTGATCTCTGGGCTCTGCGGACAAGCTGCCCCTTTACTCCTCCTCTTCTTCTCCTCCGCCTCTTCCTCGTCCTGCACTGCCGCTGCCTATTATTTCCATTGTGTAATTGAGATGCAGAAACATTGACAGAACTCATTTACTGCGATGGAGAAGTGTGTAATGTGGAAGGGAACACAGATTATTACATCAGCCCCCACACACACACACACACACACACATACACACACACACACACACACACATACACACACATAAAGCAGATAGAGACGCACGTTAGTAAAAGAGAATGTAATTTGGCACCATGTTTGAAGAGACTCTTCAGTTGTTCTGTAAGGACTTGTACTTGTGGTCTCATGTAGCCAGGGAGACGAACAGAGGTGGAAACATGTTGGGTGACTGCTTCCTGAACTGCTGAATCCTTGTGTGTGTGTGTGTGTGTGTGTGTGTGTGTGTGTGTGTGTGTGTGTGTGTGTGTGTGTGTGTGTGTGTGTGTGTGTGTGTGTGTGTGTGTGTGTGTGTGTGTGTGTGTGTGTGTGTGTGTGTGTATGTATGTATGTGTATGTATGTGTATGTACGTGTATGTATACAGGTGCTTATTTTGACAATCACACATAAGCATGGCTGTGAGGGACTCACTATTGAAACGGGATTGCCCTGTTGGCCGGCACTTTCATCATACCAATAAATCAAGCACCCAAATGAGGAAATAACAAACAAAGTCGAAAAGAGTTATTTCACTCAGAATACTAAGAAATCTCTTGAATCTTCTGTTTGTCTCTCTCTACCATCATCCTTCCTATTCTTCCTGCATCAGGATGACAAAGAAGGTGGTTCATCCTCTTGAGAGAAAGGACCTCACTCACACATGTGGACACACTCTCAAACACACACACGCACACACACACACATACACACACATAGACAAGAGCACCGAGGTCTGCTGTCATACACCTCTCATTAATTCCTACCTGTCAGCCGGCTCCCCCTACCGTATCGGCCCCCCGAAAGGTGACAGCTTTCCAATGACTGACAAAGGCTCTTTAGGTGATACAGAAGATCCCTAGCAACCGCTGGCTTCTGTAAAGTGCCCCTCAAATGTCACTTTTGCTGCGCTGAGACGTGCGCACACACACACCCACACACAGTATTTTTAAAACAGAGGCCTGCTCTCAAGTCTTCAACCATCTTTGACATCCAGAGGCTATGGATGTCACAGAGGCCTCAGCTCTTAAAGCTTTTAACATCCGAGAGAGATGGCGTTGTTTGACAGTGCTATTGGTGGATGCTATTGTTGCGTGTCATTTTCCCCCCGAGTGCGTTGGATTGGATGTTTTTTTTTTTTTTTTCCTGTGGTAAGAGGCAGATAAGGAAGAGCAAGAAACAGAAACAAACTTTCCCTCTGTGTCCATTCTGCTGTCATGCGTTGAGTGGCAACTGCAAGCAATATTGGTGTCGGCTCGTACTAGTTGGGACGAGGTCAAGTACACAAAAATGTTGGCTTCTTGTATTGACATCATTCAGCTGTCGAGGCTGATTCCATAGTGCAGCATTGCCAGTGTTGTCTGTGCTGTAGAGCTGATAATGGTAGAGGCATGAGGCATTTGAAATATTTTACTTCACAGCTGAGGCAGTAAGTGAAGGGCAAGGATGACTTTTTCTTACTTGTAGTTATTTACTTAGTACTAGTGCTGCTACTATTACAGACTAGCTAATGGTGTCACTGCACAGTAAGGGAAAGAATGTAAACGTAATAAAAATTGGTTTTATTCTGTGCCCAAAACAGTGTTGAACACTAGTTTTTGTTTGTACGTGTGAACAGTGATTATAATCTTTGTCTGTCCATATGGTAATCATATGTAATATGTGATATACTACTTGATAATGGTAGGTGACTGGCAGTTGGAGCACTTCCAATGCTTGGATGGACATGAAACTATCCCAACTGACATCAGATACAAAATTCAAGGCTGTGTAAAATTTAAATGTCAGGAGGAAAATTAACTACAAAGTGGATTTTTGGTAAGAAGCATCCATCATGAATCTTGAAATTCTAGCATTTTTATCTGTTTGGGTGCTAGTTAAAGCTGAATATTACGCTTATGGGAAACCTGATAATACAGTTAGGAGCTTAAATCAGTTCCCTTTCAGATTCTTGATTATTTTTAGATGAATTCTGTAACTACAACATGGTGTTGTGTTGCCAAGTCTCCTGACTCCTTACCTATAGACGTGGCAGCTGAGGCTCAAGAGCAGGCCGCCATATTGAACTGGCAGCAATATGCTTTTAATTTAGATTATAATTAATTAAATAAAATGTACATAAGCTTTAATAGTTGTAGTGTAGAATGGAGTAGTTAGGGCAAGTCTCAGCTTTACACTGGTCGCTTCAATTTAAAATAGAATAGTGTGTGTGAGAGAGAGAGAGAGAGAGAGAGATAGAGAAAAGTTTGTGAGGGAGAGAGACAGAGCTTATCAAATTAACAAGTCTTACACACTGTGACTCAAATGAAAATCACAACAGGATATCGCTGCTCAGAGAACAAAAGTCTCTGGTCTGTTGGTACGTGGTACACTCTCAACAAAACTCAGCTGGATGGTATTGCAGATGGAAAAGTGCTCCTGTGTCACTCAGAGGGTAGAGTGTGATGCTGACTGACTTTACTGGGTCTGCCAGTGTTTGCCATGTACACAGTTGTGGTACAGCAGGTCAGCAGTAGTGTTCGACGCGTTGGTGTTTTCAGCATTGATTCTCTTTTTAAGATGCTCATGACTCATGTAGTGGTGTATGTTGTCGCCCTAAAGGTTGTTTCTGTACCAGGACAACTCCCTGTCAGCTGCAGTAGTAAACCTGAACTTGAATGGACATGGAATTAATAATTAGAGGGAGATACGTCAGTTGATTTCAGCCCATTAAAGTGCATCGTTTAGGGCATCTTCTATTGTTTTGCCTGTTGGTCATTATGCTTGAAAAGTATTATTATTGTGAATATAAAGGGAATTTGCTGATTATTTTAATGGCACCAATCCTACTTGGCTAATAGGGAGAGTAATGAATGCACATATAATAGTGGCAGTGAACTGATAAAGATCGACACATGAGATTTTAATAATCACAATCATAATCACCTTGTTAGATGTTAACTAGATTTTAGAGCTTGTTAAACAACTCAAATGAGTCTTGAGCCTGACACTTAACATTCCACACTTGAAAACATCTTTGTGAGAAAAAGATGAGACAAACAGGTGATGTTAAGATATGAAAAAGTGCCCCAGAAACCAATTATCCCAAGAAATGGAGCAAAAGGATTTTACATTCTTATGCACGCAGAGGATGTCATGCAGGTTTAAATTTACTCCATCAGTACACCAGATGATTACATCCAGTAAACAACCGCAATGTGACGAGGGCTCAGAGCAAGTGGCCATCTCCTCTGTGCACTGAGAATTGTGCAGCCAACATTTGAATACAAATAGATTAAAAGTACAGGTAAAGACTGACAAGTGTAGCGTGTCTGCTTTCTGTGCTGATCATTTTTTACACAGCAACTTTTAAATAAATCGTTCTTGTAGTCTTTAAAAGATTCTCATGTTGGTTCCAATAATCTCTTGACCTGAAAACTACATTATATCTACAACCTTTTCTGCTGAACTGTTGACAGAAGCGTAGTGAAAGTATCAACTGCTATTACTGTTGTGCACTTATACTGTTACCTGGCGTTGGTTCATGTTGTAAGTGCACATGTTGACCTACCCCTATAAACTTTAAGAGGTCATCCATAACAGGTGAATGTTTGATGGGAAGAGATGGAAACGTTTGCATCATTTGCTTCTTGTGATTTTCTGGAATATTTCATTATAACATGCTTTATCTCCTTGTACGTGTCATTTTAACTGTTCCTAAAGTAATTGTCAGCATAGGAGACAATAAATTTGAACTTTGAACCGAGCTGCACAACGATAATGGAGATTCCCACATCTTTACATTCTCCCACACAAGGTGCCTTTTAAGAATGAAGAAAATGTTTAAAATATATGGCTCAAGGTTCCCTGCAGAAATTAATTATGTAACCTATTGTAGCATACCTCAAAAGTTCACGGTGCATGAAAAACTTAATATGCATGGCCTTCACCTTTACAGGCTCATAAAATTGTAGAGTTGTGCTTAATTTTTTTTATAATGTGACAGAGATAATTTATTAAGACCAGCATATGTTAATAACACTCTACATGGGAGAGACTTTAAAAAGTTGGGTTTGATGTCCACTCACACAACCACGGAAAGGTCAATAATATTTTTTAATACGGCTCTAATGATATTCATGTTCTCAGTTGCCACATTTAAATTGGACTTTGTGGAAAGCAGTGGTATTAAATACTACCGTATTTAAAGAAAACCGGAGGTTGTGTGTATGTGTCTGTAAAATACATTGTCTTAATCAAGGTATTTCTGTAATTACAGTGCATGATTTAGTGGGATAAACTGTGGGGGTTGAAAATATGCAAAGGGTGTACATGCAGACATTTCTGAGACAGCAATATAATGCATGGATTTACAGGGTAACTAAAGTCTTATATTTTTGACCCTTTCAAAATAAAAGCTCATTCAATTTCTCTCAAAACAGCTGGTGGAAGCCTATGAAATAAAAGTCAGTGTACTTCTAATAAAGGTTAATAGGCAAAATACTTTTTGTTTTATTTAAAAATTAACCACAAAGCCAGTGTTTGGCAATCTTTAATAGTGAATTTATTAAGTTTAATAGAATAAGTAATTATTTTCATTAGATGTGACCAAGAAGCAAGTTAAAATCTCACAAAAAATAAGTATATTTATATTTTAGGGTATTATTTTATTTTTAGTTTGTATATTTGTTGTATTTCCACAAATTCTCTCATCATTGACTTTCCTATTGGAGATACGACTCTCCTGTGCTGTCTGTGTGAAAAACAAACCCAAGTGAATATGGAAGAAAGGTGAACCGGTCACTTTTAAAACCCCACACGCTCTTTATGCACATGTATCAGCTGGACTGATGAAGTCAGGGCTGTGCATGTTCTCAGACCGCGGCAGGTCTGGCAGCCGTGCCTACTACTTGATTAGGCCACTCTGACAACCCAGCAGCCTGGTAAGGTCAAGCCCTACAGAGTGTCAGAGAGGTGGGATGATGATGTATCTCTCTGATGCCTCCGTTTTTCACCTCTTGACTTTGTTGTTTTTCTCCTTTGCACCAGTGTCAACTTTTTGCCCATCTGCCGGGGACGTGTCTCCCATCAGAGCTGGACAGTCAAACTGTTAACCCTCTGTGTGCCAGTCCTAAACTCTGCAAGAGCATTTTGCCATTTCTGATTTGATATTTGTTGTTTATCATACTGCCATTTAGTAAAACACACACTTAAAAACTAAGTATGGTGAATTTCCCACCTTCTACTTTCTTCTTCTGATGACATAGTGGCAAGTACGACATTTATTCATTTTAACTAACAGTGGTGATTTAAAGGCTGTTTAAATGAAGAAAAAAAAACTCATCTGTTAAAAACTGTCAAATTTTGTTTCACTAGTTGTCAGAAAATTGTGTTGCAATGTATTTAAACGTGACAAGTCGCATCTATCACGCTGTAATCATGTAAAAGCTTCTAATGAAATCACTCACATTAGGTTTTCATGCTGTAGTCGTGAAATGTTTTGGAGCAGTCGGTACAAATTTCAGTGGCAGACATTTGTTAGGAGACACAAATTATTTGTATTTCTGCACAATTTATCCCCTACAAGTAAACCTGTGTCTTTTATTTCATTTAATAACATCTTTCATGTCCAACAAATGCTGGGTCAGTGTGTTGCACTGTCATGGAGGCACTCTCGTTCATTTATTCGTTGAAAAGGCATCACCGTATTTTCATACAGTACATTGTCATTTTAGAATCAAACTTGGCACATAGACAAAGCTTGATATACAGTTATTTTTTATGCCTTCACAGTGTTAACAAGTAACATACACACACAGTGTCTTTAATAAGTCAAATACGCTGCATTTTTACCACACGAACAAAGAGATGTACACTTCTCAGCGATGATTGCAAGTGGCTTGTAGGTGAAAACAGCCGCTGTGATCCGGATGTCTTGCCCTAAGCCAGTGGTCCTGTGCTGCTGCTGCTGCTGCTGCTGCTGCTGCTGCTGCAGACACGTCTCTTGTTGTTAGCATGTAACAGTGGATATTTCGGCTGATAATGTTGCAGACATTGCTGGAGAAGCCAAGGTCAGGGAAGTGGCTATTCTTAGCATGACCTCAGTCATATTTTCCATTTTGTCTGAAAACAAATGGGTATAAATCAACTCAAATCACTAAAAGAGAGTCGAGACTGAAACTCAGGTTGGTAAATCTCTGTCAGATAATGTGACTCAGGACGACACAATAGGATGCTGTTTTGCCAGATTTCTCTCCTCTCCCTCTTGGTGTTGGTGTGTCTCTGCGTCAGCGTCTCTGTATGAACAACAGCGAGGGAGGGAAGAGGCTTGTGTTATGTGTGTGCGTGTGTGTGTGGTATGCATGTGTCTGTGCTCAGGTGGCAGATACCCTAGGTAAATCATTTCAGATCCATTTATTCAGAAGCCTGTGTGCAGACGACACTTGCACAATGCTGCCAAAGAAGTGTCACAATGTCAGCGACTTCGTTTGCAGGTCTGACCTCCCGGCTGGCGTGTATGTGAATGTGTGTTCGTGTGTAAGCACATATGTTTATATGTATATATATATGGGTATATATGTGTATAAATATACATATAATGTGTACACACACAATATATACTATGTCTTTATTTGTGTGTAGTAATATTTGTGTTTGTCTCTTGATATTAGCTCAGCCAAATGTGTCTTTTTCAGAGAGAGAAATAACAGCAGGGGAAGCTTTGCTGTCCTTTGAGCGGCTGTGTTACTGCTGTGCTGCTTTCAATGATTCCTGCTTTAAATCAAGCTTCACTCGCAAGTATAAGTAGTTAATTTAATTACTCTAATGAACAAACTGATGCTAAAAAGATTTCTTTCGTTCTTAAATAGCAAATTAATTTTTAAAACGTTCGAGATCAAATTATTGGTATTTTTAGTCCGGATGAATTTATATTTTTTGATATGACAGCTGTCTTAATCTGTGTTCAAAATGAGCTCGTTTGCGTGTGTCATTTGGGCGCTGACAGTCAGTTGTGACAGTTGTAAAGTGTTCTTGAAAAAGCGCCCGACGTGGACACTCAAGGCAGCCAGACGAAAGATTTGCAGGCTGTGATGTCTGTGTGTCAAATTACTTATCTCACTAAGCATATGCTGGCACTTCAGAATCATATACTTCAAACCCGCAGCCTTCAAAAGCGTCAAAACGGACTGTCTTATTCAACACATCAGTCATGTAGCCACCAGCAAAATGAGCAAGATGTCATTTGCACTCAACAAAAAGCTTCCGGAGACATTTAAAGACACTCTTGATGACTGTTTCAATTTGGAGAGACTGTTAATGATATCGTCTCAGCTGCCATTTCTGGGTTTTTTTTTCTTTTTCTGAAGATACAAGTGAACGACAAAGAGTACTTAGATGTGCACTTCAGCTAAAGCTTTGCCAATTATTAATTTGAATCCTAAAGACAATTAGTAAATCACTGCAGCACCCATTATCCAGATGTTGCCCTGGATTTCTGGATTTTTGAAGAGAGAGCCAATCTTAAGGTCAATTTAGCCTGCCACTAATGACAAAACATAAAATAATGATTTGCTCTATCACACTATCACACATGTTTTCTGCCAATAACAAAGCCATCTTTTGTGCGATGAGCCCGAAATAAAATTACACAAATAATATTGACCTAGTAATAGGGAAAAAAACAACAAAAATATCTTTACCCAACACCTGCTGTGCTTTCTCATTCATTGTTTTCTTTTGTTTGAAGCCCCCCCCCTTACACCCCTCCACACACACACACACACACACACACACACACACACGCACACACACCGTGGCACATGGATGCAACACACCAGTCCTTGAGCTCCAAGTAAATATCCCACATGGCTTGTACCGTTCCAAGTGTTACAGAGGGCTAAACTATTTCATTGCACTAATTGGCCAGTGTCATTCCTGACGTTTGGATAAACAGAGGAAAAGAGGGAAAGCTGAGACAAATGGAGGCTAATTAAACTGGTGTGTGCGTGTGTGTGTGTGCGTGCGTATGTGCGCGTGTGTGTGCGTGCATGTGTGCGCGCATGCGTACGTGCGTGTGTGTTGAAGAGAGAGAGAAACCAGCTGACAAAAAAATGGAGTGACGAAACACCCAGCTTGACAAAAGCAACAACTACTCGTTGCGATGGAAACTTAACATGTAGAGAAGAAAAATCTACTTTCTTTGAAATCCTCAACTTGTCTCTAATTGGGTTTTATTCAACGCTGACTAAGGGAGAGAGGGAAACAATGAATGCCCACATTTTACTTGGAATATTTTGGCAGGAGAAGCAATTTTAGACCTGAGTTAGAAGTGTTTAATGCAGGTTAGAAGTTTTTCATTTCTGCAATTTCCTCTAGTCAATGAGAATTTTCATTAAAAAGCAGGCAAAGGTGTGCATATATATAAATCTTATCTGCAGTTATCCTTGGCCCTCACTGCTGCAAGTGATCTGATAAAACAAAACTCGGATAAAAACTTGTCTGAAAGGAGCAAGAGAGAGGATGATGGAGAGAAAGTAGGAGATGCAAACTCTTAAAACAAGCTGAGGCATGTTTGAACTCCCACCCACGGGGGACATTTGTTTTCAGATGTAGCGTGTTGGCCCACCACATCATCCCCAGGGAGATATCTTCCTCACCATTTCTCTGCTACTCTGCAGCACCGTTTCACCTCGTGTTACAGCCCCCCCCCCCCCCTCTGTCTGTCTGACTCACACATGCGGGGACACACACATAAACACACGCACACATTCCCTCAAACCCTCGCCCAACCCCCACCTCACCTTTCTCGCATTTGACCACTTGTCAAGGGATGTTTATGGGCCATTGTTTGCAGTGCTGATGATCATTGTCACCGGTTGATTCCATTACCCATAGCCTCCTGATGGATGGGGCCTACCCTGACGTCCACTGATACGGGTGTCCTTGACCACTGGGGCAGATGCAATGAGCGGAGGGGGCAGTTGGGTGGAGAATTGGATCTTTTTTTTTTTTTTTCGATCTCATAGAAAGGATGTATCTTCTTTGTCAAATTTTATTAAGGATGTTGATTTGCTGGTGTGATGAGACAAATGTTAAAGCCTGTCTTAATCAAATTTTTGAAATGTGGGCAAGATAAAGCGTGAATTTGGGTGCGTTTCCAACAAATATGTGGCATGATTATATATTTGATATGTGAAAATGAAATGTGTTTTATGATGTGACAATGCTATGGTAAGACTTTGTTTAGATTTAGGTACTCGGTTAGGGATGATGGTTTGGATTAAAATATCTACTTTGTTAAAAAAGGCCCTTTGTCGTCATGATTACAAAACTATACATATGGTTAATGTTAGGGAGTCAGATATTGAGTTGACTTTCTCGCTCAATAATAACATCACCTTAGTTCCTGCCTTGCTCCTGACAGACAAGAGTCACAACCACTATGGCCGCTAGAGGGCTTTCTCGCGTGAACGTAAACACACGTCGCCGTTGCACAGTCAGTCTGACATAGGGAGAGGGGGGAAAACAGTGCAACAATAAACAAGAATTACAAGACTTTGATATAAGGAAACGTATTTAAATGATGAGTGAGCTTGAGAGATTGATAAAGCTTTGTTAATCAGGTTTTGTATATGACTTATAAGAACCTTAATTCATATAATATAACTTAGTTAAAGAGTAAACACGATCGTTGTAGTAATTTGTGTTGCTTTCCTCTGGTCTTAATCACATTATCACAGGCATGTTAACACAAGACTCACTGAGGCTTTGCCTGTGGTCTGGCCTCCTGCAGTGCTCAAGTGTCACAACATTATTTGAACATTTCTTCACCATCTCATTGAATTAGTGCTCCCGTACGACTAAAACCAATGAGCTTAAAGTTAAGGAATCGTTCTGAAGTCACACATCACCAGCAGACGACTGCAATTACTGATGGGAGAAGACGGGCTCGGATTTAACCAGGCCGAGGCCATGATGCAGTGTGTCAGTGAGGGACTGGCCGTGGTGTTGGGCGACGGTGGATGAAGAAGTGTTGATGGCTAAAACATTTACAGCGGATCCAGCTATCGTAATTTTTCACAGAGGCCTGGCGTCATTGATCAGGGTGATATCTGGCACAGGGGAACGTGCAGTTAAAGGCACATGTTTAACAAGCTTCTTCAGCATTTCCCAAAAGTTGTCACATAAAGACTTTCCATTATTATTCTGAACAAAGACAGAGTCGTTTTCTATCTCTCAGATCTCTTTTGTCAACCCACCCTCACTGGACAGATTACTTTTCTTAGGAAATAGCTTCCCTGATCAGACAAAATAATGTTCTGAGATAGAAACAAGGCCAGATTCTGCTGTCTGATGCAGAAATTAGCTCCATTTAGTTAAAGAGTCTTAATGATGGTTGAATTAAACCATTTCCACAACTATCACCTGGATTGTTTTGTCCTTGTTCCTTTAAGACAATGCCATCGTACAAAAAAGCAGGATAACCCGAGTCTCCAATAAAACTAACATTAATGGCACTGCAATATGCAAAGCTATGCTAATTTTATGCACACTGTCAACCTACATAGTGGCCATTCTTCGTTCGTTTCAAAAGATATGACTACAATTAGACGACAATTGATTGAAATCATTTGCGTTTTATGATTCTGTTACTTTTGAGAGCTGACAGGGCGTTGTACAATTCAGTGACAGTATATTTTCACTGCACGGGGAGATTAACTGCTATTATTGACCCCGATGCAAACCAACGGGTAATACATTTCAAACAAACTACTCACAATGTCAGTGATTTGCATGTGGTCTGTCATTTACCATATTCCCTGATTACCTAATGATATATGCTTTAATATAATGCACAGAGCGCTTTCAAAGCAATATGTGTGCCATACCTTTACAGTGACTTAACATGTCTGAGACAGAGAAAAATTGAAATGATAGTTTAAGGGCTGCGGGGAAAAGAGAAGTCTTATCAGTTAAGACTTGCTTTGTATGTAGGATTTTTTTTTCCCTTCTCTCCTTGGAAGGCAGGGGTGCAGTTGATGAATTCTTAAGCAGATCTCGCTGATAATTGTATTTCATAACTGTCATGTGGAGAGGGACTGTCCGCTGAGAAGCTATTTGTGTCACTGCATCTCTCTCCCTCTCCGTCTCTCTCTGTCTCTGCAGCCTCTTCAATAAAACTCAAATCACGACAGAGATTGTTAAGTCTACCTCCAAGATTATTAAATCCAAATGGAGAATTTATGGGTGACACTTCATAACAATTAATCTGAGATGCTTGATTAATAAAGTTCGCTCACCCCCTCCGCCCCCGCACCCCTCTTTCTCTCCTCTCCCTCCCCATCACTAAAGTTGTCCTGTTTGAGTGGGATGGAGGAGGAGGGGAACAGACGTACGGGTGGCAGGATGGTTGTCAGGGACGACATGAGTGTCATTCTTTTTGATTAATGGAGCATTGTGACCCCGCCCCTAACCCTCCTTCTTTCCCAGCATGCCCACTCTCACCTCAGCAAAGCCCCCCCCCACCCCTCCCAATAACAGGTAAAAATAGATGTGGGCCAAGTTACGCTCTTCATTTAGATTCAAGCTACACATGATCTGATAGAGAAAAAAAGATGGGGAACAAAGTAAAGAGGGGTAGAAAGAAAGAAAGAAAGAAAGAAAGAGAACAGAAAGATGAAAAGAAAAAAATGAGAAAGAACAAGAGAAATAGTAATAAGCAAGGAAAGATAAAGACGGATAAAGAGCAAACCAAAGAGAGAAATAAAGAGGGCGAGACAGGGAACAGGAAAGAGAAAAAGAGGAGGCAGGAAGACAGATTTTTGGAGAATGTCACCTACCTAACCTTGTCACCATGTTAAGTCAGCTGTGATTAATTAGTTGAGTGAGACTGAGCAATTAGGTCAGGAGTTTGGGTGTGTATGAGTATGAATGCTCATGTCTGTGCGTGTTCACGCACAACTCTTTTTTTCTTCCGATCAAGATCTTTTCATTAACAAACAAGATATGAAACAAATTATTTTCCTTTTTTTTTTTCTTCCCTTATCTTCCCCACAAGGACAAGATCAAAGAACAATTTAGCCAGACAGGAAGACAGAAAGAAAAGTACAACATGAGAAGGACAAAACAAAACAACAATACATGAATAAATACAGATACAGGAAAAGGTACGTTACAAGACCAGTTTATCAATTATCAATCATTTAAGCAATGATCCCTCAAGGGAAGACCGTATCTTTTTGACCACAGTGTGAATCATGACCTCCTTAATTAGTTAAAACAGAATTACTGTCAAGGCAAGTAGCGAACTATATAAGAATGTGGATACCCACACATGAACATCTCATGGGGCCACCACAAACAGTGCAAAGAATAGTGATTGTTCTAATGATTTATATATATATATACCTGTATATATGGCCTGTATTTGTGAGTGTTAAAGATGGATTTCCAAAAGTTGTGTAATTTCCAAAAATAAAAAATAAAAAAAGACCAGCGATCCCATGTGAGTCACGAGTGCACGAGCCAGTGTACGATTTTAAACCAGACAACTACATGTTTAAGACAATTTGAGGCTGATAGATTCTATGTATTATTTTCCGGCAGTTTGCTTGTTTTTAAGTCACGCTCAACTTTTTGTGAATGTACAGCCGGTATGAGACTTGCTTTTGATTTCCATGCCAAGTTTGAAGATACAACAAAATGCTACTGTGTAATATTTTCATATATTCACTGATTTAACTTGGTTTTTGATAAAGAAAACCACGACGGGTAAGAAGAAGTGTTTTTAAGTGGTGTATTACCGCCGAAATAGCACGAGATTCATTTTAAAAGACTGTGAGGATAAGGAACCCTAAGACAAATCCTTGAACCAGTAAAGGCTCACAAAAGATCATATTTAACAATGATGGCTATATATTTTCCTTTTTGCAATTAAAGAGTCCCTCTGTGTAATTTAATGCTTCTTTTCAAGTGTCGGGTCCCCTGAGACTTGGCCTGTAGCTATGCCATCGCTCTTGGTGATTATCATTAATGAATGTCGGCGAGGACCATCCCTCAATGTGACTAGGGAGGAAACACAAGCCCTAATTAAAGGTTCCTATTCATAAATATATGCCTCAAACTACACGGATCGACCGGCGCTGTGCACCCAAGTCATTTTAATGTCAGAAAAGCACCTTTTTAAGAGCGTTTTCCTCCCTTAATGTACAGAACACCAGCAGCAATGACAGATTTTTTGCAGCCGAAGCCCGCAGCGAGGGATCTGTGCAATTTGAGATTCACCGATTTAAATTTAGTGAAAGCTGAAGATTAGGATGCTCTAATTTGACACACAAGGGGACTGATGACGAGCGAAATCGACTTCTAACTGGACTCAGACTGTCTGACTGAGCGTTATGATACAGTTTTCGCATGTTATCCTCAAGAGACTGTTGTGTTTTATCGCAAGAGGTTAAAAGCAGCTTCTTGTGTTGAGAAGTCATGGAAATGTATCCCTTTATCTGAGAAATGGAAGTATTTAGAAAATGAAAATGTTTAACAGATTACAGGATGTCAGTGAGGGAGAAAATAATCCTCATTGCTTGCGTTCTCTCATAAAAACTCATTTTAATCATTTTAATTGCTCCAAATGCAGACTGACAACCGCTCTCATAAACGCAAGTGGCTGCATTGTCACATCAGTTTTGCAGACAAAGCTATTGGTAATTGTTATGTGAGGAAGATAATGTTAACATTGAGGATAATATTGAGTCTGTCTGAATGTGGTTTTTTGGGTTTTTTTTTTTTTTTTTTTTCCTTCACCGGAGCTCAGAAAGTCTTGTCGGAAAAAGAGCTTGGTGAGACAAACATTTGGCTGTTTCTCTGTCCTCTTTAATGGCTGAAAAATGCTAATTGGAGTGCACGTGTCAAAGAAAACAAAAGGCAAGGGAGGAGGAGAGGGAAGGAGTCTGCATGTCAGAAAGGCTGGTATTTTGAAACGTGAAATATGTCACTTTATTCAGTTGAGTTGGTAAGGATTTTTTTTATTTTTTTATTTTTTTTAGCAGGGTTGTTCCAGGAAGCAGGAAATCTCTCTGTCACACTATTAGTCTCTGAGCACAGATAAAGTTTTGCCTGTGGTGGTATGTAATGTAGCTCATGTTTAAAAGAAAAACATATTGAGAAAGGGAGGGGGGCACAGTATACAGTATATTCTGCTGAACAACAGTTTCATAGTTCATGTAAACAAACTGAAGTTGCTTCCTTCTCCCTTCAGTCTCCTCGTCGCTATAAAATAACACCTTGAAATCCCTCTGAGACTCCAATCCTTTAATAAACTTGCATCTGTCACCGCCGCGCAGCATTTCATCACATTCTTCGTCCAAACTGACAAAATCAAAAAAAAAAAAAGCTCAGGTGCGGATTACAAACCTTTAATTGCATTGTCAAAACTACAGCAACATATCGTTTTTAAGTCTACACATTAAACAAGTCATGGAAAAGTAAATCTCTATAAAATATCAAAACCCCTCTCTCTCTCCCGCCACATTCATACTTGGCATTTTAATTATGCAGTCTTATCTGATAGATGTGGAGATATAGCTCATGTCAAAGTTAGAGCCTCTTCTTTATTAATTTTTTATTATATATTCTTATATTCAGGCTGTCGATGAGTGTCTGGAATCTGATAGGACCCATCATTGATTGAAGATTACTCAAGATTATGAAGAGAGGATTTATCATAAGCTGTGAGTCTTCATCATTCCAAATGTGAACTTATTTGAATGACACTAAGGGAAAGCATTACTCTTTATTTCAGTCCCCTAAGAATAAGTTTAGAAGTCCAGATCTTTGTGGCAGATCTTTATACAAATAACATTCAAATATGAAAGAGGAAGTTTGTCTAAAAAGACATGCTAAACACCACAAGCCCCTGACATTGAATCTGTGCTGCGTTCTGCTCGTACTTACATGCCAGAATCTTTTGACATCAGAGGTTTATGGCTGCAAAACAGCTCAGGCGGTTAGCCACAGGCCAAAATATGCAACCCAGCGTTAATTATTTAAGGATATTAAGAGGTAGGCATGAAATTCTTGGCTTAGGTCATTATGATCTTTGTCAATATACTTTGCCACAAGTATGATAATCCAAAAATATATCCTTAAACTTAACTGAATTAAAAATAAAACATGCTGAAAAATAAACCCCTAAGGGCAAAATATTAATTCTGTACATGTGACCAAAACATTATATTTCTATATTAATCTGTATACTTTGTCGGTCTTGAAACCCCTTTTTCAAATGCACATAGACTGGTTTTTAACTCGTTTACCGGTGTCAAACAAAGAGAATGTCAGTGAATTAAAGCACGCTGCAGTGTGTGGCTCCAACACACATTTTATATTATTTTAGTGTGGAATCAGTTCTTTTTCATGTGATTATTATGAGAGGAGGAGCTGGACAGAGATAGTGGTGAAGGTGCTGCAGGATAGAAAAGACAAAAACTAAGAAGGACAAAAATACGACTGAGGTAGTAATTATGGTGGTGGTCGTTTTGGATGTTTGTTTGTTTGTTTTTTTAAGCTGCATAGTTTTTGTGTCGCATATTTGAACTGCAGGTAACACACCAGGACTTGTGTAAGGATTTCAACAAAATGTGAACACACAAAGCTCAAGGCATGATTTTGGTTTTTATTATTTTCAAAAACTTCTCATTAGATTTTACAAATAATTTTCAGAATTGTTAGATGGCAAACAATGAAAGCTGTCGGAAATGTAATTCTGGGATTCATGTGGAAAATTGAGTTGAAGTGTTAACCAATAGTTAAACAAATCAAGAACAATGTCACATTTCACATGTTCATATTATTAACGATGTTTCTCACACAATATAAAACCTAAAAAGTAATTTAATCTTATGTCTAAGTAAGTGTATGTTAGTCTGGCATATAATTCCCAATATTTTTATTTTAATGGAAACTACACAATGTTATTGAAACTTGCAGTGTTTACATGTCAAAAACAGTCTGTCCTTATTTGCTCATGTGAGTTTTGGTCCCTCACCTGATCTGACAACCTGCGGGACTCCTTTCCGCTCTCATCCAGTAGATCTTATAAAACAGCCTCTCTTCAGATGGTCGTGTCAGACCTGGAAAAAACAAAGAAACAGACAAAAGAAAGTAGAGAATAATGTATGTAAATATACCTGACGACTACATGGATGTTCTCACGCGCTCTGAGGGCGTATCTTCAGAAGGAAACAGGATGACATGTCATCATGCTGTCACTGTGCCACAGTTATGTGGAAGAGGGGCTTCATGTATACAAGTTGGGGGTGGTGGGAAACAACTGTTTTCTCTGTTCGGCTTTTGTCATACATGCACATGGACACGGGTGGTTGCATCACACGTAGTGTAACTCCTGTAGCAAGCAATTTGGATCATAGTGTCCTGATCATATGTGGTTGGCTGTTTGTAAGAAAGTCGAACACATGGATCGTATATATATATATATATATATATATATATATATTGGGTCATAGGTTACAGAAAGAGCAGTGCAAGTGTTTATTTCTCTTCGGTTAAAATTTTATTTACAACTTTCAGGGAATAACAGTGTAATTTGAGGGAAATGTTTCTGTGATAAAAGCCCAACAGTTGACGGAGTGTGTTTAACAGGATTTCCATAATTCACAAATACACCTCAGTGACAACAATTTAAGTGAAAATGGTTTTGTTTTATAGTAATTCCATGTATGCCAGTGAGATCAGAGGGAAAATAAATGAAAGGCAGGAGAAAAAGAAAGAAAGACACAAAATACTACTAAAACAGAAACTTCATTGTAAGAGGAGAAAACTTTGTCATTTTTAGGATGAAAACTGGAGCGGGCTCTCACTCTGTACAGGTCCTGCCCGTGTACAGTTATTTCATTGCAGAAGTGGTTACTGCCCCTGCCTCTTGAACCACATGTCCCCCCCTGCTGGCCTAGGATCAGTCCCTGCACAAGCTTCTCTGCTTCCTCCACTGTCTCTCTGCTGCCTAAAAAACCTTTAAAACATCTACATTTTCCTGAATAAAGCTTATACTTTAATGAGCTGAGTTAAAACAGTTTAAAACCACAGTCTGACATTATTCCAATGAATGATCAGATATCTATTTTTTTTTCTTCTTCTTCTTTAGATGTGTAATATTGCTCTGTATTGTTGAAATGCTCAAATAAATGTGTAAGGAAAAAGTGACTCAGAGGAGTAAGGCAGGTCACATCTCCATCTATGATGTAGTTACAACCAACCTTTTTTGTTTTGTGGGTGAGGCACAGCAATAATAACTGCCTTTATGAACACAGCCTTGTAGTGTACATGTCACACTGGATCATACTGGATTTACTTCGCAGCAAAACAGGTTCGGGCAGTTCACTCGATAGTCAACATGAGGATTTAGAATAATCTGAAGTGAGCCAGCATAAACTACAAAACATCAAAAGTTATTATGAGTCTATGAATACTGTTGATTTAAATTTTGAGAAATTAAACTTAAATATCCTTAACCTGATATGCATATAAAGACACTATATATATATTCTCTACAAGAAAGGTAGCAATGATCTGTGAGCTGCAGCTCCTCTCTCTGTCCGTCTGTCTGTATACAGACTTTGGGATGGAAATATTAGTGACGTAAGTCGGCTCCATCAATCAGCGGCGAGGCCGCTTTGACAGACAGGGACAGACAGATGTTGGGGCGGTACTTGGTATTTCTATAACCACATAATAAGCGACTTCAGACATCTCTCGTGCGCACACTATCAGACTCTCAGACGAGCAGTGGCTCAAAAACCACCGAGCGTAAAGACGCAGAACTCTTCAGAGAAGCCTCTCTGCTGTGCGTAACGAGGAGGGGACGCCCGGCTGCAGCTTTTGTTTGTTGCCTGATAACTGTGAAAATGTGAGTTTGCATGGGGTAAATTCAGAAACTCACCAGAATTAGTAGGGCCTGGCGTGACGGTTTGTACAAAGTTTGTAATCCAGGTTCTGGTAAATGATCCGGTCCAGAGCTCCGGTAGTAGCCTGGGCTGGAGCCGGCGTAGCTGCTGGGTGAGTCCGGTGGCCGGCTGCAGAGGGGGAGAGGAGCGCATCCAGTCTGAACTGAGCCACTTCTCATGCCATCCGAGTTATGTTGTTATTATCACCGCACCCTCTGTTACCCAGTGATCAAAACAAACTTTAGAGTTTTTCCTCCTCTCTTCTTCGCCGTCCTCCCGAGCAGCTTCTGCAGCCAACGGACATATCATGTCGTCTCATTTAAGATAACATTAGCCTAGTTGTGTGCCCTTTATAAACACTTTATGGAGGATAATAGTTAGGATGGAGTGTAGGCTATTAATGGAGCCTCTTGTAGATTCAGAGCCCCTCCCCTTCACCAGAAGCCTCACTAAAAAGGTGTAACGAATCGATCTGCAGCCTCCATTGTCCCGCTAAAGAGGTCACCGAGAATATCCACATTTTTGCAAACTTTGAGACAGGGCAAAGAGCTCGTCTGCGCTGCACACTTAACACCATCTGAACAAGTGAAACACTGTGGCATCATCTTATTTTTCTTGATCTTTTGTGCGAGGGGTGAAAACTCAAATGCAAAAATCTTGTTTTTATTCTTAAAATAGGCCTAAGCATTATTTGCATTGGGGGCAAAAAGAAGTCTCAACCCATGGCGTGCAGCTTTTACGCTTCTTCACAGATCAGTCTCTCTCTCTCTCTCTTTCTCTCTCTCTCTCTCTCTCTCTCTCTCTCTCTCTCTCTCTCTCTCTGTCTCCCTCTCTCTTTGCTTGAATTATTGGTGATTGATGTTTTCAAAGAATAATCCCAATAATCAGTCAGGCCTGACTTTGCTGTAGCAAAGATTATCCTCCATGTGTAGGATCAACAAAGACTAACTGGTTTATCGGTGATTTTATCGATTGTATGTGGTGATCTCTCTCACTCTCTCTCTCTCTCTCTCTCTCTCTCTCTCTCTCTCTCTCTCTCTCTCTCTCTCTCTTCATGTTTGTTTATTTGTGTTTTGTTTTTTGCAAATTAAAGGCAGGATCTGATCATTGTGCAGTGAATTTTTTCATTGCAATCCTTATCTAATGTTACACCTTGATATGTTTGAGAATGTTCACTAGTAGTGACTATTAAACCAAATCTCTCTCTCTCACACACACACACACACACACACACACACACACACACACAAACACAGACTGCACATCAACTTTTTTGAGGCAGCTCTCATTCTGTTGTTTTAATGGAAGTTTACAAATCGGCTGCCGGTGTGTCCACGACCAGGACGCACCTCTCCTGTAAGCTACACTGTGTGTGTGTGTGTGTGTGTGTGTGTGTGTGTGTGTGTGTGTGTGTGTGTGTGTGTGTGTGTGTGTGTGTGTGTGTGTGTGTGTGTGTGTGCGCGGGGGGGGCGGGGGGGGGACAGGAAGGCGTTGAAATGAAAGCCATCCCAGTGAACAATTAGAAGCAGCGGATTGACAGGTGGGCTCTGACTGTCAGGGTGACGCTTGTGGAGGGGTGGAGTAAAGGAGAGGCCGGAAAGGCAGCTGGATGTGTCTGTCTATCAGTGGGAGCTGTCTGAACGCACCGCGCATCACCAATGTGCGCACATTTCACTGCGGAGAATATCCGGGGACGCTCGTTGCGCTTTTGAGAATAAATAATAATAAATAAAAGCCAGGGGACAGTAAGAACAGCAGTCTGCGGCTCAGAGGGCGGGCCTGCTCGCTCTGTTTTCTGATGAGTTTCTGAGAAATTCGTCAAGTGTCCATGTTGACAATCGGGCGGACAGTGTATATGTGAGTATTTCATTATCCAGGGGGTGTTTTCAGAGAGACGGGGGAGCTGAATGCTGCGGGGTTTCTCCGCAAACACACACACACACATATATATATATACACACACACACACACACACACACACACACACTTGACTGATTGACATACACCCAGTTCGACTAACGTGTCAGTCTTTCCTCTCTTTTCCTGATTTTTTTTCATTATTTTTTTTCTTCTTCAAAGACCAGAGCTGGCACCTGGACGGACGGAGGGGAGAGAAACACTACAACAGCAGTTTGGACTCATCTCCACCACCCGAGTGAGTTACAGCGCAAGAAGAGGAGCTCCGTTTCCTTCACGTCTGCTGTGAACAGAGGTATGAAATAGTCCGGTGAGGGGGTGTAAACCTCTTTTGATGGGAACGCGGCGAGGGGCTCAGGCAGCTGTCCATATCCCTGCTCGATAAGACTGAGATCCGCACGGAGCTTCTTTCAGCCAGTTTCTCACCCGACTCAGCCGGCGATGAGTTTATGTGATCGGCAGAAGTTAATGGACGAGCCCGTTTAGCTCCAGATCGTTTCTAGTCTTCATTTTTCTCACCGGACATACCGATTATAAAATGACCAGAGACGCGTAGAGATTAAACCTCCACTTGCATCGCCTGATTAAAAAAAGAGAGAGACTTCTTCACCCTGCGAGGGATCTACACTGTAATTCTATCATCCCGCTGAAGAACTGAGGAAACGCTACTGGCTTTGATTTCCTCCCGTTGCACCGGTTTCCTCTCCAGCTTGTCCGCTATTTTGATCTCTGCATGAAAAGTCAAGCGGAAAGTCTTGCAGCAGCATGCCGAGGAGAAAGCAGCAAGCACCGCGGCGGTCAGCAGGTAAGCCCCGGCTCTGCAAACAAACACCCCCTCCATTAGAAACACACACACTTTATTCTCCCCCCCTCTCAGTAGACAAACAGCCAGGGATCTGCACTCACGCAGACAAGTTTACACAGCAGCGTATAGGCCTGATGCAGGACACAATACAAGGACAACAGGACCTCTCATAGACAGTAGACTTCTCTTATCGCTGTACCCATAAGTCTGTTCAGTATGTGCGTTCAGTTTAGTTACGAAGCTGACTCCTGCAACATCTCAGCGGCCCGTAATGAGTTTATTTCTACTAATCTAGTAAGGCATGTTTGACTGGCAACAGTATTGTTTCATTTACGCAGGCATACGCTTCAGTGCCAAATCTGCCTGTGAGAAATGAATGCGCTCAGCTGCACTTCAGTTTCAACGCTTTAAAGCTGATCCTCCACTAGGTTGCCAGCATCCAAGTTCTCCAAACAAAGCTCATCTTATCTCATTTTTACAGGCTAACGCGTTTGATGTGTTAGTGCCAGTAAAAAAAAAAAAAAAAGAGAGAGAAAAGAAAAGGGGGAGAAAAAAAAAAGAAAAGTGGCATATTTTCAGCTTGTGTTCCGCTCTGGGATTGCCATCCTTGATTTGATGCTTGATTGATCGCCTGTCATGCGACTTCCTTTGATCTATTCATTCCTGATAAACATCAGTAAATCATTCACCATAGAGACACGCATGCGCCCGGCAGCTGGACTCCCTCAAAGGATAACTTTTTGCCCCCGCCGAGGAGCAAAGAAAAGACAAATTGAAAGAAAAGTTCTCAAGCGGGATAAATACTTTGCGATTAATACCCAAGGGGGAGGGAACAAGGAAGGAGGGGAGGAGGGGTGCTGGGGCGTAGCGAGATCACAGAGAAGCATCTCATACAGAAATAACCCTAAAACACTGCAGGGTGAAGTAGGGAGGTTACTTTTAATGGTCACTGTTGACCTGACCTTTGTGCTCATTTCTTAGAAACAGGAAATGTTGTTAAAGTTGTCATAAATGTTGCTAACCATAACACCAACCATGAATATAACGGTGATAAGTAAGGAGACAAAGTATGTAAAATCACTATACTGGGTACCACAAATCTGTTCTGTAAGTCACTAAAGGAATATTATCCATCACCATGTGATGTGAAATCAAGTTTCAGATTGTGAAGTTGCTAATAATTAACTTCCTGGTATGAAAAACCTATTAATTATGTTTCCAAATATTTAATAGCAAATGTAATACCATAATATTAAAGTATTAAGGTGTCTTTCAAATGAGAGTTTGTAATAATCCTTCCATAAAGTGTTAAAAGTTCACATTTAACAAGCATTTTTCTTCAGAGAAAGTACTTCAGCAAAAGTAAATAATAACATATAAAGTCGTATTTTGAGAGAAATTCTGTGCCACAACATTTTGCATTTTGACACTCGGGCCTCCCCGTTATCGTTTAGTTGACCAGACATGAGCTGCTGTGCGAGAGAATCGCATGTTTGCCTGAATTCATTTGATGTCCCTGGGAGATGTGTGTGATTGACATGCATTTCCAAATGACAGGAAAAGAGGAACCTTTGAAGTTCATGCAGTAATGACCAAAGCTGAATAAAACAGCTGTAGAATGTTAAGCAGGCGGTGGAAATGTGAGGTTAAGCAGACTTAATCAAGGTTGTGACGGAAAGACTTTGAACTCGGTGGGGCTGTAATTTCTAATTGACGCGAGGCTTTAGTGATGGATAGAGAGAAATGTGTTTGAAGAACAAGCCTGCACAGTGAAAAGGAATAGTGTCTCTTTCTACCTCTGCCACAAATGCTGGTGAAATCCCCAAAAGACAGCAAAAAGTGTTGTTTTCTCTGTTTTCCAGCCTCTTCTGGTCGTTCAGCAGAGCTCTGAAGTGGCCCCATTCCGGCTCAGCTTCTGAATATTGATTTAATTGTCTGTTTTTGTGACAGACACATACATCACACGCAGTGATGGTCAATCCCAACTTGGCAGACTTTGTCTGTGCATCATTTCCGGTGCTTTAACTTTAACTTTAACACCTCTACTGATGTGTGTGTGTGTGTGTGTGTGTGTGTCTGCTTCCTCAGTTAAATGGTGTACACACCTATAAACGCAGGCTATTTTTATAACGCATTACCAGATATTTCCACAACCCAGATTTGTCACTTTGGAGTTGCACTAAAACAAAATGTTGCATATGCTCCTCAGAGAGAGAGAGAGAGAGAGAGAGTGTCAATGGCTCTTTGTATGCCATTTCAAATGGGCTCTGTTTCATCAGTCACAGTGATGATTTTAGACCCTGTAATGGCGCTGTACCCTATCTAGATTATGACCAGTGACAATACATCAGTGTTCTTTCATTTGGAACCACATTACTGCATCTGTTAGTTTTGGCAGTTGAGTTCAGTGCAGTGCTATTTGAGCAGCAGAGACTTTTGCTGCAGTCATTTGTCGTCATTTTCCTTTTTTTTTTTTTCTTTTTGTCTTTCACTGAAGTGCAGTAGTTTTGAGGTATTTCTCATAGGAGCTCAGGTAAGTAATGAAATATAAATAATGCAGTAATATCCAATAACAACAATCAAGACAAGAATAAAATGAAGTAGGAGTTCAAATTATAAAACAGTATTGGGACAACGACTTAAAGCTTCTCTTTTGCTAGTATAGATTTCATATTTTACATTTAACTCATGTCGTGTGCATGTGTTACTTTTGATTGTGTGTAACTGAAGTTAGTGTTGAAACTATTAGTCAATTGATTGACTAGTTGTGCAACAGAAAAATTATCTGCAACAACTTTTACAACCGATTAGTCGTTCAAGCCATTTAACAAGCAAAAAAAGCCAAACATTGTCTGGTTCTAGTTTCACACACGTGAATATTTGCTGTTTTTCTCTGTTTAAAATCACTGTAAACTGAATATATGTTGATCTGACAAAACAAGCAATTTGAAGACATCAACTTTGGCTCTGAAAACTTTCTAGTATTTCCTCTTTTTTTATAGATTCATCTTTTAATTAAAAAATATTTTCTAGATAATAATAGTTTGTTGCAGCCCTAGTTGAAGGGCTGTGATAACAGCACAACATCACCTTTATATCTAGAGAAAAGGGGACATGAAAGAATTTGATAGTAACTGCAGTAATCACAGACTTTTAGGAAGTGACCTTTGACACTTATGCCCCCTTTCTTTTTTATCACTGTTGAAAGAAAACTGTGCATGATATCAGATCGTTTGCATCAGTGCCATTATCATGTTTAGATATGACAACATATTCTTCACATTACAGCAAGATAACCAGGAATTGGTTTAATCAGTGGATGTGAAATATACAAAGAAGCCATAATTCTATATTACTGAGGTCACAGTTTTGATTGCTGTTGGAAAATGAATGGTATTGCAGCACGTCTACCCTCGCTTTTAGTTTGCCAGCCACAATATCTTAAATCAAACACTGTCACTCTAAGTAATGAATCTGTCAACTAATCACTCAACATGCCAACGTGATTGCAGTGTGACACTGTGCTAAATTTATTCCACGGGAGTTAAAAAGGTCTAGCTTCAAAAAATATATAATTTTTTTTTTTTTTTTTTTACTACCTTTCCTGCATAACATCCAGTTTTACTGACTGAGACAGCACAAGAGGAAGAGGTGGAGCAGTCCACAGTGGGATGGACCAGGATACGGGTCCATAAGCAGTTTCTGTACTGACAGAATTAGTGCAAGTCATGAGGGGAGATATAGTGACGTGCTGTGATACTGTCAAACGTGACCGTGTGGAAATGTGTCCCTTTATACCTGAAGATCGTAATTAGTTTCCTTTTGTCTGCTCTCTTGATAGAAATGTTAGGCACCTGGCTGCTTTTTGCCACTCACACACCGATGCCACTAATTAAGAAGTTTAAACATAAATCAAGTATTCAGGTTCCAATCAGAGACTGAGGGTGCTGGTAATTTCTTTGATATACATTGCTTAGTGACTCCTATAACTTCAGTGCTACATTTTAATGATCTGTCTTTAGCTTAGCTCAACACGTGTTTAATTAAAGCACTCTGCAACATTTGTCCGGCTTGAAGCCACAATGAGCTACACACTGATTCAACAGAATGCACAGACAGTAGTGCCTTGCCTTGTGAGCTTCTCCACTGACATCAGTAGCTGCTTTCTTTTTCCCTAAACACATCCCACGTTACTGCCACTATCACTACCTCAATGCAAAAGGAGCCTCTTAATTATGACTTGAGGGTTGGTGGGTGGGTGGGAGGGTGGGGTGGCGGTGGTGGGGGTTGAGCTTTCCTTCTTCCCGACGGCATCGTTAGCCGCGGTCCCTAATTATCCAGGTAGCTGACGGATCAGTGACAGGGCCCCACCGATTAATGCTGACAAATTCAGCAAGGTGTCAAGTCTGCAAGCTGCCTTGATATAATCAACTCGGTGTTAGCCACTTCTCATATGCCCACCCCCAGTTGTTCCGGTGTAAACACAACAGCAGAGGTTGCTCGCAGTCTGACGCGACAAATCGAAGTGTGTGACTTGTAAAGCCAACACACTGCTGGACACCAACAGTCCTGTAACAAGGTTAGGGATGGTTGTAGTATCAAGTTTGGATGATTAGTGCGTGAACCAGTACATACCAGTAATAGAAGTAGTTTTGGATAGTTTTAAGAATGTGAATGTGGCTTCCTGTGAATGTGAGAGATTTTTCTTAATACTTTACTTTTCCCTCTGATCTCTCTGGTAACAGCTTTTTGGTTTGTTTGACAGAACAGGAACAAAGTTCTAAGACGAGCAGCATTAATACATTTTGTTGTTACTTTGCATTGTATTTCCTCTGCAGAAATTTAGCTCACGGCACCTGTCAACTAAGCAGCCAGCACCAAAAGATGACTATTAGAGCCTTGTGTTGGTTTTATCGGGACACTTCTGATAAAGTATTTAATGACATTTGTCAGGAGTTGAAGCTGAGTTGTGAGAAAAAAAAAAATAGAGAACAGAGCATGTCGGTGTGTTTATGTGTGTGTATATGACTCTGCATCACTGAGCAAGATGAGGCGTTTGCCCTGCGTGTGTGTGTGTGTGTGTGTGTGTGTGTGTGTGTGAATATGAAATATTCTGATCTGGTGATAAGGCAGTGTATGTAAAGTGTCATTAACAGGTGACATTGACTGAAGGAGTCAGTGGATGTATTTGCTATGCCACACTCCGCTACACCCGTGGTTTCATTTGCATGTGTTGTCAGAGCCGGTAGGCCTCCAGGAAATCAAAGACACACACTAATACGCTCGCTCGCACAACTGCGCTCTCTGTCCTCATCTTCGTGGAGGTTAAGTGACAAATGAAGATCGATGACTGCTCTTATGGAAAAGAGAGGGTCGAATTGAAAATATGTGGGAATTAGGCTCGCCAGCAGGGTGACGATGTAAAGGCATTCAGAGCTGCAGTCGCAGGGTAAAACTATCCCCGCGCTTAATGAGGTTCAGAGGAAGCAGGAAAACCTGGATTTTCACTCAAGCACGACGCACGGAGATTTGACAAAGAAATAAAGAGAACAAGGTCATTTTCACAGGAATGAAATTCACTAGCATCCTCAGTCTTAAATACATCCTGCTCTTATTTATTGTCCCTGATTTTCACTGTGCCTGTTTTCCATTCACAAAGATATCCTGGCTACAATTCAAAACAGCTGCAAAACAAAAGCCACAATGTACAGTCGGGGATGTAAGATAATAACAGGAATAATAACAAGAATGAAATCATCCACATGGATGTCCTTAAGGGGTTTAGGGCACCGGTTGCTAATTACAGTGAAGCGTACACACTGACCTGGCAAAGTTTTCCTGCCAATTGAGTAAAATAGCCATTTTGGTGAAATGTAGAAGAGAGTAAAAGCAAAAGCAGGGATTATGAATTAAATTCTATTGGTTACATTTCACCCTTGAGTCCAACACAAACACGTGGATTTCACACAGCATATGTGGTTGTGTGCGTATATGCTCAGCGATCAGGATTTAGGGATTTATGAGGGTCAATTCTTTATTTTTCACATTAAGAAACTGAGAGTTCCAGTTCCAGTTATTAGGCATGATTTCAGGCAAGTGAAACTACGCTTGCAGCTGCACATTTGGAATATGTTCACTGTGTCTATAGGCTGTGGCAAAGCAGCAAAGAATTGTGGGCAATCAGGCACCCAAAGTGGGCCAGCTGCATTTGCTTCTTTACACACAAACATTGGACAGAGTTTGTCTAATAACTGCAGCAATTTCAGATGCAGACAAAGGGAATTGGCGTGTGGAAGTGTGGAGAAAGGAAAGAAAGATGCAGAGAAGAAAGAGAAAAATGGCGTCGTGATTTAAGGCAAGAAGAAGGGAGGTCCAGGGTACACTCAGAGGCCAGTGTGTACTCAGGGGAGCCCCTGTCTCGACTACTTCCACTGTAGTATACACACTGTGTTTAGTGTGTGTGTTTTGCTGTTTTCCCATACTTTTTCATTTGCTGTACAGCTGTCTTGTGTGTTTTTGTCATCTAAGTATAAATGCTCATGTTTCGAATTATCAATTCCAGTGTGATGTCACATGAGTGTATCTGTATGTATTGTGTGTGTCCTTGTGTGAGTGATTGATGCACTGTACACCAGACAGATGCTGTTATTGGAGAGACAGAGTAAGCCAGTGTTGGCTGCTGTGATCGAATTTGTCCAAAGCCAGAAGGACTCTCTCAGATATTGGTTTCTGCATTTTGCTCCAGTGATCTAAGATATTACTGAGCTTCTTCTTTTTTTTATTCTAGTTCTGCACTTGATGTATTAGAAATTGCCACTGAGGCAGTGCCTGTTGCGGTAATCATGGTGATCAAGCTAGAGATAAGACTGGAGATACATGACCACCAGAGCAAGCACAGTGAGGTTTAAATTATTCTCAGTACTCTCTTTTTATTGAATCTCTTGCTCGCTCTCATTGCCGATACTTGAGTCAAGTGCTAAGTCAGTTAAGCTAAGACTGAAAAACTGCCTTTGATCCACAAACTAAGCATTAAAAAACAGTGGTGAAGCGAGTGAGCTGCTGCTGGAGGCCCAAGCGCTACCCGGCCTTGAAGTTGTGTTGCTTCTGTTAACCAGCCTTGAACATCTGGGTTGAAGCAGGGAGGGTAAGAGAGGGTGTGGGTGTGGGTGAGGGAAACAGAGGGGAAAAAGACAACAGAGGGAGAGAAAGCGGGGCTGTGAAGAAAAGGTATTAAAAGTGACAGATGAACAGGACTTGGGTAGACGTTTTCCTGCAGCAGCTGTGACTGCTGCCATCGCTCTGACAGGTGTCAATTAAGAATTACTGCCGGGGCCCTGTAGTCATTTTTTCCTGCCCAGCTGTCTGCCTGTGTGCCTTTCTGAGAAATAACACTTTACCCTTGTCACTGCGTTAGCGCTTAGCTACAGTCGCCCCAGAAAATGAGTGCATGGCGGGCACACTAATCGATAACCAGTGTATTAGCAATTATTTTGCCCATTGATTTACGGTGGGGCAGCGACTCCCACTGCGTTGTTATTAGCCACTGATTATATGTGCCTGTGCTGTAGTGCAGACACGCAAGCCAACACATACACTTGCTCTGCTGTTGCCAGGTAGGTATATTTTATCTTTAGAGCCAAGTACGCATGTAGGGACAAAAAGATAATGAAGAACAGTGCAATGTCACCAATATTTCGTCTCTACTAAAATAAATAATAAAATAATCTTTTTTTTAAATTAGGCCAGGTCAGGTTATAGAATCTCTTTTGCCGCTAAACGTTCATTTGACTTTGGAAAAGTAATATATTATTTAATGATTTTATTTTCAGACATTCTCTGAAATAGAGCTCTGGTACTGAATGTATGTATTTCATGCTCTTTAGTAAAAAAAAAAAAAAAGGAAAAACATGTACCACTTTGCTCTTGTGTGCTAGACTTCCCCTTTGGCCTCCCATAATTCCAGAAGGACTCAGCCACCACATCTTGAATTTCAGTAAATCCTTACGTGTCACCTTGTTGGGTTAAAGGTTGCTATACTGGCCCTTCAGTCAAATGATATATGTGTTGGCCATACCAGATGGAGCTGAAGTGAATGGTTGATTAATTCATGTTTTCTGGTTCCAGTTTCAGAGTGTGTTACTTTCGTCTTTGTTATATCAGTGCACATTAATGTATATTTTGGTTTTAAACTACTGTTCTGACAATTAATAATTGTATTAATAAAGATGACCAATTCTAGATGTTTACAAATGAAATTAATGATTGATTAATTAAAAATATATACCTGATCAAATAATAATAAAAATGATCGTTAGTTGCAGGCCTACTACCAGCTTTCCATATACTTCTCAGCTCTTTAGCTTACAGCTAACAATTTCTATTGATGTCAGGGTGAAATGCTAACATGCTAACAGTAGGTACCATTTTCAAAAAAACAGCTCATAGAGGACTGAGTGCTCTTACTTTGAAAAGCGGAAATAGAGTCATCGGCAGGCGATCACTTGTTTTCAGAAAGTGGTCTAGCAATACAATAGGTTTTTCGTTCAGATTGGCAGAAAGTTTGTCTCTGTGTGTTTAAAATGCAAATCCACAAGCGTAGAACTGAGAGCCACAAATTTCTTTTCACAATTCAAAAAAAGAAAATTGATTCCCAAATGCATGTCCAAAAGTTGTGTGATCTGTTTTATATTTGCAAGATATTTCTATCAGTTGTCAAATTCATTTTTTGTATTTGTGGAAGGTTTTTTTTATATTTTCAGATTACATATTACACACATGGATTGTTGATCTGTTCACACAAATAATATTGAGACAAATCTAGACAGACAGTGACAGTGCTAACTACTGCACAACTGTTTAGCTGAGTGTTGTACCTCAGGAAAAATTCCATTTAGGTTTAGAACAGGAAAATTAAAACTTTATAATGGAAAGTTGCATCAATTTTTCACGCCAAACTATAAAGCAACCCAGAAAAAGGCTGGAGGCTTACAAACAGAATTAGTATATTTTGTTTATGTTTTTTTTTTTGTTTTTTTGTGGTTGCCTTGGTAATGGTTGGATTTGGACTTAATACGTATACACATGATAAGTGTACCCTGTTGGTGTTTTGAATATAATCCCCCTGTAAACACTGGGAGAACAATAACATTAATTAAACACATGAAAACTAAGCAGCAGCTAGTTTCGTTTTGCCTTCACTGCCCTAAAGAGAGCTTTGGTTGTACTGTATGTACAGCATGTGGTGCTAAATCCGGCCAACCCCGACACTGTATATCATGACAGTTACTCGTTTCTAGTACATAGCACTGAGAAAAGCTGGCCTCAGCATATCCAAACAGCAGCCAGTGCAAGTGGACAAAAGTCAGGGGGCGGAAATTTTTATCCCCCAAGGAGTGTTTATTTAACTGATAAGGTGTGGGTTGAGAAGCAATGAATATCATTTTTTTTGGACACTAGTTTACTGCAGATAAGCCATCTGGGAATTGGTACAGTTAACAGATGACACTTTGTCCTTGAGAGGGGACGCTGGGGAAGGTCATGCTGCAGCCTGGTGTAGTTCCACTGCCTTCGCTCTCTCCTCCCCTTACCTCTTCATCTTTATATCAGCCCACAAACCTACAGCCTTTCTCTCTCATTCTCTTGGCTCGTTTTTTTTTCTGGGATTACTGGCCCTCTCCTCTCTTTCTCTCTCTCTCTCTCTCTCTCTGTAAGCCTTTTCTCATCTTCCTATCAGTCATCAATCTCTATCTTACTGACTCAATTCTCCTCTACCCTGCTCATATTTTCTTTCATCTTCTCCCTGTCTCTCGCCCTCATCTATCGCTCTCTCACCGGATGCTCAAGAGTCAGTGAACTGGTTACAAGAACATGAACTCGACATCTGAAAAGGAGAGCTTAATACGCTCCTCTTTCAGGCCCGCTGGCCTTGTTCCCATATATCAAGAACCTCTTTTTTTGAATAGTCTGATTTCAGCGACATTCTGCAGTCACACTTCTGACTTGTAAAAATCCAAAAGGTCACAGGGCAGTAAAGTCTTGTGTCATCTTCTTTGAAGTCTGAGCACATGACTGTCACATATTTTCCAAGAGCCATTCCCATTAAGCAGATAGTTATCCATAAAGCATGTTGCACAGGAAAAGAATGAAAGCATATTTTGTTGATGTGGCACTATTCAGTTTTGTTTGACGCTTTCATTAAAAAGAAACCCATAGACCACAATTTCCTCGGGGTTACGCACAGTAATCACTTAACAGTCGTCGGCTTCAGTGCGCCACTTGATGGGCAGTTGAAAGGGGATATAATGTCTCGTGATCCCAGTCAATTCAACAACACCACATGCTACCCCCCAAAAATTCCTCCCAAATCTTTCCTGAGCCGGCGTGTTGTCTCAGACAGTGACAGTCACAGGGGGTATAAGCTCAGCTCTGTCCCTCTAAGTCGTCTGTCTCAGAGAGAACAGCAGGAGGCCTCTTGTATACCCAAATGTCTCCTCTGTCAGTGTGTCTCTCTCATCACTCAGTCCCTCACACACCGAACCAGCTGTCTGTCTGTCTAACTTGCTGGCTGGATGTCCACCTGAGCATCTGTTTCTGAATACCTGTCTCTGTTTGTGTCTCAGTTTGTCTGATGCCCCAACTGTTGGCCTGTTTACTTGTCTATCTCTAGTCCATCTGCCTCTGGTCTCTCTCATCACCATCGACACTTTGAATAATGTCACCAATAACATTGAACTTTGACGTAAATACAACAAAAAGTGCTGTGATCTGTTGTAGCTGCTTGTGGAGTGTAACTAAGTACATTTACTTAAGTAATGCACTTACATGAAAATTTGAGGTACTTCTTTAGTATTTCCACTTTATACTGTTACTTAGAAAGATATTGTAATTTTTACCTCACAACATTTATCTGACAGCTGGAGTTACAAGATACCATGAGTTTGGCAGGCAACCAGCAGTGAGTGCGTTAATGCGCCTGGTGAAGAAATTGTCATAACATAACCCCCTTTAAAACCACAAATTTTCATTTTTACACAAGATATAGTATGCTACTTACTATGCTAGAGGCATTGGAAGAAGGCTTTTGTTACCTTTGAGCAGAGCCAGGCTAGCTGTTTCCCCCTGTTTCCTGTTTTTATGCTAAGCTAAGCTAAGTGGCTGCTGAGTGAACAAATGTAAGAAATGCATCGATTTTCCCCTGTAACTCCCGGCAAGACAACAAACCAAGTTTGTGGAACTATTCCTTTAAGATTTGCTCATAAAATAGGATACATTGTTAGAGAATGAAGATCCCAACAGTAAGTAAAGTAGTTAAAATGACTTCTACCCCAACCAGCTACAATATTAAACAACTACAATTCACAGTAATTATCTCCATAATAATCCAGTGGAATAATGTATAATAACACACTGACTGAAGGGCCAGTGAGTATAATGAGTACTTTTACTTATGATACTTAAAGTATATATTCCATGACTTTGACTGAAGTAACCTCTTGAATTAAAGAGTTTGACTTTACATTGTGGTATTACAGGTTTAACTTCTTCTACAACTGGTTGTAGCCCATAGCTACTACTTGCATCTTTTTCTGTGAAATCTGAATGAAAAATGTCTGTTATCCATTCAGACTATGAAAAGTTTGTTCCTTTTAATTATCATGGCTACCTTCTACAAATCGTGATTCATTAAAGGCTTCTGAATCCTGTCTATCTGCTCCATTAATTTCCATTTCATAGCATTTGCCTCTGCCTTCTCCCTTACTTTCTAATTTGGGTACTGCTTGCTGTTTCACCTTTGTGAAGGTCTGTGTAATATATCTGTCATCTTGCTGAATACGTACGGTATATTTGGAATTTTTATGGTCTTACAGTTAAAGTCCAAGAATGGCCACATTCCCAGTTTCACTGTGTCTGTGCATGTGAGTCATTTTTAGGTGAGTGTGACGTACTTTTTTTAGTTAACCAATCTGTTTTTCCTCTCCATCTTTTCAGTTTGTCATTTCATTAATTTCCTGACTTGCCTCATAGTTGGAGCTTTGTTCGCAAACTTCTCTGGTTTAGCAATAACTGCTGTCTCATTTTAGAAAACACAGACAATGAAGCTATAAAGTTATGCCATACACATTGAACTGGAAGTCTGAAGTGATGACGCAACAGTATACTTTACAATATAAAGTAGTACAATATACTTTATTTACCAAAAATATACTTTACTCACTGATAATGTATAGGAGGGCAAATATCTTGGTAAATAATACATTGTTGTAGTAGTCTCAAAGTTTGAGAGATGAAAAATTTGGATTCAGGGTGATACAATTTGATTTAGGGCTGCAATTAAACATTATTTTCATTACTGATTAATTTGCCTATTATTTTCTTGACTTTATTTGTTCTATAAATTGTCAGAACGTAGTGAAAAATGACCATCACAACTTACTAAAGCTATAATGTGATGTAATCAAATTACCTGCAGTACGTATCGTTGGTCAATCAACAGTCCACAAGCCAAACAATTCAGTTTGCTGTCAGAAAACATCAAGAAAAGCAGCAAATCCTCCCACTTTAGAAGAAGGAACAAGAGAACGTACTTGAAATACTTTATAAAAATGTATTACATTTCATTGGCTTGACATGTCATAATGCTCTTTTGGTTTCCATACGAACCCAACATACATTTTGCTCCCTCTATTGTGGTCCGTGGAGGTTATGGTTACACGAGGGAGCAAGTCAATATAGTATCCATCATTTATGATTTCCAGCAAGAGAAAAAATGTGTGCTGGTTTGAACTAGCTTGAGGCTTCTCTGGTATCAATAACAACAGGTTGCTTTGTTTTATTTCAGTCAGAAAAAAAGCAGCTGTTGTTTATACTGTTCTGGACCCTTTTTTATACAAAAAACTTTTGATATCAACTTATCACTGTGAGAAACTGGAGTATCAGAGATTAGAGTCCACTGTGTGAGACTCTCACACTGGACTGACAGTAACAGGACAACAACCCAGATGATGTAACAGTTATGCCGAACAAATGTTAATTTATCCAGATATCGTCAGCAGAATCAGCAGAGTATATTACACAATCGGGAGTTTTGTGCTTCGATACTGAATCTTTCAATAGAGAATGATGAATCTGAGAAGTGCTTTTCTTTGAAGAGCTTTGTAGAGAAAGGTTTGGTGCATTTTGCTCTGAGCAACCAAGTGAGTTCTGGTTTTTTCAAGGGCATTTGATTGCAACTAAAGCTGCAGGTAGCACGCATCTTTTACAAAGGGACCCACTGTTAAAGCATCACTGGTTGTTGGTAGCAGCTGATAGGGTGCATGAAAGTTCGAATACGTTCAGAGCATCCAAGTGTGGGTCGGAGTTCTCATCTTGAGACAGGAACTTAACCACATAGCTGGAAAAGGTCTGTCTGAAGAGAAGTTGGTTAAAGAGACACTTTCACATATCCTTACAACTATTTTAAAACTACTGTTGGACGTTTTTAGCCTTGCAGTGCCAGACAGTGGAGCTTCTATGGAAGCAGCACTGATGGCACAATCCTGAGAGGATGAAAATGTGCACCCCTCCTCTCGATATTTGGGATCTATTATGTATGGAGGAGCTGAATGTCTACATGACCAGGGCCAGAGAGCTAGACAGGACTGAGTGAGACACTATTGTGTGTGTGAGAAAGAGAGAGAGAGAGAGGAGGTGCAGAAAAGAAGCAATAGAAGGAGGGGCATAGAGGGGTGAAAAAAAGAGTGACAGTGGACAAAAAAGAACCAGGGAGGAAAGGGGGGGGGGGGGGGATGAGGGAGTGGAAAAAGAGGAGGCTGAGCAACAGAGGAGTGAAAGAGAAATGACTTGAGGGGTTGAGGGATGGAGAGAGAGGTGGATAAAGCGAGAGGGAAAAGTATCAAGGCAGCGGAGAAGAAAAAAGAAAGAGAGGGAGAGGCAGTGAAAGCATTTGGATAGTGGAAGAGAGAGAAAGAGAGAGGGGAGGATGTCACCCATGGCTGCCACTCATCACTCACAACTTAATGACGCTGTTTCCCCCCCTTTCTCTCGCTTCTTTTCCGTGGGAGAGGGGGAGGGAGTTCGTCCCGTGCCCAATCAAACAGGGTCATTCAGAGTTCACAACCTCCAGGTGGGACTGTCTTCCACCAGGGGAAATGTTTGTGGATATGGGTGGTGTGTAGCTGTAAGGATCCTCTGCAGCAGGAGATAGTTAAGTGAGGGTGAGGTTTGTGGATGACATGAAAATTAGAATAAAGATTAATCAAGTTGCGGTGAAGGTTTTGTTCATATACAAAAAGCAGAATGAGTGAAAAAAACATATTCGTATAAGAGTTAACACTGGGTTCCAAGTCTGACAGCTCTTTAAACATGATTAAGACTTTGTTTTTCCTGCCTGTCAGCCTTTCATTTTGGTCAAGGTGCAAATGCCTGGTCCAAAGTTTTTGCTCATGTGTTTACATATGTGTATGTTTGAAGCATGTGTGTTTATGTGTGTGTGTGCGTGTTTGTTTGCAAGAAAACCACTCCGGCTGTCTGTTGCGTCCTTCTGGGATTGGCCTGATTCCTATTCCAGCGTTGGAGTTTTTATTCAGTTTGTGTTTGTGTGTGTTTGTGCATGTGGGAGTGTGTTTGTGTGTGTGTGTGTGTGTGTGTGTGTGTGTGTGTGTGTGTGTGTCTGTGTGTGTGTCTGTGTGTGTGTGTGTGTGTCTGTGTGTGTGTGTGTCTGTGTGTGTGTGTGTGTGTGTGTCTGTCTGTCTGTGTGTGTGTGTGTGTGTGTGTGTGTGTGTGTGTCTGTCTGTGTGTGTGTGTGTGTGTGTGTGTGTGTGTGTCTGTGTCTGTGTCTGTGTGTGTGTGCACGCGCGCGTGTTTGCATGCACGTGCGCACGCTTAGCTCCATTTGTCCTCTCACTCATTCCTGTTTCTGGGAAGCATCAGCCGTTTAAAACTCAAACGGCAGGATTTTTTTCCCTCGCTCTCCTCCTCGCACCAAATTTGGGGAACAGCTGGGGCGGCCATGACGATGATTTGTCTCCCTCTGCCCGTCCGCCTGACAGGTTGAGACCATGCACACACATACACACACACGTACTACTCAGGGAGACACAGACACTCACTAATAGGCACATATACACACAATTAAACATGCTCTCAGTATCACAGACAGACAGGCACAAACACACATACACACACTCTCACGCAGACACAACCGTAGACACATACCCCTTATAAGAGGCCGTGTTCTCAGGGCGCTGCCAAAACACTCTGATTTCCTTTAGCCTGGGCGGCCATACATCAGCTCGGGGCCTCCCAGCCCGGATGGCAGGGGCTGACAGAATGACATGTGTCATTTATCAAACGAGGGGCGCCAGGCCTCAGGAAAAGAACAGACTGCGCGTGACAAAGCCCCCCGAGAGCTCTCCTCCACTCACAACGAGGGGAGTGTGTCATGGGATAGACACTGACAAATCTACGGAGATAGAACACACATGGATACACTCTGACACCAACACACAAGCAGAAGAGAAACACACTGAAAGCCACTTCCAGCACATATACAAACCCAACACATTATATTCAAGCTGCACTGTAAACTGTAAAAGAAGCTCTTTGTTTTTTTGCCTCTGTTTAAATAAAGAGAAGATGTGTAAAACGCAAGGCAAAAAAAAATATATTTTCTGAATTTTGATATGCTGGCAGTGGATCCACAAACACACATACCCACATATACACCCACATGTATGTTTCCCTTGCAGCCAGAGAAGCCGCAGCCAAAGCTTCTCCTGTTGCCAGCAGCAGGCCTGTCTGTGTGCCCGTCCTTCTTAATGAACGGTCACTGGCTGCCGAAAGGAACTCTCTTAGCTGGCAACGGCGCTCCATCTCCTTCCTTTCATATCCATGCCACCACACACGCACAATATCCCTCTTTTTTCCTTCATTATGTCTCCCCTCTCTTCATTCCTTCCCTTTCCTCTTCCCTTTCTGTGTCGTGATCCCCCTCCAACCCCTTTTACTCTTTCCATAGCCCGTTCATTTGTCTTCATAAGGCTAATTTATTTTCTCTGCCAGATGCAAGCTGACAGCCATCAGTCTCCCTCTCCCACACACGCTGACGCGCACACACCTGACCTCCTGACATCCAGATAAATACTAAAATGTACACACAAACGCACACAGCTCTTTTCTCGTTTTTTTACTCCTTTACTCCGTCTCTGTTACTCTCACACACACACACACACACACACACATAGCCTATATTACCTCACACGCTGCTCTGAGGTCAGCTTTACGGTCACATACCCTCTGTTTTACCCCTGTCCTCCACCCCCTCCAACCCCCAAAACCCTCCCATTAACATTACAGAAGATGGATGTGTCTTCATAGCGGAGATTGATTGCGGATATAGAGTTATGGTGCCATTTATGTGTGTGTGTGTGTGTGTGTGTGTGTGTGTGTGTGTGTGTGTGTGTGTGTGTGTGTGTGTGTGCGAGTGTGTGTTAGTGTTAGATGGAGGGCACTTTGGGAGGCGGCGTTTGGAGCTGAAATGTGAGGGAGGCAGGCTTTTCTCTCCTTTCCAGAACCTTCCAGCCGTTCGTTGTCTGTCCACAGCCTGATATTGTGCTCTGTTGAAGGATTGCTTCCTCTCTTCCTGCCTCTCTCTCTCTGACTGTGAAGCTGTTCATAGCCATTGTATGCTCAGACACACACACACACACACACACACACACACACACACCACACACACACACACACACACACACACACACACACACACAGGCATGCATAGTCGCACACAGACACAATTAGGGTGAGATGGCTACTGATACAAGTCCACTTTGAGAGCTCAGTACATAATTTACTGACTTACTCCAGAGACCCTTTTTCTACCACTAATCCCTCCTCCCTCGTATCATTTCTTCTTTTGTCACTTTATTGCCATGGTCATCAGGAAGAGGAAAAAAAAAAAGTCCACACAAGCACACATACAAAGTGCTGAGTGGTTCATCTTATGCTTTTGTTATAATTTTTGTTACGCCCCTGTGCTCTTCATCACGCTTTAAATCCTAAACTAGTGTTGAAACAAAACAGCAGAACTTTGTTTAATGGAGCACCAGACTTCGGCACTAGCTCGTCACTTGAGCTGGCAGGATGAAAAAGAAAATGTGGCGATGCATAAAGGATAGCGGTTTTGATGGTGCACAATTGCCGGAATTTCCCTGGTGTCACATGCAGTTAAAAGCACTAAAATGTTTGGGGACGTTCGGTCGTCCTGAGCAGCCTCCTGCCCGGAAGGTTTGCGGTTCTAATTAATTTCCCTGAAGTGACTTTATGGTTTTTAAAGTTATGATTTCTTTGTCTGTCTTTGTGCGTGTTGCGAAGGTGATGTAAGTCAGGTCCCTGAGGTCCTGTTCTCACAGTGTCCTCTGCATTCTTGTGTGCTGGCTTGTGTAGCGTATCTGGTGTTTGGGTTGTTTTCGAATGCCTTACTGAGAAGTGGATAGAGTACAGAGGAGCTGATGAAAAGTTTTGATCCTGAAAACAAAATGTCATGTGTTTGTGGCACCCCGGCCTTTTAAATCAGTTCCACAGTTTTATGGCCCGGTCACACCAGAATTTTAAACAGCAATATTTAGCAACAATTCCAATTGAATCACTGTCACCAGTAGATTTGCTTGTATCAAGTTCAAATTTAATTAACTTTAGCATGCAAATTTGCACCGTTGATGAATAGCAAGTGGTCTTGACGGTGCTAACGGACTGAGAGTCAGAGAGTCCAAAATGGAGGAGGAAATCATAGCTTGTTAGCTGCGTCACACCTTCCACTTTCATTGTACCTCCTCTGTTGGAGTATATACTGCTCAGAAAAAAAGAGGACTGTTTTTTTGGGCAGTTAAGAGCAGGAGTTGATGGTGCAAGTACTTGTTGTACAAATAAGGGATCAAGCTAACAAGCTTGCTTTATCACACATCCCTAGCTCAGGTAGCTTTTTCCCCCTCTTCATTAACTCTTTATTGAATGAAATAATGCTAAATCTCAAGAACAAATCCGAGGACAAGAACTAAACATCCCAGTACAGAGAGAGAAAAAGGAAAAAGCTCTGAGAATTATTTTAAAATGAATTATATTCCCTGCTGACTAGCTTGTTAGCAGTTAGTCTAATCCTCTAGAACCAAATAGTTTTTGCAAAGACGAGCGCATGAATTTCACTGTGCTACTTCACCGGCATCTAGGGTGCTTCCTTCCCACAGAGTAAAGGATCAGATTCATGGAACTGTGTGTGTGTGTGTGTGTGTGTGTGTGTGTGTGTGTGTGTGTGTGTGTGTGTGTGTGTGTGTGTGTGTGTGTCTACATATTTTTTTCTCTCCTTGTGTCGCTCTTTTTTTTCTTCGCTATGTTGTTCCTCAGCAGTGTACAAAGTGGATGGCCTCTATGAATTGAGGGGAGGGTTGACAGCAGAGAGAAGGTTGATTGATGGCTTATTGTGCAACCGGACTCGGCTAGACTGAACTGGTTAGGTTGTGACCCTGTTTTGGCCCTGTGCCCTCTAATTTTCTTCTTTTTTTATTCTAGCCTTTTTTTTCTCGCCCCCCTTGCCTGTATCTCACCATTTACCTCCGTCACTCTCACACACATTCAGACATGCACAGTGCATAAATATACATGTACGTGCAGACTACACACACGCTTCCTCTTCGTGCTTCTTCTCCTCCACCCCCCCTTCGTCTTCTTTTGCTGCACTAAACTCATCATTGTTGCCATCATTCATTCTTGGCTGTTTCCTTTCTTCCTTCCTCTGCCCACTTTGTTTTCTTTGTCATCGCTCCTTCAGGACAGGTTTTGTCCCATGAGTCATTTCATCAGGTTTCATTTTACAGCCCCTATTCATTCAGGTCCGAAACACTGGCCACTTTCAGGAAATGCACCGAAAGGGATTCTAATGTACAAATCTAGTGCCGCTTTTGATTTTACTTAACTTCCTAGTCACCAACCAGTTCTTGCGTGCAGTGGAATGTACCAACCACCTCGTCTGACAGAGACAAAGTTAGCCTAAACACCAGGCACACTAGTTTAAACTGTGGTTCAGCCTGTTCTTTTTTTCCTGCAATGATTTTCTGCTTCTATTCTCCACACAACCATAGTGATTTATGGTAATTATCCATCTTTGGGGTCATCCATCAACTGGTTGTTGCTAGGCGATGGGAGCAGCTGTTGTTTAGTCGGGGGAAGCTCTACTGTCAGGGGCAATGCAGGTGAATTCAAAAGATGGCATCTATGAAAAAAGAATGAAACTGTGTTATCTTGTTAGTTTTGTGATGAATTCTTTTCAGATTTAAACAGAACTCCTTCCTGTCAAGTAACGGCCATCCCTGATGCATCCAAAATAGAATTTAGTTAACCTGCATGTTAGACAATTAAAGATGTGTAAACTCTCCTCACGTGTAAAGTATATAATATAAGACGGAAACTGTAATCCAAACACTACAGCTTGTCCATGACAAAAACCTTATAGATGGTAAAGAAACTGACAATATTTGCTCTAAAAGAAATCTGTTTAACAAATGACATCTGTCTGATAAAGCCTACGTTGAATCAGTGCTTGGCACTGGTTGAGTAAATCTCACTCACATCATCTTTAATTAGCATTAGTAATGCTTTATCTGTACTTTGCCTGAAAACAAACCAGATGGTTTGAAATGTGTGTGCAGCACCAGAGCAACGTTCGATTGTTAGGCGTGGGGGGTTTGGCAGAAAAGTCGAGCAGAAAGGGCTGGAATCTGCAGTACCGATGATCTAATGGCTGTTGTTTCATCTCAGAACAAGCAGGCACTGACAGTTCAGGGAAAAGGTGATTTATAGACCACAGTCACTGTCATGGCGTGTCAAAACTGGCTCACGGGAGATCTGAACACAAGGGAAACAAAAATGAATGAAAGAAATTAAAGAAAAGAATCACAAAAGAAATTTGCAGAGCAATTCAAGAAAGAACTAGAAATGGTTTTCTTTAGAAATAGCTGCAGTTCTCCAGATTTGTTGCTTTACAGATCTATTTTGTGCGTAGCCATTGTTGGGTCTTTTTCTGTCACAGTTTTTGTCTTTCTTTCTTTCATTCACATATACACTTCTGCGGGTCTAATGAAGCTAAGCCAGAGGTAAAATGCACTGTCTGTATGACCTATTTAAAAAGGCTATTAGCATAATATGTGTTCAAGTAAGTGCAAATTACTTGAAACGTACGTGAAAGCCCTCAGGACAGTCCCAAGTTTTGGAAAAAGTAATTTATCTTTCATTTCATTTAAATTTATTAGACTGCTGTGTTTGATAAGAAACATCAAAGGGTCTTGTAACCTTTATGACGGAATCCAGAGCAGCAGCCATAAGTATCAAGAAAGTCCAAAAAGTCAAATTTAAATCGTTGTCTGCACATTATAGCTCCGAGCATGATGAGCAGACTGCACTGGTTGTTTTGTTTTCCCCAACCAGAAGAGTTGAGGAAGATGAGAAGGTGGATTTGTACGACACACAAGCTATTAGAAGCCCCGGAGCTATTGTGCCATATGGTGGTCTATTCCATGTGGGTTGCGGAGGGTGGGGCCAGGGGGCTGTTAGGTAGGCTTTTATATGTCTGGTCAAGCAGGCTGCGGGTGAAATTATGGCTAATACATTATGGCTAATACATGGTATCTGTGGCAACACTCATCTGTGAAGCTTTGTAGTGTTTTGGGATGTAGTGGCGATGCAAAACACGCACTTTGAATTTAACCCCTAAAAAGTTTCTCTGCTCAATTTGAGCAACAAAATAAAATGGTTTTAGAGGAGGTAGGAACTGTGGGAGGGATCTTGGCAGATTTTCAGTCACAGAAGAAATCCAGATTGAAGGAAAGAGTTTTACGTTTAACTAACTTACTTAATTTTGTAATGTTTTGGATTTCTCTAACTCTTAATGTAGAATTGTATGAGAAGCTCTTTTAGTGCTTAGTTGTCTTCAGACTGTGAGGAGACTGTTGGTCTGCGCCAGTTTTTCTCAGTGTGTGTCGTCCAAACAACAGTCCAACGAGAGTGTCAGGTCCTATGAAACCACAGCCACAACTATCCCAGAGTGAAAAAAAAGAGCAAGAATGAAGACGACGGGGGAGAGCAGAGAGAGACAGAGATTGCCTGACATACTAAGCATTACCATAATTGGCTTTTCTACATGATAGGACAGAGGAAATAATAATGTCATTTTATTTACAGCCTTCTCTCTGCTGAAACACACACAGACTCATGCACGCCGTACAGGTCAATGACACACACTGATCAGGCCTGTCCAAAGCCATCAGAGGTGAGTGGCAGGGAATAGAGGGGCCAGTGACAAAGCGAAACGGGAGAGAGAAATAAGACTGCCACGCCAGAGCTCCCATTTTGAAGGGTCGCTAAACGGTGTGAGGGAGCCTCGCCGGCCGCCCCGCTCCCAATGCAGCGCTCGGCCACGCAGGGTAAATCAGCAGGGTGAAAGCTGGCGGAATTGGACATTAGCACTGCAAATGAGAGCCGGGATTGCCCTCTTCTCAGAGACAACATGAATAAATGAAGAAGGTTTAGAGGGGAAAGTGTGTGTTTTGTGTGTGCGGGCGTGTACGAAAGAGAGAGAGGGGTGTAGGGGGATAGGTGTGTTGATTGCGACAGTGGCATGTCATACTCGAGTTGTCTCACCCTGTCTCAGGTTATTGCTTCGAACTGGTCAGTAGGTCTGACACCAACCAGGTGTCGCTGGATTTGTCACTATAATAAAGACACACAGGAATATGTTTTGCTTGTTGGCAGTCGAGTTCTACTTAATGTAAGTTTGAATTGAAAAAAATTTACAATTCTCTGTTTCAATCTTTTTTTTTCACTGTTTTGCTCACTGAGGCACAGTTGTAATACATATGTGTGTGTCCAGGCTAAGATAGGGAAGGGGAGTGCAGTGTATTATTAAATCAGCATAAAATAAATAAATAAGTCTATGAATGTGAGCAGGCTTTCAATACCAGCTTTTACACTTGACACTGTCCAATACTCAGTGCCACAGACACATTTCTACTGCAGCCTAAACAGCATTGAGGTTCAATATGCAGGCATGTGTACATGTTTGTGTTATCAATGCATGTGTGTTCCTTTTTTTTTTTCTTCAGAATTTTCTCACATCTCACCTCAGTCACATTTGATAATTCAAACCTGTATAAAAAGTGTTGTGCGAGTGTTTGCATGTATGGACCTCACACAGCTTCCTGCCTTGAGGGAGGGATGTGTGTGTGTGTGTGTGTGTGTGTGTGTGTGTGTGTGTGTGTGTGTGTGTGTGTGTGTGTGTGTGTGTGTTAGACTGGGGGATGTCCTACTGTGGTGTCACCTGTCTGCAGCAGGAAATCCTGGACTCTGGGCACAACAATAGTGACAGGCTCCTCTCCAGACGCAGATGGCTTCGCTTTCCCCCCACCAGCCACAGTGCATATCTGCTTGCACCTGACACACTATGACACTTGACACACACACACAGACACTCACACAACTGATCAGCCACACCTAGCTTACACACACACATACAAACTTGCACACACGTGGTAGAAATTTAACTGATTTCTTTCTCCCATTATCTCATACTTAGTTTGTTGCATACTGGTTAACTTGTTTCCCTATCATGTTTTTTTCTATCAGATATGCACACGTACACACACACACACACACACACACACACACACCTCTTGTTCACTGGCCTAAACACATCTTTTCTCCTCTCTTTTCAAAACTTCCCCTCTTTTCCCTATCCTCCCTGACAGCACAAAGTGGGCTTACGTTTTTGACTGACAACCACAACAGACACCTCTCCCCCCCACTCCTTCCCTCCACCCTCGTTTTAATCCCCTCCCTATCCCTCTCTCCCTCCCTCTCCTCTCCCTCTTTTGTTCTGAGTGACGCTCGAAAGCCGCCGTGTCAGCATCTTTTCCATCTCTGATTGCCTTATTAGCCGGCGGTGGCACCCGCAGCTTTTCTGACACAGATGGTGAAGGAGGAGGCTCGAGCAGGGGGGGAAAAATGGCTGACTTGTGTTTGTTGTTGTTACTTTCCCCTCCCACCTCCTCTCAGGCTTGTTTGCGTGGACACTGACACCTCAAGCTGACACTGACACACTCCTGACACTGATGCCTGTCAAGGCAGCATACGGAGGATGGCAGGGAAAAGCTAGAATATAGTGTTGGTGTGCTTTTTGTGTGTGAATGTGTGTGTGTTTGTACTGCTGTCAGGTTTCTCTCACTTTGTCAGCTCAGCTGCTTTGTCTTTAACTACTCTCACCACATTGACTTTGAATAGGTTCAGTTTTGCATTTATTTCAATACAGTGGGCTGCATCTTGATTGGGAGGAGGAAGACAGGTTGAAAGAAAGCTTTACAGCTGCTTTGGCAAAAGGTTAAAATCTCCTAATTTACTGACTAACTCAAGTGAATGATTTCAGTGTAGCCTGTGTATAATTAAGAGCCTGCACTTAAGAGCAAAACTAGCACAGGAATAGTTTAATTAACTAGAGGAAGGTTGTACATTCACTCTCTCTCTCTCTCGTGCACACACGCACACACACACACATACATTCACACACATATAAGGCAGAGAGTTGCAGCTGTTGGACCTCCAGCTTTTTCAAGGCAGCAGTAACCGGCACCTCACAAACATCAGGTATTATGTCCATTCCTATTATGGGATAGAGAGCTACATGCTGTTTGAAGCTGACAGCACATCTGCCTCCTCACTGGAGACTGATTCTGGCACCTCAGACAAGCATCTTACGAGGGATGGATTGGGGGAGCTGCCTTAGCATATTTAACCCTCTATTTTTCGCTCTTGCTGCTTCTCTGTAATATTCCCATTTTAATCTGTTTCCAAGATCGAAGCATTCTCTTCTTTTTACTATTTCAGGCTCCAATTCATTGTTATTTTTCATCATTTTTAATCTTTGACATCTCTGAATTTTAAATTAATTTCAGTACAGAATTTGGCCTGAAATGATTTGTGAAATTCTTCGACTGTTTCATAGAGAGAGAAGGCAGCCATTTTCCAGTGATACTATAAACCTCTCTCTCTTCTGTTAAAATGGCACACTTGACGCTGTGAGTACTCAGGGAGCACAGGCAGTAACAACACGGCTTGTCATGTCCACTGGCCGTTTCCTAGCATCACGCTGTGAGGACTTCTACAGCCGATGCCAAGTTGACTCCAGCCAACCATGGCTTGGCAAGGCTGATGCAGCTGGCATTTTCCTCCACTATCTCTTACTTGTGAATCTATAGTATGTGTGGCATGTTGGAAGAATAGAGCAAATCAAAGTAAGGAACAGATCTATAGTCTCACTTCAGCTGCAATATAAACTGCGAAATAATGACTACTGACTATATGGCTGTAGGCTGTTCTAGCATTTCAAATTGCTGATAAGGAAAAAGGATTTATATTTGATGTACTGAAATGCCTGCACATATGTAGCTAGTAAATTCATCTTATTAATTCCGTGTTACCACTCTGTATGTGTTGAGAAAGAAACATCAAAGTGAGTCTTTAACAGATCGATATGGGGCATACTTTTCCTTTTTTCTGTTATTTTTTTTTGTAATTGAAAAGAAAAAATGTCTTCATTTCTACTGGGAAGTAACAGATCTTACCACATGATTAATAAGTATCATCAACACTGAAGATTTGCTCTCTGTGTAATTTGAAAATTTGCTTGTTTTTAAACGAAGCAGAAACATTTCTGTTGCTCATCTCTGTTCTCTACCCTTGCTGAGCTGTAGTCTTCAATAGCTTCATTATGCAGTGCGGTGAAGAGGACTATCTGTCATTGTCAAGATATGGATGTTTGCCACTTTATTATTGCAAACCTGTGTCCTCTGCTGGGACTATTGACAAAAATCTCTTCAGGATTATTGCACATACCATCTTCATATAGTAATGGCTGGTAGATACATAAGTTGTGTCATTCTAATATGTAAAAAAAATATGTATGTAGAAAAATGTCTAATGTCACATTTCTCCTCTGTTTTGTTTTCCAGCTTATGGACCTGAGGACGAATTTAAATTGGACAAGATTGATGAAGAGGAACATCTGCAGGATGATGGCCTCTCTCTGGACGGTCAAGACGCAGACTATTTGTTCAATGAGGACGAGGATGGAAGAGATCGCTTTAGCTGCCAAAACTCTCCACTCAGCAATGGCACTAACCCAGACGCTGGGTATGCTTCTCCACTCAGCACCACCAGTGACCAACTGGTGGACCTTAAGACCACATCCTCCTTTAGTGATGGTCAAGACAAGGTAGAGGAGAAGCTAGGGGAGAGCACAGAGTCCATTAATGGCCTCTCACTACAGGACAGTCTGGCAAAAATGAAAGCCGTCTATGCAAACCTGATCTCGGATGCCTCCTGGTCCAGCATTGCTCTGGACATGCTTAAAAGTAAGCAAGGGAACAATTTTGCAGCTAGCAATGGCAATGGGAGCAATCACAAAGGGAGCAATGGGTTCATGAACAGCCATAGCCCAGGTAACATCCATGTGAAGAGCAGATGTAGCAGTAGCAACGCCTCAGCCACTACTAATATTACCACCAGCAGTACCACCACAAAAACAGTGTCAAGCAGCAACAACACTGGCACTAGTGTAAGCTCTGGCAGCACAGGAGGTTTAGCGTATGACTGGCACCAGGCAGCGTTGGCCAAAACCCTACAGCATACTCCATACCAACTCCTTCCTGAGCCTAGCCTTTTCAGCACCGTGCAGCTTTACAGACAAAACAATAAGCTCTATGGGCCGGTGTTTACTGGTGCTAGCAAGTTCAGGTGCAAGGACTGTAGTGCAGCCTATGACACTTTGGTTGGCCTGACGGTACATATGAACGAGACAGGCCACTACCGTGATGACAATAAGGATACCGAGGATGATCGAAGCAAGAAGTGGTCAAAGCCACGCAAGCGTTCCCTGTTGGAGATGGAAGGCAAGGAAGATGCCCAGAAAGTTCTTAAATGCATGTACTGTGGCCACTCTTTTGAATCTTTGCAAGATCTTAGTGTTCACATGATCAAAACAAAACACTATCAGAAAGTGCCTCTAAAAGAACCAATGCCAACCCTCGCCTCAAAGCTGGTACCCCCAACCAAAAAAAGAGCATTTCAAGACTTGATTTCCCCAAGCTCACCAGAGTCGGTCTCATCTGGCATCATCCTGGGAGAGTCTCCTAAAGACCAAAAACTGACCAATCCCTATGTCACTCCTAACAATCGATATGGTTACCAAAACGGTGCAAGCTATACTTGGCAGTTTGAGGCACGCAAGGCACAAATTCTTAAATGCATGGAATGTGGCAGTTCACATGATACCTTGCAACAACTGACAGCCCACATGATGGTCACAGGACACTTTCTTAAAGTCACAAATTCTGCCTCTAAAAAGGGTAAGCAGCTAGTTTTTGATCCTGTCATTGAGGAGAAAATTCAGTCGATTCCTCTGCCACCAACTACCACACGACTCCCAGCACCCAATGGGAAGTCACAACCTGATTCCCCACTGCAGCCGTCTAGCCCTGAGGAGAAAAATGAAGAAAGGAAAGATGAAGAGATGGAAGAAGAGAGAATGGATCTAATGGAACCAGAGAAAAAAATTAAAGAGGAGAAAGAAGATCCCCCTGAAAAAGCTGATAAACCTGGAAAGGCCAAATCTTACCAATATCTGAGAGAAGAAGACTTGGAAGAGACGCCTAAAGGTGGCTTGGACATCCTAAAGTCTTTAGAAAATACAGTTTCAAGTGCAATCAGCAAGGCCCAAACAGGCACGCCAACCTGGGGTGGATACCCCAGCATTCACGCTGCCTATCAGCTCCATGGATCTTTGAAGTCTACCTTGCCCTCATGTGCACAGGTTCAGCCTTTGTTCAGCAGCAACAGTTTGAAGGTGCTGCCCTCTGATTTAGGTACTCTGATCCATTCACCAAATAGCCCCTCTCCCCCTCCAAGTCACAAGAGCAATGTGCTGGCCATGGAGGAGCTAGTGGAAAAAGTAACAGGGAAAAGTTCAGTTAAGACTGAAAAAGAAGAAAAACCTGTAGAGAATAAGTGCAGGTCCGCAAAGTCACCGTTGCCAAATTCTAAGGACAAGCGAGTTTCACCCAATCCAGAAAATCTCTCAAAAGCAGTAAAAAATAATGCAGCAGAGGACCAGACTGAGTCAAGAGATAGAGAAGGAGAGCAGGCAGAGAGTAAAGTAGAGAGACAGATTAAGAGTGAAGTTGATTCACCACAAAAGCCTGTAAGCAATGGCTGCAATAACCTGAGCATCATCACTGATCACTCGCCTGAACAACCACTTGTCAACCCTCTCAGTGCTTTGCAGTCTATCATGAACAACCACTTGGGGAAAGCTTCAAAAGTGGCCACCCCCTTCATAGACCCCTTTGCAATGCTATATAAGATCAACAGCAACTCTGCCCAGATTAAGTCGCCAGAGCCTGTAAATCAGTACCACGATGACGATGATGATCAGCCCATGGACTTGACAAAATCCAAAAACACTAATGGAGGTGCAGCTAAGGGTACTTCTGCCACACCGAACAACAGTACCAACATTACCAACAGCAAACCAGTTTTCAGAGCGTTCTCTCAGTCTTCATCTCCACCCCTGCGGGAGAATGCTTTGATGGATATTTCAGACATGGTGAAAAACCTGACTGGCCGTTTGACACCAAAGTCTACAACCCCATCTTCCATCTCTGAGAAATCAGACATCGATAGCTGTACTTTTGAGGATGGCTTGGAGGAGTTGTCTCCCATCCAAAGACGGAAAGGCAGACAGTCAAACTGGAATCCTCAGCACCTCCTGATCCTCCAGGCCCAGTTTGCCTCCAGTCTTAGGGAGACTCCTGAGGGAAAGTTTGTAATTAGTGACTTGGGACCCCAGGAGCGGGTCCACATCTGTAAATTCACTGGTCTCTCCATGACTACTATCTCTCATTGGCTGGCCAATGTAAAATACCAGTTAAAGCGGACAGGGGGCACAAAGTTCCTAAAAAATATTGACTCTGGCCAGCCTCTGTT